>NC_069659.1:343798415-344459249 GCF_027244095.1 Hemicordylus capensis
ATCATCTATCATTGTTATTTACCTCTGCTGCACAAATCAAACCACATGAGATTTAGTTTCTTGTACAGATATTGTCTCTTCTAGGTCAAAGCCAGGCAGAAGGTAGATTGAGATCTATTGTTAGCTCTCTGGGTGCTTGGCAGTAGAGATTGTCAAGGGTTTCTGACTTCACATGTTCAACAGCATTATGTGCAAGTAACCTCTATCATGACTGGCCATCTCAGTATTCCTCACTTGCAAAACTAATATCCATTGGTTGCCTTTAATCATGGCCGGATGAAGGGATTTTGAGGACTACTGCAAAATGAGTTTTGTGCCCCCTGCCCCCTTTGGCAACAGCACAGGCACCACCAATTTCTTTTGGGGCAGGGGGCTTTTTCTACAACTCCTCCCACCCCAGGGATAGCAAGCAGTGCCCATGGCCACACTCATCCTGACAGCCGTGGCCAGGCCCACCCCAACAGCCACACCTAGATGTCATAGTGGGCGAGCTGAATATGAGCCAGCAATGTGATGCAGCTGCTAAAGAAGTGAACGCAGTCTTAGGCTGCATTAACAGAGGCATCGGGTCCACATCAAGGCGCTTTCCAGATTAGACCCTGCAACAGGGTCATGACAAATCTCTGAAGTGTGCTTCCGCACTTCCTGTGTTGTGACACCGCAGTCCCAATGCTGACAACAGGGTTCTGTTCATATTTCCAGTGCCTTGTTTCGAATTTAATTGCTGCAACTTATTATATTTATTTATTTGTTTGTTTGTTTAACATATTTCTATGTCGCCCAAAATTTAGTGTTATAATGTCGTATATCCGGCATAAAATAGTTGCTGTTTTTTTCGGGTTGTTAGTTTTTGCGAGACTGCTCCCCCTGCTGGGCGCTTTGCTGTTTACGTTTTGAAAGTGATTTGCCTGAACAGAAGCATTTTGCTGCAGTTGAGCGGCTAATCTGGACAGCGCCCAGGAGAAGCAATAGTTCTACTCTATTCTGTGTTGGTCAGACCTCATTTGGAATACTGTATCCATTTAGAGACCCCACATTTTAAGAAGGAGCATGGGTGGTTCATGAAACTTTGCTGCCAGAAGCAAAGAAGGGGATGACCACATTGACTTCATGTTGACTTTATTCAGCAGAATTAAATGGCAAACCCTTTCCTGGACCACCCTACTTTAAATGTTTCCTCATATAAGAATATTCCTTCAAACAGAAAAGTAGCATGTTAGGGAGAAGAGTCCAACCTAGCATTATTTGTGACAAATGATACTACTGTGTGCAGGGGAGAAGCTTTTCTAATTGTTTGTGTTTGGGTTGGGGGAGAGGGGAGAATTTTCAAGTATGCAACTCCTACCCCGACTTGAAAAGATGAAATCCATTGAACGTGTTGTTGCTCTTAACAGTGCTGGGTTGCTGGCACTGGCGCTCTTTGTACCAGACCTCTGGTCCAAAGTCTGGTATCCCGCAGATCTGGGGGGCCTCCAAATGCTCAAAAGATTGCTGGGGTGGAAGTTGCTGTCTGCTTGGCAGCTTCTCTTGCTCTACCTGGCCTCACGAGCCACTACTGCAGCTGGGCCTGATCCTCCTGCACACCCGATCTCCAGTTGGGGTGTGTGTGTGTGGACTGAGGGCCGGATATGGCTGGGTCTGCTCTGCCCGCTCGTGCGGCAGTGGGGTGGTGTCAGCAATCTGGACACCCGGTAGGGAAGTCTAGGAGTATAGTTCACAAAACCCCAGTCTGGGTTGCAGAGGCTAAAGCACGGCTCAGAATCTCTCTCTGGCTCAGGCTGGAGACTGTCAACACTATGGATGACGTACGTTGTCTTCCAGCGGCTAACTGCAAGCAGTAGACGTGCGTTATAGTCCAAGCTGATAACTCTCAGCTGGCAGGGATTCAAGGCTTATCGGCCCTCTGCAAGAGGGGCTTACTTCTCCTGATGGTTTCCAGCTGTGCTTGCCGCCTTGTGGGGTTGCGTGGGGTTGCCTGCACAGCTCAGGGGGGGTTGCCTGCACAGCTCATCCTCCGGTTCATCTGTCGCTGTCTCTTGGGAACTGACAGCCGGGCTCTGCCCCTCAGGCACCCCTGCATCGGCTGAAGGGCTGTCAGCTTCCCCTTTCTCCTCGCTATCTGAGAGGGAGGGCGTGACAGGTGGGGGCTCCAGAAGTACTTTAGGTCCAGGTTCCAAAATTACCTAGGTGCAACGCTGGTTGCTGGGCTTCTGCCATTTTGTCCCAACTTCAATAGCCCTTTTTTTATTGTTAGTAGGTGGAAATTGCCAATACAAACTTGCCAATACACAAAGGAAGACATTATAGGAAAACACCTCCCTCACACAAGACAGGAATTGGAAAAAGGAACTATTCAAATCTGTCCACTCTCAGACAAGTGGACAAACACACCTCTCCTATAACACGTCCTACTCACATGTTATGTTCAACACCCATAAAATCACTGCATGTGCATACAGGTCTGTACAGTTGTTCATACATTATGTTCAACACACAACAGTCGTACGTTTCCTGACCTGTGGCTTTGAGGTTCACTTTTAAAAGGTTCCATGGTGCATAAGAACTCAAGTAGCCAGACCCCGCACCCCTCAGCCTTGTTTCTTAATGCTTTGCTTAAGGAAGGGGATACTGGTGTGTGTGGGGGGGAGGGGAGCTTGGTCAGCAGCAGCTGGGGAAGACTCTGAAGAGCAGCTAAGATGTAAACAGATTCTGCAGGAGGCAGTCAGCATGATGACACTGGACATTGTGAGATGAACAATGGACTTCAAAGCGCTCACAGAGAATGCATTCTCGCAATGCCTGTAATCCGGCCCTGAGGTCCACCACCACCCCGACCCCGCCGCGATGGTGTGGCCCCCCACAATTGCAATGCCTGCGGTAGGCTTAAACTGGCCCTCCCTTTGACCAGGTCTTTGCAAAGCTCTGTTGGCCGATTTTAGTGTTAGAGACTCTCTGATCTGAAGCAATTAAAATGGAGATTTGTACCTGTATATACAGGTTATCTCAGTGCATGGCTCATAGAGAGCAGTACCCCCGAGTCACGATTTTGCATCTGGCTCCACTAAAGGTGCTCTTACCCCTGGACTTCTAGGCCAAGGTCCAGGGCCTCCACACCACCTGCCCCCCCGCCCAATCCTCTTTAGTCTGTCCCAGGTGGTGTGGTTGCGTTAAAAATGTTTTTAAAATACCGTGTTAAAAATATTGTGTGTGTCACTCTGTGTGTGTGTGTGTGTGTATGTGTGTATGTGTGTATGTGTGTGTACGGAGATAAGGCTTAACTTGCATGGGGTGGGGGGGCTACAAAGGCCTTTAAGTCCAGGTACCAACATTACTTAGGTGCACCTCTGGGCTCCGCTCCCAAGCACCATTTTGCACCACACTCCAGTTGGTGAACCTTGGGAACCGAGTCGAAAAGAAAGTAGATCCCACAAGCCTACCATCTGCCCACCCCTTTCCAGATATCTCATCCTCCATTCTGCCTACTTCACTAACCAAAGCAGAACCTGGCTCAGGGAGGAGAGCTGGGCTGCATTCAGACATCGCACGAAACCGGAGTTACAGGTTACTGGCAAACCTGTTGCTCCCATTTCGTGCAGTGTCTGAACGCATGCAACCACAGCCTCGCAGCCAAACCACAGGGTTCAGTTTACTTACCAAACTGGAATTTGGAGCTTGGGTTACTCCTCAGTTTCACCGCTCTAAACCTCTGTTGGAAGGGGGCTGCTGTGTTGTCTGCATGCATCTGCCGCTATAACCGTGATTACAGGTTACACAACCAGTGAGAGGCTCATTCAGAGCAGCACCAAAAGCAGTTGCCCTCTAGGGCTTACCTAGCACTCCATGGTGTGTTCCCTGACTGCATGCCATGCCCCTCCCTGCATACTTCCTACTTCCTTGGCCTGCCAACAGACACACCAGACCCTGCTGCTCTTATGATTAAAGGGCTTGCAATTAGAAGGTCCCAGGTTCAATCTCCAGCATCTCTAGATAGGACAAGGTTTTTTTATAGGACAAGATTTTTTTATTGAACCAACAAACTACCAAAGCATACAGTACGTTGCCAAAGCACAACTAGATAGGGCTAAGAGAGACTCCTGCCTGTAACCCTGGAGAGCTGCTGCCAGTCAGTGTGGACAATACTGAGTGGGATGGACCAATGGTCTGACTCGTTATAAGGCAGCTTCCTATGTTCTGTAGGTGTGTCAGGACTCAGATGCTTTTAGGTAACAGTCCTGTCCTCCTGTAGTTCTTGGCTTTTGCACTGGCCTGGAGATACTATGCAGAATCTGTGGATCCTGGACATCTCCTGAGCAATCTTTTTTATCACATCCTTATCTTAGTCCTTTCCATATGCAGCAACCTCATGTGTTGCTAAGGAGATGTTCTTAACGGGTTGCTGCTTTAAACAAAGCTGACCATTGAACAGAGCAGCTGTGCTGTACATGCAATAAGAAATTTATTTCCAGTGAGAAGTAAGATATTAAATGTGCCTTTCCTGACCATCAGAGCATGCCCCTTTGAAAAATGAATTAGAAGCATTAAATCAGTTTTATTCTCTTTCAAATAGAGACATTTTTTGGTGAGCATTTTGTTAACCACAAGATGAAATTAAATTTGAGTCCTTTCACAAACACTCATGACATTAATCTGGAATGACAAACCATTTCTTCCTTCTGAAATCTATTTGGCTTATATGTAGCCTACAAAGACTTAAAGCCTTGTATTAGGAAAAAAAGATCTTCAAGTTGTGTAATGCTGTAGCAACATTATACCTTAAATTGATAATTAAAGCTAAGCACCTGAAAACCGAACACAAAATAACCCTCCCCAGCAGCCCCTGCCCCCCATACAGATATGTAAGTACAGGAATCTAGGTCTTTTTCTTCAGTCGTATATTTATGAGGAATGAAAATGAGTGGAGAAAGTTGGAAAATTCCAGTTCCTTTGTTCAGATCATAGAGCCTTCTCAGGAAGCAAAATGCAAAATAGCTATAGCTTATAGCATACACTCATCATTTTGAGTGACTTGATGATAATAAGGGTAACTAGGCTCTTTCAGTCTTGTTTTATAGAAAGCACTTTATAATCTGCAAAGGATAAATTTCTCTGGAACAGCAGGAAATCCTCTCACAGCTGTAATGGACTTGTTTCTCCAGTTTCTTTTACATGCAACATGTTTAAATTTTAAATCAAAATTTGAAAGAAAGAGGGGGGAAATGCAACAGAACTGTCTTTCCATAATTATTCCCCCCCCACCTTTCAACATTGATTTGGTGCCATATCCACAGTTTTCAGGTCATGGGCTGACATGATGTGCAATGCAACACTGGCACTACCTGTCAGCTGACTGTGCAAGAGTACATTTGTGCAATTAAATCTTTTGAATCAGATTTGTTTTTATATTTTAGCTTAATATTTTAATTGTGGCTTTTAAAATAATCTTGTTTTTAAATTCTGTGTAAACCGCCTTGGGACTGTTTTAATGAAAGGCGGTATATACATTTAACAATAAATAAATAAAATAAATAAAAACTAGTTAAAACTGTATCAGCTTACAAGACTGGACCTCCTGTGAGCCACCCGCAGCATACTGTGCAGTACTGTATTCAGCACACATCCCATGGTGCATAAGAACATAAGAGGAGCCCTGCCGAAGCAGATCAAAGCACCACTGAGTCCAGAATTGTCCAAAATTTTGTCCAGAATGTAATCCAAGGGGCCATCTAGACCTGGAGGCAGCCAGATGCGTCCAGGAAGCTCACAAGCAGAAAATAAAGGCAATAGGCTTCTCCTGCTGTTGCCACACAATATTCAGTGGTAGATTGTCTCTGAACATGGAGGTTCCATATAGATTTACCTGTCCCGGTTGAGGTCAGGCACCACAATTGAACAAGTGAACTCAACAGCAGTCAGTGGCAGGCTGAGCCCATAAGTACCTCCGAACTCAGACAACCCTGCCTGGATGTCGCCTCCCTGCCTGGAGAGGGGGAGCCTTAAAGGAGCAGCCTGCTGGAATCTGGCACTCCCCCACCACACTCTCTGCTCCTGCTGAGCTCATTGCTGGGGCTGCTATGCAGAATTGGGGGTGGGGGGCATGATGGTGTGGGAGAGGCTGGCTCTGCAATAGGCTCAGTTTCCAAGGGTGTTGCCAGAGGGAGCTCAGGTTTTGGGGAAGACCACCAAGGGGAATTCCAGCTCAAGAGGTCCCTCAGGTTCTCATCTCAGCCCAATTCAGGCATTGAGCTGTACAGATGACTGTAACCCCTGCTAACTGAGCAAAGAGGCACCTTTTAAACATGGTGATTCTCTTGATTTAGCAGGGGGAGAGTAACTGGCCCTATCCACCCCCAGCACAGTACTTCCAGTGACTGTTGCTCGTGTGTGTCTTATGTTTCTTTTTAGAATGTGAGCCCTTTGGGGACAGGGAGCCATCTTATTTATTTCTTATTTCTCTATGTAAACTGCTTTGGAAACTTTTGTTGAAAAAGTGGTACATAAAAATTTGTTGTTGTACACTCGTACACATGTTTGTGTGATCAACTGTACCTGTGTTCATTTTAAAAGTGAACCTGGATAAAGGCCTTTCAAATACATGATACATATAGGACGTATACTTCTGTACCTGTGTTCAATATAACATGTGAATGACTGTACCTGTGTACAGAGCTGTATGGGTGTACACTGTACACCAATTGTGCAAGTGTTGAACATAATGTGTGAATGGGCCTCTAGTGTCACGATCCGGGTCTGGAACCAATCCAGGGCTGGGACCCTGCCACTACTGATGAAGATGACAATAACGGCAGCCATTGACAGGTTTCAAGACTGTGTCTAATTTCTTTTCGAAGCCATCTAAACTAGTGGCCATCACTAGCAATGCATTCTATACATTAAACTGCGTGAAGAAGTATTTCTTGTCTGTACTGAAACTACTGCTAATTAATCTCATTGGCTGACCCCATGCTCATCCAAGAGAAAGGGAGAAAGATTTCTCTCTAATCACTTTTTCTAAACTAGGGGTACTCAACTGGTGATGTTGCTAAACTATGTTGCTAAACTACAGCTCCCGTCATCCCAAGCTACAATTTATTGTGGCTGGGGATGATGGGAGTTGTAGTTCAGCAACATCTGGAGTACCACTGATTGGGAACTCCTTCTCTAAACCATGCATATGGTTTTATAAAGCTCTGTCATTTTATAAAAGCACACATGGTGTGGGAAAAGTGGACAGAAGGATGCTTTTCTCCCTCTCTCATAGTGCTGAGATATTCTATGGTGCAGAAATGTGAAGGACATAAGTCTCTCCTGCATGACATCACAAATGTAATAGATTCTAAATGTGACTTTCCTCCCCTCACATGAGGATGTTACTGTGTAATGGCAGCAAGATAACTGTGAAAATGTAAACAAATGTGGTGAAAGAAAAAGCTAAGATAAAAGCAAAACCATGGTAGCAAATCACTGAGGGCAGTCTGGACACAATTTCAATAATAAAGTAGAAGATAACATTAATTATCAAGTTTAGACCTCAACTCCAAAGGATAATCAGAAGGAATAGGACATTGATCCCAAAGGTCAGTTTTGTGGAGAGTGTCAATTAGTCAGCTGAAACACACACGGTTTTTGATGCAATTACATGCCACCACCCTGCTACATCTATTTCTATTTCAGCAGCATCAACCAATTGATCAACGATCTCACCCAGTGACTTCACATAGATTTCAAATATGGGTGACAGATGTATCCTGTGACTCTTCATGGGCTAACTGCCATCGGGAAGAACAAAACTATCTCCCAACAATGTCTTAAAACAGAATTACCCAACCTTGGGTCCCCAAATGTTGGACTACAACTCCCATCATCCCCAGCCACCATGGCCAAGCTGGGGGTGAAGTTGTAGTCCAGCCAAGGTTGGGAACTCCTGTCCTAGCAGAGGAGAGCAGAGCAACTGTAAAACACCCACGAGGCTCTCCACACAAGCAGTGTGGAGAGCCGTAAGGGGTTTCACAAGGAGAGTAGGCTTGACCCGCTCTCCCCACAGATGATGGGGTGGCTAGCCCTGGGTGGCCGGATCGGACGCCCACACGATTACCGGCTCCGTCATGGAGCCAATTGGGGGCCCTGGAAGTCCCAAGATGCCCCACGCGAGGCATTCTGGAGAGCCCCCCAACACTGAGAGGCTTGTTGTTGCCTCCCCGTCACGGATCTCTTTGTGAGTTGCTGCGATGTGGAGCCGAACTGCAGCAACACATGATCAGGTAAATGGGGTTGGCAGAGTGTGTGCTCCGCTAACCTTGTTTAAAGGGGAGCAATTACGCGGGAATGCTGCCGGAAGCCACATGGCTTCCATTGCAGCACACGACTGGCAGAAACCGGGCTGGGCTCCCTTAGCCCGATTTTTGCGGGTCATGAGAATAGCCTCATGGTCTTTTCTATATGAACAACCATCTACTTGCATTCTTGACCACCATGGTCAAGAACAACCATCTACTTGCATAGGGAGCTCTAGATATCAGAATCAGATTTTTATTACAGTCCTTGAACAGCACAGTTAAACCCACCACCATCCATCCAATCATCTATATCTATCTGAAGCTATCAATAGAATAAATCCAGCTCCAGAGATCCGTACCAGCACAAACTGATGGCCTTCCTATTATTGGGGTAAGAGCCAGCGTGGTTTAGTGGTTAGAGTGCTGGACTAGGACCGGGGAGACCCGAGTTCAAATCCCCATTCAGCCATGAAACTAGCTGGGTGACTCTGGGCCAGTCACTTCTCTATCAGCCTAACCTACTTCACAGGGTTGTTGTGAAAGAGAAACTCAAGTATGTAGTACACCGCTCTGGGCTCCTTGGAGAAAGAGCGGGATATAAATGTAATAATAATAATAATTATTATTTCTTGTTCACACAGTCAGACAGGTGTTATTGACTGGTTTCTTTTATCCAGACATCGAGTCCTTCCCAAGGACCTGGGATGGCTGAATTTTATTGTCAATTGTTATAGATATCGTCGCAGAATATAGGCTGTTCCCAGTAAAGCTGCTTTTTGTAATTGGCTGATGGTGATTTCTGTGGCCCCTATAGTGTTGAGATGCATTTCAAGGTCTTTTGGAACTGCACCCAGGGCGCCAATTACCACTGGGATTATTTTGGTCTTTTTCTGCCACAGCCTTTCCATTTCAATTTGTAGATCTTTGTATTTGGTGATTTTTTCTATTTCTTTTTCTTCTATTCTGCTATCCCCTGGTATTGCTATGTCGATTATTTTGACTTGTTTTTCTTTCTTCTCCACTACAGTTATATCTGGTGTATTGTGTGGCAGATGTTTGTCTGTTTGTAGTCGGAAGTCCCATAATATTTTTATATCTTCATTTTCTTCAGCTTTTTCAATTTTATGGTCCCACCAATATTTGGCTACAGGTAGCTTGTATTATTTGCAGATGTTCCAGTGTATCATCCCTGCTACCTTGTCATGCCTTTGTAGTCAGTCTGTGCGATGTTTTTACAACAGCTTGATTAGGTGGGCCACTGTTTCATCTGCTTCTTTACAAAGGCGGCACTTGCTGTTTGTGGTTGATTTTTCAACTTTGGCTCTTATTGCATTTGTTCTTAGTGCCTGTTCTTGAGCAGCCAGTATTAAACCCTCTGTTTCTTTCTTCAAGTTGCCATTCTTAAGCCTTTGCCAGGTCTTGGTGTGCAAATATTGACCATGCAGTGGCTTATTTTTCCATTTTTCTGCTCGGTTCTTGACTTGTTCTTTCTTGTAGGCCTGCTTTGTTTCATTGGTGTTGAATAGTTTCTCGTTATTGACCATTTGAAGTGCATCTTCTTCACTGTCCTTGATATATTCTTCAAGGCCTCTTTTCTCCTCCTCTACTGTTTGATGGACTTGCAGCATTCCTCCCCTGGGTGCAGTTCCAAAAGACCTTGAAGAGCACCTCAACACCATAGGAGCCACAGAAATCACCATCAGCCAATTACAAAAAGCAGCTTTACTGGGAACAGCCTATATTCTGCGACGATATCTATAACAATTGACAATAAAATTCAGCCATCCCAGGTCCTTGGGAAGGACTCGATGTCTGGATAAAAGAAACCAGTCAATAACACCTGTCTGACTGTGTAAACAAGAAATAATATTGGTTGTGATCATTGAGAGACTTCAACCCAGAAACTTTAAGGATGCAATCAAATGCCATCAGTCCATTTGGTCACTATACCTCTGGCAGGATCGCCCACTGCTAAACATTCAAAAAAAGGCAGTAGCAGCACTTCAAAAGGGTCTATCTCCCCCTATGCCGTCACCCATGTATCTCCACCTCATGGCTTTAGTTTATCAGATTAAAGAAACTCAGTGTATTGACGTCCCTGGTGATTCTGTTGTAATTAAATCATGATGAAACCACAGTACTGAATCGCCCACCTGAGCTGCAAGTTAGAATTCATACCTTTGTTCAATAAAGCTGTGAGCCATTTAGTCAGCCATTTACAGGATAATATATTCTAATCTAACAATAGAAAATGAGAGAGAGAAAATAAAATCTGCATGATAATAAAAGAAAGAGCCCCGCATTGTACAAAATGATGAGAACTCAACTGAGATTTACAGGGAGTGCCTTCTTTCTAAGCTTGCTTCTTATATATCACTCAGTACTTGTACTTTATGGTCATATTTTTCATGTGCATGTCAGAATGGAATCCCATGTGTCTTCTCTGAAAGCACCAATGAGCAGAATCCAGACTAGTTTGTCATGGCTAAGTATAACTGAAACTAACCAGACAGGTAAGACATGACTAACTTAAGTCCCATTAATTTTAATGGGATGACTAACATAGGGGCTACTCTGACGATCAGCAAAAATCGGGCTAGCCTCTGCTAGCCCGATTTTTGCCGATCGTCAGAACCACCAGGCTCGTCTGCGAGCTTGGTGGTTCTGGAGCGGGTAACCCGCTCAAGAACCCCTGCCCCAAAACCAGGGTTGCAGAGCGAGCGCTCCGCAAACCTGGTTTTTAGAATCATGAGTAGCTGTGGTGTGGCTTCGCACCGTGCATACTCACGAGTAGACCCCCAGAGGGGAGGCGAAAAGCCGCCTCCCAGCTCCGGGAGTCTCGCGCAGGACATACTGGGGCTTCCGGGGGTTGCATGGCCCCCAAGCTCCCCAGAACCCACCGGCTCCATTTCGGAGCTGGCAATTGTGTGGGCGGCCAATCCAGCCGCCCAGGGCTCCCTCCCTGTTTGTGAGGGGGGAGTGTGGGCTTAGCCCGCTCTTCCCGCTCACCGCCCCAAATCGGGTCTCTCAGATCGTGAGACCCGGTCCATAGTCTGGATGCTAACCCTCTGTGAGGCTGTTCTCATGTGTAGCCAAGACTAAGGCAGCCAAGTTCTTGGCTGTGCCTAAGAACCAGTGGGAGGCAAGTGGCTCCCGGCAATGCCTCTGCAGCAAACCCACCTATGGAGCCCACCTCCTAAATGAGGTTAAGGGAGCGAGCGTTCCCTTAGTACTGTTTATTTCATCATATGACAACACTGATGGGTACCTGTCTGTTGCTAGGGATATCCCTACAATGCACCGTGCACTCGCGTGGTGCATTGTGGGAGTTTGGGGGCCGGGATAATATGTCCCGACCCCTGCATCTCCATGCTGCCAGGGGAAACAGTGGACCATCTAGGTGCCCTGACCCTTCCAGATCCGGAGGACTTCTTCTGCCTTCCCCACTGCCCTCCTGGTAGCCCTTATCACTGATCTTGAGGAAGGCCCCTGTGTTTTACTGCATGTAAAAAACAAAAATGTTGGTGGTTTCATTTTAAAGGCTTCGGCAATTAAAACAATGCTGTAAGGGCAAGAAGGTAAGCTTTCCCGTCTTACCCCAAGACTCAAGGCCCTGAAGTGTCCAGTTGTGTTGACTGCCAATGATGTAGATTAACTGCGTAATGATCTAATTGTTTTTCTCCAAGCTTTTTTCCTCTGGCACTTGTAAAACATATTGTGGGTATTTTGCCACAATTCCATTTTAATTCCTTTTAATGACATTTTAAAAACATCTGTTTCTCCTTAAGCCCATGAGCACACTCTACATATTTAGGAAGGTTTCAACAATTATTTTGTTGAGTAGGGGAAACCCATTAGAACATTGAAAAGTTCTGAATGAATGCAAGAGATTGGCTAGAAATTTATGCACTAGAAATACAGATTTTCAGTATTCATTCATTCAGTCAGTCATTGCTATTTATTTATTTATTTATTACGTTTATATCCCGCTCTTCCTCCAAGAAGCCCAGAGCAGTGTACTACATACTTAGGTTCCTCCTCACAACAACCCTGTGAAGTAGGTTAGGCTGAGAGAAAAGTGACTGGCCCAGAGTCACTAAGCAAGTATCATGGCTGGATGGGGATTTGAACTCAGGTCTCCTCGGTCCTAATCCAACACTCTAACCACACCACCACGCTGGCTTATATACTGCCCAGGGCAGTGAACAACAAATTAAAAGCAACAACATACTATCATAATCAGAAAGATTTCATCAGTTCATCCAGTAGGGCTAGATGAATTGATTTAAAAACCTATCGCTTTTATTGTATTTAGCCATAGGACATTCTAATGGCTCTTTTAATCAGCTAGAAAGCCGCCCCAATTAATGAGGCAATTAATTGAAAAACTACATTACTATTTTTGAATGAACTTATAAAAATGCAGGTGGGAAATAACATCTTAGAAGAGGCATTATAAACATGTATTATCTAAAAATAATTTTTTAAAGCATGGCTTTTTGCTTCAGAATTATTGTTTTGTAGATTTATGAACATTTAATCAACCATGTTCTATCACTGAGCTACTGGGATGTGGCCATAGCTCACTGGTAGAGCATCTGCTTTGTATGTAGAAGGTCCCAAACTCAATCCTTGGCATCTCCATATAGGTTTGGGAAAGACTCCCAAACCTTGGAGAGCCAGTGCCACTCAGTGTAGACAGTACTGAGCTAGATGGACCGATGGTCTGACTCAGCAAAAGACAGCTTCTTATGTTGAATGAACTGATCAGTTAATCAGTCAATGAATTAAACCAACTGATGTATTTAATTGGGTGATAAGCCCCAATTTCTAGTATTAGTGACGGCCTTCAATCTTTCATTACCAACTATATTAATTGCATGCCACCTGCTAGGAGGAAGTTCCTTTAGAGCTTTGCTTTCTTGGAGTGCAAGGGATACTGCTTGTATTTCCAAATTGGATTACAGTACATGGAAAATCCCTAGGATGTAGCACTAATTAGAAAAATCTACAGCAAGGATGACGAATCTAGCAATGGATTGTCCTATGCAGTTAAGAGTAAACTCAAAAATCTTCTCTCTAGTTCAAGGCATAATCATCTGCAGCGTGGGAGGTTAAACTGAGTGACAGCGGTTGTCAGACCAGCTTCTATTCAAGCACTCCAGAAACATCTGAAATATTCCCCACAGTTGTGTCCTGCACGCTCTGCTTGCAAACTTTTCTGCAAGAACAGGGTTGTTCAGAAGACACTTTCTCATCCATCCAAATCGATTTTGGTCAAGAGAGATCAGATGGCTGTACCTGAACTACCTAATGTGGACAAGCAGAGTTTGCTTGTTAGGACAGGAAACCAGCTACCTAACGAGCTAGAGACAATGCTGGGTTAAAGGATATCTGGGTTCCAGATCCAAAAAATTCTGCAGTGAGGCAAGTAGCAAGGAGATTAAGCTTGACTTTACATTTTAAGCCAGGGACCAAAAACTATGTTCCCATTCTTCATTTAAAAGAGAATTAATTAGCCTCAAATCAGGAAGGGTATATGTTAATTTGGCTTCAAATGGCAAGGTGCTAACGAAACAGTGGCTGACATACAGAGTAAGGTTGCACTGGTACAGCAAGAGAGCGGCCTAAAAGCAGTTTTCAAGCTAACCGCACCAATGCAGCAGGGAAGAAGCAATTTTTAATTTGCTATCTGAAAATATGTCCCTGAGGGCTGCACAATTTACGGGGACATATTTTTGGGTGGCACAGAGGGCTTCCTGGGGAAGGGGAGAGAGTCAAAAATTGCTGCTTCCTTGCTGCACCAGTGCAATTAGCAAGAAGTTCTGTTAGACTACTCTCTTGTTGCACTTTGCTCTGTATGTCAGCCACCAAGGCTATTCACACGAGCACCCCAACCCAGGATAGAACAGCCCAGCCTGGGTTGGGCTGCTTGTGTGGAGCGCTGGGATCACTCCCAATCCTGGTGTTTTTGCCCCCACTAGCCCAATTTAAACCCTTAACCTTAAGCACCTTCAACCCCAGAATCGGGCATCTAGAGCACTCAACTCATGGGAGATTCCTTCAGTGCACCGCAATGAAGCCCCACACACCCCTGTGGCTGCACTTTATAGGCGGCAATAGGTACTGCCAGACAAGCTGTCTTGTCTGGTGGCTGTGGGCCAGTCTGGTGGCTGTGGGCCATCTCCAGCCTCAGAGGCATGATGCCTCTCAAACCCAGCTGCAGGGGAGCAACAGCAGGAGAGAGGGCATGCACATACTTCTTGCCTGTGGGCTCCCCAGAGGCATCTGGTGGGCCACTGTCTGAAACAGGATGCTGGACTAGATGGGGCTCCTTGGGTCTTATCCAACAAGGCTATTCTTATGTCCTTATGAAGGGAATTCTGTCCACCATGACCCTCCTGCTTGTGGAGGTACCCCTGATAAGTCCCTTAGAAACCCAGGCTCTCTGGAACACCGCTTGAAAGCAGCTGTATCAGATTGCATTACACCACTGTAATAGAGTGTTCCTAGCAATCAGAAGGATTTACATCCTTATAATATTAGATTGTTCCTTGCAAAGTCAGTATTTTAGGGATCTTTTTTTTTTACCAAAGAAAATCAGATTGTTCATTTCCTGTCACAAACAGGCCCCTTTAGTTGTCCATCCTGCAGTGACTCAAATAACAGATGTTTGTTACTTATTCTCATTGAAGATCACAGAATGTTCTTTTCAAGTCCAAGTTCTTACTAATCTGAAAGTGTTGGAGAACAACTCTGTGTCTTTGAAGCTCCTGTTCCACCGATACTCAAACGATGACCCAGTATGTGCCTTCTGAGAGGGTTGATGATTTCCAGCTGATTATGGGCCCTTGCTCTTCCTTTTCTTTGTCTTAGCACTCTAAGCAAAGCTCTGGGGCCATTTGCCAGGGTGCTTTCCAGATTAAACCCTACAACAGTGCCACTAAAGATCTGCTAAGTGTGCTTCCATACCTCCTGTGTTGTGACACTGAAGTCCCTGCGCTGACAGCAAGGTGCCGTTCACATTTTCGATGCCTTTAAAAAAAAATAAATCTTTGCAATATACTGCTACGGCATCGCCAGTCCATTGCAGAAAAATAGCTGTATTTTCCATTGTAGGAGTTTAAGATTCTGGGGATTGTTTTCAATACAGTCCTGCCAAGCCAAAGTATTTTACCCCTTTTCTAGCGCGTAATCTGGAAAGTGCCCTGGAGAGATCACATGAATGAATTGCAGATTTAAAAGACTTATTGAAATACGGGAGTTTCGCACAACTCTTGTCCCGCTTCAGACAGACAAAGGGGATGTTCAAAATAAGCAGGGGTGAATGTACTCCATGCTTTTTTTAAAAGGCACAAATTCCATGCCAAGGCGATGGAAACTCTGCACAAACTCTGCAACCTGTAAAAATCATGTGGATTTAGCAATTTTGCATATTTCCATTGGCCGAGATCCAGACTAAATCTGTGTCTGCACAACAAAGTTGGGCATCCACAAGAAAATAACACAGTTGTGCCAAATCCTAAAGTTGTGCCCTTGTGCAAATGTTCCCTGCAGCGTATATGGACTGAGGAAGAGGTCTCCCAACAGTGCTCAATGCAGGCACAGCTAGCTAGCGCAACATCTTTATTCTTGCACGACATTTTGCACATGTGCAGTGTTAGTGTGAATGTCAGCCATTAATTGTGTAATGTTTATTAGGCACATAGGAACCGGCTGTCTACTGAGTCAGATCATTAGTCCCCCTAGCTCCAAACCTCTCTCTCAGTATCATCATCTACTAGGTACCCTCTCCTACCTAGGCAAAGTGGCACTTTTCAAAATGGTGATTCTTTTATATGTAGCATGGGGAAAGAAAATGACTCTATTCAGTCCCAGCACTGCATCCCTTCGGTGGCTTTTGCGGGTGTGTTTCTTTTTAGATTGAGAGGTCTAAAAAGAACCATATTTTCTTAGTATTCTTTTGCTAGATTAATAAGAAAGCTTTGAGGACTTTGTTGTTGTTGTTGAAAAGTGGCATATACACAGTCATATTTCTAGTAGTAATCTGACTGACAATGCTTTTCCAGGGTTTCAGGCAATATTTTTTCTCAGCTCTACCTGGAGATGAAAAGCAGATGCTCTACCGCTGAGCTGCCACACCCCGTGGATGCCCGAAAGATGCTGAAAGACGTCATTCTTTCAGCATCTTTAGTACAACCGCAAAACTGATGTGGTTAATACTGCTTTGATCGGGAGCCTGTTGCAATGTGAAGCGGACACATCAGAGCTCTCCATAAAAACAGAATGGAATTTAAACAACTGACTCTTCAGTAAGAGAGTTTTCTGGCATATTTTTCTGCCTGCCTTCCTACTTTGCCTTGCCTCAAGAGTTTCCCAGTACAAGAGAGACATTTATCTTGAAAGGACGGTTACCAGGGGGACGAAGTCTGGGGAAAGGAGTATGCAAACCTTATCCCTCTCCTCATTACTCTCCTCCACAAGAGTTCTCTAAGGAGGCTGCAAGAGAAGCAGAAAACAGCAAAGCCACAGGGAAGTAAAGGAATGTCTGAAATGTCACAGGAAGGCAGGAAATCGTTGCTATGTGGGCCTAGAGAGGATTCTGATGGCATCTCTGTATAGAATTGCACTGTCAGGTGATCAGAACATAAGAACAGCCCTGCTGGATCAGGCCCAGGTCTGATCTAGTCCAGCATCTTGTTTCCCACAGTGGCCCACTAGATGCCTCTGGGAAGCTCACAGGCAAGAGGTGAAGGCATGCCCTCTCTCCTGCTGTTGCTCCCCTGCAATATTTCTATCAGCTTTGGCTGATCCGACAGCTGCGTCCCTTCCCTGAAGAGGATGACCTCAAAACACTGGTGCATCCATCAGCTGGTAACCTCCAGGCTTGACTATTGCAATGCGCTCTATGTGGGGCTGCCTTTGTACGTAGATCAGAAACTTCAGTTCGTTCAAAATGCGGCAGCCAGATTGGTCTCTGGGGCAACCCGGAGAAACCATAATGTGCCTGTTTTCAAATAGTTGCATTGGCTGCCAATATGTTTCCAGGCAAAATACAAAGTGCTGGTTATTACCTTTACAGGCCTGAATGGCTTAGGTCCAAGTTATCTTAGCACCTTCTTCTGCATGATCCCCACCTCACATTAAGGTCATCCGAGGAGGTCCATCTCCAGTCACCACCAGCATGTCTGGTGGCGACTCAGAGGAGGGCCTTCTATGTAGCTGCCCCTGGGCTGGGGACTGCGCTCCTGGCAGAAATGTGTAATTTGAATGGCTTTCAAGAGAGCCTGTGAAACCTTTCTGTTTGGCCTGGCCTTCCAGGGTTTTTAAATTGTTGTAAATGTGTGGCCTGATCCTCCAGGGTTTTTAACTGTTTTAAATGTTTTAAATTGTTAATTGGTTTTATGTTGTTTTATAGTTTGGTTTTAAACTATATAAATCAAATAAATAAATAAGTGTGTGTGTGTGTGTGTGTGTGTGTGTGTGTGTGAGAGAGAGAGAGAGAGAGAGAGAGAGAGAGATTGACCCCAGTTCTGGACTATAAAATGTAGCCTTATTTTTCATTCAGGATGCTTCCTTTTTATTTGCTACATTAAAACGTATGAGAGGCCAGTTCAAAGTATCATCTGAACCACCTCCTTGATTTTAAATCTAACACATCAGGAGAGTCAATTATGCTTTCCTCTTCCAGTCCATCCACAGTCTAAATCCTAAGAACTAAATATAATGTTCTATTTGCGGGTAACACATTGTGCATGACGGTTTGTGTTAATCTGTTCTTAACCTGCAGTTCATCTGGGTGGTACAGCCTTTCAAGATGTCGAATGTCTTCAGCTCTTGTTGACTTGAGAAAAAAACCAAGAAAAAAGTTTAGCAACGCAGGTTCTGCTTTTATATGAAAAAGAGAGAGCTACAGTGTTCCTCTAATTTTTTCCCCCCTCTGGATGTGGAATGAGTCTTGTTCTGGGTGGCAGTATCAAGACAGTGTGCACAAATGTACATTCGGAATGGGGCCTTCCTGATACAATCTGAGTGGGATCTAAATTAACTGAGCTTACATTTTAAAAAAATAATTTGTGTGTGCATGCACATGCCTTTAGAGGGAGCACTAGAGAGCAACTAAACTGTTTACCGTCTTTATGGTGCTAGAAAAGGCAATGAATATAAGACATCTTGCGATCTTTTACTAAAGTAACAAACTTCAAAAAGAGAGTGAGGTTGTCAAAGTGTTTAAAGTATGAATGACACACTTAGGCTAGGAATGGCCAGCAGGAGGATCAGATCCCGGAAGCAACTGTAACTAGCAACTAGCAACCCTACCAGATGTGAATCAAGGTATGATCAGAGGTTTGTTCCCAGCTTCATGCGTAATGGTTCACTTCAATGGCACCTCTCTCCTTTGTCTTTTGTATGTGATGTATGCAAATGCGCATCTTTGTAATGCTGCACATTACTGCACATGCTCAGTAACTTTGAAGCCTTCCCTTCTAGATGGTAGCAGTTTCATTAAGAAGCAGGGCCACTTGTGAAGAGATCCATTTGCAGAGCAGAATAGAATGGAATAGAATAGAATTTCTGGCTTCCAAAGACCTGTCTTGAGAGCAGGGTGGCTCCTGAGAGCATAGAAGTTGGCCAGGCCTGTTTTAGAGAGCTTCAGGATCAAGCTTTTAGATAAATACCAGAACTTCAGGTGGCAGCCACAGGCGTCTTCCCACTTGTGCAATCTGCACTTGCTACTCCAGTCCCCATGCTGGGATTCTCAACCATAAACAGGACCAGGATGTGCCTCGGAGAAATCCACCAAGACAGACAAATTTGTAGTCTGGAATAGCTTCTAATGCTTGGGATCTCACCCTTTTTGCACCTCAAACCCCCCCCCACCCCCACCCCCGATCCTCAGGCATTACCCATGGAACCCCACTCCTTTTACATAATATATTTTCTTAAGGCTCCAGTGAATATTAGAGTTGAGGTGGGGAAGAGACATTGCTTGGAATAGTTATTTTCAGGAACTATATTCATTGCAGCTCAGCAGGAAGCACATTAAATTCAGTGCAGCAAAGATGTTCCACGGACCACCTGGAGCTACCCCATGGGCCCCTAGAAGATCCACAAGCCCCAGGTTAAGAACCTCTGTTTTAGCACATACCAAAGAAGGTTTGTATGCCTGGAATAGAATTTCCATAACCATGCATCAAGCCGTTCCCTGCACCTGTTTATCTCTCTCTACAAAGCCCATGTTTCCAAAGCATGTGCCAGAACAAAAATAACATCAGTTTTCCTGCACTTGGTACTGCTGGTTACCCTATTACTATTCAGTGCTTCTCATTCAGGTTTGGTTCCCTGCCATCATCTCTGTTTTGTCCACCTTGCTAAGGGTGACGTCAAATGGAACACTTTCAGAGCACTAAGGCTGCTCTGGGAGCACCATCAGGGTATCCAACTCCTTTCCCTCTCCAAGGTGCTTTCCATATACAATTGCTTCACTCTGTATAGGCTCAGTGTGCATTCATACAATCTAGGTTTTGACACTGTCTTGCACCACATCAGCAAGGTGCTGTTCGCACAACCGCAACCTGCATCCGGATCTTATCTTGACATTTCAGGTTTAAAGCATATTATGTGTGTGATAAAAGAGTAGCTGATTTTTGTTTTTAGTTTTGATAACAGTTTGCAGGCTTGCTGGGTTTACTCAGAAGTAAACAATTTGGTTCAATGGGCTTCCTCCCAAGTAAGAGTGCATAGGATTGCAGCTGTATTTCCCCCCTGGGCCTTTTAGTATCTTTGTGTTTTATTATTATTGTTGTGAGTAACTGAAACGACCCATCTGCTTCTTGGTCTAAGACAGGGCTGCTCAGGAGAGGAGAGCTGGTCTTATGGTAGCAGGCATGACTTGTCCCCATAGCTAAGCAGGGTCTGCCCTGGTTGCATCTGAATGGGAGACTTGATGTGTGAGCACTGGAAGATATTCCCCTCAGGGGATGAAGCCGCTCTGGGAAGAGCAGAAGGTTTCAAGTTCCCTCCCTGGCTTCTCCAAGATAGGGCTGAGAGAAATTCCTGCCTGCAACCTTGGAGAAGTCCCTGCCAGTCTGTGAAGACAATACTGAGCTAGATAGACCAATGGTCTGACTCAGTATATGGCAGTTTCCTATGTTCCTATATTCCTAACTTCAGCCCTCCGGCAGATGTTGGCCTACAGCTCCCATAAAACCAGGTTATTGGCCACTGTGGCTGGGGATTATGGGAGTTGTAGTCCAAAAACAGCTGGGGGCCCAAAGTGGAGCAGGCCTGGTCTAGGGAGACGGCTTGTGCATGTGTTTTGCCTTGGTGCTCCCTTCCATTCTCTTGCACAATGGTACCAGCGGTACCAACCAACATGTCTGGCCATCATGTCACCTGCCCCCTCCTCTCCCCTCAAAGCCTCAGCGCAGGAGGAAGTGGTGTAAAATCTGACAGGGCCAACTCTGATTTCATCAAAACAACCTCCTTCCTACCAATCCTGCGAGTAGTTTTACACTTTAATTTTTTTCCATTTTAAAAACACTAATAGTGACAAATGGATTGATCAAATGCACACACATTTGCATGACTTAAAAAAAAAGAAGGTGGATTGTTCACTTAAAACACGGACAAGGGAACAGTAGTGGTGGTTGGGCCAGGTTCTGTGGACACCTCTCATTTATTTTATTTATTTAGCAGATTTATGTACCGCCCCAAACTCACGTCTCTGGGCAGTTTACCATAAAAACACAGATTAGAACATTAAAACATCTGGAAAACATGAGGGATTCAGTTTTGAAGCTCTGAAAAACTGCTTTTTAAGGAAAGCATTCTCCACCCCACTGAATGCTAGTGCCGGAGCCAGTTTGGTGCTTCCTAGAGGAAGAGCCGAACCGGCTCATGCACATCCATAGATATTCCCTTTAGGGGATATAGCCACTCTGGGAAGAGCATCTGCATGCCTGCATGCAGAACACTCCAAGGTCCCTCCTTGGCATCTCCAAGATAGGGCTGGGAGAGACTCCTTGAAGAAACCACTGCCAATCTGTGAAGACAATACTAAGCTAGATGGACCAGTGGTCTGACTCTGTATAAGGCAGCTCCCTAGGCTCCTAGCTTGCACAAGGTGTGTAATTCTGTGGAATGTCTCATGTTTTGCGGGGAACTTTTGTGCAGTAGCACAAGAGTGCAATTTCATGCATCTCTGTGACTTTGCGTGAGGACTTCATTAGGCTGGATCTCAGCGGATATTGTTAAAAATATGTATATGCCACTTTTCAACACAAGTTCTCAAAGTGGATTACATAGCAAAAGTAAAATGGAAGAGGGTTCTCTATCTCAAAAAGTTTCACAATTAAAAAAAAAAAGAACACAAAAGAGACACTAGCAAGAGACACTGCAGAAAGGTTGTGCTGGGCTGAATAGGGACAATTGCTCTCCCCCTGCTAAATATACAAGAGTCACAACTTTCAAAGGTGCCTCTTGTAGGGGTATGCCTTAATCTCCTGCTTAAGAGCTTCCTAAAAACAGCTGATTGGTCCCTGCAAGAAACAGGATGCTGAACTAGAGATGCTGGTCTGATTAGCAGGGCTCTTCTGATTGTCTTATGAAGAATCAGACTGAGATGTCTCCAACATAAAGGATGTCTATTTCATTGTCACAGACTGTATATTCTGGAGGGCCCCCTTCGGCCCCAAGTTCCCCACTTCAGCCTTGATACCCATATGGCAGGACTTCCCTTGAAACAGGTATTTAAATGAAACCTGAAAGAGACTTCAGGTTTCAAGAAATGGCTTCACTTGAAAGAGATATTTAAATGGAACCCTCATGTACAGAAGCTTTATGCCTCTGAATACCAGATCCTGGGAACAAACAGGTAATGGCTTATATCTTCATCCCCTGGTTGTGAGTTTCTAGGAGCACTAACTTGGCTGCTCTCACGACTGGAAAGAGAATGGCCGATGCACTAAATGGATCTCAGTCTGACCCAGCAGGGGAATCCTCATGTTCTTGATTTTGTCTGGAGCTGAGGATTTCAGACTTCCATGACAATATTTCTACGAACAATCATGACTGACAATAGTGAGAAATCTCCCCGTGCATCTTTCCCTCTGCCCTGTTCAAAACAGCAGGGAGTTTTAAACTATAGCCAGTCAGGCATCATCCCCTCCAGCTGTTACTGCTAGTACATAAAATTCTCACATTGCCATCTGTAGATTTTCCCTCCCTTGTGCATATTATCTTTGTACAGCTTAAGAATCATTATCCTAAAACATCATTTTAACAAACGAATGTTCTACCTTTAATGATGTAGCTCTGTTTTATCAACTTAATCCTCCTGCCCTAATTTTTGTTTTTTTAAAAAAAAATCCACAGTATATATAACTAAGAAAACCAAAGCACACACTCACAGCAAATGAAACCGACACTTTTTAATCACTTCCCTGTATTATACGATTACCTTTGCTTATCCATGTTCTCTTTTCCTAATCAGCTTAGGCCATTTTGCTTTTCTGAAATATTTTTGGGTTTTAGCGTTCCCAAAAGGGACGCACGAGGATGAGAATCAATGGAAAGGTTTCTGCTGCAGAGCGATGCTCCTTGTGACACCGCGCATGTGACTGATAGTGTTCGGGTCTGGCTTACCATCATACAAATGAAGGAGAAAAAGTAGCTCATGCATTTAAAGAGCAAAGTGACTCTGCCTTGGGAGTACGAATGAAAGAGCACAGTGAAGTTAGTCGCACAAAATTCTGTGTAAAGTGTAAAACGTGAAGCCCACACTCAGGAGCACTGCTAGCTGCTCAGTAGATCTGGGACCTAGGCCCACAGCCCCGTTATAATTAAACTCTCTCATGCCCTCACAAGATCAATTACATCTGACTCTTCCCCAAAGGGAAACTGGAGGAGACAGGTGATATTCTAGGGGCTGAAGCATCTATTTTCCCCTCCAGCACAGCAATTTAGGGAGGAGACAGTGACGAGAAGTGATCATTGCTGTTGGAGCAGCAATATTAAAGGTGACCAACCACTCACCCACCCCATTTGAGAAGGAAGCAGCTGATGAGATTCGGGGATCTGAATCATGAACTGGGGCCTAAGCCCGATGCATCACCCCCTAATGATGCTGCGGCTCACACTCATAGACTGCCCTCCAGCCCATAACAGTTACAAGTACTGTCACTGGAGGAAACATGGAAGATGTGCATATGTTGTTACTGCTGCTGATGATGAATATTTATAAACCACTTTTCAGCAAAAGTTCTTAAAGCAGTTTACATAGAAGCATAAACGATAAATAAGAGGTCTTTGCTCAATTAGCAGGGGAAATAAAATGGAAATAAAATGAGGATCATTTTAGCAGTCTGGAAATAAAGATAAATCTAGAACAGGGCTGTCAAACTGCCAGCCCATGAGTCGGATGTGGCCCACGGATCTCAGCAGTCGGCCCCCGACAAGCTGCCGCTGCTGTATATCATTCCCTGCCACCGCACTTCTCCCATCACTCCTAACCTGTCGCTCTTTATCCCTCCTGCAAAGCTGCAATTTTTCTCCCCACCACGCCACTCTTTCCTCCCTGCCCCTGCCGCACTTCTCCTTCCCACCACAGTACTCCTTACCCCTTGACCCCACCACAGTGCTTCTTCCCTCACCCCCACCGTGCTTGGAAGCAGCGGCAGTCCAAGGCCTTGGCGACTGTCACCCAGAAGGAGAAGTGGAGGCTTGCTTAGTTCTTCACTAGGGCTAGCTGAGGCAGACCTTGGGCAGTGGAGAGGGAGAGCTGGTGAGCTGACTAGCTCAGAACTTCTCTTTTTAAAAACCAACCTCCCCCTGAGCATATTCTGGTGTAAAAGGTAGTGCATTCAGCCAATTTTGTACACCTTTGTGCATAGTCCAGAACCTGCTGTTGGTATAGAATGTGGCAGCCAGGTTGGTCTCTGAGTCATCTTGGAGAGACCATATTAACCCCCTGTATTGAAAGAGCTACACTAGCTGCCAATAAGTTTCCGGGTCAAAATACAAGGTGTTGGTCATAACCTATAAAGCCCTAAACAGCTTAGGCCCTGGGTATTTAAGAGAATGTCTTCTTCATCATGATTCCCACCACTCATTAAGATCATCTGGAGAGGTTCGTATACAGTTGCCACTGGCTCATCTGGTGGCTACTCAGGGATGGGCCTTCTCCATTGCTGCCTCAAGGCTCTGGAATGAGCTCCCTGTTGAAACAAGAGCTTCCCCATCTCTGACAACTTTTTAAAAGTCAATCAAGACACATCTGTTCACCCAGGCTTTTAATCAGATTTATAGTTTTAATAGTTTTAACTTGTTTTAAATTTTAAACTGTTTTTATGTTTAAAATTTGTTTTAATTGTGTTTTTATTGTAAACCGCCCAGACACATACAATTTGGACAGTATAGAAATTCGTTAAATAAAATAATTTAAAAAAAAAATTTAAGTGGCAGGATGGTCCATGCAAAATTTGGTAGCTGCAGGTCATGATGATGTTCAGAATTTCTTTTTTAAAAAATCAACCTTTCCCTGAACATATTCTAGTGTAAAAAGAAGAGAGAGGGAGGAAGAATGGAAAGAGTGAGAGAAAAAGGGTGGAGAAGGGGAAAGACAGAAGACACAGGGCAGGTACAAGAAGGCAGTGCAAGGTGCGTGCGGCCCCCTGGAGATGCATTGGGATCAAATCTGGCCTACCACGTGATTTGAGTTTGACACCCCTGATCTGGAACAAGGTTGGGCAAAGAATTCATGGATCATGCATGTGATCTACATACCAATTTTCCCCAAGTGGCCACCCCAGCTAGCCCTTGCCCAATGAGGGGGTTCCTGCTCACGGAAGTCCTGCAACAGTAATACGCTTCAGTTCTCCTCTACTTTCTAGACCAAAAAGTAGCTCTTTGGTCAGAGGAGGCCAAGAAAGAGGCATTCTGGG
This sequence comes from Hemicordylus capensis, assembly GCF_027244095.1. Taxonomy (NCBI): domain Eukaryota; kingdom Metazoa; phylum Chordata; class Lepidosauria; order Squamata; family Cordylidae; genus Hemicordylus; species Hemicordylus capensis. The sequence continues at coordinate 343,823,632 of NC_069659.1, forward strand.
AAAGGATGGGAACCCAGTTCAGGTAATGTTTGCTTTTTCAAACACTTCAAGAATAGGGATGTGGAGCCCTCTTTAAAGAAGAGTCAGCAGGGACGGATTATGACATGCTGAGGCCCTAAGCTACATCAAGCTTAACAGGTCCCATAGCATTACACAAAAATTATTAATCTAACAACAACGAGAATAGAAATAATAAAGCTTTATTTTAATTTGGCAAAGGTGCAACGACAAACTAATAATATTACAATAAGCCTATTTGCATTTTTAAAAACTTTAAATGAAAATACATTATATAAAACTTGAAATGTGGTCCTTTTTTATATTCAGAGGCTCCCCATAATGTGAGGCCCTAAGCCGTAGCTTATTTAGCTTGTGGCTAAATCCGGCCCTGAGAGTCAGTCTCCCTGCTCTTTCCTCACTGTGACTCTTCTCTCAGTGAAACCGCTCAGGTTTGCCAAAGAGTGTATACAGAGGTGCACATAGGTAATTTTGGAGCCTGGACCTAAAGGCTTTTGGAGGCTCCCCCCTACCCACCCACACAATATTTTTAACAATATTTTAAAATTCTTGTAATGTTTTGACTTTTTGCTGACATTTATTTTAACCAATGTTTTAATTTCTCTGTTGTCATTTATTTGTTTTAACTAATGTTTTAACTTTTCTGTTGTCATTTTTTGTTGTAAACTGCCCAGAGACGTAAGTTTTGGGCGGTATAAAAATATGTTAAAGAAATAAACAAACATATTTTGAACGTCACCACACCACCCGGAACAGACTAAAAAGGATTTGGGGGGCTCCAGGGGGTGTGGAGGCCCTGGACTTTGGCCCTGAAGTTCAGGGGTAAGAGCGCCTCTGAGTGTATAGTCTGGGAACTACAGCTTTCTTATGACTGGACTTCTAGAATATCAGGTTCTCTCACTTGCATCTTAGCTTATTAGGTATACGCTTAAAATATGGAAAGTGTGATACGGTTTTAAGAGGAGGCCTTTCTCTTGGCTGCAGGGACACAGAGTCCTCTCTCTGTTTTCATTTCGCCAGGAAATGGCATACACGGTCAGTCAGGAATCTCAGCATTCTAACCCAGCCTTGGCCTACATTCTGTGGCCTTTGTCAGCAGCGCATTAGTGAAGTTCTTTGTAGAGACTGAGTGCTCCGCAAGAGATTAAAGTTCACCATGGAAGTGCAACACAGCTATATATTTTTAAGTGTCAGACCGCTGCCTTCACATTTCCCTCCCAAGGTGATCTCCGGCTCTTTCCTGTTCTTCAGTGGCTTTGGAAACTAATTGGGTCTCTTGGCACACAGCCGCTTTGACTCTGCTGCCTTCTTGCTCATTATCAATTCTGCAGGTGCTTTTTAAAGCACGCTCAGGTGTTCTGGGGAGCAAACCACCTGGGGATCCACACTTTCCATTGGAAGGACCTTACATCTTGCTAGCACTTGACTCTTCTGGAGTCATTCCAAATTTACCAAGCTGGCGAATCTCACAGGGCTATTGGTGGAGCAAAGAAGCTTTCTTTGTAAAAGAAAATCAATTCCCTTATAGCAGAAAGGGGCAAGGATAAAGCCAAAGGTCCATCTATTCTAGCTTCCCACAGAGGCTAACCAGATGCCTCCAGGAAGCCTCAACAGGGCATGAAAGCAATAGCACGCCCTTGGTATTGCTGCCCAGCAACTGGTATGCAGCGTTATCCTGCTACTGAACATGGGCACTCCATATAGCCACAGAACCTGATAGACATATTTTCCATAAAAGGAAGAACTGGAATGGTTTCAGGAAGCACTTTTGAACCCACAGCTGCCAGGAATCCATATTCTACACTGCAGGGACCCAACTAAACCACAGAACAAAACAACCACAACTATGAGTTACATACCACTTTTCAACAGAAAGTGTACAAAGTGGCTTACATGGAGAAGGAAGAGGAGGAGGAGGAGGAAGAAGACATTTAAGAGAGGGCTCAATTCATCCAAAGAGTATCAATGTAAATCCCATTGGTCTCATCAGGAGAGAATAAACAACCTATTCATCTTTCCCACTGGACTCAACAGGTGTATAAAGGGATTAGCTTTGCCAGGAAGCCAAAGCAGCGGAACTCATGTCTCCAAATCGTCTTACGTGTCACTGACAGCAGAGGCTGAAAGAAGAAGTGGGGAACAGGAAGGGAAGAGAATTGGAGGAAATCCTTCCCACCTTCCACTGCCTGCAGGCATAAAAGGGAGGAAGCTTAGTCTGGAGGAGGAGGATGACAGTCATGATGAGGATCACAACATGATTGACTCTACATATGATAGTTGTGTTATGCCTAGAGTACAGGGCTAATGATGAGATTTAAAGGCTAACATCTCCATTAAGGGGTGATATCTCCCTGGGAGTGGTTGAATTTCTGAGGCCAGAGGAACTCTTCCCCTTTACAACTTTGTTTGGATCATGGCCTGTGACTGACATTCCTAAATGGCTAGCTAATCATCTCAGTTTGACTTTTCATGTGCATAATGTTGCAACAGGGTACCAGTTCCGGTAGTGCAGGGAGCCCTGCATATATGTGCCTAACACAATACAATGTGAACTGTTTACACAGGACTAGTTGCATGGTTCCGTGGAAATTCGGGTAGGGGGTGCTGAGTTCTCCATTTTATTTCCCAACAAAGTGATGCTAAAAATACTGTTTTACAAAAAACCAACAAAAATTGGGGAGGGGAAGAATCCTGGATTCTGTCTAGTTTTGTCCTTTTTTAAATTTCAAAGCAGTTCCTCAAACAGCCTGCGGACCCTCTGCTCAGCTGTCCCCATAATGCAAACAGAATTCCCTTTTAAGTGCCAGAAATTTATATCAGTCAAAATGTTCAATGAAGAGCAAAGCAGGCTGTGCAGTTTTAATTACTGACTTCTGAATTCGGCTCCCTGGGTGCATCTGAGTTTCTGTCGCCTGACACAAACTTGCAGTCAACGAGCATGAAAACAGGGGTGTGGGCAAAAGTATCTCATTCCCATTGCCAGAAGAAAGTCTCAACAGAAAGGCTTGCCAGAAGCATTCTTGTAACAGACCCTGCCATGATTTTGGTTTTTTGGTTTTTTGGAATTCCAAGCTAGGTTTTGCAAGTCCAAGCTAGGTTATGAAAAGATGATAACCTGGTTCACGAAATCATTTGAATCTGGGTTTAATGTGGGTGACCAACTTTAGCATGACTGTGTGAACCCACAGCAAGGTGGTTGTTTTATTGCTGCTTCCCTCACAAACACAAAGTAATCTTATATAGATTTAACTTAAGAGTTTATTCAGAAATAACTCCATTTTCATCTTCTTGCCCTCCCTTTTCCTTTCTGACTTCACTCCCCACACTCTCTACAGGATCCCCCTTGGGACAAACTTCTAAACAACAAAACATAAAAGATACTGGAAAAAATACAACTCTCTCCTTGGAGAGGAGAGCTGGTCTTGTGGTAGGAAGCATGGCGTGTCCCTGAAGCTAAGCAGGGTCTGCCCTGGTTGCATATGGATGGGAAACTAGAAGTGTGAGCACTGTAAGTTATTCCCCTTAGGGGATGGAGCCACTCTGGGAAGAGCAGAAGGTTTCAAGTTCCCTCCCTGGCTTCTCCAAGATAGGGCTGAGAGAGATTCCTGCCTGCAACCTTGGAGAAGCCACTGCCAGTCTGTGAAGACAATACTGAGCTAGATAGACCAATGATCTGACTCAGTATATGGCAGCTTCCTATGTTTCTAATGGTTTATGGCCAAAGATGAATGTGAGATTTATTCCTTTGCTTGGGTTCATACCGTCAGGCTAATATTGATAACCCACATTAAATTTAAATTCCAACAATTGTGTGAAACAGGCCAATATAAAAAAACAAATGCAGTGCACATTTCTCCTGATCTTGAATACATTACTTGCCATTCAGTTCCATTAAAAACCACTGCGATCGTTCTATTAGGATTTCTTCTTCTGGGAAGTTGAGGCAGGATGTCGGCTGATCCCAGGTTTAGGGCACTACATCCACAAAATGAGAGCAAATTCTACCTCTGAAACTCTGTACTCTTCTATATTTGAAAGGCACCGGCCTCCACTGCTGTAACATGAAGGCCGGCTTTGCACATAATGCGGCAAGTATGGTTGCCAGGAATAGTCACTTCCCATAGCACATGCAGGAGCCTGACTTCCAGTGCTGTGAGGGCTATACTGATATAGGGCGTGTCATCCAAATCTACCGATGTTAGCATATTCTACCTTACTTATGGTTCCGAACCCAATATCTGTGTAGTAGTGTTGGACCAGGACTGGAGAGACCTGAGTTGAAATCGCTGTTCAGCCATGACATTTGCTGGGCGATTCTAGGGCCAGTCACTGATCTCCCAGCCTAAGCTACCTCACAGGGTTGTTGTGGGGAGAAACTTAACATTGCTTTGCTGGGCTCCTTGGACGAAGAGCAGGATATAAATGTATGTATGTAGATATGTATGTATAAATACATAAATAAATCTAGGGTAGAAAATGGCCAGAGATACTGCCAAAGTCTGCAGAAGACTTGAAAATCACCACCCCACTGCTGGGTGCATGAAACATTGTTCAGCACATACAATATTGGCCTGGATATCAGCCATTAAAATGTATCTGCATTACTAGCCCTCCTGAAGATCTCTGGTTCCCACCCACCTCACTTAGGGCATAAAAGATTGTTCATCAGTGGTAGGAAGCACGCAGAAGGTCCCAGGAATATCTCCTATTTAAGAAGGATTTTAGCTAGCAGATTGGGGAAAGACTTCTCCCTGAGACCTTGGAGAGCCAATGCTAGTAAAAGCAAGCGTTTTCCACATGATCATCTGGGGGTGGTTTGGTGGAGGGACAAACCTCTACCCTGATCCCCTCCATTTAACTCTGCTAACTCACCCGCCACACAATGAAGGTGTCACAAGCCTGCCAACTTAGATTAACCGCTCATAAATTTACGACACCGTAGCCAGTTGTAAGTGCGTCTCAGATTTCAGCTTTACTGATAAACAATAGGTCTAAACACACAGTCAGTCCCAGAACACAGAAGCAAATAATCCATAAACAAAAATTCCAATCAAACTCCAATAAACCAGACCTTCTAGCAAAGGTTCAGAGGTCCAGATTCCAGGGTCACAATGAGGCGCTTCACAAGACCCATGTGAAGGACTAGATGGGGTCTGGAGGGGAGAGCGGGCTTAGTCCGCTTTCCCCGCACACAAGCAGTCACTCGTTGTTGGGCGGCTGGATCGGCCACGTAGATGAGCAGCTGCTCCGGTCGGGTGTTCCTGCGCCTGGCCATGGCTCCACTGGGGAGCTCCACGGGTTGGGGGAAGGAGGGTGCTGCTGTGCAGTACCCCAGCTCCCCGAACCCCAGGAAGGCACCACATGAGTGTGAGGTGCCTTCTTGGGGTCGCCCACCCCTAGTGTGTCAGCCACGGCTGCAGGCAGCCACGGCTGACACGCGGTCAAAAGGAAAAGGTTAACAAGCAAGGTTAGTGTTCGCTCCGCTAACCTCGTTTAGGGGCAGGGGTTTATAGGCAGGCTAGCTGCCAGAGAGCCTGGCGAGCCCGGTGGTTCTCACGGCCATGCGAAAGCGGGCTGGGCTGCATTAGCCCGCTTCCGCACGGTCGTGTGAATAGCTTCAATATCTCAGACACAAGTCACGAAGGCTGATCAGACACGTCGTCTCCAGCGGTCCGCTCAGGGCACAAACTGCAGAATTTATAGCCAACAGTCAGGTGCACACAATCGCCGCTCCACCCCTAGCAGCTGCCACAAATTCAGTCAGTCTCTCGCTGCCTTCTTGCTGATAGCCAGCTGTTTCTCCTTAACTCCAAAACCTGCCATTGACGCTTCTCTCACCTACGTTCTCTGGGGGACAATAATTGCTCGACCTCCTGCTCAGACTCCGACCCTTCCCTCCAAAGACCAGTCTGCCCCATTGGCTCCTCCCACACCAACTGCTCACCCTGGCCTATTTCATATGCCTTCTCGCTCGGATCACAGACCTGACCCTCCTCAGACATCTTCCTGCTTCCCAGTAAGTCCACTGCCCCCCTCCTCTTCAGAGTCCTCAAGTAGGGGCATGACAGCAGGCAGCAGTGGGCTCCATCTTTGAAAAATGGAACTGGGTCATTAAGAATCAAAGGATGTATCCCATAATGCATTGTGCTCCCAGTAGAGAGGCAGCCCTCAGTACAGCAACAGCTCTCTTCTCCTTGGTCCCTCTAGCTGCAGAACTCTATGACAAACATGGCTTCTAGCTGCCGAGCACAGCTTTAACCAGTTAATTTAACAGCGATCAAACTCAAGAGGTGGGGCAACTGCTATTTTCGTCCTATCTTGGTAAAAATCTGGATAAAGAAGTTGGGCTACCTACATTTGAGTGGGTTGAGTTGAAAGGCTTCCTGTGAGTTCTCACAAGCACCAATAGCGGGGTTTTCTACCTCGTACCTTTATGTTGTGGATTGTGAGAATGAGCCCAACATTGGACTAGATGGACCAATGGCCTGACACAGTTTCATATATTGATATCTGCCTGCCACAATATGAATCAGGACATTTGAGAGGACACAACTTGGCAGTGAGGGATTTGAGAACATCCAGTTGAATGATGCTAATGAGTTCCTGGAGTCACACTCTGAAGAGCTCAAAGAACAAGACCTGGAGGCACTGATCAAATCATCCAGTGATTAGGAAGAAGGTGAGGAAGAAGAGGAGGACTGCAGGGACACAGTGAAGCTGACCCTTGAAAAGCTGAACAGCTTCCACAAGCATGCCTCAGAGCTGGCAGACAAGGCAGTGGAGATGGACCCCTTCATGGAGCACAACCTGACATTCAGACAAAGACGGAATAAACTGATTGTCCCTATGCAGAGGTCCAAAAAGACCTGAGGAAGATAGCACAGCCCATCCTCCCGAGCCAGGCATTTCTGGCACTCCAGAGAGGAGCCGCACTTCAGGAGCAGCTGTCAATCACCTGCAGCTGTGAACATCAGAGGAGGAGGGTCCCCACTTCTCCATAACCCCCACCTCCGAGTCTTCCCACCCCACCTCACCTGCCATATCCCCCTGATCCACAGCTCCCTTCCCCCGGATACCACCACATCCCTCCTACCCCTCTTCCTCCTCATCCTGACCACCTGGATAGCAGTTAGGTAGAAGAGACTCTGCATTCTCAGCCTTATTAATTTTTATTTTACAGATTTTTATTCATTTTTAATGGTTTCAATTTTTCCCTATTTCCCGAGGTTCATTCTCTTCCTTCTGATTTTTAGTCATTTTTACAGATTTTTAATGATTTTAGTAGTTTCAATTTCCCCCCTTTTCCCTGGAATTCAATCACAACTGTGGTTTCCCTACCCGCCCCGCAACCCATTCCCATAGACTCTTAGTCTTACTAACCACAGGTTTGCCAACTGCAAAGTTTTCCTTGCACAGAATCCTTGCAGTTGGCATGGGATGATGGAATTCTGTGAATGTGAAAAGCTGCCATTCCTCTGCACAAAACAAGTTGATTCATCTGCACAAAACAAGTTGTTAACACAGTTATTTACTTCACATCTCTTATCCTCCAAGGCCAACATAGCAATTACTCTGTCTCCATCCATTCTCAGTCAGATGGAGCCTTCTCACACCCCAAACCTCATGCTAGACAGGTATTTTCCTCAATGACTTCCTTAATTGATGCTGGTTGCTCATTCTGCCTAACCTTCTGCTCTGTAAACCATTTGTCACTTTGATTAATATTCAAAAGGGCACTCTCCAGAACCACATCTAATGATCTAAGATCAGCCTGTCTGCTTAGGGAGATCACAATACAGCCAAGATCAATGGTTCTAGGAACCTGTCATTGTATGGAGAGGAAAACAAATGTCTTCCAATGAAAGAAGCAAATCTTGGGCTTGCCCTATACATGTGGATCGTACAACTATTCTAAACATGAAAGCAATAAGCTGGTTTACATCAATGGCCTCTTCTGATGGGTCTACCATAATCAAAACAGTTTTTTTCTTTTTGTGTTAAACCAGGACTAAAACTTGGGCCCAACACATTCAAAAATTGAACCTTAAGTCATCTCTGGAGGAGGATTTCCCTGATTTCTCCAGTTCAATCAACCACCTAGAGCCTCGGAGTAAGGCAGTATATACATTAACTAAATAAATAAGTCAGCACATAATATTCTCTCTCTCTCTCTCTCTCTCTCTCTCTCTCTCATACACACACACACACACACACACACACACACAATGCCCCCTGCCTCCACAACCTCTCTTCTTCCGTAGCTTATTAAACAACACTGAAACTAGTTATTCATTACTAAGCACATAAATATGCACCATAAATATGAAAGGGAAAAGAAGTGTATTTTACAATTCTACTATATTTTATTACAAAGTATAATAAAATCAAGGCAATACTTCAACAAATCTGCCTATGACTCACCAGATTTTATGCCACAATTGGTCCCAAGACTGAGGCCAATGTAAATTACTGTAGAGTTCATAGGTTTAACAATGTGGGATCTAGAAAGTCAAGGATTGCAGGGAAAACTAGGATGCACTTCAGAAATAGGAGAGATGATCATGATCTTCCTAACTCATCTTCTTGGGAGCCCAAGTTTTCAGCTATAACCTGATAAATAAATGCTGTTGGATGCAAAAGCTCAAACCCTCCAGTTTGAAGCAACAACAGATGTGCATAAATCAAGTGAAAAATGTCAGAGTTCTTAAAGAATGCAAAATACATTTCCACTGTATTTGGAATCTACTGGTTCTATAGCTCCCATTCCTTTATAGTACAAATGGTGTCATTTCTTTTGAAGCCTGTGCTCTAATTGCCTGTCTTCTTTAATCTTAATGAAATTAATTAATTTGAGCTTGCCTGCCACATCACATACACACATAAGATAAGCATTCTTTTATGGCAGGAGTAGCACATTCTGCAGGTGGGCAAACAAGAGATCATGGTCAACTGATGGACCACTGGTCAAGTTCTGTTGGATCATCGGGTGCCTGCCGGTGATTCTCTGCCAAGGAGATTTTCCCCTCCCACCACTCGGGCTCTTGTGAAGGAGATTCTTTGCTGGTGATTCTCTGCCAAGGAGATTCGCCCCGCCTGCCACTTGGGCTCTTGTGAAGGAGGGAATCATCTCCTTCTGAGTCCCATTTACTGTTTCCGCCACGTGGGATCGGCAGCAGCCAATGGGACTCTTGGAGGGAGACAATTCCCTCCTTCACAAGAGCCCAAATGGCAGGCGGGGGAGAGGCGGAGGGAGTGGGGAAGGAAAGAAGCAATTGTTTGGGAGCTCAGCCAGCCCAGGCAAGGAGTGTGGCGGGGGGGAAGGCGGCAGTGAGGGGAGAGCAGCAGTAAGGGATCACTGCATGGGGAGCTTGGGGGGGTGTATGCGCACATGTGCAGCCGCATGCTTAAGAGGGAATGGGGCTCCCAAGAAGATCCCACCCCTGCTTCCTGACTGACTATAGAGTGAGGTTTAAAGGTGAGCTTCCTCAAAGAAACTGCACACTAAAACAGAAAAAGTACAGATTCTTCCTGAAGAAAGAGTATTGTAAAATGCCTGGAACGTAAGTCTGTTGTCCTCTGAAAAACTGATTAACGGGGTGTGTGTGTGTGTATTTTCTTACTCCTGTGTGTTTTCATGCTCTTGTTTTGTGAAGTTTAGACAAAAGGGGACTCAGAAATTTTAGCAATGAAACTGATGTTTCACATGTCATGAGAAGGCTAATAATCAAGGCAACTTATTTTTGCGTACGTTGCTCTCATTTTCCATCCAAGAGTCTATCTCTTGGCATCAGTTCCTTCACTTCTGCAATTTAACTATGGTTCAGGTCCACCAACTATCTCAAATGCTCACTGTATACTTGGGTTTAGTATGGAATGCTATGCTGAAACTACTGATATAAGTTCTATTAGACAAACTTCCCAATGGTCTGGGGAAATACGGAGGGGAGAGTGGGACTGTCCCTGCCCCAAAGCCAATTTACTTCTCTGGCCATGCCCCCCACCCCCCGATGGCCATGTACTGACTGCATGAAAAAGAGCACTACACTTATACAGCTTACATACATAGACACATCACACAACGGAGGTTCGTGGTCAGACAGAACGTTGAAGCACATACAGGTGTGCACATATAGGTGCCCCTTTTAATGAGTTCAGCCTAACAGACTAACATCAGGAATGTGGCCACAAGGGCATTGGTGGTAGGTAGCCAGCTCCATTCTGGAGACTGGTATGTTTACCAGTGCTGGAGTCCGGCAAAGATATCCCACAGCAGAACCACACTGATATGGAACCAAATATAGCTCATTGCACCAGAACAGGACCATGGACAGATCACTGCGTAACAGCAGGCTGGATACAAGGCATTTCTAGGCAAGAAGTTAAGATGCTGAAACAGTAATGGTCTGGAACTTTCTGCAGGCTTAAATAGTCTCGCTCTCAGATTGATAATTCCAGCTCTGCCCCATTGGTAGAAACTGTTGGTGCTTAATGGGGCTGTGTGCCCTGTTTCTCAAACACCGATTAAAATTATGGTGGATTGTAAAGGTGACGAGTATATTTGTTGTTCCAGCATTTTACTTTGCTATATATTTTACACATTATGATGTCAGAAAGGTATTCAGTGATTGAACTGGTATATATGAAGGATTGCTGCAATTTCCTTGTATAGTCTCATTTTATGTGCTGTATGAGTATTTTATTTGTCATTCATGTTTTAATTGTAATGGTCTTTGGCTATAAACAGTACATCACTGCTACTATTCCTACCAGTGGCTCACATATTCTTCAGTGCAATGGGGGCAGAGAGGCACCGCTCTGCTGTGTGGCTCTAAAAACATGTCCACGCTGCTGCAGAGGTGGGCCATTTCTATTGGGAATAATGGAAGTAGGGTCACAACTGTGATTGTGCAACACTTCTTGGAATGGGACAGCCCACCTCCACAACTTGTGGTAGCAAGCATGAATTGCTCTCTTTGCTAAGCAGGGTCTGCCCTGATTTGCATTTGAATGGGAGACTACTTATGAGCACTGTACGATATTCCCCTTAGGAGATGGGGCTGCTCTGGGAAGAGTATCAGCATGCTTGCATGCAGAAGGTTCCAAGTTCCCTTCCTGCATCTCCAGATAGGGCCGAGAGAGACTCCTGCTTGCAACCTTGGAGAAGCCGCTGCCAGTCTGTGTAGATAATATTGAACTAGATGGACCAAGGGTCTGACGAAGTCAGTCTCCTTGACAGTTTTTATGAAAAAATAAAGACATGGCTCTTCACTCAGGCTTTTGAATGAAAGTATTGTTTTTGCTGCTGCTGCTTTGTATGTTATGTATTATTGTTTTTAATGGGTTATTAAACTTTTAAATAGAGATATTATTTTTCTATTTATATTATGTACTTTTGTATTTTAATTATGCATTATGTTAATTTTATTGTAAACCACTTTGAGATTATTTTAATTAAAAGTGGTATATCAATCAATCAATCAATTAAATAAGGCAGCTTCCTATGACATGGACACTCTTCATGTCACTGAGCTTTTCCACATAATTTTTTCTTGTTACAGGTTACATCTGTAATATGCAAAACAGAGTCTGGAGATATCTTAAACATGAAGAGATCAGTTTAGCATGAATTTTCATGGACTGGTACACCATCAGATGCATGAGACCTGCTAACCTCAGTTGATATATTTGTCAACTGAAGATAGCAATTCATGCATCTGATGGAGTGGACTCTATTCCATGAACATTTATGCCACAATAAACCTTTATGATGCCTCAATACTCTCTTTAAAATATTTGCTGTAGCAGACTATAATCTGGCTATCCTTCTGGAATTTATCCCCAAGAAAGAGAGTCGTCATGGGGAAAAGGGCAGGAGGCAAAGAACATAACAGGAGCTCCAGCCCTCTGAAGTGTTTGCAGTTTCCATCCCCCGAGTCAACTCTGTCCTCATTCTGATTTCAGAATGTATATGGTGTATCGATGTACCAATGCCATTTCAGCACAACAGATCTCCCTTAGCCAGATAGATGTAATCTTCATTTGTACAATACTCTTAACATTCACTCAGTAAAGCACAACAGCAGGCCATAAATCATAAACCTATGTAAGCTCCTTACAGATCCAGTTCAGATATGGGCATTCTGTGGAAGACCCAATACAAGGAAGTGACACAACCATGACCCCTTCGGGCAACATCTGCCGGGCCCTGCTTCTGATTTATTTGCTTCTTGTTGACTGATAGAGAACAGTTCCCTATGCTGTGTCTACTTGAAAATGATGGTTGTCTCGTCCCAATAATCTATGACAAATGATTCCTCACTGCCCTCTTTGGCCCCGCTGCTATATTTGGAGCCTACCCCGTAAATTACTGGTTGCTAACTAGGCTCCTGGCAAAAGTCTCTCCCACCACAAAAAGTAACAACGATTTCAGTGTGTTAGAGGCAAACCAATGAATTGTTCTAAAAAGAATCAAAGTAATCCCTTGAAAAAGATCTAATTCTAAATGCATTGGGAAGGTCAAATAAAGAGACATAGCAGTGCCAGCAGCTGTCATTCTTTTTTGTGTCATCTTCTGGGTTGCAGCTGCCTTGATTTCCATTTTTGTTGCCCCAGGTACTTTATGCCCTGTGCTACCAGGGCAGCCCCTAGGCAGCAAGAGGGCACCATTGGCTTGGCCTTTGCTTTGCTGCAGCACCACCACCCACAAAAATGGTCAGAGAGATTACTGCAACTCATTAGCCCAGCCAGATCTAATGACTTGGGAGACAAAAGGGGCTAGCTGGACCTTTATTTATTTATTGGATTTATATACTGCCTCAACTCGTGTCTCTAGACAGTTTACATCCTAGAGTTACTATAACAATAACTGTTGCTTCTGGCTTGGTTCCTCAATATGAGCAACTTGGCACCAGAGTAGTCCTATAAACTCCTGTGCTGTTCTGTGCTTGTGGACTGCCAACTTTTGGAAACTGACCATCGACATGACCTTGTCTTCGTACCTGCCTCTGGTCCCCTGATCTGGAGTTTGACTGGTCTGACTTGTACTGCTGTACTTGCCTCTCACCCTTCTATCTAAAATGCTTGCAGACCTGACCACAAAACGCTAAAAGGGAAAACTGCAGCTTAACGAAGCACTGGGTCAGCATCACTGCACAAGCACTCTGGGGGATCGGTGCTTTTCGTGGATCTCCTTTCCCTCTGAAGCCTGTGGGCCCCCAAAAAATATGTCCCTGAAGAGGCATAAAAGGCATAAAAATGGAAGCAGCACAATCCTTAGTCCTGTTCAGGAGTTCTAGAAATAGGTATACAGCATCTCAAAAGTGTGCTTGGAAGCTCTGCACCTGCACTGATACATTCTGAAACCTGGTCCCTGCTCTCCACACTTACAGCATTTATCAAAAGAGATGATACAGCACCCCCACTTTCTATCATGACTGGGCTCTTGATTAGACTGCTTTCTGCGTTCTATCTCCATTAGACTGACAGATCAGAAATGGGAGGAGAAAGGTGAAGAGTCCAGGCATGTGCAATAAGTGCTTGGATGAATGAGGAAAATAGCAAACAATTCACATGATGTCTAGAGGCAGTGGTGCCCCTGCTCTCTTTTATTGGGCTTTAGTTCAAAAGAGAAATACATGGAGAACCCTCTAATATGTAACTTCTCTGCATATCCAAATTTACTAGGAGCTATTGATTGCCTCTCTGTTATTCAGCTTTCTCCCAAGAAAGGAAATATTTTAAGAGCAGAAAGCGATGTGATTATTTTTCTCATGGGTTCTTTTATAGTTCTGATGCCAAGATTTCAAAACAGATACCATTTATTACACCACCCCACAAATCCAACAAGACAGCACTGACAAAGCCTCTTTTCCTTTTACGCATCATCACCAGTAAATGATCTATAGATTGAAAGTATGAGCGACTGGAGTTGATTCCATTCCAATTCATCTTTACTGCAGCAAGGCCAATTTTTCTTCCCAGGCATTTGGAAACAATATGTTGTGTGCAACGTGCATTTTGGTTTGGGCCAAAGGCCCAGAAGAAGAGTTATTTTACTTACGTTATCTCATTCAGTGTTGAATGCTCAGGAACAGGTAATGTTTCCTTTCTTTTTAACGGTACAAATTATAAAAAGTAAAGAGCTAATAAATAAGGAATGCTTATTATTTATTTATTTATTTATCAAATTTTTACACCGCCTCAAACTTTCATCTCTGGGTGGTTAACAATAGCATAAAACAAGTTAAAATAGATACAAAAACTTAAAACAAGTTAACATTAAAAATCACCTACAAATTAAAACCTTAAATTTTTAATTTTAAAAAAAATATTTTAATGGGCCTGATCCATTCCCTGCTGCTCATGCTGAGTACAGCTTTGCACTCAAGAGAGGAGAACTCCACAATCAGCAACTAATTTTAACAGGGGCCAAATTTAGAATTGAGTAAGGTGTGAAGCGCCAGCCATATTGGCTCCACCCACTGACCGACTCAAACATAAGATACAGATAAAGTGTTCACCGAATCCATTGGCATTCAAATAAATGAAGAAGTTAATGCCCAGAAAACCTTCTTGCATATGACACAACTGTCCTTGACCTTTAAAACTGGCTTTGGAAGTTCTCCTATGGGGCCATTCCAAGGGAGATGGAATCAGGCATGCTCCACCTTTTCAATGACTGTAGCCATAAGCAAAAACTTCAAGTTGATATTATATATACTCACTGGCAAAGAACATCTCCTAGTATAGGCCATGATTTTACAAAACTCTTAAATATTATGGATACTGTCTAAAACGTGAAATACGTTGGTAATGGAATCAGAAATTATGTCCAAAAATTCTGATTCCATTACCAAAATATTTTGCATGTTTCTTACACTATCTACAATATTTAAGGGTTTTGTAAAAATATGGTTTTATAATAGGAGATGTTATCTTATAAGTGAGTATATGTAATATCAACTTGAAAATTTGCTTATGGCCATATCATTAAAAAATTGCAACTTGCCTGATTCTGTTGGAATTGACTCAAGGTTGACTCAGCCTTCCATCCTTCCGAGGTCGGTAAAATGAGTACCCAGAAATGTTGGGGGCAATATGCTAAATCATTGTAAACCGCTTAGAGAGCTCCGGCTATAGAGCGGTATATAAATGTAAGTGCTATTGCTATTGCTATTGATATTGCCCTGTGAGTACCCTGACCTTTTGAATGGAGACAGGGATCTATGGGGGAGAGGACCTTCTGGGGTACTGCCTCCTATCCAAACAAATCAGAGAGCCACTTTCATCAGCAACATTTAGGTGTCAGGTGAGAACCTGGTTTTTTATTTTCTTATGTCATAGTGGTTATCGGTTTTTACTACCTGCTGGCTGGCTGACTGTAACAGCTGCTCACTTTATTTAACTGACGATGCTTTTAACTTTGATTGTTTTCTTGGTGTTTAGTTTTGTTGCTTTATTGCTTGTATGTCTCCTTGGCTACGTTTTAGAGAAAAGTGGCTCTTAAATATTTGAAACAAATGAATAAAACCTGAGCTTGGGAGAAAATGGGACAGGGGTCTTAGAGTCTAGGGGCCACCCTGTTTCAGACAGGAAGCCCCCGGGAGACATATTGTTTCTTGGGCTGGGCTACCAGTGATGTATCCCTTTCAAAGGCATCCCATGGATGCATCTGCACAACAGCAAACAACATTTTTGCTTTAAAATGTTATGCCGCTTGGCAGCTGCCATAGCAAATAGGGCTAGCTCGATAGCTGTTGCTTTGCCTTTGGCAGTCAAAAGGCATCTTTTTTTTCTGTTGTATCGTTTAGTACAGACTTCTACTTAATAACTGAGCCAAAAGTTTGTTCTTTACTTTGCTACAAAGTTGGCAAGACCTTTCATAGTAAGGTAGGACTTTAGTTCTCTCCTTTCCATAGATACATGATTTGTCCTCTGCCATTACTGAAGGGCAGCCAATGAGAGTGCTTCTTTGGCTCAAATGTGGCACCCTCATGTTAGGCTAAAGGACATTCCCAGCACCTATCCACATAATTGTGTCCTGCCTAGATTTCCCCCATGTGAACTGTTCTTGGGTTTGAGCTCAGGTAGACAAAAAACTGAAGGCCAACGTTCATGTTACACTGGGGCTGCCATTATGAAGTTGGCTTAAAAGCAGGGTTGACTAGAAGTGTCCCTTTTTTGTGTCATGAGGGGAGGGTCTAATTCCGCTTGGGAGGTGGGACTACGACATCTGGAATTGGATACTTCCTCCTCCACCACGTCATTTTCCTGCCCTTCCTCAAGCAGCTATCTGGCTCCAAAGTAGCAATTTGAAACTTAAATTTTTAAGTAGGCCCTTTAGACTTGAGAGGGCAAGAATACTTCAAGAATTCAAGAATACTTGAAATCTGTTGTTTCTACATATCAGTGCCACTTAAAAAATGTACCCATGATCTATTCTACAAAATTCATACCTCTTTGGAAGCTAGATACATATTCTGATTTTCAAAAGTGAATGGGTATTTTAGTTTTAACTTGATGCAAGTTTATAAGAGCAGATCACAATGTAGCTTTGACGAAGCAGGGTGGGGGGGGATAATTGCTGACTTAATGGTTTTACAAATCTGTACCCCTTTGCAGAGGCAGAAATCACTTGCAGGAGTTGGTGGGCATCTCATTCTACGGCAAGCTTAAAAGAACAGGCCACATACACATGATTTATGTATGAGCATGACAGAAAACAAAGCTTTTGTTACAAGCATAGGCAGGGGTCAATAGAAAGAAGCAAGAAGCAGGCAGGCAGCCAACACAAAGAAGGGAGTGAGGTGAGAGGCAGCTTGTAATTCCTACCCTGAAAAATGGAAACCATTTGTGTTTGCTCTTCCATTTTCTTGTCACACTGCCAGGTCACTACACTACTCAGCTGGCATGGAGGATGAGGAAGAGAAGCCGCAGGAGCAGGGTCCCCATCAGAGAATGGGGACAGCCAATGACAAGCAACATGTCATTGGGCATAAGAACACAAGAACATAAGAACAGCCCTGCTGGATCAGGCTCAAGGCCCATCTAGTCCAGCATCCTGTTTCTCACAGTGGCCCACCAGATGCCACTGGAAGCCACAGGCAGGAGTTGAGGACGTGCCCTCTCTCCTGCCATTGCTCCCCTGCAACTGCTACTCAGAGGCACACCCTTGAGGCTGGAGGTGGCCCACAGCCCTCTGACTAGTAGCCATTGATAGACCTCTCCTCCATGAAGTCATCCAAACCCCTCTTCAAGCCATCCAGGTTGTTGGCCATTCTACTACTTCTCCCACAGGGTAACAACAGGGGGCAGTACGTTGAACCACTGTTATTATAAATCAAATAAATAAATAAATAATACAAACCTGGCTTACAAGTAGGGTCAAACCATGGTTTACTCTCCAGCGTAACAACAGGGGACAGTAGTGCTTCCTTCTAGCACCGCAGAATGGAACTGCAAGATACCCACTTAACGTTAGGCTCAATCTCTGCTGCCCCTGAAAGGTGCCCCAAATCAGCTGCCTAGACCAGCCTACTATCTCTTGCTTCATAATAAGGTTGGTTCTTATTGTCGTACTGTTATTATACAAACCTGGCTTACAAGCAGGGTCAAACCGTGGTTTACTCTCCTGTTTGTGACCTACCTGTGGTTTGAATGAACCACAGCCCTCTGCATTCAAATACAAAGTGAAACTGCAGATTGTTTTTTTTTTAAACCATAACAACCACAGAAACCTCTAGCTTTCTTTCCTGCACACACAGAGGAGGGGGAAAGGGAAGGGAGGAGCACACAAATCCCCAACTCCAGCTAGTGCATTTTCATGGTTTGTTGTGATGTTTGAATGTCACCAAAGTCTGCTCTGGACTGGGAGAGCACATTTGTCATAATTTCCAAGGAGGAGGGAAGGGGGGTGGGAACGCTGAATAGCAACAAATGAATTTATGCATTTCATTTCATTTCATGCTGTAAATGATTTTACTGCATTTATAGCCTGCCATTCTATCACAGAAATTCAACGTAGCTAAACAATAATCCAATACAATAAAATGGCAATATTCCTCAATTAATCTCAATCAAATTATAATAATCAGAAACGGGGGGGGAGGGGAAGGAGCAGCAGTTATAAATTTGCCATTAAAGAAACAGCATCTCAAAAAGCCCATTGGAATTTTTAAAAAAAGCATTCCCAAAATGTCTTTCCCTGAAGGACAAGCAGCAATAGGACCAGGCAGACCAGCAGTGGTGATGCAGGCGCCAACCAGGGGGGCCGCAGGAGGCACCTTTAACTGTAAATCAGTAGGTACTTACCTCTCCTCCCACTGCACCTGAAAGCTGATCAGAGCAGCGGCACGGAGCCCAGCACCCACTGCAGCGGAGGATTGGCTCCACTACTCAGCTGGCAGAGGCCATTTGTGTGGCCAGTAAGTGGCCTCCATGCATGTGGAGGTGCAGGATGAGAGGTCAGCCCCTACTAATTTACAATTAAAGGTGCCTCTCAGGAGGGCGTTCCAAATTCTGGGCTCCATCTCAGATGAGGCCTTATCTCTTGTGCCACCCACCGTACCTTCAACAGCAGGGGGACTTGAAGCAGAGCCTCAGATATAGATCTCAGTGATCCAGCAGGTTCATATGGGAGGAGGGGATGCTGAGTTATTCTGGTCCTAAACCATTTAGCATGCACAAGCGGATGCTGAAATCACAATAGGCCTCTGTTGCGTCTCTCCTATCAAAGAGCAACTTGTAAGGAGTGGCTGAGGCACTGCTGACAACACCTTACTCTTTACTTTATCTAGTTACCCACCCACTCCCTCCAGCTGTCATATTTTGTTGTTTTTAATTTTATGACTCCATATTCACCTACCTCTTGCTTGGGCGTTCAGAATATTAAACCTATAATTCTAACTTTTCTTCTTTTTCTGAAACAACACTTTTTGCATGGAAAGCAAGTAGTGCACACGCCAAGGACAAAATTACCGTATTTTACGGACTATAAGACGCTACAGACTATAAGACGCACCTTAATTTTAATCCAGTTTTTCAGAGTTTTAACATATTAAACTGTTAAAACATATAAGACGCTCCTGAATTTTGGCGGATATTTTTCAAGGAAAAAAGTGAGTCTTATAGTCCATAAAATACGGTATGTGTTTACATCTCCTGTGATGAATGTGGAGGCTCTGCAATGAAGTGGGCAAGGCTGTTCCAAGGCTATAGTGGAGAATGTAACATAGAGATTTGTCCAAAATGCAAGCCAAATCAATTTTTCTACCACAATCATAGTAATCTAGAACCTATGAGTCAAAATGCCCATGATACTAAATGTGTCATTTGTGGTACCTTTTTCAACTCAAAGCGGGCCATTTTGAGCGTCACGAGCTCTAAAACAAAACACCCTTTAAATAAAGGGCCTGTTTCAAACTTGGAACCAAACAACCCCATTTCGATTCAAAACATTTTGACATTCTGAGCACCATTTTGGAGGCCTGTTTTCCCCTTCCTGGTTGGTTTTCTGGCTCCGATTTCCGATTTGCTTACAATCTCATAGGTGGTCCTTGGTTGGCTTGTTATCATGCACATCAAGGGTTGTCATGGGCAACTGTGCCCCCATTGGTTGGGGGGAGGGAGGAGGCAGCCCAAAGGAGGGAGTTTCAAAATATAGAGATCCTATCCTACGATAGGCTGTTAAACATTTAGGATCCTATGGGAGTTTGGGGAAAGTTTAAAAATTTGTTGAAAATCGCCAGCTTGCCTTTGTGGGTTGGGTATTAGTCAGCACCTATCATGCCCTACCACCCAGCCTACTTTGGTGTCCCTAGGTGCACCATTGTTCCATGGAGAACAATGGGTGTTTCGCGTTTCCCCATTGTTCCTTATGGATGAAACTCTCGAAATGTTTTGAGATTTGTTCCGTTGAAACTGTTGGAAGGAAAGGACTTTGCGCTGTCTCTTTGCCTCAGACAGTGGAGGACAGACTAGTAAGTCAGAGGGCTAGAAGGTCAAAGACATTTGGTCATCACTTCCTGCTGCTCTGATGCTATCCCTTTGAAATGTAGATTGCTAATCTTAGGGGATTCAACTTCCTTCCTCCTTCTCTCTCTTCCTACCTGGCTGTTGACCTTGCAACATGGCAAGTCTCTTGCCCTGCACCATATGTGCAGAGAAGATGGTGAATCCATCTGCATCCATTTAGATAGATAGATTAGAGATCCTAAATCCTCACTTTCCTATCTAGAATGGAGTTCCTTAATAAATACCTTTTATATTGATTTGAAACTAGCAATTGGCTCCAAGTTACTTTACTCTTAGCACACATGCATGCATAACTAAATCCGCTGTGTTTGTGCCTCTGTGCACTCTGCTATATTGAAAAAGGGATTCTCTCACCACAGAGAATTTCCAACAGGTTATGGGCTCCAGCCAGTTATGGGAGCAGTATTTTGAGCTGCGTGTGCTGCAACTAGATAGTTAGGTTTGTTCCAGGAGATCCATTGAGATCTAGCGTGGACACTTTGAATTGCTAATCTACAGCAACTGCCTTTTGGAGCCGGTGAGCATGGCTGCATACCTGGAGGGAAAACTCAGGCTTACCATCCTGGAAGCGGATAATTACTTGGAATGGAAGACTCGACTGAGGATTGCACTGAAAGCAGAGGGACTCCACCAAGTTACTGAGGAAGACCCGCCGCCAGATGGAACCTCGGATGCTGAGAAAAAGGAGAAGGAACTCTGGCTAATTAAGGACCGAAAATCACAAGCGATGATTGCAGCTTCCGTGAGTAAAACTTTCCTTTATGCTATTTGTGATCTTGGAACCTCAAAGGAGATGCTAAACAAGCTAGATTCTATGCATATGAGGAAAGGATGGGCATACACGTTTAATTTACGCCGAAAATTGCAAGATCTCCAATATAAAGATGGGGACTGTTTCTCTACTTTTATTGGGACTTTGGAAGATTTCTTTTTTCAATTTAGACAAGCAGGAGAGGAATTTACAGAGAGTCAAAAGCTGGAGACTCTGTTCTTGAGCTTGCCTGCTTCCTATAGCACTATAATTGGGCAATTGGAAACCCACACCAATCTAAACTTTGAAAAGGCTGTAGAAACATTGTCTTCGGAGGCTAACCGAAGAAACCTTTTAAACTCACGCTATGAAAGTGAACTGGCTAGCAACTTTGCTCTTAAAGCAACAATTGATCATTCCAGACGTAACCCGAGATGGGGAGGGAATGCTGGAGGAAATGCTGCAAGAGGGAACCGCATGGGCACCTCACATTTGCATACAAAGAGAGCAGATTACACCAGAGAAACTCAGCCCAGAGAGAGAGGTCACATGACCGCCAGTGCTGAAATGAGGTCAGCTGGAAACAAAGCCTTCAGGTGTTTCCTATGTAACGAATTTGGCCACCGGGTGGCGCATTGTCCCAAGAATCAGACCAGGAGGTCTGGGAATATCAGTCAAACAAAGGAGAATGAAAATAGAGATTCCAAGTATACAGACAGACATTTCAACAAGAACTATAGTGTTAATTTAATGAAAAATAATGAAAAGCTGATTTTAGATTCTGGGTCATCTGTCCATATTTCTAAAAATCTAAGTTTCTATACTGAACTGTTTGATATTCCTGAAGAGACTGTTTATTTGGGCAATAATACTACAATTAAAGCAAAGAAAAAGGGCGAAGGAATTGTATATTGCAAATTGCTGGATGGATCTGTTAAACCATTTTTTCTGAGAGATGTTTTGTATATCCCTGAATTCTCAAGCTCCTTGATTTCAATATCCAAGCTAGAGCAACAAGGCTGTGAATTGTATATTAAAAATGGACAATGTGTTGTTACCCAGAATGGAAAAGTTTGCCTTGTGGGCTCGGAATTTCAAGGTCTTTATCATGTGGAAGAGCAATTTACAGACAGAGAAAGACCAGCCCAGTCCAGACCTGAGGCATACCAGCCTAATGTAATGAACCTAGCCAAGTTGTGTCAGCATGGAAACTGCTTACAATTATGGCACAGAAGACTAGGACACAGAAGTTTTGAATCAATTCAAAACATGAAGGAACAGGGATTAGCTAATGGCATTGATTTTGTACCATGTGACACTGTAACTAACTGTGTTTCTTGTCTCGAGTTCAAAGCAGTAAACAAGCCATTCCCAAAGCAGAGTGAAAGGAAGACGAAAGGACCCTTGGATCTGATCCACAGTGACATATCTGGACCACTACCAGCAACCATAGGTAATCATAAATATTTTCTAACTATAACAGATGATTTCTCAAGATACACGTGTGTTTATTTACTGAAGGAAAAATCAGAGATGCTGGAGAAATTAAAACAATATGTGGCGATGGCAAGCAACAAATTTGGCTGGAAGCCAAAGATCCTGCGCACAGACAATGGAGGAGAATACATGTCCAATGCTACACAGCAGTTCTTGAGAGAACATGGAATTGTGCATCAAACTACGGTGCCTTACTGCCCGCCCCAAAATGGAATCGCAGAAAGAATGAACAGAACTCTACTGGACATGGTAAGATGCATGCTTGCTGACGCACACCTCCCACAGAAATTCTGGGGAGAAGGCATCATGACTGCTACATACATACACAACAGAATGAACACAAAACCTATTGAAACAACACCTTATGAACTTTGGCATGGTCATAAGCCGTCCCTGACGCACCTGCGTGTCTTTGGAAGCACGGCTTACTCATACATCCCAAAGAAAAAAAGGACTAAGTTAGGGCCTAGGGCCACAAAAGGGATTTTTGTAGGCTACGCAGCACAATCCAAAGCCTACAGAATTCTGGATCCTGACACCAACAGGATAACCATAAGCAGAGCAGTGTGTTTTGAAGAGGATGAAAGAGCTACACCTTCAGAGGGGGCCTACACTGAAGCAAGCAACCAGACCAAGCACCCTGATGACTGGATTATGCTTCCTGATCTCAGAGGAACTGAGGAGGAGGAGGAGACAGCAGATCCAGATCCAACCACACTTGACACAGAGACCCCCAGCGATCCACCAGACGCACCTGAGGTGATAGAAGGGACCACAGAGGGTGAGGTGAGGCGATCAACGCGCTCAAACAGAGGTGTTCCAGCTCCGAGGCTGTCCTACCTCGCAAGAACAGCGGAACAACCAGAACCTTCATCATGGGAGGAAATATCCCAGCTACCACAACCAGAAGCCCAGAAGTGGAAACAGGCTGCAATTGAAGAGCTTGAGGCTCTACAGAAAAACAAAACCTGGACTCTTACTAAGTTACCACAAGGAAGAAAAGTTATTGGCTGCAAATGGGTTTTCAAACTCAAACATGATGCTGATGGTGAGATTCAGCGCTACAAAGCCAGATTAGTAGCAAAAGGATATTCACAAAAATATGGAGAAGATTATGATGAAACCTTTGCACCAGTGGTTAAACATACCACAGTAAGGACTCTGTTAAGTATTGCTGCTAGCAAAGGAATGCATGTTGAGCACCTAGACGTGAAAACTGCATTCTTGCATGGTGAACTGGAAGAGGACATTTACATGCAACAACCACCAGGTTTCTTACAGGAAGGCAAAGAGGACTATGTATGCAAACTGCAAAAGAGCATTTATGGTTTAAAACAAGCTGCCAGAGCATGGAATATAAAACTGAATGATATGCTGCTTCAAGCAAACTTCAAAAGAAGTGAAGCTGATCCCTGCCTGTACACGAGATGCAGAGATGGGAAATGGACTTACATTTTGGCGTATGTTGATGATTTGATTTTTGCCTATGAAAATCCAGATGACAGCAAGGAAATAATGGATCATCTGAACAAAGAAGTGGAAGTCAAGCAACTTGGCAACATTGCACACTACTTGGGCATTCAAGTACAAAGAGAGAAAGATGGAAGTTTCCTGATCAACCAAGAACAGAAAATTAAAGACTTGATAAACTTGCTCAGACTGGAAAATGCAAATCCTACACCAACTCCAATGGAAGTGAACTACATAAAGCAAGAAGATCAAACTGAGCCACTATCTGACAACCATAGATATCGTGAAGCATTGGGTAAGCTTTTATACATTAGTACACTCACTAGGCCAGATATTAGTACAGCAGTTGGTTTACTTTGTAGAAAGACTGCATCACCAACAGTCAAGGACTGGAATGCAATGAAAAGACTTGTTAGGTACCTAAAGGGTACTGCACACTTTAAGCTCAAGCTGCCAGCTAATAGTGAACCAAAACTAGAAGCATACGTAGATGCAGACTGGGGTGGAGATATAACAGACAGGAAATCCACCAGTGGTCACATAATTTTCTATGGAGATGGAGCGATAAGCTGGTCAAGCAGAAAACAAGACATAGTAGCATCATCAACCACTGAAGCAGAATATGTATCAGCTGCACAGGGCTGTCACGAGATACAATGGCTGTGTCAACTACTGAAGGACCTAGGTACAGATGTACCACAGCCCATACCAGTGTATGAAGACAACCAAAGCTGCATTCAACTCTCCAAACAAGAAGATGTAAAGAGGAGTACCAGACATATTGATGTGAAGTACCATGTAGTGAGAAGTCTGCAGAAAGATGGACTAATCAAGTTGCTCTACTGCCCGACAAATGAAATGCTCGCAGACTTACTCACTAAGCCACTACCAAGACCCTGCTTTGAAAAGCTGAGAGAGAAAATGAATATTGTGAACTGAGTCACGAGACAACGAGAGGGGGTGTTGGAAGGAAAGGACTTTGCGCTGTCTCTTTGCCTCAGACAGTGGAGGACAGACTAGTAAGTCAGAGGGCTAGAAGGTCAAAGACATTTGGTCATCACTTCCTGCTGCTCTGATGCTATCCCTTTGAAATGTAGATTGCTAATCTTAGGGGATTCAACTTCCTTCCTCCTTCTCTCTCTTCCTACCTGGCTGTTGACCTTGCAACATGGCAAGTCTCTTGCCCTGCACCATATGTGCAGAGAAGATGGTGAATCCATCTGCATCCATTTAGATAGATAGATTAGAGATCCTAAATCCTCACTTTCCTATCTAGAATGGAGTTCCTTAATAAATACCTTTTACATTGATTTGAAACTAGCAATTGGCTCCAAGTTACTTTACTCTTAGCACACATGCATGCATAACTAAATCCGCTGTGTTTGTGCCTCTGTGCACTCTGCTATATTGAAAAAGGGATTCTCTCACCACAGAGAATTTCCAACAGAAACAACCAGGTTGACTATTGTTTTGACAAAACATTTCAGCGGTCTGCGCTTCGTTTCAAGCTCAAAACACAACACAACATTTGTTTTATGCACATCCTTAATTTAAAAAAGCAGCTGTGGGGGAAGGCAATCGGGCTCAGGGCTGTGGCATGCAATGAGAATGTAACCCTTTCCCTCTGAACCACTATCTTGATCAAAATCATCCGTCTACTTGTTATTAGTTGTGGGAAGAAGCATTCCATTGGCACCAATAGCAGCAAACTTCCTAGGACTAACAGCAATAGGGGGAGTGGCTGACATAACACACAAGGGTACATCAGCCCAGTAACATTGCATATGGGCAAGTTGTGCTAACGCAAGAATTGTGCAAACAGCATTACACAAAAATAAGATCATTATTTCCTATGGGCTTGCTCTTGCACAACATAATTTGCACAAAATCTGTGTTTGCACAGCTTGTGTACACACATTACTGGGCTGATGTACCCTTGCACAGTTTTCCTTGGGCTTTCCATAGCTGCTATTTTTGTTAGGACTGTGGCATGGGAGGAAAAGGTTAAACACTCTGTCCTCGTGCTCCATGGTCACGATCCTGAGCAGGGCTTTCTGTAGCTGCTATTTTAACGGAAAAATCAAAAAATGGAAGTACAAATGAAATATTTCACATCATCTGTGTAGTTTGACTCACCTATGAACAAAACTAAACTTTCAGGTTCTCAGCTGACGCCTTCAAATGGTTTCCTCCTTGTGCCAGCAGGATCACAAAACTGCAAATGCACCAGAAGGCCATCAAATCCAAACTCCTGCTTATAGCCAAAAGGGACTGCATTCATTATCCCGATTAAAAGTGAGAGATGACATAAGCAGAAACCAGCTTGCCACGTGCCAAGAGGCTCTTTTGCTTACTAAGGTAGTGTTTGTTCTTGCTGGGTCGTAAGTTCTTCCACTGGTGGAAGAAGAAAATAAGGTGTACAATCTGGGGGCCATGTTTTAGAGGCGCCGATAAAGCTCTCTTCCTAACCTTTGAGAGCCAGTGCTGGTCAGAACAGACAGTACTGGGCTAGACAGGTCAACGATCTCTCAACGTAAGGAGAAATCACATGTAAGCAGTGCATAATGCGAGAACCGCACCGGCAAGGATTCTTTGCACAGCTGCAATCATAATCAAACATTCTTTGTGAAAATACAAAAGAAGCAGGAGCTTTTGGACTCTGCAGGGTGGTCATTTCAAGAAGCAAAATGGCAAGTGAGGTTGCTGAGATCTGGAACTGGGGAAAGTGTGTGGGAACAACACACACACACATACGTGTACACACACACCACTCTGGAAACAATGGCTGCATTTGCACAAAATGGGGAACCAGAATCGCAGGGGCCAGAGGTTTTCCTATTGTTACGTCCAGATTCGTGCAACTCTGGTCCCATTCCTTCTGTGGCCTGACTCTGGAGACTCTTCGGTTTGTAGTGAGTTTTGCTGCTTAACATCAGGGTTCAATGGGGCCTCTGCTGTATCCTAATGCAGCACTGGAGGCTGCATTCCCCTCGACTGGAGTTGAGGGAGGAACCCTCCTCCCTCTCCCCTTGTATGATTGGCTGTGTGGGCTGTCCTTCAAGCAAGAAGGAAACCCATTCAGCCAGTTCCCCCTCCTCTCTGCAGTCTCACTGATTGCAGAGAGGGAGCTCTCCTTGTTGTCCAAATTCAGACAGGAGAGCGGAGGTTCAGGGGAGCATAACTGCAGGTCCACTGGACCAGCAGTTCCTCATTGCAAGCAAATGGAGCCAATATGTTTTTATGAACTGAGTAAGATTCTCTTTAGACACCTAATGGTTCAGTGGGAAAATGACTTGACTAGCAAGCCAGGGGTTGCTGGTTCGAATCCCCGCTGGCATGTTTCCAGGAGTATGGGAAGCACCTATATTGGGCAGGAGCGATATAGGAAGATGCTGAAAGGCATCATCTCATACTACACAAGAGATGGCAATGGTAAACCTCTCCTGTATTCTACCAAAGACAACCACAGGGCTCTGTGCTCGCCAGGAGTCAACACCGACTCAATGGCACACTTTGCCTTTAAGATTCTCTTTGTACTTTGACTCAGATCATAAATAAGTACAGTCCATTCAACAATGCCTCATCTGCCCCCTTTTATTACCACTTTTGTGGTGATTGGGGGGAAAGGTGGATGCTTCTCAGATTGCAAGGGCTGGCCAGCAGGTGGTGCTGCAAAAATCACACAAAGTCCCTGCTCAGTGTGCTTACAGAGGGTAAAAACTTGCAAGGAAGTAGAAGAAAAGCCTGCAGCAGTACGTGCACAGAGAGTACATTCGGTTTTGGAACTTGTGCAAAAGCTTTGAATATCCCTCATTATATTGCCAAATGGAAGTGGCCTCTATGGAATTACTATTTCTAGATTCTCAATGGTGGGTGGGTTTCCAAGTGTTTATAGAACTCTTTAGGAAAGCCCGAGCTTTTCCCAAGAATTCTTTTTTAAAAATGCAAAACCGGCTTAACCAGAGGTGAAAATGGGGCCAATGTACCTCTTCCAATCCTCCCTGAGTTATCTGAGAAAAAACCCCACCCAAAACTATTGTGTGTCTCTGGCTTAATATTAGCAATACATAATGCAATTCATATGTAGTAATGCCCATCTCAATATCAGCTGCAAGAGTTGTTCCAAATACCCTGAAGCAAACCATACACCACTACTTGTGTCCGAGATAATACAAAGAGCCATCATTTGCCAGACTTGTTCCAAAACAGCAAAAAGTTGGGATATCAGATTGCCACGGAGCAAGCGCCAGTACAGTACTACCAAGAATAAATACATACAGATATAGCATGATCCCTGTATATTGGTTATGTATTTCACTGCATATACCTGTTTCTCTGTGGGTTGCACAGAGAGAGGGGAGAAAGGGCAGGCAATGCAAATGACCTTAGTTAACATGAGTGACAGCCTCATGTAATGCACAGCATTGTACCTGCCTTTTGCAGTACTCGACGCTGACAGCAAAGGGACAGCTGAGTGACAGATACCTCTGATAATTTTAATGAGGTCTGTATACATAACCTTCATCAGGCTCTCAGCTGCTGTTCTATTATACAGCTTCCTTCTCTACACAGGACAAGCACCGTCTACTGAAGTGTGTGTGGCCGTGTCTGTGTACTGTGGGACTGCTGATATAATTTCCAGCCCAGATCCTATGAGGTGTAGCAATGGGGAGTGGGAAGGAGGGTAAGCTATTGCTGGGAGGGGGGAAACCTGCCCCCTTGCCCCCTCCAGTGCAGCCTATGGCAATGATAGCACTCTAATTATCTGCATCCATAGCATGGAAGGACATGTGGAAGTATAGGCAGGACATGGGACTATGCAAACCATCCCTGTTGGGATGTTAACTAATGATTAATCATTTTCCAGCAAACTGACATCTTTCGAAGTCTAAAATGATGGATAATTTAAAGGGAGGCAATACAGCAAATTAGCTGGGCTGCATTTCGCCAGCAATTTTAGCTCTGCTCGCTCTGAAATAAAGAGCCATACATTCGGCCAGATCCCCAGTGCCTCTGGTTTAAAATAATGGCTCCCTATCTCCCCTCGCTTTCTCGGTGTCTCATTTACTCTCATTAAGCTGACCTCTTTTATCCCAGGTGTCATGTGCTCTGCAAAGACAAATTATCCCCAACTAGGGAGCTTTGGCTGGTGTTTCATTATCTTTCTTCAGACCCCAGTTCCTAGAACAACGTCGCTGCAATTCTCAAGAAAATCAACACTAATAAACTACCACTGTCTCTCACATGCTTTCAGTGGGGTGCGTAAAAGGCAAAGTGGGATTTACAACAATGCAGGTTTTAAAATGCACGTTTCAAACACAAATCCCTTGAGTTTTGTAGGTCTCCGCAATCCCGCTTACAAAAGCATGAAAGGGCAAAACAAAAGCAGGGGCACAAATATGCAATGCTGACTTCTAATTTCCCAGATATATGTTGCCTAGCCTACAATCAATGTCAAGCGAAATGCAGAGCAGGGCAGGCAAAACTGGCTCTCCAGCTCTTGCTGAACTACAGCTCCCATCATCCTCAGCCACAATTTATTGTGCATGTCTAGGGATGATGGGAGTTGCAGTTCAGCAACAGCTGGAAAGCCAAAGTTGCCTATCCCTGTACTAGAGCAATACTTTTAAACTGTAAGTTGTGACAAGCTGAGGTACTTTGGAAACTTAGAGGTTGCTCTGTGAGAAGTTTGGTAATGGTGGGCTACTGCACTTTGGTGGCAACTCCTCCCGACTCTCTCCAGCCAGCCAATGGGCTTTCTTTCAGAGTCCCCTATGTTCTTTTGGAAGGGTCCCATTGGCTGTGTGGAGGTGGGAGAACAAGCTGTTCTGTGAGTCTCAACTCACGCAATAGTTCCTCCTTCTCTTGCCCTCCTCTTTGTCTACTGGGATAATCTCCTGAGCTCCACAGTAACACAAAGGGCTTTGGGAGATGCCCCCATTGGTCAATGGAGATACCTAGCAGCAAAGCCTCTGTCAGCCAACCCGCACTGCTGCTGCCAGAAAGGGGGCAGCAGGGTGGGAGGATGTGATCTCGTGGGTCCACATGCCTGATCTGGCCCTGGTCCTAGACCATGCCCAGAAGCCTCTGCAATGTATCCTGGAAGAAGAAAATTTGAAAGTCATGGTACTGGAATTTAAGTCTGTGCAGTTCCTCCTGTACAGTGAGACTGAACGTATTTATGATTCAGGTTCTATAGATTTTATTGGATAAATGTATGCAATTATGTTTTAATTGTAAACTGCCCTGAGAGATATCTGGAAGATGAACTACATTTCAAAATAAAATAAAGCCACATAAACAAGCTGAAATTGCTCTGGTAGCGTAAACAATGTTTATGGGTTTCCTTTACCATCATTGATTCCGATTAATATCTCACACCTAAAGGATCACTTATTGGAACAATCCATTAGCATAAACAAGCTGACAGAAATGTATGGACAATTTTCCCACAGTGCAAGCTTGTTGTATCAAGCATACAAATGAATTATTTTCATAAATAATTATGAAAATTATTCCGAATCCAAGTTATTTAATTACAAAAATTTTAGTTTACAAAACACTGGAAAATTAAAAAAAAAACTTATTGGGAAATAAATATTAGGAAATAAAAAATATTTAATTTGGTAGTTACATTGTGCTCAAGCCCACTTCTCAATCATCGGGGCTGTGGCTGACTGGCAACGCCTTTATTTGCTGGGCAGTGTCCATTAATTTATCAATTCCATTAGTTTCAAGAACCTTAGTCAACTTTTTTGTTGTGTTATTATGTCGCTGAGTTATTTATTATTTTATTTTTAAAGGTGCCCTGAGGGCCTTTGCTTGAAGGGTAGAATATAAATTACTATTAAATATTTCTTTCCCCCAGAACTGTTGGCAAGACTGCAGATTTCCAGTGACAAATCACAATGGTTTTAGTAGCCAGTAAAGAGTCAACCTTCATAGTCTGGTTGAGAACTGATATTTTTGATCTAAATAATTCAATAAAATAGAAAGTAGATCTGGATTAAGATTAAACACAGTGATTTGCAAAATACTGTGCAACACCTCATATCAAAAAAACTTGGACTAGGTTAATGCTCTATCATACATAGTGCATTTTGAACATTTAGATATTGTTATAGAAGAGTGTCCCTGTTAATCTGATTGGTATTAAATACCACTAGTACTCTTTCCTTCCTTCCTTCCTTCTTCCTTCCTTCACTCCATCTAAGTAGCTCTAGGTGGTTTATGTGGTGTTTTTTATTATTCCATTCCTTGAACCAGGCCAGCTTTTGAATAGGGCTTGTATTCCAGTCCTGGAGTAGAGGCGGGTCTAACAAACAGCCAGCCACAAGAGCACTAAAAAAGAAGTCTGCATTTGCCTCTCTGTACATAATATGAGTATATTATGTATACTGATATATACTTAACAGTATAGACACATCACACATAAAATTGTGTGAAGTGTCTATACCTACAAAGATTAGAATCGTTCGGACAATGGTTTTTCCTGTGACACACTATGGATGCGAAAGCCAGACTTTGAAGAAGCAAGACAGAAAAGTATTGATACGTTTGAACTTTGGTGCTAGAGAAGATTTTTGAGGATACCCTGGGCAGCCAGGAAAACAAACCAATGGATTATAGAAAAAATCAATCCAGAATTTTCACTCGAGGCACAAATGACCAGACTCAAACTACCATACTTTGGACATATTATGTATGCAAAGACCCAGCTCCCTTGAGAAGTCTATAATGCTGAGGAAAGTTGAAGGAAAGAGAAGAAGAGGATGACCTGCAGTAAGGTGAATGGACTCAATTATGACAGCCATGAATGCACCACGGAGAGACCTTAAAGGCCAAGTGGAAGACAGATCATCCTGGGGAGAATCTATCTATGTGATCGCGAAGATTCGACACCGACAGCACTTAATCAATCAATCAGATATCTTTTTCATTAAACTATTAATATTCCTGACTCAACTCCACTACCATGTCCTTGCACACCACAACTCTTTCCCTTGGATCTTAGATTTCATCATGTGTATTCCACAACATATAGGGACAAACTATAGATGATAAACTCATTGCGTGATTGGGGTCTGTGCATTTTATTATTTCGGTAAATTGTAAATAGGCTGTGCACAGAGCGCCTGTCTGGACTGGGTCCCTCAAATAGCTGCTATTCGATCAGGGAGGATAATTCTCACTGGCACCAACAGGGGCTTTCCTTTGGAGATAAATTGTAGCTGCAGCACACTCACGCCAAGTGGGACTGTGGCATGAGCAAGGACCCCTCCACCTATTGTGGTCCTGATCCAGAGAGGAGCCTCACATGGCAACTATTTATATCTGTAAAACCAAACACCAAGGTCCTAGTAATTCAAAATGTGTATCTCAGGTGTGGCTCATAGATGGGGTGTAGACTGAGGCTAACATAATGTGCAACTTTCCATCTGCCTTGCAATGGAACATGCACACAGTTGTACAAGAGGCCTCTTGCACAAAAGGAGGGGAATTGTGCAAATGTGGTTGCATGGCTGATGGCCATTATTTCCAATGTGAAGTATTTTGGACCATGATTTATGAGAGATGCTGACCCAAGAGCCCTTTCACATAACAGGTTACAACAATCTCTCTCTTTGTTTTGACATCCACTTGACTGATAAACAATGTGTTAAAGAAACAGTGAGTCTCTCCTTGGGATCATTTGGAAGGAGCTGCAGTGTTAACATACTGGCAATGCACATGTGTAGCTTAAACAATGAAAGCAGACTTCTGTTGCTCCAAATGTCTCTAAGGCTCTTCCAAGTGAGTCATTCTTCAACAAATGAGTCACAAGGTGTTAAGACTGGGAGTGTAACAGGACAGTCACAATACTGCTTAGCTTAATAGTCTATGGCCTGAGGAAATGTGGCATCTGATAACAGAAACACACATGCCAAGTGGCACTGCCTATTGCTTGACTGCGATCACCACTTGCCACCTCTACTGAACCCAGATTTGGGGTTCTTTCTGCCAGAGTGTTTCTGTCAGAACAATCACCTCTCAAATCTCCAGCTAGGCTTGGACTGGCCCAAACACTGTTGTAGCACCCACAAGGGTAGGGTGGAGAGGAGGGAAGAGCAGTAGCTGCTGAGGGTGAGGAGAGGAGACCGGGAATGAGCCACATCTGTGGCTTATTTAGCACTTCCACCACACCCATAC
This sequence comes from Hemicordylus capensis, assembly GCF_027244095.1. Classification (NCBI taxonomy): domain Eukaryota; kingdom Metazoa; phylum Chordata; class Lepidosauria; order Squamata; family Cordylidae; genus Hemicordylus; species Hemicordylus capensis. The sequence goes on from NC_069659.1 coordinate 343,856,588, forward strand.
CAGCCACTACTGCTTTAGGGAACTGGGAGGATAACCAGCCTATGCGCCAAGGGTTTTATTTTATTGTATGTATGTATGTATGTATGTATGTATGTATGTATGTATCATTTATATTCCGCTCTTCTTCTAAGAAGCCCAGAGCGGGGTACATAGTTATGTTTCTCCTCACAACAACCCTGTGAGGTAGGTTAGGGTTAACACTGTGGCGGGCGAGACAAAGCAGAATGAGGCAGCCGACGCAAGGAATGAGCCCCACCTGTAGCTCAACCACCAGTGTTCCTTGTAATGGGGATTCCCAGATGTTGTTGACTACAACTCCCAGCATCCCCAGCTGCAATGAAATTTGGCTGGGGATGCTGGGAGTTGTAGTCAACACCTGGAATTCTATGTTATAGGGGACCCTGTCAGCCACCCACTTGTCCTGCCCATACCAGCCACGACCGGGAGAAGAGTTTTGGTGGCCAAGGTAGTATACCCTCAAAGACTAGCTGACACCTTGGACAAGCATCCTATTCACCCAATGGGTAGGTGGGCCTTGTTCAAAAGTGGTGTATAATATTGGTCATATTCGTATCCCTAACACAGCACAACATATCTTTCGCTGGACACCATGAGGGAAATAGATCTCGATCTCTAGATCTAGATCTAAATAGAGATCTCTAGATCTAGATCTAAATAGATCTCTAAATAGATCTCGATCTCGATCTCTAGATCCTGATCTCGAAGGAGTGCCCCAGAATCCCCAGGAAGATTGCATGTGCATCCTACCCTTTCTGTGGCACCCAATGCAAGAGTGGCACCCCAGGTTCCTGGCAGGAATCCTGGCCCTGGGACATCCCTCTCAGCCGGCAAGCTGTAACTCCTTATGGCAGCAAGATGCCCGTGCATGTGAGGCCTAATTACAAAGCAGCCCCTTTTCTTCATTGTGCAGTCTGAAAAAGCAGCACACCTCTGTTCATGGTTTGCGCCAGGGACAACATAGCTTGTCTTTGCAATTACTGAAGCAAAGGGAATGGCTTTACTTCAGCACTGACAGATTTCACCTCCAGAAACGGTAGCAAATCTCTACTAAAATCCAACATTCCCTCAGAGAAAAGTTCAGTACTTTCCAATTTATTATAATTGCTTGTGTGAGGAAGAAATAACGAGGTTAGACACTTGGAGTTATTTCTCACCATCTAATAAGTTTAAACTTAAGTGGAAACTTCCAAAGAAGCGTCAGGTCTCATCAGTGTCTTTGATATGCCTTCTATCTTAATGCTAACTTGAATGAGAATGAAAAGTACCTGTCGGGCAACTCAAGGGCCATGAAATTACTGAAATTAAAAGGGCCTGAACACAGACAGGGGAGAGAGCATCCAAATAAAAACAACAGGTTTCTCCTGTTCTTGCCAATATACTGCAATTAGCAACAGGCTTTGAAGATCCTGAGAATTCTAACAGATGGACTTAGGAAGAACAGGCGACAGGTTCTCATGAGCAGCCTAACCCAGGTTAGGGCAGCCCAGCCTGGGTTAGGCTGCTTGTGGTCAGCGCTAGGATCCACGTAGATCCTGGCGCGGCCTGTCCGACCCAGCTTTGTCATGTGACCACTTGGGCTGCGTGCAGCCTGAGTGGATGCAGAGAGAGGTGGCAAGCACACCCGTTGCAAGGAGGTATCCCCCAATGCACCTCACTTGTCGTGCAGTGCATTGTGGGATACATGGAGGCTGGGACGCATCGTCCTGGCCTTTGGAGGCATGCAGTAGGCGGATTGTGTGGGAGCACGGCCTGCGCTTCTCACCACCGTTGAAGGATCATCTGGGGTGGGGGATGTACATTGGGTGCAGCCTTCCCCCCACACCCCCATCCCCCACCGCCTGCCAGCCCTCCCTGCCTCTCGGTCATGCGCATAGCCTGACCGAGCATATCTGTATGCCAGATATGCATATATGCATAATAGCATATCTGTATGCCATTTAGGCACCGAGTATACAGTAATTACTACAGAAACTTCATGATATAAATTGGCTGGGTCAACCTCATTCACTCAATGAATTCACACGATCACACAGGCCCTTCTTGCTACATCTCTATGATCCTGGAGGACAAGGCATGAACAACAGGAACCAATACATAATGCTGCTTTTAACATTCACATCACTGGCAGGATGCAAGTTGCGAGATACGAAGGGACAATTATTACTACATGGATGGATTTTTCTTTCAGGCTGGGCTGGCTGGTGGACCCCAGAATTGTAAATAATCCCTTCCAAAATTTATAAGGCAGAGAGTTCAGAGACATATATTTTAAGCAGTGCCTGTCATCTGAACAGAAAATCCCTTACTGCAGTATACAGCATCATGGATTTTTAAAAAAGTGACATGGGCATTATGGGTAACAGCAGCATAACCATCTCTGAACAGGGGAACATTATGGGTAATTCACATTATGGGAGAACATTATGGGGACCAGCAGCATAGCCACTGTTGAACAGGCGGAACATTATGGGTAATTCACATTATGGGGAAACATTATGGGGAACAGCAGCATAGCCACCACTGAACAGGGGGAAGAAATGTCCCTGGGCTGCCAATGTCGTGGGGCCACCCACTCACCCACCAGGACATCCCCTTGCCCTCCCAAACACCCAATTGGCTGGGAGAGGGCAACGAGTGGTACATAGGAACATAGGAAACTGCCATATACTGAGTCAGACCATTGGTCTATCTAGCTCAGTATTGTCTTCACAGACTGGCAGGGACTTCTCCAAGGTTGCAGGCAGGAATCTCTCTCAGCCCTATCTTGGAGAAGCCAGGGAGGGAACTTGAAACCTTCTGCTCTTCCCAGAGTGGCTCTATCCCCTGAGGGGAATATCTTATAGTGCTCACACATCAAGTCTCTCATTCATATGCAACCAGGGCAGACCCTGCTTAGCTATGGGGACAAGTCATGCTTGCTACCACAAAACCAGCTCTCCTCTCCTCTCCCATGGTTAGATGCATCAGAAGCACATCGACACAACAAGGAGCATGGCACCTATCACCTGGCCTTTCCCCAGAAAGTGAGTGGTTCCTTCACTGGTTGGGTGCTTCCTTTCTCATGGGGAGTAGCCATAATTGGGCAGATGCATCCAAAGAATACACATCACCCTGCCTCCGGGGCCACTTTACCCACCTCGCCCCACTGGCCAGCTGGACAGCCACTCCTGCGGTGGCTGCTGACCCCTCACTAGGTCACCCACCATGCTGCCCCCTCATGCGCTGCTCCTGCTGCTCCCTTGCCAGGCTCCTCGCCACTGGTGGGAAGCACCAATTTTGGGCTTTCCTGCTTCGCATCGGCTGGGAGGAGCTTGGCAAGGGGATGGCAGGAGCAGCAAACAGTGGGGCCGTGGGGGGGGGGCTGCACCACTGGGGGTGGTGGGTGAGGCCTCTACCACAGAGGGACCACCCATGTTCATGCACTGAACATGGGCTCTCTCTGTCCTTGATTTGTCACTGTTTCTCATGATGGGAGCTGCAGCCCATCAACATCTGGGGACCCAAGGCTGGAAATCCCAGAGATAAATAAGCATAGGGACATAGGAAGCTGACTTGTACTGAGTCAGACCATTGGTCCATCCAGCTCAGTATTGTCTACACAGACTGGCAGCAGCATCTCGAAGGCTACAGGCAGGAATCAAAAAAGAAAAGAAAGAGAGAAAGAGAGCGAGAGAGAGAGAGAGCGAGCGAGCGAGAGAGAGAGAAAGAAAGAAAGAAAATTCTGGGATTGGAATATGTTGTGTGTTGAAATGTTTCTGCTATTGCATACTTACATAACTATACCCCACATATTAAAAATACTGTGTTTGTCATAGGATGTGTGTTGGGGGGCCTCCAAAGATCTTTAAGTCCAGGCTCCAAAATAACCTAAGTGTACCTCTGCTGCAACTGAGCTACCGCCCCGTCCCCTAAGGGGATCAGGCAGCACTCAGTATATGGCAGCTTCCTATGTTCTCAAGCTTTTGGTGGTACTTTACTTCAAGACAGGGGCGTAACTACTATTAGGCAAGGGGAGGCAGCTACCTGGGGCCCCCCACGCCTCGAGGGGTCCCCCAAAGGCAAGTCACATGACTATATATTGTGAAGTGTGTGTGTGTGTGTGTGTGTGGGGGGGGGGGGGGGGCCCATTTTAAAATTTTGTCTCTGGGCCCACTCCAGCCTTGTTACGCCCCTGCTTCAAGTACATAAGAATAGCCCTGCTGCGAGATCAGGCCCAAGGCTTATCAGGTCTAGCATCCTGTTGCACACAGTGGCCCACCAGATGCCTCTGGGGAGCCCACAGGCAAGAGGTAAGGGCACAACCTCTCTCCTGAGGTTGCTCCCCTGCAACTGGTATTTAGAGGCATCTCGCTGTTTAGGCTGGAGGTAGCCTTTAAGCATTCCTGTGTGTGTTCCTGATATTTACAGCTTTCAACTACCTCTTTCAGAATACTGCCCTGATTTGCTGCCCTTTAAAAAGGATGATGGTCATGATTATAATGTTTTATTGATATATTTTGTTAACTATCATATATGCCGATAGTGAGAGAAAGGCAGTATATAATTTTTAGTAAATAAATAGGTTTTGCTCCCTCACCTATAGTTTGCTTGTTTACCTTGGTATTGCCTTCCGGAAATAACGTACCATCCAAATGACAGATGTCAGAGATTAAACAACAGAGGTCTGTAGACTGTTACAGCCATTCAGTAAGCGAATGCCTCTGTTTAATCTACCACTTTTACAATCCAAAAGGGAACCATGTCTAGAGAGGACTGGCTTTTTAGAAATGCTGATCAAACTTCCTTCTGACTGAAGCCAAGCTGTGAGAATCTTGACACAGCTTAAAACAAGGCAGTAAATCATACCACCCACAGTGCATTCCAGACAAAGGTCTTCTGGAGAGAGAAATGCCAGGCAAAATGCTGGGATTTTTAGGCTGGGCAAGTGCTGTATTGAGATCCTTTTGCTGGCTGGATAAGAAGAAAATGGTACATTGCCACATTCTAGAGCTGTGGAGCTGACTCGCCACAAACTGAGTTGATTGATTTAAGGATATAAGTACAGGAAAGGCCCTACTGGTTCAGAGGGTAGCAAGCATGAATCATCCCCTTTTCTAAGCAGAGTCCACCCTGGTTTGAATTTGAATGAGAGACTACATGTGTGAGAGCACTGTAAGATATTCCCCCTAGGGGACGAGGCCACTCTGCATGCAGAAAGAGAATCTGCATGCAGAAAGTTCCAAGTTTCTTCCCTAGTATCTCCAAGATAGGGCTGGGAGAGACTCCTACCTGCAACCTTCGAGATGTTGCTGCCAGTCTGTGAAAACAATACTTAACTAGATGGACCAATGGTCTGACTCGGTATAAAGCAGCTTCCTATATTCCTATGTACAGTACCTCTCCTTTTCAAATACAGAACACTAAGGTGGAGAACACAGCAGTTCTTAGCACCAAGCTAGGCAGGAGTGATAAGCAAGTAAGGCAGAGGTGTGGGTGGGAAGAGGGTGGCATTTGGGGCCCTCTTCAGGTGCCCAAGATCTTGAGCCACCCCTGATTTTTACATTACACTCAGAATGTGTTTTTTAGTATATAAGTTTTGTGAATTGTTAGCCGTCTTAGTTATTTGTTGGAGCTACAGGCAAAAGCTTTATCAACAGACACTGCAAAGATAATTCAGGCATGCAGATAAAAACAGAAGCAAACAATTACTGTTAACACACAAATCGAAGCAAGCAGTATTAGTCTAGGGGAAATGACAGTGAATGCCCCTGCAGGACAGGGATACTGCATCTTACTGGCTCATCACCTTCTGTGGCAAGAGAGCAGTTCAAGATGAGGGAAAGTGGAGAAAAGTAGTAGCAAAAGATACTAATTGCCCTGCAACAAGAGAAAGGATAAGCGTGGACACTGATATTACACTTCCCTTCTTACTGAAAAGCAGAACAGAAGCTTCTCCATTCTCCCCAAAGTTCCTAGCATTCAAGAAGGAACCTGCACAAATCAATTTCTGGCAGGAAATTGCTGGCGACTATATGTGTTTTTCCCCCATTTGAACACATCCTGGGATAATCAAGCCATTCTGAGATGGCAGTCTGCCACTTCCCCACATGAAACGACTAATTCCAGGTCTTTAATATCACCTGCCTGTGCCCGAAAAAGAAAAGAGGCATCCCAGAGGGGGAATGACATGTCTCTACTGGCGTCAGAGCTTATAACTGACATTGGTTAGCAGAGGTTCTAGTGTATTATTGGGTCTTTTCTCTTTCTGCCCCTTAAGGCACGGGTTCCCAACCTTGGCTCCCCAGATGTTGTGGACTAAAACTCCCATCATCCCCATTCAACCTGGTCTTTTGGGGATGATGGGAGTTCTAGCCAAGAACTTCTGGGGCCTACTAAGCTTGCCTGCTTGAGGAGGTTCAGTGTGGTCACTGCCCATAATGTAGACATAATCCCCTAGATGCAGACATGTTTGCATTTAGTTTATAACTGCAACTATGGTCTGAAGGTGGTTTCCAGATCCTGGGCTGAAGAGAAATTCTGCTTATCCCTAAGATTTGCAAAATGTACTCTGCTTTTGTTAGGGGAGGAGAAAAGAGCTATGCAAGACATTGCGCAGGGCTCAGTCTGCCCAGCAACAGAGTGTTTGTGCAGTTGCGCAAGATGCTAGAATTACACAAATGCAGTTGTGCAACAGAGAGCCACTGGAAAGTATGTCCCACTATCACACAACTGCATCTGCACAAATTTAAGGATTTTGTGCAAAGAATACTCCGTTGCTAAGTAGATTGAGAGTTACACTGTATGTCAGCCACCAATGCACGCCATCAGCTCTCTACTACTACATGTGTGTTCAGGTGTCTATCTCCCCACAGGATGTTTTTGTGGAATCTCTGTACATTATTCATTTTAAAAATGAAACTGAGTACAGGCCCCTAAATGCATGATAGGAGAGCTGGTCTTGTGGTAGGAAGAATGAATGGTCCCCTTTGCTAAGCAGGTTCCATCCTGATTTACATTTGAATGGGAGACTACATGTGAACACTGTAAGCAGAGGGACACTTAGGTAATTTTGGAGCCTGGACCTAAAGGCCTTTGGAGTCCGCACTCCCACCCCCACTGCAAGTTATGCATCATCCCCCTACACACAGACACACACCATGCAAACAGTATTTTTAACACATGGGTTCTTGAGGGCACAAACAGCAACTGAACTTATAAAGAATGTTAAAATATAAAACAAGTATATTAATGCAAATATGCATTAGCAGAAACATTTCAACATGCAATTTAACATATTCCCATCCCATGTATTTCTTTCCCCAGTTACTCTGTCTCTAAAGCATCCAGCACAGGCCGCCTGGCGTAGTGCGGGCCAGCAGTGACCACACCACCCAGGACAGACTAAGGAGGATTGGGGGTCCCCCAGGGGGTATGGAGGCTCTGGACTTCAGCCCTGAAGTCCAGGGGTAAGAGCACCATGGACTGTAAGATATTTCTTTTAGGGGATAGGACCGCTCTGGGAAGAGCACTTGCATGCTTGCATGTTGAAAGTTCCAGGTTCCCTCCCCTGCATCTCCAGATAGGGCTGAGAAAGACTTCTCCTGCCTGTAACCTTAGAGAACCTGCTGCCTGTCAGTGTAGGCAGGGGCTTAGCAAGGTTGGAGTGGGCCCTGGTTTTGTAAATTGTGGACGATGCAAGTCATTTAATGGTACTAGAGAAAGACATGCCGTTCTGGTAACTCCAGGTCTTAACACTCACATCCATTTCGGAGGATGAATACAACTGAAGGAAGCTCAGGCAGGTGCGCTGCTGGGGGTGTCAGTCATGTGACTTGCCTCTGGGCCCCCCCCCATAACTGTTTCCCCTTGCCCTATTATAGTTACGCCCCTGAGCGTAGGCAGTACTGAGCTAGATGGACCAATGGTCTGACTGATATAAGGCAGCTTCCTACATTCCTACCAGAAACCCTCTTACTGCACACACTTGAGACTGTACCAGGCACAATACACGTCCAAGCTTACCTTCCATGCCTGAAGGGCCAGAAACTTGACATCTTAAAATGGAAGTTTAGTTTCTCAGGATGCTAAAGCCTGCACTCAAAAAAAAGTTCCTTCACTTGCAGAGGATGCTTGTTGGATCCACACAGTCCTAACTTTGCTATTCTTAGTGCCTGTAGGCTTCCAGCAGCATCTGGTGGGCTACTGTGTGAAACAGGATGCTGGACTACATGAGCCTTGGGCCTGATCCAGCAGGGCTGTTCTTATGTTCAGTGAGGATATTCCTCACCCCTTTTGATGCCCACCCTTAATTATTTATCCATTTTTAATTCTCCACCCTGCACGACAAACTCCCCATGAGGCTGTTTGAAACAGCAGCTTTGTTCTTATTCAGCTGAAGCAGCCATGGGGAGCCTTTGAATAAAACAGCCAATTTGCAGTCGGGGGCCTGTGTATATTTAAGAAGAAATAATACCTCTAGAGTTACTGTGCCATTAAACAGAGAGAAGAAGGAAAAGAACAACAGCACCAACAGGAATTTCGCTGTAATGAGAAATGTCTTCTAAAGCATCTTCAGCATTTAAGTCATGCTATTAAAAGTTCAGGATTCAGAAAACTTAAGCATGTTTCCCTTTATTTGTTTCTATGCATTATTTAAGACTAGCTTAACCCCCACAGAGCATCTACGCGCTAGTACTTGGTTGCTCCCCTCACCCCCTGCCACAGCCCCCTCACCTCAGAGATCTCTCCACCTTCACCTGAGCTGCACTTGTGCTCCTCAACGTAGGAACAGCATAGGAACATAGGAAGCTGCCATAGACTGAGTCAGACCATTGGTCTATCTAGCTCAGTATTGTCTTCACAGACTGGCAGCGGCTTCTCCAAGGTTGCAGGCAGGAATCTCTCTCAGCCCTGTCTTGTAGATAATATCATGTACAAACAACCACTTTGTATATAATTGTGCTTTGGAAACGTACTGTATGCTTTGGTAGTTTGTTGGTTCAATAAAAAAATCTTGTCCTATAAAAAAAAAATATCTTGTCCTATCTTGGAGAAGCCAGGAGAAGCCAGGCGGTTCTCCCTCCCACCTTTAACCAGCAATGAATCCATGCTTGCAGATATGATTCAGACTGAGTTTGGCTCTCTTTCTCTCTTGTTTATATCTTTTTACATATAAAATTTTTAAAATGATCAATCAAACATGCTGCTACCTGGGCTGCATTGTGGCTCCTTCAGTCGCCATTAGGACTTCTTTCTCTTTCAGCTGCTGCAAGCTTGGAGGATAGATTTAAGGACCTGGCTGTACTGGAGGGGGGCGTTGTTTGGGAAATCTTACATCTTCATGTCTGTCAAAATCCTGCTGGGGAGATAACCTGTGGGCACCTGGCAGCTACCTGTATTTCTTCTAAAGGACGAAGGGGGGCAAGCAGGTGGAAAATTCTACGTCAAGATGGGGTGGGAGAGAGAGGGTAAGAGAATCCTCGCAAGCTGCCCACTCCCGAAAAGGAAATGCCACTTTAGTCCATGAGGGATGGAGAACAGCTCCCCCGCCCCCAGCTTAGACCATGGCTCTCAGCTGGGGAAGCAGATGACTCAGGAAAACATGGATCTGTGTTGTCAGAAACATAACTGGGCCAACCAAGAGTTTTTGCTGGTCTGCCTAGGCTAAGCTCTTCCTGGGCTCTTGTTTGAAATTGCAACCCTCCAAGATTGCCCTAAAGCTGGGTTGCATAAACATCCACACTTGTTCCCCATCCTATTTCCAGTGATAAGTGGTGCAGGGTTTATTTTATTGCTGGATTGCAGAGGCCTCCTAATATATGAGATAACTGCAATGTATATGTATATAATTATTATTAATAATAATTTTAATAATAAAAATTAATGGTTAATTAATGATTTATTAATAAAATCAAATTAATGGTTAATAATTAATAATAAAATAATGAATTTTATCTGTTGGCCACCCCCATAGCAACCATCCTTTGGGCAGTTCACAAAGTAAAACAATAAAATATACAATTAAAACACATTAAAACAGAAACAAAAAATCATTAAAATTCAAAAACATTTAAAAAACTTTTTAAAAGCTTTTTTAAACGGTCTGGGTGAACAGAAAGGTCTTCACTTGGTCTTCATCTGAAAGCCAGCCTGAGATAAGATGGCAGGCAATTACCCTACTGGAGGAAGGAAACTTATGCTCTCCATTAGGTTTTGCTGGCTGACCACTAGACAAGCAACATCTACATGAGCGGCCAAGAGGATTTTGCAGTCCTCTTAAAGGAGCAGCACAGCAGACATGCATTTGCAGTCACAACATATAGCTCTCATGGTGCAAGCTTCTATCCCAAACTAAAAGGGGAGCTAGCAAGCCCATGAGATATGTTGAACGTGCATGACCCATCACTGCTCATTTATTTACTACAGTTATATTGGCCAAAATGCTCAATAGGTTCACTGTTTAAAATGCCAAGGGAGGCTGTAGCAGAACATTGCAGTTTCTCCCCAGCACCTACGAGGACTGATCCTGCTCAGGATTCAAGGCAGCCTTATATAGGAGCTTTGTACTGATGCTCAGGCTTTTGCAGAGAGAGCAGGGTTTCAGGAATTAGGAGAGGAAAAAGTAAAATGGGAAAGAAAAATGTTTCTTTCCCTTTCTTGCGTAGTGCAAAGGAAGGAGTTGTTTAAATTTGTACATGCTACTCATCCTCTCAGTTCTAATCTTCCCTCCAGGATCCTGGCTGATAGGGGTGTGCAAGTTGGCTCAAAGGGTTCGAGTCGAGCCAAACCAGGCCCAATTTGGTCCATGTTCAGAGTGAAGCGGGCCCAGTTCAAACCGAGCCGGCTCAGATTCCCCTTTGCCATGAGCGCTGGGGGGACCTCAGTAAAAGCAGAGCGGGCGGGAGGGGGGGAGTAAAAAGGTATCTTAGAAGTGCTGCTGGTGGCGGCTGTGGCAACAGCCTGGGGGCGGGTGGCAGTGGCTTTCCCCCTGCTGGCCTCCCGCTGCATAGCCAGGGCTAGTATGGGCCCGGTTTGGGCCTCTAAGCAGCCATGGAGTTCACTAACATCAAGCTGGTTCGAAAGGCTCGGAGGCCTACTTGTAAATGGGAATCCGGTAAGGACCATGCAATTTGCGCGTTCATGCAAATGGCCTCTGTGAATGCGTGGGGGGCATTTTAGTGACCTCCACACCTGCATAGAGACCCAAACCATGCCCAAACAGGGCCAGGCTATACAGGGAGAGGCCGGTGGGGGTGGGAAGGAGCCACTGCCACCCCCTCCACCCCCCTGAGGCTTCTGGAGCCACAGGTGGCACGTCTAAGGTCCCTTTTTACTCCCCTTCCACATGCTCTACTTTTTACAGTATTCCCGGCCCCCACTTGCCCTTTATTCCCGGCCCCCACTTGCCCCGGCCCCCACTTGCCCTTTAACTAGAAAAGGGGAATCTTTACCAGATTCCGCTTTACCAGTAGGCCTCTGAGCCTTTTGAACCGGCTCGGTTCAAACTTGAACCGGGTCCCATTCAAGTGTGAATGGAACCAAACCAGCTTTTTCGGTTTTGTGCACATCCCTACTAACTGGCATTCCATTCCCCACCTTTATTCACAACTGATATTGTGGCTAAAGGGTCCTCGGCATCCCATAGGTCCTGAAAGCTCACAAGTCCTTTTTTTAAAAACTCGTTGTTCTTTTGAATTACAAATGTATATTCTTTTGCATACCTAGAAAACAGCCACATAAATATAACCCACAACTTTATTTATGGGTGGGTTGTTTCACTTCTGATCGAATAGGCACTCAACCACTGAAGTGGGATATTGGAGGGGGAAAGGGGAACCGCAAAGGAAGCAGATTTAGGCGAGTCATTAGGATGAATTTCATCACTATAAAAGGTGTTCTTCAGTGGAAGAGTTTGTCACATGCATCAATGGGCTCTCCTTCACTGGAGGCTTTCAAACAATGCTAGAGCACAGGAATGCTATAGCACAAGGGTTCCCAACCTGTGGTACTCCAGAAGTTGCTGAGCTACAATACCCATCACTCCCAGCCACAATACATTGTATCTGTGGGGTGATGGGAGTTGTAGTCCAGCAACATCTGGAGAACCTCAAGTTGGGAACCCCTTTGCTATAGCAAATCATTGCGCTGAGCATTAGAAGACCTCTAAGGTCCCTTTTACTCTATCAGTCTACAATACTATGAAAAATCTCCCTGTGACCTAATGCCTACCGCCGGGATAGGGTTCAGACAGACTAATTCTCTTTCTCCCCTCCCTTGCCTCTGTCTTCTATTTTTCCATCTGACACCGTCTTTGCTCTTGGAGGCTACTGAGCATGCTCAGTTTACACTGGGCTGCTTGGTTTTGATTTCCCATTATGTCCGCCCCCCACCCCCCCAGCTGCTTGGATTCTTTCAAGTGTGTAGAAACCATGACCTTCTTGCTGGTGTGTCCCAGTTTTTGCTTCCAAACTGATAGGCACAACCAGCGGAGTCTGTTATTGTGCATATGATAGCCTGCAATCTAATATAGACCCAGTACAAATGGTGAAAGGTCACAGGGAGGACATTAAGCAACTTCAGGCGCCAATTCTTACATAATGTGACATTGTTATTATGCTGGCCATGTGCAGGGGCCACTGGTGGAGACCGTTCTGGGAGAGGAAGAGACCAAGAGCATTTAGTCCCAGGCAGGACAATGGAGTGGGCCTGGCTGTCCCATCTCTCCACCTCAGGCAGCCTGGTGGACTGGCAGCCGCTGGAGACAAAAGAGGGAAAATGGGTCAGCTGGAATTTCTTCTGGATTTGCATTGTCAAACTCTGGCAACCAAGCAAGTGGGTCAACTTCCAGGTAGGCTGGTACAATTCCAGTGAGGTAGGAACCCCATGGCAGCAGTGAAAGCCTCTCTACCTTCAGAAGTTTGCCAGAACAATTTTACAACAGCGAACTGCGAACAATTACAAGCTCATCTCGGAGATTAAGCAGGATGCCTAATTTATTTTCCCAGGGAAAGGGGGAAAAAAAACACATTGCAGGGAATGGCAAAGGCTGTTCAGTATACTGACTGGTCTCAGAATTCAGCTCATCAAACCTACCCTTTGGCAGCTGCATACTTGAGCATAACTCTGCACACTTTTCTGCAGTGCAAACATGGGATGCCAGGAGCTGTTGGGGGGGTCTTAAGAGCAATTGACTGATTGATTGATTAAGTGCCGTCAAGTCAGTGTTGACTCTTAGTGAACACATAACCTATTGAAGACATCTATTAAGAGCAAGAGGTGTCTTCAAAATCCTGAACCAAGGTCATTACTAGTGATGAGTGAACCCACCCTCCCGCCGGGTTTAATTTGGAATGGGGCTGCTTTAAATCAATTTAATTTAGGACATCCAGTGGACACTTCTAAATTAATTCAACTTAAAACTGGCCCCATTCCACACTAGCCCCACTGTACTCCCAAGTATGCCATCAGCATCATGGTATGCCTGCTGACCCCCCCAGCCCCAGGAAGAGCCCTCCCCACTACACCTTCTCTTGCATTTATTTTATTTATGGTTAAATTTATACCCCGCCTTTCATTAAGAAAATCTCAAGGCGGCTCACAATAAAATTCAAAAACACGATTATAAAAAAGACACATTAAAATATTGAGCTAAAAATTATAAAAACAAATCTGATTTTTTTTAAATAAATAAATAAATAAATACAAACACAAGTATAAAATCAGTACAAAATATAAGCAGCAGCAGTGGAGACAATCATATAAAAGCCTGGGTAAAAAGCCACGATTTGACATGCTTTCTAAAAACTGTGATGGAGACTGAGGAGCGGATACCCACCGGGAGAGCACTGCAGAGTCTGGGGGCAGCAACAGAGAAGGCCCTGTCCCTAATGCTCAACAACCTAGCCTCCCTCATTGTTGGCACCCGGAGCAGAGCCCCCTCAGATGACCTCATCAAGCGGGCAGCAACCCTTGGGAGCAGGCAGTCTCTCAGATACCCCGAGCCCAAACCGTTAAGGGCTTTAAAGGTCAAAACCAGCACATTGAATTGGACCAGGAAAAGAACTGGCAGCCAGTGCAACTCTTTCAGAATGGGTGTGATGTGCTCCCACCGGGCAGCTCCGGAGAAAACCCTAGCTGCCGCGTTTTGCACTAGTTGCAGTTTCGGGATATTCTTCAAGGGCAGCCCCACGTAGAGCGTGTTACAGTAATCCAGCCGTGATGTGACTAAGGCATGGGTTACCGTGGCCAGATCTGCCTTCTCGAGAAAGGGATGCAGCTGGCGCACTAGCCGAAGTCATGCAAAGGCACACTTACCAAAGGCAAGGGGTGGCAGCAGGGCTTTGGGCATCCGAATTTTAGCACGTGTAACACTGCCTGGAGAGTTCAGAAACTATTAAAACTGTTGACGTTGAAGGATGCATGCTAAGAAAAGGGAAACTTGTGTTGGGGAGAGCTCTGATGGGGCAATGAGTTGAAACAAATCCATTTCAGATATGCCTGAAACCCACAGATATGAATCTCCACATTGTGGGGTCTGCAGCCAACTTTAAATGCAGTTTGGGGAACACACCCATGAATTTTGACGACTGAACACCTGGATTTCTGACTCTTCCCCAATATTAATCATTACATGAATTCCAACACATCACACACAAATAAATGAAGTCTAATCTGTTTACAGAGTACAGCAATATCACAGGACAGATTCCATCAAAGTTGCATCAGCAATGTTTTATTTATAAGAAAAAGCCAACTGGCCTGCTAATTAATGTAGTTTAGAAAAATTAAGCAACTTTCTGCATTTAAAGGGCAGTTTGAATCCTGTCTGTGAATTTAATTAACAGAGCAGCAGCTGGGGAAACCAAGGTTAATTATGTGGATGTTATTAAGTCCCTAAAATTGCATTTTGACTACCATACAATTTCATTAACTGGAGGGTGGGGGTTTTCCAAGTTATTTTTAAATACCATATGTTATATGCTGAGTCCCATAAAGACACACAATGCCTTCTGGTCTAAGAAGCAGGACTTTGGTGAATAAAATTATGCAAATGTGTATGAAATTATGCAAATATATTTTGGTGCATGAAATTATGCAAATGCACATACATGCATGATAGTAATGTGGAATATAATGTTGGACTGATTATATCTTGACTTCACACCTTCGTACATAGTAGATGAACATGTGAATTGTCTCCACTGAAAAGTATTCTGTTTGATATCCAGGACCTAAGCCATTTAGGGGGCAGCTTCACAATAAAGAGGCAAAGAAGTATGGAAAAGCCACGGCTTGCTACTGGGTGTGTGATCCCACCCCTGCCACCGTTTTCATGACACGTGAAGCTGGCAAATATTGAGTGGTGAATGTATGAAGTTCAAACCTCAGTCCAACATCTGAAGTTAGCCTGATGATGTCAGGCTGAGGTGGGTCACTGGCATTCTCCATCCAACAATTTTGGCTTCACATGTAACGAAAACAGCAGTGGTCACAAGAACGTGTGTGTGGCAGGAGCTGATGGATGTGCTTACTTGCCATCGTTACGTGTGAAGCCGCCCAGGGCTCATAGGGCTCATGACCAGGAATAGAAATTGTAGCAGAGAGCAAACTGGTAAGAAATGTAGACTGAACAAAAGAGGAGGTACGTGCTTTGAAAAGCAAGCCCCGGAGAAGACCCTGGCAGCCACAATTTGTACCAGTTGAAATATTATGATATTTCTAGTTAAGGGACAAGCAAGCAATTATTTAGACAGTCTCATCTAAAATGCCATGAATTTTAAGTTCATTGTTTTAATGTTTTTGAGGCATATAAATATGCAAATACATTTTCATTTACTTCCTTATTGTAGTGTAATTGTATCAGATTATAGTCCTGCAATACCTACTTGGCTACTGCTTTGCCTGACTGCATTCTAATTACTCCCAGTTCACTCTTCTTTGCTTTCCATGTGCTTTTGGGAAGGGTTAGCATATACTAATAGCTTGCAGGCAGTACAAAGGGAGCCATATGTGATATAGATGTGGCTTGGACTCTAGTTTTTGGATAGTGTGTACAGTGACTCCAAGACAGAGGGAGCTTCTTATACTGGCTTGATGCAGTATTAAGACATTATGCTGTATGTGCATTCAGGTGTCTGTACACATGAGGATGTTTTTGTGGAATCTCTGTACATGGTTCATTTTAAAAGTGAAACTGAGTACATGCATGGGAGGAGAGCAGGCCTTGTGGTAGCAAGCATTCATTGTCCTAAGCAGGGTCCATTTGCATTTGAATGGGAGACTACATGTGTGAGCTCTGAAAGATATCCCCCTTGGGGCCAACCTGGGAAGAGCATCTGCATGCAGAAGGTTCCATGTTCTGCCCCTGGAATCTCCAAGAAAGGGCTGTGAGTAGGGTTGCCATATTCTGGCTCTCCAAATCTGGGTGCCTAATTTGCATATTATGTAAATTGGCCTGAAAATAATTTACATGTGCAAATTAGCAGCTGCACATTCAAGTTGACTTGTATTTGCTCTGGATATCTACCAACAATAGTTGGGAAAGGTATCTTTCTCTTACCATTTTCCTTGACATATTAACAACAGCAACAGAACAACAACAACAACAAAATGCACAGCTTTTCAGTTAAGGTTGCAATTCTGTACATACTTATTTGAGAGAAGATATGATTGAAACCAATGGTGCTTCCTTCTAAGTAGGCATGCACAGAATGTAAAGCCAAGAATGTCCTTAAACATTACAATACACAGCCTGGTAGGCAGGAAGTGATTTACTTCAAAAGCAAGCTATCCTCTCACCTGCCCGATAATCCCCTGCTGATAACAAACAAAGCAACATTCCTCCTCAGGGGATTACTGTACGTGTGAAACTCTACCAGCTAGCCTCCTAGGCTCTGCCTCTCTTAATCCAAGTCCAGCAGTTGAGCAGAATAGTGACCACACGTTTTGCTCCATAACTCTGCTTCTATAAGGGCTAGAGGCAGCCACCTAATGGCGCAGCGGGGAAGTGTCTTGACTAGCAAGCCAGAGGTTGCTGGTTTGAATCCCCACTGGTATGTTTCCCAGGCTATGGGAAACACCTATATCGGGCAGCAGCAATATAGGAAGATGCTGAAAGGCATCATCTCATTCTGCGTGGGAAATGGCAGTGGTAAACGCCTCCTGCATTCTACCAGACAACCACAGGGCTCTGTAGTGACCAGGAGTCGACACCGACTCGATGGCTCACTTTACTTTACAAGGGCTAGAGCTTAGCTTTTTTAAAAACAATGAAAGCCAAACTCCGGTTGAATCCAGGTGGGCTAAGCAATCTGGGTGAGATTATTAAAATCCGGCTGCTACCCCTAATTCCGGGAGGCATGCAACTCTAGCTGATAGAGACTCCAGCCTGTAACCTTGGAGAAGTTACTGCCAGTCTGTGTAGACACCAGTGAGCTAGACAGACCAATAGTCTGACTTGTTATGAGGCAGCTTCCTATGTTCCTATGACAGAGCTAGGAAGTATTGCATGAATAATCCTATGTACACAGTTTGTACATGTGTTGAACATAACATGTGATGAGTGCTCCTGCCTGCCTTCTTAAGACCTCACACCTCTTAGCAGCATGTCTGTCTGTCTGTCTGACACAGCTTGTGCTGCAGTCCTTATTGCAGTGCAGTTCAACGGCCAACTTAGTTCAGGGTATCAGCACACAGCAAACTACTATGCTGGACAGGTGACACATGTGCAAGAGAGGAATTGATATTCACATTCTGGGGGGAAAGCTGGCCCCTTTCCTATCCATTTTTCTAGCTCGGCAGATTCTTCAGAGGTCACCTCAGTCCACATGGCGTTGTTGACCAGGTGGCTCAGCCTGTCCCTCAGGATGCAGGGAAATCCTGAGGTACAGGATTGCTAGATTCAGCGGCAGTGTCTGCTTCCACGGTTCTAAAAACTGTGAATCTGTGACAAGGAGGACTCGTGGAAAATAAATGGAAGTCTTTTTGTGAAGAAATGGAGAAGATGGAGTCCTCTGCTTGATTCTCTCTGAGGGGGGAAGTACCACGTTTTCGCTAACAATCCCCAAATTCCTTCACTGCTCCATGTGCTTGCTTGCAACCTCAAGGCTTGGTGGAAGCGGGGGGGGGCCACAGCAGAAACAAACACAGAGGTGTCCTTCCTGACTGAGTCAGAAAGTATGCCTCATAAATCACAGCCCAGCACTTACAGTTCCCTTCACAAACCAGGCATGTCCAATAAACATATTCTGATTCTCCCACCACTCGGGCAGCTTGATAAATCAAGCTCTGCTCTGACCTCTACTACTCCATCTGATCTCAACCTCTTAAAATGGAAGACAAAAATGAGGGCAAAGAAGGGGGAGAGCAAAGGACTTTACAGTTAAGGAAAGGAGCATAAAAACGTAAGAGGAATGAAGAGTCCTTCTGGAGCATTGCATTCCACACTAGACAAGCAGATGACTCTTGGAAGGCCTCAAGCAGGGAAATATCCCTCACCCACTATTGCTCATCAGCAACTGGTATTCAGCGGTAGAGTGCCCCTGAACATGGAGGCTCCATATAGCCATGAGTGCCTGTTTTGGCACCCACTTTTTGGATCTTGCTGCTGAAAAAGCTTCTGCTGGCCCCTTCCTTCTATACTATTCACTATCAGTTTAAAAACATCCTGATTCTCTTTGGCATGTTGTTAACCAACTGCTTTAAAAGTATCCCTGTTGCTGGCATGGGTTCCCAGGTGTTTTCTATTGATTATGCTTTTAACGTTGCTTTAAATTTTTTCCTACATCACAATTCAACCACAGTAGCACCGCTGACTTACAGTATCATGTTGCATTGATTTGGATGCTAAAATTCTTTTTGGTTATTTAGGCTGATATTTTAAATACAAAATATAGTTAAACAAAACAGAGAGAAACTTAAGCAAATGCTTAATTAAGACTTAGAAGTGATTGTCTTGGTTGGTTTATGTGATTTTATCATTTTTATGTACGTTGTTTTGAGCACTCGTTTAAGCTGGAAAATGTGACTCGGAAATTCTATGAAACAAATAAGCGTTTAGGGGAACTTAGTGGGATTCCCAGCTGAATGTCGTTGTTTGTTTTCTAATTCTGGAGCAGCTGGTCTAGGACTACATACACGCAAATCAACCTGCCCAGGTACCTTAAGAGAATATTTATTTTTGTTCTGAAAAGTCACAGGTGGCCATGGATCAACAGAGGGCCACTGGTAGAAAATGGGAGCCTCTTTGTGGGCCACAGTGCCAGTCTTCATAAGAAAAATGATCATGATCACACTTCGCCTTTCAGTGCCACATTGCACATGTTCAACATGCTTCACATACATTATCTCAGTAAGCATTATGAAAAAAGAGAGGAATTATTTGACATATATAAGCTGTGCAGAAAAGTGCCCATCTAACTTTTCTCCTGTTACAGCGGGGTTCTCCAGCTTGGGTCCTCATAAGAACAGCCCTGCGGCATCAGGTTCAAGGCCTATCTAGTACAGCATCCTGTTTCATACTGTAGCCCACCAGATGCCTCTGGGAAGCCCCCAGGCAAGAGGTGAGGGCATGCACCTGACATGTGAAACGTGTTGAACATGTGCAGTGTGTCACTGAAAGACTCACTCCCAATCTCACAAGACAACCCCCCCCACCCCAATCCTTCCCACCTCCACTTGCCCCAGCAAACTCCCATGAAACCCTTACCTGGTGGCAGCAACATCTGAAAAGGCAGGGGTGTGCAAAAAAAGTGTGGAGAGGACCAGGGGCGTAGCTAGGGGAGAGGGGGCCTGTGTTCACCCCTCTCCCAGGCGGCCCCTTGGAGTGAGGGAGATAGTGAAGAGAATAGGGAGGGAAGGATCTGCCCCCCCCCATCGGCTCAATTATAGCTACACCCCTGGAGAGGACTTTCTTCTCCAGTTCCCACTCTCCGCCTTTCAGGGAGGGTTGGACTCAGGAGAGGCAAAAGAACAGCCATGGCAGAAGCACTGTTGCCTCTACCACCAGAAGCAGTCTGCAGAGGAGGCAATTGTCAAGGCAAATGCTGCAGCCGGCCATCAGAGGCGGCACATTTGCCACCTGAGCCGACTTCCTCGCTGTGGCTCATCAGTAGGTTGGCCCTGCAGGCTGAGAACAGGGGTGTGTTTCCACTCTCCCTCTGTGACGGAATAAAGGCTGTGGAGCTCGCCGTAGGGACTCTGGACTGCTGATTCGACTTGTTTATGAAGCACAACCCATTTGTTTTATTTAGAGCAGTCCCAGAAGGTTTGAGGCAGTGCATTCAACTCTCACCTCTCCGTGGTTGCTTTCACTTTGTGATCTATCAAATATTTGGTCAGCTGCTGCACAACAGCGCTGAGGGCTGTACAGTGCAGAGGCTGAATTGTGTGCACTTGGAATTCAGGTTGTATTTGGGCACGGGGAATTAACTGTCTGTTGCCCCCTTAAGCACATCCCAGCCTCTAGGAGGAATCCTGATGCAGGCCTGGGTTTGAGCCCTCAGGAGGGGAGAGCTGGTCTTGTGGTAGCAAGCATGACTTGTCCCCTTAGATAAGCAGGTCCACCCTGGTTGCATATGAATGGGAGGCTTTTCCATCAAGGTAGGGATGGCTCCTGAAGAAGGGTGAGGAGAGATGAGGAGGCTGCTGGCCACCTTCCATCCTCCCCCCCTCAGTTTCAAAACTTCCAAGGGTCGGTTTTGAAAAGGGGCTGTCCTCAAACAGGGGCATGAGGCAATGCAGCTGGTGCCTCGCTTTGGGCCCCACCATACCCTGGGGCACCCTTGAGGCCAGATCAGCTAATCTGGCATTAAACGTCAGACACCTCGGGGGTCAAGTTTGGCGGGATACCAGTCAATGACCCATTTTACTCCCTGCCTTTTTCATGAATTGCTATTCATTTAGTTCAACACACTGAGGCTGTTCTCACAAGCAGCCAAGACTGGGTTCGGGCAGTTAAGCCCAGGCTTGGCTGTCCATGGGAACCCGTGGATGCCAATTGGCTCCTGGCAGCAAACCCACCTAAGGAGCCCGTCTCTTAAACGGGGCTAAGGGAGCGAGCGTTCCCTTTACATTTCCCTGTGTGCAGTGTTGGCTGCTTTTAGTCGGTGTTGTAACGCTGACAAGCGCCTGCCCATCACTGTAGGGATCCCCACAACGCACTGCATTTCCAGGGGCCAGGACAATGCATTCCCAGCCCCTAATCTCTGCCTTTCCATGAGGCTCTGTAAGGAGCACGCGGGGCTGGGAGCTGGCCCGGGGGGCGGAGCCGGAAGGCAGGTGACCGCCAGCGCACCTGCGCCAGCTCAGTCCTCCAGGAACAGGCAGACCCACCCTCCCATCCCTAGCATATAGTCTGGGCTCTCGCTGGTCGCCACTTGGGGCTGGGCAGGAATTTTGGGGGGCACGCACCTGATTGGCCTTTGGTGCGTTCCCTTTTTTCGCCTGCCTCAGACTATATTTGGGGTTTCTTAGTTAGGTGGTTAGATAGCTGGTTGAGGGGTCTTCTCCACGGGGTGGGCAGGTACAGTGCGGTAAGAAATGCTAACTAAATGGGTGTGGCACCTGAGGTAACGTAAATCTATGTGGGCGGGCCGATCCCTTGAGGCTTGACAGATCAGGGATGTGGCCCATGCCTCGCTACAGGCGGCATCCTCACCGTATGGCTCTGCAGCGTCGGGGGGATGACGCGCTGTTAGTTAAAATGCCTGACATTAGGTCAGCTAAGAAGGGCACCTCCGCTATTGGCGGAGCACTCGCCTGGAGCCAGGGTGCTATCGCCACAGTCTTTAGGTTGGGGCGGCCACAGCGTGGCCAACCCATTAGCTTCCACACTGCAGGGGTGGTGGCTTGCCAATCCCAGCCTGTATGGTTGTATTTAAATCTAAATAAATATTGACCGTTTCACCATCACATGTCTCCGCGTCTCCTTGGGGTCTTGGGACAACGAGCTTACTGAATACGAAGCTAGTGTGAAAAGAATCAGAGGGTTCTGCAGGTAAGTGAATTGTATGTAACAGCTTTTGTCTTGAGTTCAGGTAGACCTAAAGAAATTATCGACAAGTCTGATGCTAACCAAGGAACTAATCCACTCACATACAAAATGCCAAAAACATACAAATAAATACAAAAATTCCTCCCTCCCTTCAATGTATATTATACACAATCCCAAATGAAATCAGAATCTCCCCATCTCTGGTTGTTTTTAAATGACTTTTGAAAACACACCTGTTTTATCAGCCTTTTAGTTTATGATGTTCTGAAGTTTTATTTCTGGTAATTTTAATCTGTTGATATGCTTTTTAGGTTTTGGTTGTTTGAATGGAATGTAAACCACCCGGAGATTTCTTATGGGGCAGTATATCAATGTGACAAACAAACAAACACACATCATGTACAAATGAAGTGTAGCAGTGGGCTAACCAGGACCCCCAGTTGCAATACCATCTCCCACCATCTCTTATCCTCAGTTTTTATGCATTATTGCAGCTTCATTTTTATGTCTAAGGTAATATGATTTCTTGTATCAATTTTATTTGCTCCGTAAACCATTTCGTACACTTTTAAAGCTGGAAAACTGTTTATATAGGTTTTTAAAGGGTTTTAAAAAACTATTTTAATTTGAACTTTTATGATTTAAATTGTTTTTTAAATGTTTGGGGTTTTTTTAATGTTGTAAACCGTCTAGTGACTTCAGTAGTGGTCAGTATACAAATATGATTGATTGATAGATAGAATAGTACATAATTTTCAAAACCATTCAAAGCAGAGCCAAAAGACTCTCATATTCACAAATGTCAGTGAGAGAGAGAGAGAGAGAGAGAGAGAGAGAGAGAGAGAGAGAGAGAGAGAGAGAGAGATCTAGTCCATGTGATCAATACCTTTTCATCTCCCACAGGAAAGGAAGCACAGCTAACAACTCCTAGCTCGACTGCACTAAAGTGGCCTCATTGGAAAAACCTGTCTGTCTTCCTTTGCTGGATCCACTCATAACTACATTCTACATCCATATGTTTAAAGAATGTTATAACTGGGAATAATCCAGAACCCTGAGCACATATTTCCCACGGCGCGTGCTGAGTGTATGGCCTCATCGATGAGAATGGGGAAAACTGCAAGCTCCAGATTATGTCTATTGAGTCAAAGACAGCTCCTTTTGACTTCTGGGGAATGAACTCCACAAACAAACCTGTACTGAAGAAAGTCCAATGGCATTAATGGAATTACTCCCCAGAAGGTGGATGTCTGCATAGTCACACATGAAAAGTTAACATCCATAAACATTTTGAAATGATCACTCCCTATAACTCCTGAGTTCCAAACCAGCCTCATTCTTTCTTTCTTTCTTCTTTTGAGCTACTCCTAAATATGATTAGAATGTAATTTGTTGGGTTTTATTTTCCACCCACCACCCACACTCATTTTTAATCTTCCTTTGGGGAAGCTGCTGTGGGAATTCATCAAATAAAATGCCTTGCTCAAGGAAATGGCAATAACTTAATAAAAGGAAAAAATATGGAAATGATGTTTATAAGTGACTGAAATTGCTTGATGAATTATAAATGTTATCTTAAATGGAATTTACAAATAGACTCTCTAAGGCTGGTTAGAAAACAGGGCTGTGAAAAGAAAACTCCTTCAGGCTAATAATCTGGAGTGGGGGGTCGTATGACTGCAGTCGCCTTGTGTGGCAGGGGATCTACCAAGCAATCCAAAGGAAAACTCACGCAAGAGGCAACCCTGCAGACAACAGCTGCTTTCCTACTCCTACTACAGCAGTTCATATTGCAGAAGAGGCAAGTCACCACTCTGTTAAACATGGCTGGCTTGCCTCTTTCCCAACAGAACTGCTTCGACACGTTTTGATTGAGCATTTAGTCCCTTTCCATTGGGGTGTGTATATCACCTGTTGATCACTGCCAGGGACTCTAAGAGAGAATGCAGTTACTGCTCTGTGCAGCACGGCAGAATCCAGCCAAGCAGAAGCAGCTGTGAGGCAGCAGGGGCAGGGCACAAGTGGAGGGTTAAACAGACCTAAGTCAATCAGAGCCATTCAGTCACCAGCTCTTAGCCTCTCACTCTCCATCCAACAGAAACAGACTCTCACTACAGAAGAAAACTTTCTATCCTGCTCTTTGGATCCATCACTTCAATTGGGAGGGAAGATTTCTTCCGCGTGGATTTGCACAAAAATGGCTCTCTTGTTCGTAGAAAAAGCTATTGCTCTGCAACCCCATGCATAATCGGCTCCCTCCGTTCAGATAGCCTGGGTAATCTCATCTCATTTTGTGATTACTTCAGCATGCCCTCAAGCCTCCCTCCAGAGCCCTGAGGGTTCTGTCCCCAGTTTGTTCTCTCCCTCCCTCCCCCTGCTCTCTCTCCTCACTCCCTTCCCCTTCCTCTCCCCCTCTCTTAAGTGCCTAAACACTGTTTCTAGAAATTCTATTGCCCACTGCACTTACCTTGCTATATTTTGGAAGCATGCTCATGCATTGGATCAAGTCCAGAGCTTGGGATCCAGTCATGAGATGGGTTGCCCAATGAAACCTGTAAAAGCCCAACAGAAACCCAGGGGTAGGGTGGGAGCTCATTCTTGTGCCCCTGCCATACTGCAGGGCAGTGGACCACTCCTCTGTTCTGCTGCTCTCCGCATATCCTTAAAGGACTAAAGAGTGGAAGAATGCTGAAAACAGCCAGGGCTGCAGTGCATATGGGCGGAGAACTACACTGATAGCAGGAAGCTTTTACCATAGCCTAGTTCCTGTCAGGGCTACTAATTCGATCTCTCTTATAGACAGCAATAAAGCTACATGAAAAATTAAGTGAAATCTAGCTGGCAGCTGTACTCTCTGTTCCCTTCTCTCACCCATTCCCTACCGCCAACAACATAGCTTCATCTTAAAGCCGTTTTCTTCTTAATGGCTCTGAAATGCTAGCAGCACATCCCACATTTCTGCACTCAGTGTAACAGAATCCTGCTTTTATTGCCAGCTGTCTTAACTTACATTCACTTTGGATACCATTCCTTCCAGCATCTGGGCCCAGACTGCCGGCACAACACACCCATGTAACCCCACCAAAAGAAGGTAAATTGCTTTCGGGCTGTGAAATCTTCTATCCATTTATCTTGTAGCTTCTTGCGCTACCAAACAAAAAGGGAAAGAGTTATAAGGTAAACTCTTTCCCTTTTGGCAGAAATGAAGACATTCATAAGGGACATGAAGTGGTGAAGTCATGCCAAAAAGGAAAAAAGAAAGAAAGGAACTATCTGGCTTCAAAAACAGAAATCCACAGATCTAATAGCCTGCTTGCCAGGGGCAAATGTTCCAGGAACAAGGTGGTGAACACAAGACCACAGGAGTTGCTTCCAAGCAGTGGGAGAGACCTCGACTGATTTTTGTACCTTCTCCAAAACACAGCACATACGAGAAAAGATGCAACCTCTCTCTAGAAGATGCAAGCCCTCTAGACATGCCAGGAAACTGGGAAGGGGAGATTGTTGGGGCAACTACAAAGATTTTCTGGCTAATAAGCATTTGTGGACCCTTGTTCAAAAGGTTGAGTCTCTCCCATTGGGAAAGGTCTCGGGTTATCAACCCAGATGGGATCATTGGCCAAGCTAGGCTTTAAACCAAGACTGCCCAACTTTGGCCCTCCTGCAGATGTTGGCTTACAATTCCCATAATCCCTGGCTATTGGCCACTGCGGCTGGGGATTATGGGAATTGTATTCCAAAAACAGCTGGGGAACCTAAATTGAGCAAGCCTGCTTTAAACTGAGGCAGGGGTCTGGGTAAAGGCAAGAGAGTCAAATGGGATCTGAACCTTGGACAGCTGCATGCAAAAGCAAGTCAGGTCAGGGACCAGAAGGACCTCAGACAGTATAGCAGGACGAGATGAAAAGTCACATTCAAGCAGGGAAGATGCTCCAGCAAAGGTCTGAAGTTGAAGGCAAGCTGCTGAATAGGTGGAACCCATCCTTTCCCTGGAAAAGGCTCCTTAAAGGGACTGACCAGTTTCATAGGTGCTGACTCCAGCATTGCTGGGCAGCTTCTTCCTCAACTGTCAGATCCTAAAGGGACTTTTCTGAGTCAGAGGTTGAGGACAGGACAATATCCTTGCACTATGGAGGGAGTGCTAGATCCAGCTCCCTTGGTTTCCTTGGGGTGTGTGTGTGGGCGGGGTGGAGTGGGGGGTTCCAGCAGTGAAGCCACTCAGGGTTGGGGTCTTGGGGACTTCCTGCATTGTATCACATCTGAGCCAGCAGGTTATGAGTCTGATGAGCCAGCTTAATCAGAACCACTCTTTCAGCAACTCTAAGGACAAAGGAACATAGGAAGCTGCCATATACTGAGTCAGACAATTGGTCCATCTAGCTCAGTATTATCTACACAGACTGGCAGTGGCTTTTCCAAGGTAGCAGGTAGGAATCTCTCTCAGCCCTATCTTGGAGATGCCAGGGAGGGAACTTGGAACCTTCTGCATGCAAGCATGCAGATGTTCCTCCCAGAGTGGCTCCATCCCCTAAGGGGAATATCTTACAGTGCTCACACATGTAGTCTCCCATTTATATGCAACCAGTGTGGACCCTGCTTAGCAAAGGGAACAATTCATGCTTGCTACTACAAGACCAGCTCCATCCTTCAGCAACAGTTATAATCAACCATGCTAGGGATCATTTGGAAGGGGACTGAAAATAAAACTGCCAGTATTATAATATCCTTATACAAAACTATGGTGCGGCCACACCTGGAGTACTGCGTACAATTCTGGTCACCACATCTAAAAAAGGACATTGTAGAACTGAAAAGGTGCAGAAGAGAGCAACCAAGATGATCTGGGGCCTAGAGCACCTTGCTTATGAGGCAAGGCTACAACATCTGGAGCTATTTAGTTTAGAAAAAAGACGACTGCGGGGAGACATGATAGAGGTCTATAAAATCATGCATAGTGTGGAGAAAGTGGATAGAGAGAAATTCTTCTCCCTTTCACATAACACTAGAACCAGGGGTCATCCCATGAAATTGATTGCCAGGAAATCTAGGACCAACAAACAGAAGTACTTTTTCATACAATGCATAATTAACTTGTGGTATTCTCTGCCACGAGATGTGGTGACAGCCAACAACCTGGATGGCTTGAAGAGGGGTTTGGATAACTTCATGGAGGAGAGGTCTATCAATGGCTACTAGTTGGAGGGTTATAGGCCACCTCCAGCCTCAAAGGCAGGATGCCTCTGAGTACCAGTTGCAGGGGAGTAACAGCAGGAGAGAGGGCATGCCCTCAACTCCTGCCTGTGGCTTCCAGCGGCATCTGGTGGGCCACTGTGTGAAACAGGATGCTGGACTAGATGGGCCTTGGGCCTGATCCAGCAGGGCTGTTCTTATGTAATGTGAAATGTACAGGACTTCCTTTCATTTAATAGACTTGAATATGAATTTCAGAGTAAGACAAAGCTAATAGGTACTAGCTACCAGGTAGAAACAGGAACAAAATAAGGACTGATTTCAGAAATCAAGGATTATCTTTTGACAGGTGGGATAACCCCAAATTCCATCGAACAGCTAGATCATATGTTACTAACACTGCATATTTCTTTCTGTTTGGCATGAATGAGAAATCATCCAGTCATCAGCCAGACTGCACAGTCAGCAGCCTATCATCATAAATTTGTTTCTGGACTATACCACTTCTGACTGCAGGCGGGGCAATCAAACAGCTGTCTCATCTTTCATCTCAGAGCATCTCTGCCCTCTGCAGCCATTTTTCTTCCAGCCCAGCTTCAGTATCAGCAGAGAGTTAGGCTGAAGCAACAGAATGAAAGGAGGGGAGTTTGTGGGAGGGTTCCACACTCCTCACCCACACATCCCTTCAGCTGTAAAACGTAGACTTCACTCCCTGGCTGACATCCAGACTAATGCTGCACCATTGCAATGAGAAAGAATGCACACACGCAAAAGGACTGTGTTATTCAGTGGAAACCTCAATGTTTTGTAGTCTCTTGTGGTCTCGATCCGCTTGTGCAAGAATTGTGCTTGTGCAACAAGGTTAACAGATAGCTTTGCATCATTCCCCACAACATATATGGACTGAAGAAGAGGTTTCACCGCAGGAGGCAAGCCACAGATTTTGAAACACACCCTGCTGCACCAGTGAAACGCTAGTCTGGAATTCAAGTGCATTACTTAGCTGAATGAGCTAACACAACATCCTTGCATTAGGGCAATATGTTTGCAAGAGTGCAGCATTAGTATAAATGCCAGGCCCAGTTTTATAGGCGTGCACAGGGGAGGCAAATGAATAAACAAATGTAGCTGCTCCTCTCATATCTTGCTTGACCCCCCAGGGAGTTGAACATAAGAACATAATAACAGTCTTGCTGGATCAGGTCCAAGGCCTATTTAGTCCAGCATCCCGTTTCCCACAGTGGCCTACCAGATGCATGAAATGAAGCCATGCCCTCTCTCTGTTGCTCCCCTGCAACTGGTATTCAGAGGCATTTTGCTTCTGAGGCTGGAGGTGGCCTATAGCCATCAGACTATCCGTGGCTACACTGATAGACCTGTCCTCCATGAATTTGTCCAAGCCCCTTTTAAAGCCACCCAAGCTAGTGGCCATCACCACATCCCATGGTACAGCCCAGCAACTGACAGCCCACCAAATCCCATTCTGTTGCTTGGCTCCAAGTGCCAGCAGCATTCTAAGTACTGGACATGTGGCTGCCTCCGACACAAACAATGAAGCTCACTCAAGGTGTAAAACTGAGAACTGGACATCCAGGACTGCTGTGACAGTGGAAGGCTCCGTCAGAGCAAACATGCTCACAACTGAATCCTCACGTTTACCCAGTGGCTTCTGGAAGGTCTAATTTGACTTCTGGCTACCTTGGATCCTTATGTAACATGCACATAGCAGGTCTCCTCAAGCCACCTGCACAGCTACTAGGATTCAGAACATATTCCGAGAGAGCCGGAAGCTTCCCCTCTAAATGGGAACAGGGAATAGACATCACCAAAGATGTTTAGAGAGCTCCTTCTCTCTCGCCAGTGGAGATGTGTGAAGGCCCAGGCAAAGCCCTCTGCGACAGCTCTCCTGTGCTACCTGTCACCTCTAGCTGTCACACGGCTCAGGTTTCTCCGGTGTGTAAAATCATAGCTTTCCAACGCAATGCTTCCTTGCGGTTGTCAGTGCCATAACATTCCTTTGACAGCTTCCTGTGGATGCCAGGTTTATTTGCCTAGGACAAAACAATGTTATTTCCTACTTTCCCCTTTTTTATGCATTAAAACCATTGTTTTGGTAACAGATTTTGTTTTGCTCAGCTCTTTGGAACACTGCAACCCTCGGTGTTTTCTATCCTCTTTCCCTTCCCTTCTACAAAGTTCTCTTATTTGGTATCTCTTCTATTCATCATTTTTCATCTATAATTGCACTGGGGGGTAGTGGCTACTGTTCTATTTTACTGTAAGCACTGAAATAATTCTTTAAAAGTTGAATTAACGGTGGCTTGCATGGCAGGCAGCCCTCCGTCAACAGAAAAGACTCGTCGGGATTGTTGCACAACTTCAAAGACATCCCTGACAGGGTAGCAACAGGGCTAATTCAGAATGCCCAGACATCATTTCTGGACAGCAACACAGCATACCTTCTGTTGGAGACAATGGAAAAAAGTACTGCCCAGAAGTGTTTTCTAGGCATTAGAGAATTTTATGGAATTCTCTGCCACAGGATGTGGTGATGGCCACTAACTTGGATAGCTTTAAATGGGGCTTAGACAAATTCATGGAGGAAGGGCCTATCAATGGCTACTAGTCTGGTGGCTAGAGGCCACCTCTAGCCACAGAGGCAAGACTGATAACCATTGATAGACCTGTCCTCCATGAATTTGTCTAAGCCCCTTTTAAAGCCATTCAAGCTAGTGGCCATCACCACATCCTGTGGCAGAGGATCCTGATGCAATTTGCATACACATTTCCCTCACTGGAGCAGAGCAACAACTTGCAAGGTATCCTCCTCTTTTTAAAATGAATATATAAAAATAGAACATTAAGGAATGAATAAGCAAAAATGGAACTTAGACGTCATGTCACGTACATGTGTTAAGACCCACAGTGGTGTCTCTCCTATTAACTAACTTGAGCTGGGTTTGAGGAAGAGAGAGAAGTGGGACCACATGGGTAAGTTGGGAGTTCTAGGAATAAGAGAAACAAAGGAGAAAGGACACATAATTGGCTACCTGTAAAGGAGTAATGGCTCCTTTACTTAGCATTCCATTTATAAGCAGCACACAGTCCTTATCGATCGGGCAGCAACCGCTCCAGTGCCTGACACCAATTCTCAGCCCCACAACCCATATTCTGTCTCACTGTTACGAAAAATTCTCCAGATGGGCTTTGTGTAGATGGAGGAATTGACTGACATGTTGAGGTCATTCACACAATCAGAAACTGTGTTCTACCCAGGTTCGGGAGCTGTGTGTGCTCCCAATTCTCGATTGTGTGGAAGCAAGGTAAGAGGAAAACCTGGGTAGAAGTGATTGTGTGGAAGCAAGGTAGGAGGAAAAGCTACCCAGGTTTTCCTCCTCTCTTGCTTCCAACCAATCACTTCTACCCAGGTTTCCATCCTCCCTTGCTTCCACACAACCAAAAATTGGGAGCACACACAGCTCCCGAACCTGGGTAGAACACAGTTTCTGATTGTGTGAATGACCTCAACATGTCAGTCAATGAGTGATGAACACATCAGTGTGTAAACTGGCCCTGTATTATTAATACTGTCCATTTAATTTCAATACTTCCCATATACAATACCCAACCCATTTCAGCTAACATGGCCCTTGACAATAAATTTAAGCATTATAAAAGTAATTTTTAAAAAACCCTCTGTTCATCACTTTCTATACGAAATTGAAAGCAATGCCAATAGCTCCTTTAAAATTACATTTTTAAAATGCTTTCTGACATGCATGACTGCAAGAGGTGTTTAATGTGGGATGCAACCCACAGCCCTCTTGACTGAAGCCAAATAAGATACATAGGGAGAGTTTATCTGCTGTAGCTCTCACAAAGTCATAAGAGAGCAGACTCCTTCTGTTCATTCAGCACCTGCTTGTAAAACCTTCTTGGCTATCCCCCAGGCCGGTTCAACAGCTGAGCTTTACGTTGTACTCAGCATTGCCAACACTGATGAGCAGCAGCTCTCCAGGATTTCTGGCAAAGGTCTCTTTCCCAACCCTACCTGGAGATGCCACGGATTGCATCTGGGACTTTCTGCATGCAAAGCAGGTGCTCTACCACTGAGCTGCAGCCCCCCCCAAAGGCTTACTTAATTAATAATTTAATTGCATTTAATACAATATGATACAACTTGTCACTCATTTGCTTTTCGGGGAGGAACTGATACTCACCACAGGGCTACCACAAATGGTATCTATTTTGTATTATGTTTATGATGCATTAATTGGGAGTACCCCAGGACAAGTAAGTGGACACATTGGGAGTATTGGGGGGGGGCGTGTGCTCCTGCCTCTCTGGACAACTGTCTATGCCCCTCCCAAAGGAAGATCATTGTGTGCTTTCCGAAGTACAGCTTGAACTAAGTGGCTAATTTCTCTCCACTCCAGAGCAGCCTGACTGAAATCAATACAGCCAGTCTGGAGTATATGGTCTGAGTTGCACAATCTCACAGCTCTATTGAAGGCAATTTCAAGTTATGCCTTAAAAAACAACAACACTAAAGTAATACTGTGGAAGGTCCATCTCGAACAAGGCAGCAGGTGTCAATAACACCTCTTATTCAGAGAACTTCAAATCCACTTAGTATTTCACATGCCGCTCTCTTCCTCCTGGACTCCCAGCCATGGAAATGTGACCTCCTTTTAAAATTAATGTCAAGCATTCTTTCGCAATCATCTGCCTCGTCTGCCACTAAGTTCCTGCTAATGACCTTTCCATCTCTATCGCCAGTCCTGAGCATCTTCTAATTGCTGCAGCAAATTTACTTAATAAAGCAGATTTCCACATAGATATGTTAAGGGCCAGTTGATGTTATGATTGCTGATGCCAAGTGGAAGTTGAGCCCAAAAGTAGTCTCATTAAAGGCGGCAAGAAGGCTTAAAAATGATGCTCTTCATTCACACACATACTTCAGGAAAACACACTAACTTTAAGTCCTATGTATTGACTGTTGGATTTGCTTGTTTGCTTGAATTTATAATTGCATTTTCAAGAAAAAGTTATTTAAGTGGAGCACAATAAAATCACGAATATGACAAATATGTATATACCGCTCTTCAACAAAAGTTACCAAAGCGGTTTACTTAGATATAAATAAAATGGCTCCCTGTCCCCAGAGGGCTCACAATCTTAAAAATAAACATAAGATGGACACCAGCAGCAGCCACTGGAGGGATGCTGTGCTGGGGATGGATAGGGCCAGTTGCTCTCCCCCTGCTCAGTGAAGAGAATCACCACTTTAAAAAGGTTCCTCTTTGCTCAGTTAGCAGGGGACTAAACATATTTTATAAATGTATCCAAACCATTTATCCAAACTCTGAAAGAGACACCAACAGGTCAGATCAAATACTTGCCTAAACCAGAGAGTTTTAACTCCTGAGTTCCTCACATTGACAGTGAGGCCACACGGCACCGCAGCAAGTTAGTAGACATGAGATGCTCTCTTATGTGCTTAGAGTGTCCATCATGGTCTGAGGCTATGCCCACACACCTGAATGCAAGCAGATCCTACCCACATTATTTGTCCACCCCTTTTGGCGGGCTTTCAATAAGGCTTCACTATTACATGGATGCTGACATTTCTGACATTTTGGATTGTCACATGATTGTCACATGGACACAACATCTAACTGTCCCAGTTGACTGGGACTGCCATGACCACCACATGCCCATCTGACTAACGCCCAGTCCTGGAAGAATCATGGACTGGGTCAACAGGCCCAGAATCAGCAGGGGCCCATAGGTGAGCTGGACTTGTGGTAGCAAGCATGACTTGTCCCCTTAGTTAAGGAGGGTCCAGCCTGGTTGCATATGAATGGGAGACTTGACGTGTGAGCACCGTAAGATATTCT
Organism: Hemicordylus capensis; assembly: GCF_027244095.1. NCBI lineage: Eukaryota > Metazoa > Chordata > Lepidosauria > Squamata > Cordylidae > Hemicordylus > Hemicordylus capensis. Next base: position 343,889,669 of record NC_069659.1, read on the forward strand.
CCTTAGGGGATGGAGCCACTCTGGGAAGAGCAGAAGGTTCCAAGTTCCCTCCCTGGCAGCATCTCCAAGATAGGGCTGAGAGAGATTCCTGCCTGAAGCCTTGGAGAAGCCAATGGCAGTCTGTGTAGACAATACTGAGCTAGATAGACCAATGGTCTGACTCAGTAAACGGCAGCTTCATATGTCCGTCCCCCCCCATCCTTACCCCTCTTGGGTATGACTCTCCTCGCCCCTTGCCCCTCTCCCTGAGTCCCACACCGCTACCCTTGCAGTAGCTGCCCAGCTACCCCATATCTCCTCATTCCAGAAGAGGAAGTCAGTGAAGTACTGAAGACACACTAGCTAAATGGACCCCGTATGTGTCTTCTCCTTCCGGGCCTTTCCAGAAGGAGGCTGGAATGGCAGGGAAGTCTGTCAGGGAGTGAGAAAAGAGGAGTAGGGAGAAGAGCCCCATTGGGGGGGGGACTTGGGAGGGAGGGAGGAAAAGTGCCCTATGGGGGTGGTGGAAGAAATAGAAACAACCCTCCGTCGGTAGGGGGCAGGGGAGAGAAGTGCTTCACTGGGGAGAGGAAAGAAGGAGAAATGTTCCATGGTGGGTGGGTAGAAGAATTGCTTCACTGAGGGGAGGAGGAAAGAAGAAGGAGAAACACCCTGTTGAGGGGAAAACTGTCCCACTGGTGGGGGGAAGCCATATTCTCTAGGTTAACTATGCCCCCTACACACTGACAGGCATGTCCCTGCTTTCACTGATGAAACGTGGGAGGTATGTCTTGAACACGTGCAAACTGATCTGCAATGACAGCAGGAGCTGCAGTCTTCACGTGATGGGGCCTCTTGGTTGGGACTGTCAGGCCCTGAGAAGGGCCCAGTGCTGACCCCCAAGGCCACCTCTGCGCCCAGAGCCTGTCTGCAGTGGTGTGGAGGAGCGACTCTCTCTCAGCCCAAAGACATGTTCTCTTAGTCCCTAGATCTCAAACTCGCTGCAGCAGAGGCTAGAATTTTGCTGAAATCTGGCAGTGGGATTTCCTGGCAGAGACTTGGACAAGAAAGGAGAGGATAGAACAGCCTTGCAAATAAAAAAAGGCACTGGCACGCAAATCTTGCATAAGAGCCTGCTGACCCACACTTCAGCGTTAGGATTGAGCCTGGCAAGAGAATCACTCAGAACAAATCATTATGCATGCCAGGCAAGTAGGCAAATGACAAGCAGCAGGGGCAGCATAGGAGAAGCCCTGAGACAATGGAGGCATTGCACTGGATTTTATTAAATTGCTTTCCCCATTTAGGCTTCTAGTGTTCTCCTCACATTTGTTCCTTCCTCCTCCTTCCTTACTGCCTCTCTATATCAGACTGTGAGCCTTGGAACACCACGTGTGTGCCTTAACTTTTGTATGGTGCTCCGTCTTTAAGTATTACAGAAACAATTTTATTTTATTACTTTATTTATTCGATTTATATTCCGCCTGACTCCAAAAGTTCTAGGCAGTTCACACACCAAAACCACACAACAAAAACAAAATAAGAAACTGTCAAAACACTTTAAAGCAATTTAAAACATTCACATATTACTAGAAGCCTGGTTTAAAAACATGTGTCTTGAGGGTTCTTTTAAGGGCTGGTAAATATGTTGACCCACGAACGTCCATAGGGAGAGTATTCTACAGCACTGGAACAACTACAAAGAAGGCCCGCTCCTGAGTCACCACCAGACGAGTCAGTGGCATGTAGAAATGGGTCTCTCTTGATGACCGTTTGGGATCATGCCATAAATACTGCATTGAAGAGAATATGGAACGGGGCAGGGGGTGCTTCAGTATTTACTGTTACTACCATTACACGACCTTAAGTGGCGCAGTGGGGAAATGCTTGACTAACAGGTAATGAGTACCCAGAATGTTGGGGGCAATATGCTAAATCATTGTAAACCACTTAGAGAGCTCCGGCTATAGAGCGGTATATAAATGTAAGTGCTATTGCTATTGCTATTGCTAACAAGCAGATGGTTGCCGGTTCAAATCCCAGCTAGTATGCACCTATATCGGGCAGAAGTGATATAGGAAGATGCTGAAATGCAACATCTCATACTGCGCGAGAGGAGGCAATGGTCAACCCCTCCTGTATTCTACCAAAGTAAACCACAGGGCTCTGTGGGCGCCAGGAGTCGAAATCGACTTGACAGCACACTTTACCTTTACCTTGACATTACACCATTAATTCCTGGTTGATAATAGACAGTGGGGCCATTCACATGAATGGGCACAGATGGGGTGGGAGGCTGCTCAATCTCACATTCCCCCCTCCTCCCCCCACCACAGATGAGTACAAAAGTGGTGCTGGGAGAACGGACTGTGTTCCCAGACAATCCATACTGCGCCACAAACAGAGTTGCCATCCCTGCCACCCAAATTCTGGGTTTCACCCAGATTTTAAGCATCTCACCCAGATTGCTTAGCCCACCCAGATTTGCCCAGATTTCAGCTTTTGTGTTTGTTTTTTAAAAAGCGAAGTTCTAGCCCTTGTAGAAGCAAAGTTATGCAGCAAAACGTGCAGTCACAATTCTGCTCAAAAATCATGTTCAAGCCAATTTACATAATATGCAAATTAAGCATTCAGATTTGGAAAGCCAGAATACGGCAACCCTAGCCACAAAGCACGGAGCTCTGGAGGCCGGGACGATGTGTCCTGGCCTCTAAATATTCCACAGTGTACCTCGCCATGCAGCATAGAGCTCTTGAGGCCAGCACGCATCACAGTCTCCGCATATCACAGAATGCACCACCCCACGAGCGCGGGGCATGGATGGGATCCCATATCAGACGGGTGCTCTAGGCGCTTGCTCCCTCAACTTCAGCTAAGAGTGATTGATGTGGAACTTTTAAAAGCAACCTGCAGTTTATTGCACAATTTGTATTCACCATTATTTGGTTGGTTTGCTGATGTCCTCTGCCCCCGAAAGAAATCGAATAATTAAATAATCCTGGAACTGGCAGCGCCTTACAAGTTCATCCTCTGCCAAACTATAAAAGGTCCTGAGTATGTCATTACTTGAGCCAATTTTCCTGGGAAAGGGGGAATCTGCAATAAGCACTTTGCTTTCGACATCCTTCGTATTCTTCTTTGCACAGCGCTTTGAGAATCCAAATTGCTTTCCAAGCTGTATCTCATCGATTCCTACAGCAGCCCTGGAAAGTGCTGACTATTCTATTCATTTCACAAATGGAGAAAGCGAGGCCAGGGGAGGACTCATGAGACAAGGGGGAAGCAGATGCTTCACATGCAGCAAGTCCCAGCATTCAGTATCCAGCGTCTCCAAAAAGGATCTCAGGCAGCAGTGCAAAGAAAGGCCCCTTCCTGGAACCTTGGAGCCACCACCAGTCAGACTAAACCAAGGATGGGCAGATTTAAGTTTTCAGCATGAAACAGCAGCTTGGGGTGATGATGTCAGTTACAAAAGGACAGTTTGTACAAACATTTACATCTGCAGAATAAAGGAGACTGATATCAAAACTGCTGGATTCCAGGTGAATTTTGCTGCAGGGTAGGACAGGAGCATGAAATGCTGCTTTGTGGGGGATGGAAACAGAGAATCATTAATGGGGAAGTAAAAGTAACCTCAAAGAAAAAGAGATTTAAAATGGCACAGCCATAAGAACAGCCCTGCTGGATCAGGCCCAAGGCCCATCTAGCCCAGCATCCTGTTTCACACAGTGGCCCACCAGATGCTTCTGGGGAGCCCACAGGCAAGAGGTATGTGCATGCCCGCTCTCCTGCTGTTGCTCCCCTGCAACTGGAATTGAGAGGCATCATGCCTCTGAGGCTGGAGGTGGCCGACAGCCACCAGACTAGTAGCCACTGAGAGACCTGTCCTCCATGAATCTGTCTAAGCCCCTTTTAAAGCCATCCAAGCTGGTGGCCATCACCACATCCCATGGCAAAGAATTCCATAGATTAATTTTGAGCTGTGTGAAAAAGTACTTCCTCTTGCTGGTCCTAAATTTCCCGGCCTTCAGTTTCATGGGGTGACTCCTGGTTCTAGTGTGGTGAGAGAGGGAGAAAATTTCTCTCTGTCCACCCTCTCCACTCCATGCATAATTTTATACACTTTGATCATGTCTCCCCTTAGTCGCCTCTTTTCCAAAGTCAAGAGCCCCAGATGTTGTAGCCTAGCCTCATAAGGAAGGTGCTCTAGGCCCCTAATCATCTTGGTTGCCCTCTTTTGCACCTTTTCCAGTTCTACAATATCTTTCTTAAGATACGGTGACCAAAGCTGTACACAGTACTCTCTGCCACAGGACGTGGTGACAGACAACAACCTGGATGGCTTTAAGAGGGGTTTGGATAACTTCATGGAGGAGAGGTCTATCAATGGCTACTAGTCGGAGGGCTGTGGGCCACCTCCAGCATCAAGGGCAGGGTGCCTCTGAGTACCAGTTGCAGGGGAGTAATGGCAGGAGAGAGGGCATGCCCTCAACTCCTGTCTGTGGCTTCCAGCGGCATCTGGTGGGCCACTGTGCGAAACAGGATGCTGGACTAGATGGGCCTTGGGCCTGATCCAGCAGGGCTGTTCTTATGTTCAGTACTCCAGATGTGGCCATACCATAGATCTGTATAAGGACATTATAATATTAGCATTTTTTATTTTCAATCCCCTTCCTAATGATTCCTAGCATGGAAGTAGCTTTTTCCACAGCTGCTGCGTACTGGGACGACACTCTCAATGAGCTGTCCACCACGACCCCAAGATCTCTTTCCTGGTTAGTCACTGACAGCTCAGATCCCATCAGTGTATATGTGGTGTTTTTTGCTCCAGTGTGCATCACTTTACACTTGCTTACATTGAACCGCATTTGCCATGCCACATTCAGTCAGCCAGCCAATCAGAATTGCATTATTAGCTGGAAGGAAAGAGGTGGGGAGGGAGAAGCAAGCCCAAATGCCTGGAGGCTTTACACACAGGGCTTCTGCCCCAAATCTCCTTGGGGAGAGAGCGTGTGCATTCACACACCAGCCAAACTTACCCCCAACTCCCAACGAGATCCTTGGACCCATTCCACAGATGCTGGGCTTTGTGATGCGAATTCTAACTTATCTCAAGGTATTTCCAGATTTTTAAAATGCTGGTTTTAAGCTACTTTTTCTGAAAACGCCAGAGCAAATAGGGAGAGGCACCAATGTAGAATCATTAGCATGATAAGAGGCATGGTCTCTTCAGAAATGCAGATCTTTCTTTGCAGGGAACTCTCCCCCGCCCCGCCCCGCCCCGCCCCCCGCCCGCAAACCACCTCCCATTACCTAGGAAGGAAAACACTGAGGCCTGCCATGTGGACTTCCAAAAATGAAAGCTGAGAGCAGAGGGGAAGGGCTGTTTCCCTCCATGCTGCAAGCGTACTTCAAAGTAGCTTCACTCAACATTTACCCCAAAGCCTGAAGCCAAGTGCGAATAACCTCTTGGAGAGCAACTTCAGATATGCCCAGGAGATCGCAGGAGCTCCCAAACGACCTAATGCCTACCCCTGGACTAGGCAATACAGAGCTGGATGGATCAGTCATCTGAAAAGACAGCGTCAACAAGTCATAGGAGTGCAACTTGCCTAAATCTCCCAGATTGTTTGTAACTAAGGAATAGCTCACACATTCCAGTATATCACTTGATCTTGTCACTTGACTGTCAGCCAGGAACGTAAAGCATCTTCATTGAAAAATAATAATATTGTGCTTGAGTTGACAGCAGGTGAACATAAAAAGAGTCATGCTGGATCAGGCCAAAGGATCATCAGTCTCAACACCTTGCTTCCCCGAGTAGCCAATCAGATGCCTCTGTCAAGCTCACAAGTAAGGCGTTAATGGCAATAGCCCTCTGCTGCTGTTGAGGAGAGCTCATCTTGAGGTAGCAAGCATGACTTGTCCCCTTAGCTAAGCAGGATCAGCCCTGGTTGCATATGAATGGGAGACTAGAAGTGTGAGCACTGCAAGATACTTCCCCTCAGGGGATGGAGCTGCTCTGGGAAAAGCTGAAGGTTCCAAGTTTCCTCCCTGGCATCTCCAAGATAGGGCTGAGAGAGATTCCTGCCTGCAACCTTGGAGAAGCTGCTGCCAGTCTGTGAAGACAATACTGAGCTAGACAGACCAATGGTCTGACTCAATATATGGCAGCTTCCAATGTTGATCCTAAGCAGCTGATATTCAGTAGCACATTGCTTGTGAATGTGGAGAAAGGACAGAGCTGTCATGACTAATAGGTATTGATAAACTTCCATGATTCTATCTGATTCCCTTTTAAAGCAGTCTAAGCTTGTGGCGATCACCACAGTGGCCATGCATGAGCAATGAACACACCTTGGTGACCCATCATTTGAACCCAAGTATCAGACCAACATTAGTCACTGGACTGCACATATTTTCTGGCAACTCTGCGGCACATTTTCCAAACCTGGCCAATGATCAATGGAGTTGCAAGAGAGAGGGGGAAATGCTCTGACCTATTTTTCTGTAACACCTTTTCTCTTTTATCACTAGGATTTTGTAGCTTAATCAGAAGGAACAAGTGACAGAAGCAGATGCCCTCTCAAGCCATTGCCTCTTCCTGTATGGACAGGAAGAGGCAATGGCTTGGTACCACACTGCCTTGGTAACAGAAAACCAGAGAATACATTAAAGAAATATGCAGTGAAAGCAGAATGTCTATGCAGCTTTCAGCATTTCCAGAAATGCACTCATGTGGTGTCAGCTGCTCTCTAATGGACACTTTTAAATTAAAAATATTAGAATTTCAGATATCAGCCTTATGGTTTCAAAATGAAGCACAAGACAAAACCATGCCCACCCCCCCCAAGCATTCATTGTGCTAATTTGCCATTTATAGATGAATGTGAATGCACTTATATTTTGGCTCTCCCTATCGAAGACTGTCCAGAAGACGTTTTAATGCCGTGAAAGCAACTATTTTCTCCCCCTGCTGATATTGCCAAATAAGAACTGATGATCTTGCAAAGAAGCCAAGAAATTTAAGATAGCCTGTCAGGAGTGATAGATGCAAAGGACTGTGTAGGGGCTTAAACAGTTTTTGAGCTTGCATGCCTTAAAGGACTTGGCTACTTGCAATGGCTTGGCTTCCCAACATGTGATGAACAGGGTGATGTTAAACATTCAGAGCAGAGAGCTGTTCTCATGGTTGCAAACGTGAATTGTCCTCTTTCCTAAGCAGGGTCCACCCTGGTTTGCATTTGAATGGGAGACTACATGTTTGAGAGCACTGTAAGAAATTCCCCTTAGGGGATGGGGCTGCTCTGGGAAGAGCACCTGCATGCTTCATGCAGAAGGTTCCACATTCCCTCCCTGCATCTCAAAGATAGGGCTAAGAGAGACTCCTACCTGCAACCTTGGAGAAGCCACTGCCAGTCCTTGTAGACCAGGGATTCTCAAACGTGGGTCCTCAGGTGTTATTGGACTTCAACTCCCATAATCCCCAGCCTCAGTGGCCTTTGGTTGGGGATTATGGGAGTTGAAGTCCAATAACACCTGAGGACCCAAGTTTGAGAATCACTGTTGTAGACTATACTGAGCTATATGGATCAATAATTTGACTCAGCAAAAAGAAGCTTCCTATGTTCAAACAGCACGATGTTTTCATATATGTCGACATGTGTGTTTTCGAAGACCTGTAATGGTTCTAGGAGCTCTTCATTTGACTGATAGCGGTTGGTGTGCTTAAGCTTAATGAAAAAGAGGAAATGAGGAAGCCACTGTGCTGGGTTCCCAAGCTTTCTCCCCCACCTCAAATCTCCAACAAATAGTGTCTGTTTGAACTCAGAGTGCTACAGGAAGCTCTGAGTCAGATTAGATATAATTCTCCCAGTCCTCCTGAAGTTAGGCAACTGAATGGCCTTCTCAGTTGTGGCCTCTGAAACTTGAATGGCCTACCCAAAAAAGCTCACCTAACACTAACTTTGAAACCTTTTTGGCACCAGCCAATTTTGTTTTATTTGCTCAGGCATTCTGCCACATTGTGTAAGTTGCTTTTAATTGTTTTTCTTCTATATTGAATTTCATGGAATTGTCTGATGTTAATATGTGTGTAGCCCTGGAAACCTTGTGCTGAAGAATGACATACAAAATCCTCCGAAGTTTCTTTCAGAGAACCAGAAATGTGCCAAAGGCTCAGAGGCTCCCTCTTCTCCTTGTAGGCTCAGATTCAATCAATGATGTCTGTTTAGCACAAATCACTGTCACATCCGAATCAAGTTAAAATCAATACAAAGTTCTAGAAAAGTGACATTTAAAATCATTCACAAATAACCAATCAGAAGAGCGGATCATTCCTTTAAAACAGCAGCTCAAAACCATAAATGAAAAGCTTGTTGAAGAAAGAACGTCTTTAAAAAGGTGCCTAAAAACACCAAGAGAGGGAGCACTGTGGGTCTCCATGTGGAGGATGTTCCACATTCTTGGTGCTACCACTGAAAAGGCCCTGTCTCATGTGCCCACAAATTTGATCTGCCATAATGGCAGAAGAGAGAACAGGTGGTTCTTGATGTATCCAGGTCCCAAACATCTAAGGCCCTAGTAGCTAGTAACTTTCTTCCAACCAGCTTGAAAGTGACATGAGTCATACTTTGGCTCTCAAAGTGAACCACTGTAGCTTCCAAAAGCATGTAAGCATTCTTCACAGGACTTGAATACAACCTCATTTGCATGTTAATTTCCTTTTCACAAATGTGACAGGCTCCTGAGCAGATGATATCGTTTGGCAGGATAAGGACCAACCAACCGAGAATCCTATTACTCAGAACTGGCAGAGGGAAAGCCAGTGCCCCAAAGTGCATTTATTCATAAGTGTCAGCACAGAAGAAGCAAGTTAAAACCAGGACACTCCCAGCAGAAAGACAAAGGCTAAAAGAACTCTGTTGCACAGTGAGGAGTTGTTTTTAAAAAGCAGAAGAAATTAACTGAGTTGTAAAAGGAGACAATGCAAGGGACCTTGAGGTGCACCTCTTGGACTGCGTAGTGGTCCAGTTGTTTGGGAAGACAAAACATCTTCTCTAGCCGGTCTTAGATGGAACTGATCACAACCCAGTCAGGAGCGAAGATTTCACAGCAAGAGGAAGAGGGGTCAGTTGCAGCAGTGGAAATCTCCCACTTTCAGATATAGCAGGACTTAGCAGAATCTGCTCTTGATTGTTGGGTTCCGTAGCGGCCAGTGAGCAAAGCTCCAGGGGGCTGAGTTGGGGGGATACCGCTTTAAAACAGCTGCAAACCTACCCACCGCTCCTACTCAAAATGCTCTAAGGTACAGAGGCACCCAACCCGGCATCCTGAGGGGAAGCCGCCTGGCCCCCGCTGCTCGGCTGGCCTCCGTGCATGGACAAAAAGCCATGATTTTGTTTGAAATATAGCAATAACAGCAGGATGGGTTGGGTAAAATCGAGTGGCAATGTGGAGTATATATGTTTGGAATTATTATAGCAATGGTTTAAATGTATAGTTAACGTGAACCACGCAGACAGGTAAGCGGGAAGTCAATATTTACTTAATCAAATTAATGAATGTAACTGGATTGTAAAGATATTGTAAAAACCAATAAAAAATTTAAAATGCAACAAAAAGCCATGATTTTACTTGCTTTCTAAATGCTGTAATGGAGACGGAGGAGCAGATGCCCACCGGGAGAGCCATTGTGGCTGGGGATGATGGGAGTTGTAGTCCAACAGCATCTGGGGACCCAAGGTAAGGAACTCCTGCTCTCGCTGGCCACTCTTGGAAACAAAATGCCTGGCAAGATGGAGAGTGGTCTGATCCTGCAGAGCAATGCCTTACAGGGAGATGCTATGCTATTTGACAATTGCTCTGTCTCAACAGCTGCAAAATGCACTCAGTTTCTGTTAAGGTGAATACTTCTGGTCTATCAAAGCCAATCCCACAGACTCAGCCTGCTTCATTAGAAGCCAATTATTCTTACTAATAGTCGTCACTGCTATTGCTGAAAAGAAAAATAAGAAGAGGATTCTTCAAGAAATCCCAGCCTCCTGGCGATGTGCTGGATAAAATTAGTATTTTAATAAATCGGAGGACTTCTTATCACTACACTGATGCCAGGAGCACGAAAAGTCATTAGCAATGATCTCATACAATGGAAACCTTTTGCTGGCATAGCTCCCAAATGTCTGAGATGGGAGAAGCAAATAAATGCTTCTAAGAGCAATAAAGCCGCCGCCACCAGCAGCAAATGAGGTCTGGAAGGACATAAAATGAGTGTTATTCTTGAATGATGACCAACATCAGGTTGCTTGGCATGATATTTGTGGGCATGTATGAGCAAGGACTGAAGTGGCACCGCAATCATAGCCATAAAACCGAAATGCTAGTATGTATGTTGTTTATATACTCTGGAGTTCCCAACAGAAGAAATGCACAGAAAGTGCATTTCTGTGGGTTTTTAAAGATAGATAAACAAACAAACAAACAAACAAACAAACAAATAAAAAGAATGTTCCTGTAATGCCAGCAAAACATTCTCTTAAAGCTGATCAGGAAACTTCCTTGCAAGACTGTTGGAACGTGTATGTATTCCAATTCAGGGGTGGCCCTTTGGTGAGACAAGATGAGGCATTTGCCTTAGGTGGCAGATTACTGAGGCAACAGGAGGATGGCAAGATGCCCCCACTACTGCCCTCGGAATAGCTCTCTGGGACTGATCTGTCCTTTGCAAGTGTTGCACAGCCTGCAAGGAAGGAAAAGGAAGCTGCTGGCAACTTGCCCCTCCCTCCCTCCCTCCCTCCCTCCCTCACACACACACACACACACACACACACACACACACACACACACTGTGCCATTTTCAATGCCTGGAAGGGTCAGTTTTGAAAAGGAGCGGATCTCCACTAGAGGCATGGGGGTAGGCAGCATCTGGCACCTCAGCTCAGGTGCCACCATACCTTGCCCCCGCCCCCGTGTTCCCCTTTATCCGGAAGAATTTGCTTGGTGGGATGGTGACTATTTTTGCTACTTCAAATCTCCTCAGTAAAACCCATCCAGAGATTTGCCAGCAGTCCAGACCCACAGTTTCCACCAGCCTTTCAAAATTAGCACAGGAATTATTTATCAAATCTAGATTCCATAGACATTCATTTCTCCGTTTGCTGGATTAAATCACATTAAGGATCAGGGTGAGTAGCAAGGTCAGCGTGAGCCCTGGGACACAGAATGAAGATGAGCCCCTGCCCACCCCACCACCACTGTCATCTTCTTCACAGATGCTCCACATCACTTGGAGGCCCAGAAACATTCCCCCTACCTTGTTCAGTTGTAGTTACACCCATTATGGATTGGTAGGCTAGTAAGCTGAGCTGTGATGTGGCCAAATGATCAACCAAACAAGGCCAGAGGCAGCCAGAGAAAGGCAGGCTTAGTTGCAACTGTTTTAAAATAAGAAGAACTAGATGATCCGGTGCAGAGTATCTGTGCCCCTAGTTCAATGCCTTCTTCTCCCCCCACCCCCTGCCGCTGCTGTTTTGCCTTCCCACCCCCACCCGTCTTCTTCTCCCCATGCCCGCCCGCCCGCAGCCACTACCACCTTCTTGTTACCCTCCCACATCTCCACCACATCTCCTTCTTTTGTGCCACCCACCCCACTTTCTGGCTGCTTGCCTGCCGGCCGGCCGGCCAGCCAGCCAGCCAGCCACCACCACCGCCATATTCTTTCTCCAGCCCCGTGGCTATCCGGCAGCTCTCTGAACTCTCACAAGAGCTGCCATGCATGGGATTAGCCACAGGTACATCTTAGAGAAATAAATATAATGAAAATGAAGATAGTTAGCAGAGGTGGACATACCCCTGCTAACTGAGCAAAGAGGCATCTTTCACAGTGGTGATTCTCTTATATTTAGCAAGGGGAAAGCAACTCACCCTGTCCAGTCCCAGCACAGCACCCCTCCAGTGACTGTTGCTAGTGTCTGCTTTGTGTTTCTTTTTAGATTGTGAGCCCTTTGGGGACAGGGAGCCATTTCTTTCATTCATTCATTGGGGCTATTCAATCAAAGCAATTTATTCACCAGACCCATGCATAAATTGCATTGTTCCCCTAAATGCCTGCTAACTGAGCAAAGAGGCACCTTTCAAAACGGTGATTCTCTTATATTTAGCAGGGGGAGAGCAACTGGCCCAATCTAGTCCCAGCACAGCATCTTGCCAGTAGCTGCTGCTGGTATCTACTTTGTTTCTTTTTAGACTGTGAGCCCTTTGGGGACAGGGATCCATCTTATTACTTCATTATTGTTTTCTCTGTGTAAACCGCTTTGGGAACTTTAGTCGAAAAGCGGTATATAAATATTTGTATTATGTATGTTATGTACAGGCAGTAATGGGCTGGATAAGGGATAATAAATTGAAGCTGAATCAAAACAAGACAGAGGTATTCATGGTAAGGGGTCATAATTTGAGGGACATGGTAGAACTTCCTGTTCTGGATGGGACTGCACTCCCTCGCAAAGGAACCGCCTGCTCCCAAGGGTTGCTGCCCGCTGGACGAGGACATCTGAGGGGGCCCTGCTCCGGGTGCCGACAATGAGGGAGGCCCGGTTGTCGTGCACTCGGGACAGGGCCTTCTCTGTTGCTGCCCCCAGACTCTGGAATGCTCTCCCAGTGGCCATTCGTTCCTCGGACTCCATCACGGCTTTTAGAAAGCTTTTAAAGACTTGGCTTTTTACCCAAGCTTTTACATGATTGTTTTCTACTGCGGCTTCTCTGTGTTTCTATTTGTTGTATTTGTTGTGTTGTTTTTATGCCTGTTTTTATATGTTTTTGTACTTTTAACATGATGTTTTGTGTTTTTATTGTATGTTTTTAATTTTTGTAAACCGCCTTGGGGTTATCTTTTTAATGAAAGGCGGTATATAAATGCAAAAATAAATAAATAAATAAAAAAACAAGCCAAGAGTTCGGGAGTGCTTCTGGACCCAGGCCTCACCCTGGCTTCTCAAGTTGAGGCTATGGCCAGGAGCGCTTTCTATCAACTTTGGTTGATATGACAACTGTATCCGTTCCTTGAACACAATGATCTCAAAACTGTGGTGCAGTCTCTAGTAACCTCTAGGCTTGATTACTGCAATGTACTCTTCGTGGGGCTGTCTTTGTATGTAGTTCGGAAACTTCAGTTAGTTCAAAACGCAGCAGCCAGATTGGTCTCAGGGATTTCTCAGAAAGACCATAGTATGCCTGTTTTAAAACAAATGCTCTGGCTGCAAATATGTTTCTGGGCATGATATACAGTGCTGATAACTATCTTTAAAACCCTAAACAGCTTCAGACTGGGCTACCTGGAAGAGTGCCTTCCTCAGCATGATCCACACCACACCTGAAGGTCATCGAGAGAGGTCCGTCTCCCACTGCCACCAGCTTGTCTAGTGATGACTCAGGAGTGGGCCTTGTCTGTAGTCACTCCTGAGCAGCAGAATGTGTTCCCTATTCCAATGTGTTCTCTATTCAAGGCTTAAAATCATTTCAGCCTTTATAAGAGCCCTCAAGACAAACCTTTATAGCCTGGTTTTTAGTGACTCTTAAGTGGTTTCAATTAATTTTAATTATTTTAATGGTGTATTTATTTTGTTTTTATCTGTTTATTCATGTGAATCACCCAGAGCCATCTGAGTTAGGCAATATACAAATAAACAAACAAACTGCACACATTTCCCAAATAATTAGATGTTTTATAATATCTCCTGCATATCACAAATCGGGCAATTCCAAGGGTAACAGCATCAGGCATGTTACCTCTTTTTCAATGGCTGTAGCTATAAGCAAATTTTCAAGTTGGTATTATATATACCCACTAGCAAGAGAACATCGTTACAAGGCCATATATTTACAAAACTATCATATTTAAGGGTTTGTAAAAATATAGTGTCTGAAATGTACAAAATAAGTCAGTAACTGAATCATATATGATGCTATAAAATTCTGATTCTATTACCGACATATTTTGCATGTTTCAGACACTATCTAACATGCCTAATTCCGCTACCCTTGAAATCACCCTTGTGTTTTAATGTAAACTTCAGCAAATTCTAACGGATGGAAATTCAAGAGAACATTATTTGCATCTTCTCAACAATGAGAGATTTTAGTCTGCAAATATATTGCAATTCCATACACTTGAAAAGTGATACCATGCGCTCACAAAATATGGGTATTCTACCCCTTCCTTCAAATATTACGAGAAAACTCTTCAGGTAGAGTCTTTCCTTGGATCAACAGAGCATCGTGTCCACTTCCCATAACCTATCCAGCCCTCTCTACTCTATCCGCCTTGGGATTGTTTTAATGAAAGGCGGTATAAAAATGTAACAATCAATCAATCAATCAATCGATCAATCAATGTTATGCTGTACACATGCTGGAGTAGAAGGAGATATTGGACTCTGTTGACCCCTTAGGGATACCTTGCCTCAGCTGAAACCCTCGTTTGGCCAGCGACCCTACCAGGAATAGAATAGGAATTTACTTATGAGTAAATATTTTCATTTATTTTAGAATGTATCACACACTTTTCACAGCATCCCAAGGAGATAAACATAATGCAAGTTACAACAAGTACAGAGGAAATCCAAACTATACTCTAAAGTTAACAAGAATAAAAACAGCAGTTCCTATTCAAAATAAAACAGAATCAATTTAAAGCACAGAGGATCCCAAGTACTAATCATTTGAAATGCCTGCGGAAAGCAAGGTCTTTAAGCAGCAGCAGAAATGTGTGTGCTGTAAGGGTATAATTTTTCCCTAAATGGGCACAGCACTGTACATGAAGGTATTATTACATACTGTCATTTGGAATATATACTTCTTTTAAACAAAAGGTTCATAGAGTAGCTTACATAGCAAAAAGAATGAAAAGATTGTTTCCTGTGTGCCAAATGAGCTCACAATCTAAAAAACTCAAGGAATACACCAGCAACAGACACTTGGTGGGACACTATGCTAGGAGGAGGAGGACAACGACAATGACTATTAATTATTATTATTATTATTATTATTATTATTATTATTTTATTAGCCACTTTTCAACAAAGTTCTTAGATCAGTGTATACATAAAGAAGAACAAGATGTTTCCCTGTCCCACAAATGCTCACAATTTTAAAAGAAACACAAGGGAGACACCAACAGCCACTCAGAGGGACACTATACCAGGATAAATAGGGATAACTGCTTTCTCCCTGCTAATATAAGACAGACACCACTTGAAAAGGTCTGAGTGGCAAACGTCTTGGGAGGGACTCAGATCTTCAACAGCTCTGAGGGAGAGCAAGAGTCAGATGGAGAGGTGGCTGGTACCTTGGACAGCTCCAACTAGGAGAGGCTGAGCTAGGCTGAGCTGAGCTGAGCTGAAGGGTAACACCAGAGCAAGTAAGAATCTGTTCCAGCAAAAGTCTTGAATAGCCCTCAGCAGGAGTCGTCCCACAACATCTGGGGACCCAAGGTTGGTAATACCTGCCCTAGAGACCAGGAAAGTACACTGCACTGCTAAAATAGTGCGTGACCAAGGAACAGACTATCTTTTATATAGACAGATGGCCTGTTGTGAACAAGGCTTTTGTCAGCTCCAGTACCCGTTTCTAGATTCCTTTAACCAGAAAACAGCCTTTTTTCTAAATTCTGGGTCACTGTAGTTTGTTCAGTGCTTCTGAACTTGGATGGTAACAAAGCAAACTAACAGAAGTGTTTCATTTCACTGCAGAGCAGGATGTACTGCTGCTTTAAACGAAGAGACACTGATGCCGGGTGTCCAAAGCGTAGGTTCTTTAAAGACCATAGGGGAATGAGAGTAGCTGGGTTTTGTGCACCTGTGTTAATGACACGAAACTCTCACGAAGTCAAAACAGCCTTATTGCCATATACTAAAATGGATTTTTTAAAAAAGACATGTATTTTTATCAGTGAATGGGGATGGGGAGAAAGGACAAAAAGAGGCTGTCAAGAAGGGACCCTGCCTGTTTTCCTTTCATGTAATATTACATTTTCAGATTTGGAGTAAATCAACAAAACCTGGAGTCTTTTTATGGACTGAAATAAAAACTTGGGCAAATTTACAAAATACTGGGGGATTCATTTTTAATCCAAAGCAAGTTGAATTAGGCAAGGATAATCCTCCCCCTTTTGGCTAAGGATAACCCCCCTCCTGTGTCTCTAAAACCAGCCTGTCAGGCAGAAAATCAGCAGGTGAAGCTTTACTCATCACTTCATCCACATGCCAGGAAACGTTGCAATATATTGAGTGGCTGTGAAAAAGCATCACTAGGAGTTGTTAGGACCTCTGGCAGCCAGAAGCCTTGAACCTACCCTTTCAAGAATAGGGTTGCCAGCTTTTGACCTACCTCTTGTAGCTGTGTTGTTCACAACCAGTTGATTGGCAAACATTAGATGATCAATTAAAGGGGGGGGGGCTTTAGTTTACAGGATAGTTATGGATGTGGCAGCTCCAACTAGCTCCAAAAAATGAAGGAATCCAATGGCCCATGATGTTCATGCCATGAGGGAATGAGACTCTATGTCCAGTCTGAGATACCTAAAGGCAAAGTGTGCTGTCAAGTTGGTGTCGACTCCTGGAGACGAAAGAGCCCTGTGTTTGTCTTTGGTAGAATACAAGAGGGGTTTACCATTGCCATCTCTCACACATTATGAGATGATGCCTTTCAACATCTTTCTATTTTGCTTTTGCCTGAAATAGGTGTTTCCCATAGTCTGGGAAACACACCAGTGGGGATTCGAACCAGCAAAATCTGGCTTGCTAGTCAAGTCATTTCCTTGCTGCGCCATTAGGTAGCTCTGAGATACTGTTCTGGGCCACAAATCATAATCATGGAAACACAATTTGGCTAGGTCCTCCATGCTCTATTCTGATACCTGGGTAGGCTGGTGGCAACAGCAGAAGCTGGGAATTCGTGTTACAGCTTCTTTGTTAGCCATATTCACATATCTGAAGGGCTGTCATGAAGAAGGAGGGGTGGGTGTGCTCCTGAAGACAGGACTAAAACCCACGGGTTGAAATTATAAGGAAGCAGATTTAGGCTACACATTAGGGCTAAAGTCAGAATTTCCTAACTGTAAGAGTTGTTTGACAGTGGAACAGTCTGCCTCCTGGAGTGGTGGGATCTCCTTTGGGGGTTTTCAAACAAGGGCTCGGCAGGCATTTGTCAGGGATGCTGTAACATATTCCGGCACTGAGTAGGGGTTAGTCACTAGAAGACCTCTGAGGTCCCTGCCAACTCTAACATTCTATGACTGGCAACAGCCAAATTACAGAACTCTCTTCCTTCCTAGACATGACATTCTGGCCACTTTCAGATGTAATGCGGAACTGTAGGTCCAATGGGCTCCCATTTCTGCGCCCTTCCCCCTGCGCTTCCATCCACTATTGGGCATGCCAGAGAGCTGCATCTCTGCAGTCAGCGAGATTGCAGAGAGTCGAAGGTCAGCCCACACAGCCAATTGGGCTGGAGTGAGGGAGGTCCCTCCTCCCTCAACTCTGGCTCCATAGGGTCAAAACTATGGTGCCAGCAAATGGATGTACCAATGGTGCCGCAGAACTGGAGTTGGAGGCGCCCAAACTCCACTCTGAACCTTTGGAGGGAAACGGTGGATCCCTTCTCACCTTCAACTCATTTCCTGAATTTGAACATGCATCCAAGAAACCGGAGGTGAAGGGACTTCCAGTTTCCTGTTACATCTGAATTCAACAATTGTTTAGGTACCAGGTAGGTTTATTTTGCTTTTCTGTTTTCTTGAGTTTGACTTTATTTTTACTGTTTTATAACTAACTCAGCTTTGAGCCAATTGGCAAAAGGGAGGATTAAAATGTCATAAACAAAGAAACATCAATCTTCTTGAACAATGTATTTATTGTAGCACAATCAGGAATACATAATAAGACATTAAGAAAGGAAATGAAAAAAATACATCGTCTAAAACACACTAAAATGTGTGTACAGGAGTTCCTCAATTCCCACAAAAATACAGCTCAATATTTTATCCAGAACAAGCAATACTTTCCTTGGCTGGAAAGCAAAGCTTCTCTCTGAGTCAAAAACACAGCATGTCATTCAAGATACAAATTCGTAGACAGGAAAATTAAGAGCAGAATGGCACACTTGGCAGATTCATATGACCACTGGCAAGTCAGATGCCTGAAAAACATTGGGAAAATGTCAGGAACCCGGAATGTGTGCTCCTGACAGGCATTTTATGTGAACTCACTCAAGTCCGGTTCCCAATCCATCTGCCTGACATTCAACTAACCTTCTTCACCCAACTTCAAATCTTGGTTCCAAGTGGGTGGAAAATGTTGGGTGAAAGTCAGTAGAATGTCGGGTAGATGGCTCAAGACCTGGACTTGGGCAGGTTTGCACAACCTGCCCACTGGGAGGACATTCCCAGTTCCCGACATTTTCCTGGGCACCAGACTTGCCGGCAGTTGTGTGAAGCTGTCCATCATCAAGTTAATGAAAAGCAGCTCTGGAGGCTCTAATCTGAGTATAAGAATAGCAGGGACGTCTGCTTAACCTTTTCCTCTCTAGTCATTTGTCCACTTTAATATTTATATACGGCTTTTCAACAAGTTTCCAAAGCCGTTTACATAGAGAAATAACAAACAAACAAGATGGATCCCTGTCCTCAAAGGGCTCACAATATAAAAAGAAACATAAGATAAACACTGGAGGTACTGTACTGGGGGTGGATAGGATCAGTTACTCTCCCCGTGCTAAATAAAGAGAATCACCATGTTAAAAAGGTGCCTCTTTGCCCAGTTACATACCTTTTCCATATACCTTTTCCCTGCAGGCTAAAAGGCAGCTGAGGGTAATTTTGAGCAAACAGCCAGAAGCGAAAGGGTTCCCTGTGCTTTGCTGCTCCTCCATTCCAGATCACAGCCTCTGAGGTTGCTTTTCATTAGAAAATTATCGGAGACTGATACGTGGATCTGTCTAATTAAAGTAACGCCTAATTTGATTCTCACTACTGATTCAATGCAGGCAGAATGAGAAGGATTTGATAATATCACAGTTTAGCATTGCCATCTGGAGGTCCTGGATGTAGAAACCTCATCCTATGTAGTAAACATCACAAGGATGGAAAGGACGCAGCCCTGCTCACAGGAACAATGGTAAGCCCCAAACAAAGCCAAGGAGATAAAAAAAAGGCAAACAAGTTAATTAAAAGCAGGAGGTGGGGAAAAATAGCAGGTGTTGTAAGAAATAAAACTGCAGTAACTATTTGGTCACAGGCTGTAAGAAAGTGGTGGGGGGGTTGTCTAGCAAAGAGGGGAGAAACAACATTTTGGATTTATTAATTTGTTTTACTTTAACTGCTAGCAAAATACCTATGAAATTGTGGGAATGAATATGGAAAGAGGCCTACAGAGATGAACTGTAGTCATGAGGCTAGGTGAGCTCTGGTTTTTGCTCATATTCATTCTTGACCTTTTGCTCTTCGGCATATGAAACATGTCATTCCTTGACCCACAGTTGCCAGGCATGCAAATAGGTTTGATATGAAGCTGGGGATTTATGTAATGGCTACTTACTTACTTATTACATTTTCATACTGCCCCATCCAAAAGGCATCAAGATCTCCTTAATGTCGTGATATTCCCCTCTGCATTTTCTAGGGTGAAGAGACATCTTGCACCTGAACCTGGAGGTAGCCTATAGCTATCAATAGACTTGTCCTCCACAAACAATATTTACTATTTCCCAAATACTATTACCATCCCATACTTCTCAGCTTTCCATCCTGAGTGTACCGGCAGAGCAATTCAGGAGGAGACAGACTTGTGTGCAGTCACCAGAGTAATATTACAGGAGATATGCAGGCATTCTGCTGTATGCAGGTAACAAGAAGCCATCTCAGACAGTCTGCCTTACCTAAATAACTGCAGCTTGCATGTGTAAAATTGTGGCTTTTCCTCCAAAATTATTCCATGATTTTTCTAATCATGGAACAGGTGCCAGCACATGTCCTCTTCTCTGGTATTACATTCCTCACAAGCAGTTATTTGACTAGGTAAGCTGCCTGATAGTTCATCTGGACCAGCTCTTAAATGAGCATGACCTAGAATTCCAAGTGTTTCCTGTCCTATTTATTTTATTGGAACAGAATGCTAATGGTCCTCTTTGGGTTTTCTGTCACTGTCAGAATGTGCTGAATATAGGGGTCTTTATTACCCTTGGATGTTTTGGTTAATAATGACACTAGAAGTGGTGAAATTTTTTTTACTATAGAAGGAGCTCTCTTAATTTGCATTTATGCCACCAGATCAGGAACAAGTTGTCTACTTGAGTCGATTCTGTTGTGTCAGCAATCTCAAAAATAGACCATACAGTGTATGGTGTAATCAGCTGATAGGTGTGCCAGAGATAAAACAAATTAGCTTAGTTTCTAGAAGAAAACTCAAAAGATCTATCCTTTCTCATAGGTATCTATTACTTACTGATCATATGGCAGAGAGATTGGTTTAACTAGATTTTGCAAAAATATTTTTGATTGTTTCATGGTTTAATAAAGGAAAAGAAGACAAAATATGGTTGTCACTCAGTTACAGAAATCTTGAATGAATGAATGAATTAATCATTGATCAATGAGTTACTTATTCATTCATTCCTTCATTTCTATACCACCCTTCCAAAAATGGCTCAGGGCAGTTTACACAAAGAAATAACAAATAAATAAGATAAATACAATGGATCCCTGTCCCCAAATGGCTCACAATCTAAAAAGAAACATAAGATAAACACCAGCAACAGTCACTGGAAGTACTGTGCTGGGGGTGAATAGGGCCAGTTGATTGATTAAATCTGCATAAGTTCCATATGAGCAAAAGCAATCATTTGAAGAAAACATACTTTGCTTTTAAACGTTACGCACACAGACATAACAACAGACACTTTGGATGAGGCATTCCCTTCTTTGCAAGAAGGGCAAATGCTTCTTCTGATAAGGGGTCTATAAGGGTGAGCTGGTGTGATGTAGTAGTTAGATCAGGACCAGGGAGACCCAAGCTCAATTTGTCACTGAACAATGAAGTCTACTGAATGACCTTGGCCCAGTCACTATAGCCCTATCCACATATTATGTTCAACACTCTTGCAATCTGTGTACAAGGGTGAACAGGTATGGATCTGTACACAACTACAGTTATTCATTAGGGATGTGCACGGAACTGGCTGGCCCGGTTCAGTTCAAGTCCAAACCGGACTTGAACCTGACCGAACCAGTTTGGTCTAGCACGCCCTCAAACCCCGCCCCAGTTCGGTTCAGTTGGGGGGGAGGAGGCCTTGCGGATTTTTTTTTGAAGTTGTTTAAAAAAAAAATTAACCATAGCCCCTTGGTGAAGGTCCTCAAGGCGGCAGGTGTGTGTGTTTGTGTGTGTGTGTGTCCATGGCAGTTCTCCCTCCCCACACCAGCCTCCGTTATACTGCCAGTTCTTCTGCCCATTTGGGCCTTCTTAGATCACCGTGGCAGCCATTTTGGATGCCGCCGTGCATGCACAAATGGCCTTGATGAGGCCTGGCATATCCCAGGGCCTCACCGAGGCCATCTGCACATGCGCAGTAGCATCCAAAATGGCCACCGTGCCGAACTACGAAGGCCCAAATGGGCCAAAGAACTGGGTGATAATGGAGGCTGGTGGGGGGAGGGGGGACCTCCATGGACCCCACCTCAAGGACCTTCAACAAGGTGCTAAGGTTAAAAAAAAAATTTTAAAAACCTTTTTAAAATAACAGCGAACCCCCGAGGGGTTTGGTCCGTGGCCAGACCGAACAGGGTGTGGTTTGGTTCCACACCAAGCCACTTAATCGAACCAGCTCAACAGCAAACCTGTTCGACGTTTAGCCAGTTCACACATCCCTATTATTCATGTTTTCAGTTGGATGCAAGTACAGTGGGCCTCAGTGACACTGGATACATTAGTGACAAATATTGCATTCAAAAACAAAGGAAATTGGGATGACATCTCGGCCTGAAAGTGGAGGGACAGAAGGGGAACACTGAACAACAAGGGCAGCAACACCCAGCTACCCCAGTCAGAGCTCAGCTAAATAAGGGGGAATAGTTCACAAACATGTTTTGTTCCCCTTGGCACTGTGCCTCTTTGTCACTATGTTACCCGTTTTCCATCTGAATGGAAACTGGCCCTCACCGCAACTAATAGTCAGCCACTTGCCAAAAAAGGGCTTCTACTACAATTCAACAGGAGTCTTTTTTGTCTTGAATTTTTTTAAAGCATTTATTTATTCATTCATTTACTTATTTTGATCAATATTTCCCTCTGCTTTTCTAGGCAAGATCTTTAAAGCATGTTATAAACAAGCAGGCCCTACAAATAAGTATCAAATGCCTTTTTCTTTACTCAAGTAGTAAACCTGCATCAGAGGTTTAGCATTTAGGAAGATTCACATTATTAAATATGCCTCCTTACAAAAACAACTGCCCTCCCCATTAAAAAAAACACCCTGGAATGTTACAGGAAGGTTTCTAGCCCAGCCTTTCCCTTGCCATCTAGTTTTCAATGTGTATGGTGCCTGCCACTCCCAACTGCCACTCACTCATTAAGAACAAGTGAACGGCAATGGTGGCTAGAGATGGCCACCCCTCGCTTGTCCACCCTCTCCTTCTGGGGCTTGCTCCTAGCCACCATCACTCTTGCTTGCCCACTTAAGTGGGCCAGTGAGTGAACAGTGACAGCAAACAGCAGTTACTGCTTGACTGGCAGGAAGAGGAGCGGGAGGAGCTCAATTCCTCCATGGGAGACTAATTCCAGTGTTGCCACCCAGAAAGAGAGAGAGGGTAGGTGGCTATTGCTCCAGTGTGGCAGACGTTCCAGGATCAGTGGTGGACATTCCTGGAGCTTCAGTGTCCCGTCCCATGGACAAGAGTCCACAAGGTCTGGGAGATGGTGCCGTGCTGTGCAGTGTAGTGAGGCAGGCTGCAGCACTATGGACAGCTCCTGAGGACAAGTTGCTCTGCTGAGCTCTTAAATACCCCTGTACTCAAGCTACCTCTCCTAAGCAAAACCTTCCTGCCCAGAAAGTGGAAGCCTTAAAGAGGCAGCATTCTGGTCTGGAGCCTAGAACTTTTACTCCTCCTCTCTATTTCATCCTGCCTAGCTGGATCTGCTGGCAATGCTGAGCAAATATCAGGGTGCACAACAGTGTGGGAGGGGTCTCTCTTCAGGGGACTCCAGTTCTGGGGTTCTTTTAGGCTTTGGGCCAGGACTGTAGCAAAGTTGAAGTGAGCCCTGAGACAAGAAGTGAAGATAGCCCCCTCTCCCCTGCCACTGGCCACCTTCTTCAGAGAGGCGCTAGTGGGAGAGCAAAGAGTAGGCTATTGCTCAGCTGGTGGAGGCCCCCTCCCTCCGGGGCCCAGGGACCTCCTCCACCTTGTTCAATTATAGCTACAATCCTGGGTCCTCCCTCATAGGGGTCAGACTCAGAGTCACCTATTAGGATGGGGGTCATGGCACTGGGCAACTTTAAGATGCAGTCTTGAGACACTGGCCTGCCACACCTCACTCCCTTCTCAGTGGCCCTCCAATAAAAATGAGTTTCTGAACTGAGCCATAAAGCTCAATGCTGATGAAGAGGGAATGGATGCCCCAAGTACATTTTAGCCTCGAGGCCATCCAGTCCGCATGCTGAGGCCATGTAGAAGGCAGCTTTTCAGAGGCTCAGAGCAAGCCTCGATGAGTGGCTTATCATACCATAAAATGCCACATTATCATTTCTATAAGTTTGAATCAGTTCTCAGTGAGATCGTCACAGAAGTAAAGTGCACTAAGATGTTAGTGAAATGAGCAATTGTTACACTAAGATGTTATTGAAATGGCTTTGTTGTGAAGCGCTTCCCAGCTACTCCCACTACTTCCCTGCTGCTAGGAAGTGTAAGGAAGGAGATTTCCTTACATTGCAAGAGAGTTTCAGGTGCTTTGAGAATGTATATATCACAGCTATAAAGGACTGGCAAAGCAGGATCCAATTACTGATCCAGATTTCTCAGGGCTTCTTGGTTCTAAAATTTTTGCTTTCAAAGCAAAGATTTGACTCAGCACCTGGCTGGTGTGATTTTTATATATTTATGTGCAGCAAGTTGAATTTTTTTCCCTTGTCATCCTCCATGTGCATGGAAAAATAAAATTCTGCTGCGAGAGTCATTACATTTATTTATTTTTGTTCTCAAAAGCCCGATGACAGCCCAACTCCTGTCCATTTTTCAAACCATTAGTCAGGCAGCTAAAGCCTCTGTCATCATTTTTTAAAATATATATATAAAAAGAGGATTAGCAAGATCAACTTGAGTTGGACTTCTGACAGTTCTCCGCATTAGGCAAACCTGTCATTAGTACCAGTTGACTGTCAATTTACTGCTGGAACTACTGCTGAGAGTATCCCTACCGCAGTAGGGTTCATATGCTACAAGTGATCATTTGGTGTTAACCAACTCAGAATTTCTTCATCTAAAGCAGGGCTGAACAACTTCAGCCCTCCATCTGTTGCTGGAGCACAGCTCCCATCATCCCTAGCCACAATGCCCCCAACAGTCAGGGATGATGGGACATGTAGTCTAACAGCAGCGGGAGGGCTCAGGTTGTACAGCCCTGATCTAAAGAGATTAGGAATGGAAAGTGAAAGGATAATGCAACTGAAGAAGGTCTGTTGGTCTGAACCCCTGCTGAGACTCTCTCTAAGGGGTCATGTCACCTTCATGGTCAGAGAACCTCCACAGCACGGCTTCATTCCACTCCTGTCAGGTCACATCAAAAGCCCTCTGGACCATGTGAAAAGATTTCAAAAGTTGTCTCTTTGGCTGCGCCCCAATTTCAGTTCATTTATGCCTAGCATAGCAACAGACTTATTAGAAGTCATAAACCATTATGTGGTGGTGGTCATGATTATGTTTAACTATTATTTATTTTAAAATAAATACTTTTTATACTGCCCCTTTTCTATTAAGCTGTGCTCAAAACAGATACAGTGAAGGATAAAAGCTGTGGCCAATATGACATGCAGCATTCCATCATCAGAACAGTTTGTGCCAGAGCTGCCCCTATGCTGTTAAGAATGAGCAGTTGCGCTATCTGCACTACCACAGTGATCTCCATTGTGGCAAATGGAAATGACTGTGGTAGCACTGCTTCCACAACCACTCATTCATAACAGCATTGTAGCTGCCTGCATGTCTGCAGCAGTCCCAAGTTCCTAGGTGGCCAGATTTGGCTTTTAAAAAGCCAAATTCTGGCTTACGGCCCATTCGACACGAGCTTCTGGCAACCCACAGGGTGTTTTGGTGATGGAACACCATACGTCATGTCAACATTACTACTCTATTAAAAACACATCATAAATAAGTTGTTCTGGTAAGAACTAATGTGCCTATTTTCCTTTCAGGATAATCTTAATTGATAATTACCATCCTCACAAGTTAGCCCACTTCAGGCTTAAATGTTCACATGTCCACCATATTGAATTGTGGTGGATGATATCATCACAAACTATGCCATTGAGCCATCCCTATGTGTCCCTACATCTGTAACAAATTTGGTTCAAATCAGTTAGGCAGTTGACAAGTTAGCCCACTTGCACTGCAAACATTTATCTTTATTTATTATTATTAATTAAATTTGTACCCCACCCAAACTTACGTCTCTGGGCGGCATTTATGCATCCGCCATCTTTAATTGGGTGGATGACATCATTATAAACTACGCCATTGAGACATCCCTATGTGTGACTCACTACATCAAATATGGTTCAAATTGGTTAGACAGTCCATATGTTAGCCCACTTGCACCTCAAATATTTACACATCTGCCATCTTGAATTGGTCTGGATGACCTTATCACAAACTTAGCCATTGAGATGTCCCTATGTGTGCCTACAGCTGGAGCAAATTTGGTTCAAATCGGATAGGCGGCTCACAATTTAGCCCACTTGTGCATCAAATGTCTACATGTCCACCATCTTGAATCAGCGGGGATGACATCATCACAAACTACACTGCTGAGGTGTCCATATGCGTCCCTACAGCTGTAGCATGTCTGGTTCCCATTGGTCCAGACAATGTGAACTTGATGGTGCGGGGGGTGGGGATGAGAGATGGACACATGGACACAGACTCACAGAGAATGCCAGGTGATCTACTTTCCTGAAGGAAAGTTGGCTACAAAGATTGACAACTGTGAGAAATAGAAGATAGCAGGGCAGCAATTTACCATAAAGCCTAAGTAAAATTAGAAGCAAGCAGATTCTTATTGAAAAAAGAAGTCTTTTGAGCTGACAACAAAAGGAAAACCAGGTGGGATCCTGCTGCCAGGGGAAAGCAGCTTGGGGGTATTACGGGACTCGGCTCTGCTTTTGGAAGCTCAGGTGGAGGCGGTGGCCAGGGGTACCTTTGCACGGCTTCGGCTAGTGCACCAGCTGCGTCCCTTTCTCGAGAAGGCAGATCTGGCCACAGTTACCCATGCCTTAGTCACATCAAGGCTGGATTACTGTAACGCGCTCTACGTGGGGCTGCCCTTGAAGAACATCCGGAAACTGCAGCTAGTGCAAAATGCGGCAGCTAGGGTTTTATCCGGAACTGCCCGGTGGGAGCACATCACACCCATTTTGAAAGAGCTGCACCAGCTACCAGTTTGTTTCCAGGTCCAATTCAAGGTGCTGGTTTTGACCTTTAAAGCCCTAAACAGTTTGGGCCCGGGATACCTGAGGGACCACCTGCTTCCAAGGGTTGCTGCCTGCTTGACAAGGTCATCTGAGGGGGCTCTGCTCTGGGTGCCAACAATGAGTGAGGCTCGGTTGTCATGCACACGGGACAGGGCCTTCTCTGTTGCTGCCCCCAGACTCTGGAATGCTCTCCCAGTGGCTATTCGCTCCTTGGTCTCCATCACAGCTTTTAGAAAAAGTGTAAAATCTTGGCTTTTTGCCCAGGCATTTATTTGATTCTCTGCTGCTGCTCTTTATAGTTTTTATTGCTTTTATGATTTTGTTTTAAATTTTTTAATCAGATTTGTTTGATTTTTCCCCCCACTTAATATTTTAATTGTGTCTTTTTTTGCCATCTTGTGTTAATTTTTTTTGCTGTAAACCGCCTTGAGATAGCTTTAATGAAAGGCGGTATATAAATTTAACAATTAGATAGATAGATAGATAGATAGATAGATAGATAGATAGATAGATAGAGTGGTTTCACAATCCAGGCACCATCACCAGAAAGACCCTACTCTAAGGCATTTCCAGATGCACTTCTGAGAAAAGTGGGACCCAGAGCAGAGATTCCTTCGAAGATCACAGTCTGCTAGTAGGTGCATATGGGAAAAGGCAATCTTTACGATAAAGTTAAAGTGGTGCCATCAAGTCAGTGTTAAACTCCTGACAACCACAGAGCCCTGTTTTCTTTGGTAGAATATAGGAGGGGTTTACCATTGCCATCTCCCATGCAGTATGAGATGATGCCTTTCAGCATCTTCCTATCTCGTTGCTGCCTGATATAGGTGTTTCCCATAGTCTAGGAAACATACCAGCAGGGATTCGAACCGGCAGCCTCTTGCTCCCTAGGCAAGTTACTTCTCCGCTGCACCATACCCGAGTTTTAAACTGTGTAGGGGTTTAAGAGGCAATGACCAGCACTTGGAATTGAGCCCAGATGGAGAGCCAATACAGATGACAGAGAATACGTTCGATCTCTATAATGGGCTCCTGACAATAGTCTAGCTGCTGCATTCAGGTTTAGCTGCAGCTTCAAATGCTTTTCAAGGGCAGACATAAAGAGAGAGAGTTACAGTAATCAGTAATGTCAACTGATTTCACTGGCTTTGTGAGGTTCTTGTTGGTGACCTTAGGCAGTGTGGCTAGGCGGAATACAAACCCATTTCAGGCAAAAAGGCAACTGAACTTCACTACCGGAAGAGCCATCAGTAGTTCCAAGCATCCTGGGGGGGATCTTTCGTCACTTTGTGGATGGTCCTGAAGAACAGATTAAGCCAGGGGTTCTCAAACTTGGGTCACCAGGAATTGCTGGACTACATCACCTTGCCAACCCCAACCACAATGGCCTTGGCTGACCAGGCAGAAACTACAGCTCACTTCCTCCCCAGTCAACACAATGCATTGTTGGACAGGGTGACTTGGGGTCATTCCACTTGCTGCTTCACTCTACAATGACTCCCACAGAAACCAAAAGGAGCTCTAGGGGAGAAGGCATGTGTCTTCAGAGGTCAAATTCTCCCCATTCAAAGATCCTTTCAGCAGCAAAGGACAGGAGGGCCCACTTCTCACAACCAAAAGGCTCTGAGATTTAGGCTCCAGGGATACACACCCTCTGGTACACGTCCTTGAAGCCCAATTCCGTCCTCCAGATCCTTTAAATAGTGGACATGAGCTGTATCCCCCTTTACTGCCAAAAACAACATTGCAGATCACCATAAAAGGGTCATGGTGGAGAGGAGGAGGAAGGCCCTCCAGTACCCACCAGGAACACGAAGCAGCAGTGCTCACACCTTTTAAAGTGCTTCTAAACATTATGGACCAGAAGGGATCATTTGCCATGGGTAGGCCATTTTCAGGGCCGTTGCCACGGCAACTGTAATATTCCCAGCCTAAGCTGTAGCTGGTCAGTGGAAGCTGTTGAGACAGATGTTGGTGCCATTTCCGAAGCTGTCGGAGGGCTAACCCTAGTGCCAGATGTCCTCTTGTACATAAACCAGAAGGCAGATGGCAAGCACTCAGTGATTAAAGGCAGGGTCCAAAATGCCAGAGGAGGCTGCTCTAGGCCAGGAATGAACTCCAGTGCTCATCGGAGGGCCTTCCTGATGCTCCCCCAACGTGACAGGCTGCATAACGCGACTTCCACCTATAAAAGAGATCTTGACTGTGTCTTCCAGTAACAAGAGTTACAGATCATGCTTTTAAAGTTTCCTTTAACCTCCTGGTTTATTATTAGCTGGCAGAGCACAAAGTTCAGTCAATCATAAGGACTGATGTAACACTCTCCTGGGGGACATCATCAGTTTTCCTTCCAGCTCAGAGGCACTTGATGGCAGCCTTGGGACTCTGGCCAGATCAGAGCCAACCTTTCTTGACTCCTGGCAATTGTAAGGTAAATGTGGAGGCCAGTTTCTACGATGTAAAGAAGTACCAGAGGAATTTAAGGGCTGTTGGTCAAGCTGCCTGCCTGGTGTGTATCTCACAACATCTCATAGTGGCCGACATCCTAACAAATTAAGGACAACAGTTCCATGAAATATGCCAGTGCGGCAGACATGATCAATTAACTCGCCATAGGGCAGTGGTTCCCAACCCGGGTTCCTCCAAACGTTGATGAACTACAACTCCTATCGTCCCCTGCCAACACTGTTACCCCTGCTAACTTGGCAAAGAGGCACCTTTTAACGTGGTGATTCTCTTTATTTAGCAGGGGAGAGTAACTGGCCCTATCCACCCCCAGCACAGTACCTCCAGTGACTGTTGCTCGTGTCTATCTTATGTTTCTTTTTAGATTGTGAGCCCTTTGGGGACAGGGAGCCATCTTATTTATTATTTCTCTGTGTAAACCACCCTGAGCCATTTTTGGAAGGGTGGTATAGAAATCAAATAAATAAGTAAATAAATAAGTAAATAAATAATCCCTAGCTACAATTTATTGTGGCTGGGGATGCTGGGAGTTGTAGTTCAGAAACTTCTAGAGAAACCCGGGATACCTGAGGAACCGCCTGCTCGCTTGACTGAGGGTTGCTGCCCGCTTGACGACATCATCCGAGGGGGCTCTACTCCAGGCGCTGACAATGAGGGAGGCTCGGTTGTCGTGCACATGGGACAGGGCCTTCTCTGTTGCTGCCCCCAGACTCTGGAATGCTCTCCCGGTGGCTATTCACTCCTCTGTCTCCATGACAGCTTTTAGAAAGCATGTTGAATCGTGGCTTTTTACCCAGGCGTTTATATGAATGTCTCTGCTGCTGCTCTTTGTACTCTGTATTGCTTTTATGCTTGTGTTTAAATTTTTAATCAGATTTGTTTTATATTTTTAGTTTAATATTTTAATTGTGTCTTTTTTACAATGTTTTTAAATTTTGCTGTAAACTGCCTTGGGATTGTTTTAATGAAAGGCAGTATATAAACAATAAATAAATAAACCCGGGTTGGGAACTCTTGGCATAGGCACTGGGTTGCGCGGGGAGTGCAAATTTCAAAAACCCACCTCTAATGAGTATTTTATATACTTACGTATATGCTGTTTTAAACGTTTTTTACTCTGTTTTTTAGAGAAGGTATGTTTTTCATCCTCTCGAGGTATATTCCTTATGCATTTTAGTTTTATGTGTCCATCGTTCTCACCTCTCGGTAATCTGAATCTTCTGTTTTGTAGTGTTTTTATTGCGTAATGTTTTATAATGACCACTTTATCTTTCTGCATTCTATTATATTTCTTCTGATGTTTTCTTGAATCTCATGCCATTCATATTCTATCATGTGTTTTGTCATATGTTATACTGCAACCCCCCAAAGAAGTGGTTATTCCCCAAAATGCGTAAGGACTTGTTTTTCATCAATAAAGTTTTGCACTGCTTGTTTTGGCATCTTCAGCCCCAGAAGCCTTGAGATAAATAACCTCAGGGCAGTAGTACATATTCTGGTCACCTCCAGACTTGACTACTGCAATGCGCGCTATGTGGGGCTGCCTTTGTACATAATCCAGAAACTGCAGTTGGTACAGAATGCGGCAGCCAGGTTGGTCTCTGGGTCATCTTGAAGAGACCATATTACTCCTATATTAAAAGTACTACACTAGCTACCAATAAGTTTCCGGGCGAAATACAAGGTGCTGGTTATAACCTATAAAGCCCTAAACAGCTTAGGCTCAGGGTATTTAAGATAACATCTTTTTCGCTATAAGCCTCATCGCCCTCTGAGATCATCCAAAGAGGTTTGCCTGTAGTTGCCACCAGTTCATCTGGTGGCCACATAGGCACTAGGTTAGCCCTTCTACAGCTCCGGAAATGGCTCCAACATCTGTCCCAAGAGCTTCCACTGACCAGCCACAGCTTCGACTGGAGCACATATTACAGTTGCCATGGCAACAGCCATGAAAAAGGCCTACCCATGGCAAATGATCCTTCCTGGTCTGCAATATTTAAAAGCAACTTTAAATGGTGTGGACATGACCTTGCACAATGGATTCAGGCCTTCTCTGTTGCCACCCTGAGACTTGAATGCTCTCCCAGCTGAAAAAAGAGCCTCCCCATCTCTGACAACTTTTTAAAAGCCTTTGAAGGCACACATTATTCACCCAAGCTTGTTTTGCACATGTGGAAAATGCACGTGTTCTTATCTCTATAAGTCAAAACACTTTTAAAAGTAAAGAACAAACCTGGACCAATCTGAGAAGAGAGCTGGTCTTGTGGTAGCCAGCATGACTTGTAGTTTTACATTGTTTTAAGGTTATCATTTCTGTTTTAATGTGTTTTATGTTGCTGCAAACAGCCCAGAGATGGAAGTTTGAAGTGATGCACAAATATAATAAATGTCCCTGAGTTGTCCCTCAGGAACATATTTTTGGGTGATACATAAAAATTCCAGGTGACCGAGAGGTTATCAAAGTTCACACACACACGCCACCACAAATGGTGCTATTTTAGTCTAGAATTTGTCCACAGCACTGGTGCGGCTCAGAGACCACCAGTTCTTAGGGAGTCAGCCACACTCTCCAGCACTGGCTGGATACTTATGGGGAGTTTGCAGCTAATGAAAGAACTCTTCATGTCATGGGCAGAGTTGATAAAGTCCACATGGGATTAAAACCCATGTAAAAAAATTTACCTAATGCAAAATGTGGAAGGGCCTGCTCAGGCCAAACTCTCAATGAAGCTATTCCCACGATCAGTAGAAACCAGGCTGAGGGAACCTGGCCCACTTTCTACTGATTGTCAGGACCACCAGGCTCGCAGGCGAGTCCGGTGGTTCCAAGGCGGCTAGCCTGCCTAATTCCCACTCCCCTTAAATGAGGTTAATGGAGCTGCCACGACGACACACAAGTAGAACCCTGACCAGGAAGCCAGCTTCCCAGCCTTTGGGGTCCCGCCGGAATACCCCACATGCTTGTGTGGGGCATCCTGGAACTTGAAGGGGCCAGACAGTCCCCAATCCCCGCAGCCTCCACCAGCTCCGTGATGGAGCCAACAGTCGTGTGGGTGGCCGATCCAGCCACCCAGGGCTTGGAGGCTGCTCGTCTCACTGATCGTGAGAAGAGCTTCAGTGAATTTGAGAGCAGTACTATCAACATTTTTTGGGTGGGTGGTACACAGCCCTAATGACTGATTCTTAGTAAAATTGCCCAAAGCTATTTACAAAAATCTAAACAAAGTCAGTTTGTCTGCCAAAAGACAGATTTGGAGATGACAGCTAGCATGCTACCCCCAAAGCAAAAAGGAAACAAAGCAGGCACACTAACAGGTTTGACAAAACTCTTCATCAAGTAGTACAGAAAGCAGAACCTTAGATAAACAGATCAGTCATCGTTATGAGCAAGATGTCATCCTACTGCCTTTGGATTACCAAACTACATGCAGCCAAGCGGTAGGGCTCCAACAAATCCATGCTGCTTTGAATTTTTGAATCCCAATTTTTGATTGTGTGGTAGGAGGAAAACCTGGGTCCAAGGTGCGCTTAGGTAATTTTGGAGCCTGGACCTAAAGGCCTTTGAAGCCATCCCCCACCCCCTGTTGGAGGCCCCCCTCCTGCTGCAAGTTAAGCATCACCCCCCTACACACACACACACACACACACACACACACACACACACACACACACCATGACAAACGCAGTATTTTTAACTCAATTCAATTCAATCTTTATTACAGTCATAGACCAGCACAGGTTATCAAACAGTAATACTATACAATAAATGCTATATAAAAGGGGGAAAATGTTACAGTATTACGGAGAATAAGATTGATATAGCAGATAAGGCTGAGAAGGGAGGAATCTAAAAATTACGAAATGTTTAAAATATGGGGTATCTTTATGCAAATATGCAGTGGCAGAAACATTTCAGCATACAACTGAACATGTTACCATCCCACATTTTTCTTTCCTCACTCCTCCCCCTATCTCTAAAGCATCCGGCACAGGTCATAAACACACTTAGCTGTCCAGCACAGTGCAGGCCAGCAGTGACCACACCACTCGGGACAACCTAAAGAGGATTTGAGGGACCCCAGAGGGTGTGGGGTCTCTGGACTTCAGCCCTGAAGTCCAGGGATAAGAGCGCCACCGACCTGGGTAGAAACGATTGTGCAGAAGCAAGATAGGAGGAAAAGCTACCCAGATTTTCCTCCTACCTTGCTCGCGCACAACCGAAAATTGAGAGCACACGCAGCTTCCAAACCCGAATAGAACAGTTTTTGATTGTGTGAATTACCTCCTTGTCTTCTTTAAAACTTAAAAGTAGCTACAGGGAAAGGAGCACATTGGCTCAATGAAGCAGCACTGGGGGAAAGGAAGCATTTAACCCTTTCCTCCCATACCATTTCCCTTGTTCAAAATTCTCCCCACTTAAGCTTCTAATAGCTTTAACGAAGGGAGGGGGAAGATAATCGCAGGGGAATTAACAGCAGTCGAGTGGGGAGAGCAATTTCAATATAGAAAATGGCATTGCGAGAAGGTTTAGTGCCGCTGTCCCGAGTAAGTTTGGGGGAGCCACAGCGGCTGCTTTTCCACTTAAAAAAAAAAAGTTGAGAATCCTGATCACAGATCAGGTATAATTCAGTCCTAAAGTACCTGAGCCGCCCCCCCCCTTTTTTTTTTAAAAAGGACTTGTTTTACACATGTGGAAAATGCATGTGTTCTTATCTCTATAAGTCAAAACACTTTTAAAAGTAAAGAACTAATCTGGACCAATCTGGGAAGAGAGCTGGTCTTGTGGTAGCAAGCATGATTTGTCTCCTTAGGCTAAGCAGGGTCTGCCCTGGTTGCATATGAAAGGGAGACTAGAAGTGTTTGCACTGTAAGATATTCCCCTTAGGAGATGGAACCACTCTGGGAAGAGCATCTAGATTCCAAGTTCCTTCCCTGGCATCTCCAAGATAGGGCTGAGAGAGATTCCTGCCCGCAACTTCAGAGAAGCCACTACCAGTCTGTGTAGAAAATACTGAGATAGGTAGACCAATGGTCTGACTCAGTATATGGAAGCTTCCTATGTTGACCAATACATGTTAACTCAGGAATGCCCCAATGAGTTCAACAGGGATTCCTCCCAGGTATGTGTACATATGTTTTCTGCCTACCTCTTTTTATTCCAGCAGTATGGTTTTCCTGCAGATTTAAGGATCTTGGGAACTTAGATCATAATTAACGTGCTCAACTCATTTAATTTAATTTATTTATTTATTTAGACTGATTAATTTATATACCACCCAACTCCAAACGCTCCAGGCAGTTCACAAAAATAAGCACAACAAAAACAAAGACAGACAAACTGTTAAAACAATATAAAACATTCACTGATTACAAAAACCCTGGCTAAAAAAATGTGTCATTTAAAGGCTGGTAAAGATGTTAAATCATGAACGTCTATAGGGAGCACATTTCATAGCCCAGGAGTGACTACAGAGAAGGCCCGTTCCCAAGTCACTGCCAGACGAGCTGGCAGAGATCCAGAGATTGACCTCTCTCAATTACCTTAATGTGCGGTGGGGATCATGCAGAAGGTGGTGTTCTCCCAGGTAACCCGGTCCTAAGCCGTTTAGGGCTTTAAAGGTAATGACCAGCACTTTGTGTTTTGCCTGGAAACCTATTGGCAGCCAATTCAATTGTTTTAAGGTAAGGTAAAGTGTGCCGTCAAGTCGATTTTGACTCCTGCACTCACAGAGCCCTGTGGTTTTCTTTGGTAGAACACAGGAGGGGTTTACCATTGCCGCCTCCCGCACAGTATGCGATGATGCCTTTCAGCATCTTCCTATATCGCTGCTGCCTGATATAGTCCCAATGGGGATTTGAACTGGCAACCTTCTGCTTGTTAGTCAAGCATTGCCCGACTGCGACAAAGGTGACTCAATTGTTTTAGAACAAGCATATTGGGTACCTACGTCTTGTTTGGATTCAGTTTCAATTTATTATCCCTCATCCAGTCCATTACTGCCTATAGGCAGGCATTTAGAGAGGTTGTGCCATTTCTTTATGCTGATGTCATGGAGAAATAGATTTGGGTGTCATCAGCTTATTGATAACACCCTGCTCCAAACCTCCTGATTATCTCACCCAGCGGTTTCATGTAGATGTTAAAAAGCACTGGAGAGAGGATGGAGCCCTGAGGCTTATGAGTTTCCTTATGGGAATTCTGCCTATAAAATAGCATGTAGCATTCTTTCTCAGAAGTTTTAGGCATCTTTTCACAGCTTTCCACAAGAAAAAAATCATTATGCTTCCATCCTTACCAGACCAGTCAAGCCAACGCAAGTTCCTTTAATCCAAATGATTTCAACAGGACTAACAACATAGGGCAACATAGGGTTAGAAACATACCAGTGAGCTATCTACTCAGCTCACAGATATAACATTTCTACCTAAAATATCCCAGAGTCTTCCCTGCCTTTCTTGAAACCATCCACAACATTTCTGAGCACCTTATTCTGCTGCAAAATTGCATTTGGAGACAAACACTCCTCGTAATTGTAAACCACACTGAAATGCTTTTAATTAATGTAATTAATTAATCCCCGGTTCACAGCTGTTTTAGTCCACAACAGATTTTTAAGAGGAGCCCTATTTAAAGGGAGCAAAATATCCTTTTTGATATCCAAAAGAGTCAACGTATACCCTCTTCTTCCTTAAGACCAAATATACTGGCCTGCATCCAAAAACACCACCTGGCAATTGCATGCTTAGTGGAACTTCAGACTTTTTCCAAACAAGAAAAAAACCCAGAGATGTGCGTTTGGGGAGGTATACAAATATGATCAGTTGACTGAGCGAGTGATAAATAAATACGTACATACAAAGTAACTTTTAAAACTACATGACAGTAGAATTGGAATGAACATTTCTCCAAAGTGAAATTTCAGGATTCCTGAGGATTTCAGGGTTCCTTTAAAGCAGGGGTACCAAATATGGGTCCCAGGCATTGTTGGACCCAACAAAGACCAAAGGCCATTATGGCTGGGGATGATGGGAGTTGTGGTCCAATGACACACCATGGGCATCATCAGGGGGTGGCCCATGGTGCACGGACTCCCCAAAGAATTGCTCCCAGAGCCCTAAATATCATCAGCCATCTCCCTCATCCTGACCTCTTCCAGAAAGGAAGTGAAGCAGTGAAGGCACCTGCACAGAGCATGGGAGAGAGCTTCTAGCCCCACCTAGCTGCTTCTACCTTCATAAGAGCTGTGGGCCCTGCTAACTGAGCAAAGAGGCACCTTTTTAAAGTGGTGGATCTCTTATATTAAGCAGGGGGAGATAGAGCCACTAGCTCTATCCAACCCCAGCACAGCATCCGTCCAGCATGGCTGTTG
Organism: Hemicordylus capensis; assembly: GCF_027244095.1. Classification (NCBI taxonomy): domain Eukaryota; kingdom Metazoa; phylum Chordata; class Lepidosauria; order Squamata; family Cordylidae; genus Hemicordylus; species Hemicordylus capensis. Next base: position 343,926,208 of record NC_069659.1, read on the forward strand.
CTGGCATCTGCCTTAGGTTTCTTTTTCTATTGTGAGCCCTTTGGGGACAGGGGACCATCTTATTGACATATTATATTATTTATTTTTCTGTGTAAACCACTTTGAGAACTTTGGTTGAAGAGTGGTATATAAATATTTGTAACAACAACAATTAAAAAATAATAATTTGGGGGCCAAGTTTGAGAACCTCTGCCCAGAGGTGAAATGGAAACCTGAATTTCAGGGTTCCTCCCAAGGAGAAACATCAGAGAATTTCTTCACAGTGGCTGACAACCTGAGTAAGAAAGCACTTGGATAATAAGCAAAAGTCATGCTAGCCAAAGAATATTACATTGTTCTTCTAAAGGGGGGGGGGAACCCATCTTTGTGCCATTGCACAATTGTGCTAAAGTTCTATTTGAAACAAATGAGCTGTGCCACAGTTGCGCATTGCTGCACAAGCGCAAGCATGTTTGTGGTAGCGCAACATTAGTATGGAATGCAAGTTCTGGACTTACTGCAAGCAGCTAGTGCCATCGCTTTCTGCGAGCATGATGTCCTTCCACAAGCCCTTTGTTAGTCTGGATGACAGTTAGTTTCTCCACAACCCTGAATTCCTAACCAATTCTTTTTAATTATTTAGATTTTACTTTTTTGTAGTTAGAATGGCTCACATACATTGCAGGGTCAGGTGCACAGTAACGCTGTTGTATGGGTCAGAAAACACCACTGACACAGTTGTGCAAGGATCCTCTTGCACAACAGCCAAAAATGGTTGTAGTCACACAACCGCATGGGTGCCCACCTAATGCTATGCTGTACGTGGGCTAATAATTATGAAGAACTGACAGAATCTCCCCCTCCTAACTGACCCACCCGGCCCCTCCCGTCTGTATCTATACACCAGTATATATATACACACACACACACACACACACACACACACACACACAAAGCAGAGACACAGCATGGGGGTCTCTGTTGCTCAAAATTGAACCCTCTAAGAAACAGTGCTTCTCTTCCATCTTTCCTCATAGGATTTCTTTTTCCCTTCTAAACCTTTTCTCATCATCTCTCTGAATCCCTTCCAGATTGTCAATGTCCTCCCTGAACTGTGGTACACAGAATGGAAGATAGTACTCCAAAGAAAGTTTGATAGAAATGGATCTGAATTCAACTGCACTGGACAGTACATGAAAGAGTTCATTCTGGTAGAATGAAATGGAATTATACATGTTTGGAGCTGCATATTCCGTTGTTATCTGAACTTGGATCAATATCTGAAAACAGCCAACAGGAAGAAAATACTAAAAAAAAAACAACCCTTAGTTTAAAAGGAAGAACTCCTAGCAAACCTCCTCAAAATTATAGATGTCCTAATACCTGAATAGTATCAAACCATGGAGTAAATATCATTATAGATGAATTATAGTTTTGCATTCCAGAGCAGGGCAGCTATGTTAGTCTCTTGCAAAAGAGACAACAAAGGGTTTCTTTTTGCACCTTAAAGACTAATTGAAGTTATGGAAGCACAAGTTTTTGGAGACCAATTAAATGGGCTTAATTCTCAAAAACATATTCTTCCATACATTTGAAGGTGCCACAAGATTTTCTGTTGTTTTTACAGTATTTATCTCACTAAAAATGAAGACTACAAAATATAGGGTATTCCCCCCCTTCTCTGAATACTTCATATTTGGGCAAAAACGGGGGGGATTATGACTATGGTTCTAAGCATATTTGCTTAGAATTAAATTCTACTGAAATCCTTATTTCTATATAAATGTGCTAATGATCACTTCCCATCATTTGACTAAATGCATGTTCTTAACATGATCTTATAGGTATTACAGGAAACAAGTGGCCCTTTGAATCCAGCAAACTTTTTCAAATAATTTAGTGACAAATGTGTTTACAGACTCTTCTACCTACCAAAAAGCCTGTGAGATTTAAGAAGTACAGTATTTTAGGATCTGAACAGCTGATGCTTCTCAACTACCAGAAACATCAAGGCAATTGCCAGATTGCCACATCTAGATGCACATCTTTCAAAAGAAAGCAACTTGTACTCTCTCCCTTGCTGAAATGGACAGGCATATTAATATTAATATTTATTAATGCAATGTGAATATATATGCTGGAATTTAGTTTATAACAGAACTCACACTATGCTGAAACAGAGTTTACAGATACACAAAACACAAGATACTGAACCCAAACTAATAACTTAAGTTAAGCTAAACTCCTTATTCCTGCTGAAATCAACAGGAGAAAATTAACTTGCAAGCCTGATCCTATGCAGATTTACTCGGAAGTTAGTCTCACTGAATATAATCAAATTTACTGGCTGATATCCAGACTAAATTACTCAGTAGTACTTCTCAGAAGTCACTCTAAAGGACTACTTGATTTCAACAGGACTTCCATTGAGTAATTTATTCAGAATGCCAGCCACCACATATACATGTACATAAGACTGCAGCCATAAAGCCACAAACTTCTGCTTAATTGGTTTGTGGATCAGTCTAATTATTAAAGAGATATATGCATGTGTACCCTGCAATTCATAACATAATATCAATGGGCTGTTACTAAAGCTTAAGTGCATTTTAACCTCATTCAAGCCATTAAATGCTATCAAACGTCCTTGTTCTCTTCACTATAATTTTGGTTTGTTTGTTTAACAGGCCATTTCCCCCCTCTTTGGAATTACTGAGCCACAAATTTGACTAAGTACAGCACCAATGCAATCACCCACAAGGAGTTCTAATGGCATCTAGTTTTAGCAAGCCAGAAGTGCTGAGTCAGGATGCCCATTTAACTTTCATGTGTCATGTTACATATCCACTCCTGTAGTTGACATTGACGTGAATTCGGTGAGGACTGATCCACAGTCCTTGAATAACTCAGAACCACAGAAAACTGCAGGGTGCAGGTGTGTGAGATGCTTTTCTGTGTACATACATCCCTGCTATGCACACACACTATGCATACCATTCTCAATCCACACTGTAGCTGACAAAAATGTTTTGGGGAGAGGGAGATAAGGAATTATGGGGAGTGGGAGAGCCATAAACAAGCCCTTCTTTGTGACTGCACATGAAAGCAAGGAAGGAATCTCCCTGAAATGTTAGCGGTTCCTCCCAAAATAATACCTGTTTTCTTTAAAGGAGAGGAACCACGTGAAGAAGGAAGCGAGGGAGTCAAGGTGAAAGTCATCATTACTAGTGTATCAAGGGAAACGGCGATGCTCCCTTTACAGGGCTACAGCACTGGATCGATGGCAGCAGGAGGCTGCGATTCTATCCAGGAATATTGAAGATCTGCGTTCCAAATACCCAAACCCTGACAAAGTCATCGGGGTGGATTTTTCTAAAATAAACTGGGCCGGAGTTACCATCGTGGAGAGGAGAAAGAAGAGGCTGAAGAGAGCAGCAAAAGGCAGCTGCCAAGCAGAGGTCGTACCCAGGTGCGCTTTCGCGGGCGCACCAAAAAAAAGCACCTCCGGCTCTAAAGAGGAGAAGCTGATCTCAGGCAGGGCCGAGGGGGCTGGAGCTTTTGCGGGAGCCCTTCCGCAGCTCTTGCAAAGCCGGTTTCTGTTTGCCCTTCAGCTGACATACATGCAGAGAGAGGCGTTCAAGACCGGGCAGGAGAGAGACGAGAGTGCGATCCGGCTCCCAAACGCTTCCTGCGCCTGATGTCCTAAGACACCGATCCGGCGAAGAAGTCCCCGGGTCAACGAACGTGCACACACACAACGCACCCGCCCACCCCGAAACTTAGTTGCAAAGTTGACACAGCCCTCTCTGCGACCTCCCGCCATCCCCGATGCACCTGTTGCACAGGGCAAAGTCAACAGTCCCCCACCCACCCCTCCCCAGAGAAACTTCCAAGGCTTGCTCGATGCTCTCACTCACCTGCATGTGTCCCTGGTACATTCTGCTTCGCCTGCTTCAGGTCCCCCCGAGGCCGACAGGTTGTAGCCGCAGGGGGGGGGGGTGCGCGGCGGCGTCCTTCTCCTTCCCCGCTACTATGCAAACTGCAACGAAAGGTTTAACACATCAGACTGGGATGCAACGCGCGGAGTTAGCGCCGGCAAGCTTGCAGCGTCTGTTGCTCGCAGGAGAACACCTCCTGCCCGCTCGCTCGCTCGCTCCCCCCTCCCTCCCGAGTCCGGCTGCTGGCGGGGAGGTCTCGCTCGCTCTGGCCGCGGAGTGCGCAAAGGTGCGAGGCGCCGTCCCTCTCCGGCGGCGGTCTCCAAGAGCAAGCAAGCAGGCGCGCGAGAGGAAAGCGAGCTGGGTTTGCTACTGCCGCCGCCGCCGCTGCTGTTTTGCAATGCAAAGCCGGGGAAGGGCAAGGGCTGCATGCAAACTCCCGGCGCCGCCTGCTGCCCTTGCCTTTAGAACTCTGCCGCCCGCTTTTTCAGGCGAACTCTGTTGGGCTTCCTGCTGGGCTCCTTCATTTCTCTGCCTCTCCAAGGCGAGCCCTCTTCCTCCTCCCTCCTGCTGCCGCCGCGCTGGACAGAGCCCGAGGAGCCCGCCTCTCTTCCTCCCTCCTCTCCCTCCCTCCCTCCGCAAGGGGCGGGGGGGGGGGAAGCGCGCCATCCGGGGATCGTTCGAAAGACCAGCACGCGCTCGCTCGGCCGCTGCCTGATTGCATCGCACGAAGCGCTCAAGGACCAGCGGGCATCCATCTGGCACAGAACAAGGGGAGTAGGGGACAAGGGAGGCGGCGGCTGCTTCTGCTCTCTGTCTTCGGGCTGCGGCCCGGCCGGGGGCCTTCCTGGGAGGGACTGCAACTGGGAGAGCCGCCAGCAAAGGCTAAGCGGAGCGCAGCCGCTTCCGCTGCACGAGGCTTCCCGTGAGCGCAAACGGCTGACATTGGAGCCGGCTGGGCTTCAGACAACCAGACAACGCCTCTTCAGTTCGGGGCTCAGCGGGGTGGTTATCTATCACTATCACCTTAAAAATAGTAATTAAAAAGCTGGCCTTTCGGGCTGGTTGCCTCTGACCATGTGCAGAGTGCCGGCCCTCCCAAGAAGTCTTGAACGGATATCGCATATCAAACCACCTGGCTCTATGTTATTCTGCCGGCCCGGCAGCAGTTCTCCACGGCTCCAGAGAGGGATCGTTTGCATCAGCCTCACTGGAGATTGAAGGAAACCTGAGACTTTCTGCAATCTGCATGCAAAGCAGGCGCTTTGCTGCTGAACTCCGGCCCCTCTCCCTTTAAAGGACACAAGGGCAAAGTGTCGCTGAGCACGTGCAGAGTGACTGGAAAGGGAATTATTCTTGGGAAGGAAGAAATCCTTCCTTGCTTGCCCAAAGGCTGTGCTGTAGTTCCTGGTGTTCTGTGCCTATGTCATTTCATTATATTTTATATTATTAGAAGTGTTTATATCTCATCCCTCGAGCGCAGTGCTGCTCGGGGGCAGAACACTCAAGAGCAGCTGCCTGCCTAGGATGGTCGCGGATCCATGGCTGCTTGGCGGCTGCTTCACAGGTGGCCTGGGATGAGAGGGGGGAGGGAAGGAGGCTGGCAGGTCCACCAGCAAGCATAGTGACAGAGAGATTGAAGCACATGTGCATGCAATCTCTCCCAAAGGGAGTCTGCACAAGAGAGCCAGTCTGACTCTTATTAGGACGTAGAGCTCTGTGTGGCAGCACAGCACATATCCTTTGTGGTGCACCTCTTTTTACATTGTGGTGCACCCACCTGCTGGACAGCACATTCTTGTGCACTAAAGGTAAAGTGTGCCATCAAGTCGATTTCAACTCCTAGAGCCCACAGAACCTTGTGGTTTTCCTTGGTAGGATACAGGAGGGGTTTACCATTGCCTCCTCCCTCACAATATGAGATGCATCTTCCTATATTGTTGGCTGCTGCCCGATATAGTACTGGCGGGGATTTGAACCAGCAACCTTCTGCTTGTTAGTCAAGCATTTCCCCACTGTGCCACTTAAGGTGGTCAATACCTGCTATCTGGGCAAGAAGGCATCTTTTAAAGTGGTGACTCTCTCATATATCACGGGGGTGGCGTCCACTGTCCCTATTCAGCCCAACATAGCATGTGGGCTGTTGCTGGTGTCTCCTTCATCTTCCTTTGTAGATTGTAAGCCATTTCAGGACAGGGAATCATTTTCTCAATCTGTTTGCCATGTGAAGTGATTTGATAACTTCTTTATGTTGAAAAGTTGATATTAATATCAAGAATAATGGCTGACAGGATGAGGGAAATTATTCAAAGTAGTCCCATTGAAAGTAGAAAGACACAGTAGGTAACGCAGAACTTGTCCTTTTAATTTCAATGGGAGTACTTTGAGTAATTTTCCTTATGTCAGCCTATAATTATAATAGCAACAGTGCCGCAGAATTTTTGAGTTCCTTTGAACTCTAAAATTCTGTGGAGCTGTTGCTGTTAGAATGTCCCTTTGGAGGTCTTCTAATCCAGCCTGCTGCACAGTGAAGGAATCTGCGACAACATCCCTGGCAGATGGAGGACGACAGGTATATCAATGGCTTCGGTCTGGTGGCTAGAGGCCACCTTCAGCCTCAGAGGCAAGAAGCCTCTAAATACCAGCCAGGCGAGCAACAGCAGGAGAGAGGGCATGCCCTCAGTTCTTGCCTGTGGGCTTCCCAGAGGCATCAGGTGGGCCACTGTGTGAAACAGGATGCTGGACTAGATAGGCCTTGGGCCTGATCCAGCAGGGATGTTCTTATGTCTGATTTGAAAATCTCTAGCACAGAATCATAAGATTTAGAATTGGAAGTGACCTTGAAGGATCCCAATAAAGAAACAACTAGAATTGTTTCTAGCTCTTCATCTTCCAATAATGGCATCTGGCCAAGACATTAAAATTCTACTTTGGGTACCAGTTGCAGGGGAGTTACAGCAGGAGAGAGGGCATGCCCTTAACTCCTGTCTGTGGCTTCCAGCGGCATCTAGTGGGCCACTGTGTGAAACAGGATGCTGGACTAGATGGGCCTTCTTGGGCCTGATCCAGCAGGGCTGTTCTTATATTCTTATGACAGTAAAATGCAGGCCAGGTGACAACCTTACAAAAAGAGAAGGTTTGGCCCTATCCAACCCCAGCACAGCATCCTTCCTATGGCTGCTGTTGGTGTCTACTTTGTGGTTTGTTTTGTTTTTAGACTCTGAGCCCTTTAGGGACAGGGAACCATCTCATTCATTCATTCTATGTAAACTGCTTTGGGAACTTTTGTTGAAAAGTGGTATATTAGTAGTAGTAGTAGTAGTAGTAGTAGAAGAAGAAGAAGAAGAAGAAGGTAAAGGCTTATCCAAGTGCCCTTGGCCTTGCATTATGCATGACTGACATCAACCAGCACATGGGCTGTGCAGATGGCTTTCTCCAAAACTCCTTTGTTCTTCCAGTTAGAAATAAAAATACCTGTCATTTCCAGGAACTTGGTTTCCATCTTTATTTTTTGGCCCTGCTTCTTTGTTTTCAGCAGCTGTTTGACACAATAGAAATTAAACAGGTTAAGCTTTCTCCATGGCTGGACAGGCTGCTATAAGAGGCAGTGCCTGTCCAGTCATGGAGAAAGGCAAAAGCACAAGAACAGGCTGGCGGGGGGGGGGAGGCAATTCCCAAGGCAACTCCTGAATTCTAGAGCAGCAAACTCAAGGGCTGGAGAGCTGGTCTTGTGGTAACAAGCATGAATTGTCTTCTTTGTTAAGCAGGGTCTGCTTTGGTTGCATATGAGCACTGTTTGATGTAAGATATTCTACATAGAGGATGGGGCTGCTCTAGGAAGACCACCTGCCTACTTGTATGCAGAAGGTTCCAAGCTCCCTTCCCTTCCTGGCAGCACCTCCAATATAGGGCTAAGAAAGACTCCTGCCTGCAGCCTTGTAGAAGCTGCTGCCAATCTGTGAGGACAATACTGAGCTAGATGGACCAATGGTCTGACTTGGTATATGGCAGCTTCCTATGTTCCTATGTACCCCACCTGGAGGCTTTTCAGACAGCAAGCTTTACCGCGGGTTTACTGTGAGGGATACTCTGATGCAAAAAGAGGATTTTTTTTTTTAACCCCGGACATAAATTGAGCTAGGTTCCAATATGGAGGGAGGAATCCAAATCATATGTGAAGTGCTCTCTGAAATATCACATAGACTTTGGGGTAAATCTGGCCAATATGTGGATGCACACCCACCCTCCCAAAGTAAAGTCGTCATCTGAAAAAGGTCCTGGAATACTGATCAGTGTTCCCTCTAACAGGTTGACTACAGCTCTCAGAATCCCCAGCTACAATGGCCTTTGCTTGGGGATTCTGAGAGTTTGTTTGTTTGTTTAACATATTTTTATACCGCCCAAAACTTACGTCTCAAGTTGGTCAACAACTTCTGGGAATCCCTGTTAGAGGGAACACTGGTGGCATCGGTGACTGTTGATGCCCATCACCACACATAATGCTAATGCTTCAGACTTCACCCACCCATCTGTGTCCATCTAAGTTTCTCTGGCTCAGAGTAGACATTTCAAGACACCATCATTCTAACAATGTTTAAATGATTCTGGGAAGGAAAAGCCCTCCTTTTTGTCATGATTTTGAACATGCTGCTTAAAGGCGTAGAAGGCAACTTAAGGGAGATTTTTTGTTTTAATTTAGGGACATTATTAATTATAGGAATAACAAGAATAATGGTTTCCATGGATACATTATGCAGCAAAATTGCCAGTGACTTCCAGACCTCAACAATATACAGGTGAAACTCGGAAAATTAGAATATCGTGCAAAAGTCCATTAATTTCAGTAATGCAATTTTAAAGGTGAAACTGATATATGAGACAGACGCATTACATGCAAAGTGAGATAAATCAAGCCTTAATTTGTTATAATTGTGATGATCATGGCGTACAGCTCATGAAAACCCCAAATCCACAATCTCAGAAAATTAGAATATTACATGGAACCAAGAAGACAAGGATTGAAGAATAGAACAATATTGGACCTCTGAAAAGTATAAGCATGCATATGTATTCAGTACTTGGTTTGGGCCCCTTTTGCAGCAATTACTGCTTCAATGCGGCGTGGCATGGATGCTATCAGCCTGTGGCATTGATGAGGTATTATGGAAGACCAGGATGCTTCATTAGCAGCCTTCAGCAATTCTGCATTGTTTGGTCTCATGTCTCTCAACCTTCTCTTGGCAATGCCCCATAGATTCTCTATGGGGTCAGGTCAGGCGAGTTTGCTGGCCAATCAAGCACAGTACACTGTATACTTTTCAGAGGTCCGATATTGTTCTATTCTTCAATCCTTGTCTTCCTGGTTCCATGTAATATTCTAATTTTCTGAGATTGTGGATTTGGGGTTTTCATGAGCTGTACGCCATGATCATCACAATTATAACAAATTAAGGCTTGACTTATCTCGCTTTGCATGTAATGCGTCTGTTTCATATATCAGTTTCACCTTTTAATTTGCATTACTGAAATTAATGGACTTTTGCACGATATTCTAATTTTCCAAGTTTCACCTGTAGTCATATTTTATATATTTAATAGAATGTGCTGCTGATGTCCTTATAGCCTTAGGCCAAACGCCCACTGTATTAGTTTCTACAAATTGTCCATACTTTGTTTATTCTCAATAAATCTTAACTTTGTAGTTGTGATATTAACCACTATGGGTAGCTATTTTGCTGTGGAACAAAGCAGAACATCAAATATTGTCTGGTTTTTATTTTATTTTTAAAATTGTATTGCATTATTAAATTATTGCTCAATAATTAAATTATATTAAATATTAAATAAATGTATCTAGTACAGTGAAACTTTGACATAAGTTTCATAAGGCTTGATCAATGTCATCATAACATAGGGTCACTATCATAAGAACAGCCCTGCTGGATCAGGCCCAAGGTCCATCTAGTCCAGCATCCTGTTTCACACAGTGGCCGACCAGATGCCTCTGAAAAGCCTACAGACAAGAGGTGAGGGCACACCATCTCTCTTGCTGTTGCTCCCCCCTGCAACTCGTATTTAGAAGCATCTTGCCTCTCAATTATTTATTTATTTGATTTATATACTACCCTTCCAAAACTGGCTCAGGGCAGTTTACATCAAAATAAAAACAATTAAAATCAATAAACCATTAAAATAAAAACTAAGTCAATTAAACAAAATCATCTAAACATTAAAATTATTAACATTAAAATCATTTTAAACCCAACAAATCCAAAGTCCGGGGCAGCATCGGAGAAGGCCTGTTCCCGAGTAGCCACCAAAGGAGTTGGCAGCAACCGCTAATGAACCTCTCCAGATGATCTTAACAGGCAGTGGGGCTCATGATGAAGAAGATATTCTCTTAAAAAGCCAGGGCCTAAGCTCTTTAGGGCTTTAAAGGGAATAACCAGCACCTTGTATTTTGCCTGGAAACATACAGTGGGTATAGAAAAGAATCACCCCCTTTGATAGACCTTAAATTCTGGTTCCCTTACATCCTGAAATGAAAACACAAAGAAAATTCCCTTCACCAGCTGTACTTATCCAATGCAACCTATAACATCCAACTGAAAAACATCACAATTACAGTCCAGAAAAAGTGTCAGAAATAAAAAACAAGAATTACTGAGATTGAAAAAGGATCACCCCCCCCAATGTCAATATTTTGTTGAACCACCTTTTGCTTTAATAAAAGCCTTGAGTCTGTTGGGATACTTCTCTATCAACTTTGCACATCTAGACGGAGCAATATTTGCCCACTCCTCCATACAGAACTGTTCAAGTTTGGTCACATTGGATGGTAGGTGTTGGTGGACTGCTATCTTCAAATCTCTCCACAGATTTCCTATGGGATTTAGGTCTGGGCTCTGACTGGACGTTCACTTTTTTCTCCTTCAGCCACTGTGTGGTCAATTTTGCTGTGTGCTTCGGATCGTTGTCATGTTGAAAGGTGAATCTTCTGCCCATCCTCAACTGTCTGGCAGAGGGTAGCAGGTTTTCTTCCAGAATCTGGCGGTATTTTGCCCCATCCATTTTTCCTTCTACCCTAACGAGAGACCCAGTCCCTGAGGCAGAGAAACACCCCCACAACAGGATGCTGCCACCTCCATGCTTCACTGTAGGTATGGTGTGTTGTGGATGGTGAGCTGCGTTGGATTTACGCCAGGTGTACTGTTTGGTGTTGAGGCCAAATAGTTCAGTCTTGGTCTCATCTGACCATAAGACCTTTTTCCATTTGGTAGCAGAATCTTCAAGGTGCCTTCTGGCTTTAATGTGGCCTTTCTTGAGAAGTGGCTTTCTCCTTGCGACCCTCCCGAACAAGCCACATCTGTGGAGCGCTCGTGAAATTGTTGTCACATGCACAGAACCACTCTTTGCCATGAAGTCCTTTAACTCCTTCAGAGTGGCCATTGGCCTCTTGGTAACCTCTCTTACCAGTTTCCTCCTTGCTCTTCCATCCAGTTTGGAGGGCCGACCGGATCCAGGGAGGATAGCAGTCCACCAACACCTACTGTACTATCCAATGTGATATCAGCAGCCCATGTAGTTCTTTCAACACAGGAGTAATATGGTCTTTCCTGGATGACATTCTCTTAAATATTCGGGGCCTAAGTTGTTTAGGGCTTTATAAGTTATAACCAGCTGCAGTTTCCAGACTATGTGCAAAGGCAGCCCCACATAGAGTGCACTGCAGTAATCCAGCCTAGAAGTTACCAGCTTGTGTACCACCATTTTGAGGTCATTCATCTCAAGAAATGGACGCAGCTAGTGTATCAACTGAAGCTGATAAAAAGCACCTCTGGCCACCGCTTCAACCTGGGACACCAGGGAGAGGTTTGGATCCAGAAAGCACCCCCAGACTGCGTACCTGTACCTTCCGCGGGAGCGTGACCCCATCCAAAACTGGCAGATCAAAATCATCTCCCGAGTTCTGAGATGTTTGTGTTAACTAAACTTCATTTTTTTTAAAAAAGCCAATTGCAAACTAGCAAAGTGTAGCATGGGGGATAGAGGGATAAACATGAGTCAGCATTAGGCAGGTGGCTATTTTAGATTCATATACCCTGAATTAGATTCACATATGCAAAAAATGAGCAATCTCTGGTCTGGTCTCTCTGCAAAAGAAGAAATAAATGCATGAACATTCAGCATTACTGGAAGACTTGCTAGCTCAGCAGCTTGAATGTACTGAAGCTACCGAGTAAGTCACCAAACTGGATTGACTGAACAGACAAAACACTGTCACTAAATTGAATATCCAGTGAACAATGGAGGGAAATGCATACGTGGCAGTGGGAAATATAGTGCTGGGAGAGCTGGTGTGTGAGAAGTATTATTCACTCATTTGAGAGACATTCTGCATGGCTTGGGCTATGCAAGCAACAGGTCCTATCCCTGCAAAATGTGTATATGTGTGCATGGGGAGAGCTGGGCAACCTACGAAGCCAGGGGTTCACAAGCTATACATTATATACATCACTTTTAAACATTTTTTTAAAAATACCCCTTTTGTCACAAACCTTCGGCTCCAGTACCATATAGGGAGTGTGTGTGTGTGTGTGTGTGTGTGTGTGTGTGTGTGTGTGTGTGTATCTTCGTGCATACGTGGACACACACTAGGGATGTGCCCAAACCAGTTTGATGCCTCCTTAGGGAAGCGCCGAATTGGTTCGGGCACTGACATTCAATCCGGTTCAGCGGGGCAGGGGGGTGGGTCCTGCAGAAAGCAGGTGCAAGCTTTTGAAGAGCGAGTGCCACACCTGGACAAGCGGTGGGCCGCGGAAGAGCAGGCAAGGTCCTGCTTACCTACTTTTTAAAAGAACCGACCTCCACCCCGCCTGCGGCTGCATGAGCCAGTTGTGCACATCCCTAGCACGCAGACAAATGTCAATATTACAGTTATGAGATGGGCTCTTACAATGCTGGTTCACACCCACACTAGGTTATTCCTAAGCAGTCTTGTTGAAATTAATGGGTCAAGTTTACTTGACCCATTGTTTTCAATGGGAGTGCTCAGTGCTAATGTTCTGAAGTTAGGCTGTGGGGAGGGGGATGCTGAGCGTCAGCATGTTGCCAGCCATTCAGGAGCAGAGGAGAAGGATCTTCACTCTCTTCCCTCTTCCCACCCTTCTGCAGTGGACATGTTGCTGAGGATGTGGATGGGGAACACACAGCACAACTGCAGGAGGGCTCTGAGTATGCCCACCCCACCCCAAGCCCTTCAAGTATCCCTAGGGGTACTGTTGGTTCCCCTGTTGGAAACTCCTGTACTAAACCATTGGCTTTCAGCATCATATACAGCTGTACTGTGGAATAAGGATGAAATGGTGACTCCTAGCCATCTTTTCATCCCTCAGGGGTTAAATAACTATAGTGCCGGCCCTGACAGCTGACAGTGTTTTGTTGTTTATATGTTACAAACTTGTATTCGGACATTAAGAACATAAGAACAACCCTGCTGGATCAGGCCCAAGGCCCATCTAGTCCAGCATCCTGTTTCACACACCAGATGCAGCCGGAAGCCACAGGCAGGAGTTGAGGGCTTGCCCTCTCTCCTGCTGTTACTCCACTGCAACTGGACATTTCCAGCTGTTGGTTTATTTCATCTTTTTAAAAGCGCCCATCTTAGTTGACACCAAGCTCTCGTGCAGGCTCCATATGCCTGAGTCCGCTTCTGAAGAAACTCCTTCTTCTATACTTTAATCCAAGGGCGAGCACCTTCCTTCTGCTATTTTTGGAAGACCACCTTCTGGCCAGGGCTTAGGGATGTGCACAGAACTGGACAGCATCCCTCTAGTGGCTGTTGCTGGTGTCCATCTTATGTTTCTTTTTTAGATTGTGAGCCCTTTGGGGGACAGGGCGGGTGTAACTATTATAGGGCAAGGGGAGACAGTTGTCTGGGGGCCCACTGCCTTGGCCCCCCCCCGAGGCAAGTCACATGACTGACTCCCCCAGCTGAGCACCCGCTTGGGCTTCCTTTAGTTTTATTCATCCTCCAAAATTGATGTGGGTGTTAAGACCTGGAGCTACCAGAACAGCATGTCTTTCTCTAGTACCATTAAAGGACTTGCATCATCCACAATTTACAAAACCTTTTAAAAAATAATCTTGTTTCTGGGCCCACTCCAACCTTGCTATGCCCTGGAACTATTTTATTTATTTGTTTGTTTATATCTATGTAAACCACTTCAGGGACTTCTACTGAAAAGCGGTATATAAATATTCATCATCGTCACCATCTGGTTCTCATGGCCAGCAAAAGGATGGGGCAAGTGTCCTTCCCAAGTTCAGGAGCTCCACATGCTCCCAGGTTGTGACTTTGTGCTCATAAAAAAGCATGACAGGAGGTGGGGCAAGTGATCGTCTGTGAGGCTCCCGCTGGGTAGGAGGGCTCAATCCTAGCTGGCAGCTGTACCCAGCTATTAGAGGTAAAAGGGGAAGCCCTCCTACCCAGCAGGAGCCTTGCAGAAGGTCACTTCTCCCGTCTACTACCTTGCTTTCTATGAGCAAAGGAACACAAAACAAGAGTACACACAGCTTTCAAATTTGGGCAAGGCTTTTGTCCAGCCCAAATAACAATCATGTGAACTAGCCTAATGAGTCCCCCCCACGCCCGAAGCGGAACTAGATGCCTGGAGAGCCTCCATGAGAGAGAGCCTGTTGTTCACTAAGATGGGAGTTTGTTTGTTTTTAAAGACACAATAAATCAACATCTGGAAATGCCCTTTGTTAGCCACTTCGCAGCCAAAGCAAAAGTGGTGTATATCATATTTACCTGCATACAAGACGACCCTGAATTTAAAATAACCCCCATTAAAAAATAGAGATTAATTATAGGTTATACCTGTATTATCCCAAAAAGAACAGATTTACAGGTTAGGCAGTATCTGTATTAGCCCAAAAGGAGCTCTGCATTTAAGATGACCTCTCAATTACTAACAGCAAAAAACTTGGGAAAAATCTAGTCTTGGATTCAGGAAAATACAGTATAGTACGTAAATCCTTAAAATAAACAAGCAAAGGATGACAAAGCAATGGGGAAACCAAGTGAGTCAAAGTCAGAAGAAAATAAGCACAGAATACAGGCAAAGTAAAGCACTGTGCCTGAAAGTTTTCCCTTCTGTGGCTAAGAAGAGAGTCAGGCAGCAGTTTTAGCTGAGGAATTGATGCACGGCCAAAGGGTTTAAAAAGACAAAAACAAAACACCCTTCTCTGAACTATGTCCCTGATCCAAATGCCTCTCCCTGGTGGCTGCTTATCTATCTATCTGTCTATCTATCTATCTATCTATCTATCTATCTATCTATCTATCTATCTGTCATATTTATATACAATAGTTTACAATAAAAACAAAAAAACCAAATTAACACAATTAAAATTTAACATAATGTAAAAACTATAAAAAACTGTTAAAAACTGTAGATCTAATTAAAAGCCTGGGTGAATAAATGTGTCTTGACTGCCTTTTAAAAAGTTGTCAGAAATGGCGAGGCTCTTATTTCAGCAGGAAGAGCATTCTCTCAGGAGGAGAGCTTGTCTTATGGTAGCAAGCATGACTTGTCCCCTTTACTAATCTGGGTTTGCCCTGGTTGCATATTAATGGGAGACTACATACATGGGCACATTCCCCTTAGGGGTAGATCCGCACTGGGAAGAGCACATAGGTTCCAAGTTCCCTCCCTGGCATCTCCAAGATCGGGTTGAGAGAGACTCCTGCCTTGGAGAAGCCGCTGCCAGTCTGTGTAGACAATACTGAGTTAGATGGACCAAGGGTCTGCCAATAAGGCAGCTTCTTCTGCCAATAAGGCCTGAGGCAGTGGCAACTGCAGACGGACCTCTCCAGATGATCTCAATGGGCAGTGGGGGCAATGAAGACAAATACCCAGGGCCTAAGCATGGTTTTAAAAACCATGTACAGAAGCCCCATGTCACATCAGGTTTGGCCTTTTATCTAGCTGTCTGCTAACAGCAAGTCAGATAGCCGCACAGAGCCTTTGTCAGCTTTTGTTAAGGGTGGAGGGGATTTGGGGGTGTTAGGAGGGACCACAAGGTGTGCCCTAAAATGTTAGTTTTTGGGGGGATACCCCAGACCTCCCCCTAAGAACCAAAAGCCACACCTGAAGAAGCAGAGAGTACATACACTTTGCAGCCACTGAATGCTCAAAAAAAGATTCTGAAAGGAGGTTCTCCTCCTGTCAATCAGCAGGACATAGCCAATAACACAGGAAATTTGTAGGGGAGAAGGAAGCAAAGAAAACCATTCTCACAAGACTTCATCATGCCCATCAATGCCCTATCTATCCCTTCCTCATCAATATAACACATGAGTTTTCAGATCTTGGCTGGACCATAACGATAAACATTGATTGATTGATTGATTGATTGATTGACTTCCAGATCTGACACAATATTTTTGCCACTTTCCCCCATTGTCAGCAGGATAGCATGTGCTAAAATCTCTCCCATTTGAAACAAACAGGACTTAAAGTGCTCCTTTCCCACTGATATGGATCACAATCCATTAGGAAGTTCGGCAGTCCTAATCCCACTAAAACCAACAAGAGCATCAGGGAACGGCAATGAGGCTTGAGTGGCACCTCCAATTCTGTGTTTCTCTCCCACCATGAGACAGACCTGTCTGTCTTCCACTCTACAGCCTCTTAGTGACTCCAAAAATTCACCACCCAGAGCACAGGATATATCACCTCTGTTACGAGGTGAGCTGTTCCTTAATTCTGTATTGCAACAAAACAAGAAAACAGACTCATATACATTTTGTTCCTTCCTCCACTCATCACTAAATCTCTTTGCAAATCCGTCTTTCTTTATGAACAATTCCCCCCCGCCAGTTCTCCATCTGTTCCTAGCTTGAAATGAGTCTATACTTTATTCTTCATCTGCAAGGACAGCATTTATTTATTTTTTAAATGCATGGCTCTGTGCATTAGGGAAGAGGGTTATTAGAATTATTCAGCGTCGTCATTCAACCATATTAGTGAAATCAGTTTTTAGTAGTGGGAAGAAGGATCATCACCCTCCACTGTGATATTTGATCATGCTCCCTACACAAATACCAAGGGCTCTTTTATCTCTGAGAATGCTGTTGTGCTTGTCAGAAGTTTCAAGACAACACTATTTTTTCCTTTGTGGTGCTCTCTGTATGGCAACACCAATATTTGAAGCACTGATGTCAGTAGCTTTTGACAGCATTGTTTTATTACAGAAGTTTAAAAAAACCTCAAGGAAATCATGAAACAAGAGGAAGACAGCACACCACTATATTTAACCAATCAGTTGCATGTCAAGGGAGATGGTCAAGGGAGACACAAAATCGCTCCTGTTTCTTGGTTTGTTTTTCCCTCTGCCACATGGCTTTTCAAGTCTATAGTGTTGGGGGTTGTTAATTTTTACCTCCAGTAGGTAAAACAGCAGAGCACTAAGGAATGAGCACACACTCCAGTTACAGAATAGGTAGCAGAGGATGGTTTAGTTTAGTTGTTGCAGCTATTTAGAGAAAACACATGGAGATTCTTGTAGAGCTAAATGCTAAGTATGTATTGGTTAAGTACACTTGGATAGGAAAGACCTAGTCCTAACCTAAAGGACTACATAATGAATCGGTAAGGAGGGAGAGAGATGTTTCCATCTGTTCTCTAAGAGGAAAGGAAGGATTGTGACTCAGCACAGGAAGTGTGGAAGAGTCAGATCAGGGGTCATAGAGTAGAGACAGGTAGAACAGTTAGGGAGAACCTTTCTATCTCAATTCCCAGTGCTCCTAGTGGTCATTAGGATAGTTGGTACAAAAGGTCGATGCACTGGAACTCCATCTCCCAGATAGAGAGCAGGGGTGGCCAACCTGAGCTGTTGTTAGACTACAACTCCCATCATCCCCAGTCAGAACTGTATGATGGGAGTTGAGGTCTAACAACAGCAGCGAGTTATTCACACATGGCTTCATGCTGTGGGGGAAATGTTGAGTGAAGCCAATTCAAATTACACTCGAGGCATCTGAGGGAAGCAGCCCCCTCCCCCCGCTCTCAGGTTTGCTTTTGATGCAGGTTCGCATTGCATGCTTCCGTGTTTTCTTTCTAGCCAATGGGGAGAGAGCAAGGGAGAGAGCGCACTCCTTGGATAGGAACACAATGATTCTAGATCAGTGCCTCTCCCTCTATGCTCTGGTGTTTTCAGAAAAACTTTCTAGAAACCAGCATTTAAAAAACCCAGAAATACATCGAGATAAGCTAGAATTTGGAAGACAACGCCCGATTTGTGTGTGGAGGGCTTCCAAGGATCTTGAATGGACTTCAGAGTAAGTTTGGCTGGTGTGTGAACACACACACACTCTTCCGGAGGAGATTCGGGGTAACAGCCCTGTTTGTAAAAGCTCCTGGAGAGCCTGATCTTGCCCACTCCTGCTATACAGGTTATTCTTTATGGCTTGATCACAGAGCTGCTACAGCGTGGCTGACTCATTTCCTCATGCTGGTGCTAGGGCATAGCTCCCAGATGTGGAATGGGAGTGGGGAAAAGGAAACGTGCCTTCCCTCCCTGTTTGAGCAGCATCCTATGGGTCTTGCTCACCCTCAGGGGAAGGGAAGGGTTGGGAAGGAATACCGGCTTCCTGGGAAGCAAGTGGCTCCAGTGCTGTGGATATGGAATATTGTTAGCGGGAGCATTTCCACACACCAGGCTCTACAATGGGTTTACTGCAAGGCTTTACTGTGAGTTTGAATTTGCCCCCCAAAACTGATGCAAAAAGTAGATTTTTAAAAATCCTGTACATAAATCGGGCTATGCTCTAACCCACATTGAAAAACCCGAATCTTGTTTGGAGTGCTCCCCGATAACTCACAGGGATTTAGGGTAAATCTGGCCAATATGTGAACACACACTCTCCATTCCGGAGGAGAAGTGAGCTAAAAGCTCCAACTGGAAATGCTCCTGTAGAAGACTGTATACTTATATAAGAAGCTGTCACAGAAAGGATTCCAACACTGTATACCCAAGACCATACTTCTGTATTTTTCTGGCATAATGACTACCTTCTAGTATGTGTGTTTGTGTATATTTATTTATTTATTTATTTACCTTTCTCCATTGGTATGGATTCAAGATCGCTTATAACAAACTAAAACAATGGTGTCATTGTCTTAATAGTACTGCCTGGACATTTTTTTAATTATGTAAGAAGGACATTCATTCAAACTGCCCCTCTACACACAAAGCAAGCCTCTCTTTAAACAATCAGTGAAATATTTAAAAAGCACACAGTCAAAGACTAAGGACTAAAGAATACAGAACCCAATTAAAACAGCATTAACAAAATTATGAGAAATGCAAAAAGACTTTCTTGAACAGCCTGATTTTTGCATGTTAAGATATAATACTAAAAGAAAAGGGTTCCAGTTGGATGTCCTCATGGTGGGGATTAGTTCTTTTCTTACAAATGCTAATGTAGATTACAATCTTCATATCCAGGTGCATATTAGAATAAACCTTGGTTTATACTCCACCTCTCTGTCTTGAGGCAGTTTATAAGTCTAATTAAAAATAACCTATGGGACTACTGAATGACTAGGCAGTTGAAAAGGGTATTGAGGAGTGATCTTGATTAACTTCGTCAAAACTCTAAACTCCCATGAAAAGCTACGAAGAGGGCCCTAAATGCAACATTAAGAGGACTGAAAGTTTAGATGGGCATATTGTTAAAAAATTGCTTTGATTTATTTACTACAATGATAAATATTTATATACCGCTTTTATACCAAATTTTCCAAAGTGGTTAATAAATTAAATGTCTCCCTGTCCCCCAAAAGGCTTACAATCTAAAAAAGAAACACACGAAAGACACGAAATTTTGGAGAGGTATTCTTGAGGGTTTTCAAAAATGGGTTTTGGTTCATGAGCAATCTTGAGCGATTGTGGGAAGGAAGGCAAAAATGCTTTAAGTTCTCAAATGTGGGTCTGCAGATACTGCTGGACTACAGCTGATGGGAGTTGTAAGCCAACAATATCTGGGGACCAAATTTGAGCATCCCTGCTTTAAGCATCCCTGCTAACTGAGCAAAGAGGTACGTACCTTTTAAAAGTGGTGATTCTCTTTAGCAACTGGCTCTATCTGGATGCCTCTTCTGGATGCCACTTTTCTGAATCTCAGCTTTAATTAATGTTATGGTATTTTTTAATTTTGAAGTTGGTTCATCCCATCCCTCAACAGCCTTAAAATGACAATATTTTCTTATCAATTGTTGCTAATGATTACTCCAATTTTACAAATAGGGAACTGGGGCTGAAAATATACAAATTTTCCATTAGTGCAGGAGTTTAGCACCAGGCAGGAGCCAAAATATTTCATTACTGGCTACTAGTTAACATACTGCAGGTAGAAGTTGTACAAGTACAGAAGGTTGCAAATCACCCACGAGAAACATCCCAGATACTTATCATTCAAGTTAAAGGGTAAATTTCCAGTTACATCTCTAAGATGACTGAACCATCACATTTGGTTCAGTGATATCACCCATATCTTTCCAGTGAATCTTTGCTGCACAGGTAAGGCAAACCACATCATCTATGGCATTAATTTCTGAGACATATATATTATTGTGGACATCCCTTTTAGCCAACTGTACCATCAGGAAGACTTGGGGTGAATGTGAGGCATTCTTTCTGCTGCAGTTCATTGATTCTGATGACTGTCAGCCAGATGAAACTACTTATGAGAAGTTCAACTGAAATTAATGGATCAGCCATTAACTTCAATAGGACTACTCATGAAAAATTTTGTCCAGCTGTCAACTAATGTCTCCAAATCCAGTCTCTTGGACACAATTATTAATAAAGGTCAATTACGTGATAATTGCTTCTGTGGGACTATATATCTCCATGCTCTGCATGTAGATAACCAATTCACTGAGAAGTGATTCACACATAATTTGAGACGTTCTGTTTTCCTCAGAGATGTTGCTAGGTACTTATCCAGAAGATAGGTACCTAGATCCAGAAGATCCAGGCCCCAGACCCACAGCCCCTCTTTTCATAATTAAACTCCATCATATCCCTGCCAAGAATAATTACATTTTTTAAAAAGTCTCTAATATTATAATACTACGATGATGAATATTTATATACCGCTTTCCAACAAAAAGTTCCCAGAGGGGTTTACATAGTTATAAATAAATAAATAAAATGTCACTGTCCCCAAAGGGCTCACAATCAGTGTTCCCTCTAACAAGGATTTCCCGATGTTGTTGACTACAACTCCCATAATCCCTGAGCAAAAGCCACTGTGGCTGGGGATTCTGGGAGTTCTAGTCAACAACTTCTGGTAATCCAGGTTAGAGGGAACACTGCTCACAATCTAAAAAAGAAGCATAAGATAGACACCAGCAACAGCCACTGGAAGGATGCTGCACTGGGGATGGATAGGGCCAGTTGCGCTCCCCCTGCTCAATAAAGAGAATGACCACTTCTAAAAGGTGCCTCTGTGCTCAGTTAGCAGAGCCCACAGCACTTATGAAGGTGGAAGCAGATAAGAACATAAGAACAGCCCTGCTCGATCAGGCCCAAGGCCCATCTAGTCCAGCATCCTGTTTCGCACAGTGGCCCACCAGATGCTGCTGGAAGCCACAGGCGGGAGTTGAGGCCATGCCCTCTCTCCTGCCATTACTGCCCTGCAACTGGTACTCAGAGGCATCCTGCCTTTGAGGCTGGAGGTGGCCCACAGCCCTCCGACTAGTAGCCATTGATAGACCTCTCCTCCATGAAGTCATCCAAACCCCTCTTCAAGCCATCCAGGTTGTTGGCTGTCACCACATCCTATGGCAGAGAGTTCCACAAGTGGATCATGTGTTGTGTGGAAAAGTACATCCGTTAGTTGGTCCTAGACCTCCTGGCAATCAATTTCATGGAGTGACTCCTGGTTCTAGTGTTGTGTGAGAGGGAAAATAATCTCTCTCTCTCCACTTTCTCCACACCATGCATGATTTTATAGACCTCTATCATGTCTCCCCGCAGTCGTCTTTTTTCTAAACTAAAAAGCCCCAGGTGTTGTAGTCTTGCCTCATAAGAAAGGTGATCTGGGCCCCTGATCATCTTGGTTGCCCTCTTGTGTACCTTTTCCAGTTCTACAATGTCCTTTTTAAGATGTGGTGACCAGAATTGTACGTAGTACTCAAAGTGTGGTTGCACCATAGTTTTGTATAAGGGTATTATAATATTAGCCGTTTTATTTTCAATCCCCTTCCTAATGATCCCTGCATGGTATTGGCCTTTTTCACAGCTGCCACACATTGAGTCAACACTTTCAACGAGCTATCCACCACAACCCCAAGATCCCTCTCCTGGTCAGTCACCGACAGCTGAGATCCCATCAGCATATACTTGACATGGGTTTTTTTCGTCCCAAAGTGTATCACCTTACACTTGCTAAAATTGAACCGCATTTGCCATTTTGTCACCCACTCCCCCAGTCTGGAGAGATCCTTTTGGAGCTCCTCACAATCCGTTTTGGATTTCACTACCCAGAAGAGTTTGGTATCATCTGCAAATTTCGCCACCTCACTGCTTACCCCTGCTTCTAGATCATTTATGAATAAATTTAAAAGCACCGGTCGCAGTACAGATCCCTGGGGGACCCCACTTCTTACTTCCCTCCATTGTGAAAACTCTCAATTTATACCTACCCTCTGTTTACTGTCTTTCAACCAGTTAGCAATCCACACATCTACTTGTCCCCTTATCTCATGACCACTAAGTTTCCTCAGGAGTCTTTGATGAGCAGATAGGTGGGGCTAGGAGCTCTCTCCCATACTCTCTGCAGGAGCCTCCACGCTTCTCTTCCTTTCTGGAGGCGGTCATGGATGAGGGAGATGGATGATGAAATCCAGGGCTCTGAGCCCTGGTGGCCCATGCACCTTCTAATGATGCCTTAGGGAGAACCCACCCCTGGTTCTCCTTATTTGTTTTTGACCTGTTTTCACTTCCCATTTTTGCTCATAATTCTACACAATAATGTGATATTTTGCTTCTAAGGCAACTGGATCTTTAGTGGCATGATGTTTCTTATCTCCAAGAGCCACTGTGCGTGCATATATGTTTGGGCTAGAGTTGTTGCTGAAACCCATACTTCCTAGGTCAGAAAACAGAAACCTCAGGAGCTTGCTTCAAATACAAGGCGAGCATTGTGACTTCATAATTCTTCTCTAGCTCAGATTTTACTCTGAGTCTGAGCTGAATAAGAATCCAATCCTCCCATTTCTATTAAGCTCCTGTACTGCAAAGATGAGCTGGGATTTTCAACACAGGTTCAACGCCAACATTTTCTCTACTTAACATTTGACATTTGTATAGTACATTTAGTTAAGGAGGCTGCACTAAGATTCGATGAGAAAAGGCTAAAACATTTGGTGCTTTTTACATAGAAAAATGATTACCAGGAGGTGGTGGATACGATTATGCATGATGTGGAGAACGTGGATGGAGAGAAATTTCCCCTCTCCCATCATTCTGGAACTAATTGGCAGTAGGTTTATAAAAGACAAAAAGGAATCACATATTTCCATAATGCACAATTAACTTATGGAATTTGCTGCTGAAAAATTTAATTGCAGTCACTGGCTTTAAAAGGGATCAGACAAATTCATGGAGAATAGTTCTTTCGGCAGCTATAGGCCTTGATAACTAAATAGAGCCTCCACTTTCTGAGGTGGTATACCACTGAATACTATTTGCTGGAGAGAAAAAATAACAGGGACTCTTGCCTTTATGCCCTGCCTGTAAGTTTCCTGGAAGCATCTGACTGGTCACTGTTGGAAACAGGATGTTGGACTAGGTCAGAGGTAGGAATCATGATTTGTGCACTGATTCAACGGGGAGTTGGGGCACCTTTAAGAGTGAGGAGAGCAGGTCCATACCTGTTCCTCCGCCACTCACCACAGCTTCCTGCTGTAGCACTGTGCTCCCCAGCACTCCTGCATGCTCCCCAGCACCTCTCACGTGGTGGCAGTGCAGCGGCATGCACATGGTCTCTGCACATGTGTGGCAGCGATTTGTGTGGTCAGCAACCATGCTGATTCAAAGGGAAGTTGTGCAGAGGCCATGTGCATGCTGCTGCTGCATTGTCGCCACACCACAGCATGGGGGGTGCTGGGGAGCACTGCGCTGCAGCAGGAAGCTGTGGTGAGTGGCAGAGGCGCAGGTACGGACCTGCTCTCCTTGCTCTTAAAGGTGCGCCAGCTCCCCTTCAAATCAGTGAATGGATCATGATTCATGCATATCCCCAGTCATATGTTCCCAAACTTGAGTCCCCAGATGTTGTTGGCCCACAAACTCTCATCATTCCCAGCCACAAAGGCCATTGTGGCTGGCAATAATGGGAGTTGTAGTCCAACAACATCAGGGGACCAAAGGTTGGGAACCTCTGGACTAGATGGACCAGTCAGATTGAGTAGGATGGCTCGTATGTTCCAATATTTAAATAATCAAAGTTAGCCACAAAGATGAGAAACACTGGATTAGGAGTTACTACTGTCTATTCTGAAAAGACAAAATTATTATTTGATTATTTAAATATTGGAACATACTATTAGCCCTGTGTTGCGGGGAGAGACTTATTCTGTATTGACCTGAATCCAAGTCTAGTTTTCCTCCAGGTTCTTCGATGTTAGAAATTGGGGAGCCATTTTAAATTCAGGGTTGTCTTCTGTTCAAGTAAATGCAGTTCAAAGTATTTCCCTCCAGATCCAAAGACTTATATTATTTCCTTTCCTAGCTATAGTGATAGTCCCTTCTCAGCATTGGCTCCACTGCGCCCAGCCCCAACTCATCCACAACTGCCACCCAACTCAGATCTAGCTGCCCCTTAAGCCAGGTTCTCATTGAGGCGGGAAATCTGTGTCTGGCCTGCGCATGGTTTTCCCCTCAGGGAGCACTGCAGCAGCAACATGGGCACCTGGCTTTCCAGTTCTCCCTGCCTGACTGATGTTCAGGACAAATGTTCTGTCAGCCCTGCGCAAATGTTGAAGGTTAGAGTCCATCCTGTAAGAGATACTGGCCATAATGCTGAAAACCAGAAGCACACAGGATTCCCACTGCTCACTATGGCAGACTGGCGCTTTACCTCTCCATAGCTAACAATGGGATCCCGTCAAGTTCCCAATGTTCTGGATTCCCAGCCACCAACTCTGCTTCTTCAATGTATCATTCTATTGGCCCAGCATGACCACAAAGCCCTTAAGTAAATTGAATTGTAGGGATTCCAAGATATCGTATATTTGGGCACTGATTTATGCCTTGCAGTTTCGCTTAGCTAAAGATGCCAAGTGTACATTTAATTTAATAATAGATGAAAGACCTGGCACTTACTCCTAACATAAATTATCTGTCTCATACAAAATGTAGCCGTGGAAATAATAAGGCATTCCCCCACCCACCTCTGAAACTGGAACTTTCAGGGTTAATTGAGAAGTAGCACATAAATTATGTGGAGGATGGAGAGAAAATTAGAAACTCCATTAGTGATCATCATTTTGGAACATGGTTATTTATTTTGCTAGAACTTCTCATATTACAGTTTTAAAACACAGATAAACCCTATTCAGACATGATGTTGTGCCTATGTTCAAATGGCTATGTCACTTGACTAGCAAGCCAGAGGTTGCCAGTTCGAATCCCCGCTGGTATGTTTAACACCTATATCGGGCAGCAACGATCTACGAAGATGCTGAAAGGCATCATCTCATATTGCGCAGGAGATGGCAGTGATAAACTACTCCTTTATTCTACCAAAGACAACCACAGGGCTCTGTGGTCACCAGGAGTTGAAACCAACTCAACGGCACACTTTACCATCACACAGGTAAACATTTTTGCCTGCATTCATTTTCAACATGAACCTAGAACAGATATGAAATGCATTGCTGTAGCCACGTTAATCATAATATCATAAAAACTGTACTTGTGTACAGCTCTTTACCTGTGTACACTGTACACAGATTGTACAAAGCAACATGCCGACATTGTTAAACAGAGGTAGCACTCAAGTACAGCCTGTGACAGCACACCGCAAGTCCCTCCCCAGTGCTGTTGCTTATTTCCTCCCCTGTGCCACTCACAATTTCAACAGCATTCATCTGAAGAGGTGAATGCTGTAATCATGATGGCAGGCATTTCTGTGATCAGGAGGCTGTGGCTCCCATAAAATTCTTTCCCATACCATTCTATACAATTCTCCTGTACAATTCTGTCCTGTGCATCTTTTCATTGGTGAAATCTTGGAGGGTATGGCTCTGTCCCATCATATGTCTTCTGAGTGGCTTTGGACATTAGTAGATGCCATGAGTAGGGGAGATAAGACAGGGAATCCAGATGCCATGTGCCTCTTGCTTCTGAGGTGACATGTGCAAGTTTTCTTCCTGATTTTTATATTTTGGATTTTAAGCCATGCTTCTGCCTGTCATAACTGAACACTTGAGAGTTCTAATTTGCTTGCACCATAGGGACTCATTCTCAAAGTGTGACATTGGTACAACAGTAATTATTTAAACAAACGCATTTATGTGATGGAAACATTAATGAGAACTGATTTCAATGGTTTCATGGGATGTTATCTCTATTTTCACAAGTCGTAAGTATATGATATTTCTAAAATATACAGTGTACCTCCAGCACTTGCAGCATACTAAATCCACAAGGAGTACGCACAACAGTGTCTTAAAGGATTCCTAAAAAGTGATTGCTTTCATATTTATTAGTTGTGGATTACAAAACAAATAATGCAAAAGCAGTGAGTTCAGATCATGTACAACACATGAAACAATCAAGGAGAAAAACCAACCAGCTACCAGTTATGGATTTGTATCTTAATATGCAACATGGGACACAAACAAAATATTAGGGATGTGCAAATAGATTTGGGTACAAACCAATTTGTACCCAAATCTAGCTGATTCTCGTGGTTTGGAGGGGAAAAAAATCACCCCTGTGGTCCATTGGCTAGATTTGGGTCCAAATCAAATCACGCCTGATTCAATTCAAATTGATTCAGGATTCGAATCCCTTTTATTAATTCCCCCAGATTCCCAGCTTTCTTCATGGAACAAAATGTGTGGTCACTATATTTCAAGGTTTTTGATTCCTTGGTGTATAATAACTTTTCCTCAATGAATACCTATGAGGATTCATTGCACACCTTCAGTTCTTCTATTCATTTTGAGTGTCTTTTGGACAGTGCCAACTGTCAACTGCCAGCTGCCAACTACACCCCACTCTCACCCACAAGGCAGTGGGGTACTAAGTTTATGTTCTAGGAATTTATTCAAGTGCTTAGACTCTTTGGTGTCTAATAACTTTTCCTCATATTGAATCCCTATGAGAATTCATTACACACCAAAGAGTCTAAACACCTCAAAAAATCCCAAAATATGAACTGAGTACCCAGTGGCTTGTGGGTTGGGGGGTAGTTGGCACATGGAATGCCACTAATTCCCCACCTCCACCTGCAAAACAGTGGGATCAAAATGAACAGAAGAAATGAAGGTGTGTAATGAAAAAAAAGAAAGAATCTAAACACTTCAAAAATTCCCAAAAAAATTTAAACTGAGTACCCCCGTGTGTGGGTGGGTGGTGGTGGGTTTAGTTGCCCCATGGCATTTGACATTTGGCACTGTCCAATGACAGTCAAAATTAAAAGAAGAAACGAAGGCGTATAATGAATCCTCATAGGGATTCATTATGAGGAAAAGTTATTAGACACCAAAGAATCTAAACACTTCAATATTCCTAAAAAATAAAATGAGTACCCCACTACCTTGCAGGTGGGGAGGGGAGTGTAGTTGGCACATGGCAGTTGACAGTTGCACTGTCCAATGACAGTCAAAATGAACAGAAGAAATGAAGGTGTGCAATGAATCCTCATAGGGATTTATTATGAGGAAAAGTTATTATAGAGCAAAGAACCCAAACACTTGAAAAATAATGACCGCATATTTTGCTCCATAACTCCACTTCTACAAGGGCTAGAGCTTAGCTTCCCCCCCCCCCCAATGAAATCTGGGGATCCATGTTAGGGTTAGGATAGGGTGACTTTGAATCTCCATTATTTCCTATGGTGGAAATATACAAAATCAGTAAAAACTAAAGAAATTCATTAAAAATCAACCTAGTGTCCTACCACCTTGAAATGTGGTTGGTAGGTGGCACCCATGGGGACCTACCCTCCAACCACATTTGGTGCCTCTAGGACCTTGTTAAGTGGTCCAAATTGATCTGAATCAAAATAAAATCAAATCAAATACAATTCAAATCTGGGGTGATTTGGACACAAAACAAATCAGGGGTAAAATAAATTAAATTTAAAAAAAAAATCAATTTGTGCACATCCCTACAAAATATTCCCCTAAACACACAGCTGCCACTGTAAATACCAATGACACATATAGCTCCCCGAAAGTTGTGCCGAGTCAGTGTCGACTCCTGGTGACCACAGAGCCCTGTGGTTGTCTTTGAAAAAATACTGGGGGGGGGGCTTACTACTGCCATCTCCCACGCAGTATGAGATGATGCCTTTCAGCACCTTCCTATATTGCTGCCGCCCGACATAGGTGCTTCCCATAGTCTGGGAAACATACCAGCGGGGATTCGAACCGGCAACCTCTTGCTCCCTAGGCAAGTTACTTCCTACCCCTTCCATAGCATCATAGGACTTCCCTATGTCTTGACACCATAACATTATACTGTATGTTTTCTCAGCCCCTGCCAGAAACAATGTGGCGTGGAAGCTGGAAAAACAGAAAACCAAGACACCCAAGAATGAGTTAATTCTACTAAAAATTCTGGAGAGATACATGGAATATATCATAGCGGTCTATAGTTAGCACAACATGTTGAGGCTGGGCGACTTACTAGGACTAGGTGTACTGAGAGTATGCAGCAGGCAGAACGGCTGTGCGTTGATTGAGTTATGGGGTGACTTGGACCCTTGGACGGGGTGGGGAGAAGAAGGAGGACATTGGAGAGGAGAGCTGGTCTTGTGGTAGCAAGCACGACTTGTCCCCTTAGCTAAGCACGGTCCGCCCTGGTTGCATATGAAAGGGAGACTAGAAGTGTAAGCACTGTAAGATATTCCCCTCAGGGGATGGAGCTGCTCTGGGAAGAGTAGAAGGTTTCAAGTTCCCTCCCTGGCTTCTCCAGGATAGGGCTGAGAGAAGTTCCTTCTTGCAACCTTGGAGAAGCTGCTGCCAGTCTGTGAAGACAATACTGAGCTAGATAGACCAATGGTCTGACTCAGTATATGGCAGTTTCCTATGTTCCTATGAGAGTATCTTCTAGGGATGTGCCGAAACACAATTCGGTGTCCAAATCGCAGCCCAATCCCTTTCAAACTGAGGGCTTTCACAGTCTCTTTAACACGAAGGACAGCAGTTGCATCCCCGCTCCTCCTCCACTTGCCACCATTGCCATACCTGCGGCACTGCTCCCAGTATACTTGCTGACCATGCAACTGACTGCTGCGCATCTGAGAAGACCATGTGCAAGCCAGTGCCACGTGGAGGCAGCAGGGAGAAAGTGCCGCCAGTGCATGCTGATAGCTGGGGAGAGCACCATGAATACGCCAATGGCGGCGGTCAGAGGAGCAGGGATGGACCTGCTCTCTCCCATGTTAAAGGGGCTGCGGAAGCCCTCAGTTTTAAAGGGATTGTGCTGTGATTCGGATGCAGAATCACATTTTGAGCATATCCCTAGTATCTTCCCAGTGTTGGAACAACTTCACTATTTCCCAATACAACTTTGGGCCTAATTCAAGGTGTTGGTTATTATCTTTAAAGCCTTAAACAGAATAGAGTCTAGGTACCTCAAGGACCACAGATCTGCCTAGATGTCCAGATCATCTGCCAAGGGCCCTCTCTGTGGTGGCACCCTGTTTATACAATGCTTTCCCCAGGGAGGCTTGCTGGGCACCAAGTCTGTTTTACTTTTGGCTGGCGGACATCCAGATTAATACTATGCCAATGCACCAGAATTTGTCCCACCCCCTTCCAAATTTATTTGTTTGTTTGTTATTATATTTCTATACTGCCAATTTATTTACTTATAATAAATAAAATAAAATAATATTTTAGAATATTTATTTATTATATTTCTATACCATCCAAAGGCTCTGGGTGGTGCACAACAAGCAAAATACAGGAACAAACACCATTTAAAACAAACAGATTAAAACAATATAAAAACAAATTTAAAACAGTTCAGAACAATTTAAAACTTATTAAGAATACTTAAAAATGATTTTAAAACTTTGGGAAGCCAGGCCAAACAAGTAAGTCTTTAGAGCTTTTGTGAAGGCCAGCAATGAGCCCAAACTATGGATATCTGCCAGGAGAAGCTACAGAGAAGGCCCAGTTCTGAGTCACCACCAGACGTGCCAGTGGTAACTGGAGAATGGACCTCTCCAGATGACCTCAATGTGTGATGAGGATCATACAGAAGCAGACTCTCTCTACAGTAACCCAAACCTAAGCTGTTTAGGGTTTGCTTGTTTGTCTGATTGACATATTTCTATACCACCCAAAATTTGCGTCTCTGGGAGGTATTTAATTAAAATAATTTAAAACATTAAATCAATTTAACAACTAAAATCATTTAAACATTGTTATTATTATTTATTCGATTTTTATACCGCCCTTCCAAAAATGGCTCAGGGCGGTTTAGCAATAGCAATAGCAATAGCACTTACATTTATATACCGCTCTATAGCTGGAGCTCTCTAAAAGGTTTACAATGATTTAGCATATTGCCCCCAACATCCTGGGTACACAGAGACATCATCCAACATCCTGGGTTTACACAGAGAAATAATAAATAAATAAGATTGATCCCTGTCCCCAAAGGTCCCACAATCTAAAAAGAAACACAAGATAGACACCAGCAACAGTCACTGGAAGTACTGTGTTGGGGATGGATGGGGCCAGTTACTCTCCCCCTGCTAAATAAAGAGAATCACCACGTTAAAAAATGCTTCTCTGCCAAGTTAGCAGTTAGTTAACATTTGCCAACTTGCCTCTTTGCCAAGTTAGTTAACATTAAAATCATTTAAAACCCAACATCAACAATATTAAAACGACAAATCTAATTTAAAACCTACATGAATAAATACGTCTTCAATGCCTTTTTAAAAGAAGCCAGAGATGGGGAGGCTCTTATTTCAACAGGGAGTGCATTCTAAAGTCCAGGGGCAGCAATGGAGAAGGCCCGTTCCCAAGTAGCTGCCAGATGAGTTGGCGGCAACTGCTGATGAATCTCTCCAGATGATCTTAACAGGTGGCGGGGCTTATGGTGAAGAAGATGTTCTTTTAAATTCCCAGGGACTAAGCTTTTTAGGGCTTTATAGGTAATAACCAGCACCTTTTATTTTGCCCAGAAACATATCGACAGCCAGTGTAGTTCTTTCAACACAGGAGTAATATGGTCTCTCCTAGATGACCGAGAGACCAACCTGGCTGCCACATTCTGGACCAACTGCAGTTTCCAGACTATGTACAAAGGCAGTCCCACATAGAGTGCATTGCAGTAATCCAGCCTAGAGATTACCAGCATATGTACCACTTCTTGAGGCCGTTCATCTCAAGAAATGGACATGAATCAGCCAAAGCTGACAAAAAGCACCTCTGGCCACCACCTCAACCTGGGACACCAGGGGGACATTCAGATCCAGAAGCACCCCTAGAATGTGTACCTGTTCCTTCAGGGGGAGCGTGACCCCATCCAGAACTGGCAGATCAAAATCATCTCCCGAGTTCCAACGCCACACAATAAGTACCTCCATCTTATCTGGATTCAGCCTCAGTTTGCTATCCAGGTAGCATTTAGAGAGGTTATGCTCCCTAGGTTAATGTTAAACAACATCAGAGACAATATGGAGCCCTGAGAGACACCATAGGATAGTTCAGATTTTGAAGAGCAACAGTCTCCAAGAGACACCATCTGGAATCTGCCCATGAGGCAGGAGCGGAACCACTGCAAAGCAGTGTCTCCCACCTCCAATCCCCTCAGACGTTCCAGAAGGATACTATGGTCAATAGTATCGAAGGCCATCAAGAGATCCAAATGGACCCACAGAGTCAAACTTCCTCTGTCAATTTCCAGTTGGAGATCATCCATGAGGCCAGTCAAGGCAGTTTCCACCCCACAGCCCACCCGAAAGCTGGTTTGAAATGGGTCTAGATAATCAGTTTCCTCCAAGAGCACCTGGAGCTGGGAGGCCACCACTTTCTCAATCACCTTGCCCAGCCATGGAAGGTTGGAGACAGGCCTGTAGTTGCTTAACTCTGAGGGATCCAAGGCAGTCTTCTTCAGAAGCAGTCTAATGATAGCCTCCTTAAGACAAGGAGGCATCCTGCCTTCCCCCAGAGAAACATTTATAAACTCTACCAGGCCTCCTACAACAGCCTCCCTGCCATATAGTAGAAACCATGTCGGGCAAGGATCAAGAGGGCAGGTGGTAGGCCGCACTATTCCAAGCAACTTGTCCACATCCTCAGGAGTCACAAACTGAAATTGATCCAGGGTCATCACATAAGAGGAGCTGCTGGACACCTCGGCATCAGACTATGTAACAATTGTGGAGTTTGAATCCAAGTCTGCCCGAATACGAGAGATTTTGTCCACACAAAAACTCATTAAAAACTTCACAGTGAGTAATTGTTGGTTCCAAGTACTGATTCAAGGGGGAAGGGGTGCACATTAGCTCCTTCACAACCCTGAACAACTCTGCCAGACGTGAACTTGCTGAGGCGATACGGGAGGAAAAGAAACGTTTCTTTGGCGCACGTGTCACCCGAGCATAGATCTTCAAATGCTCTCTATGTAATAATCTGTTGGATTTGAGTTGAGTCTTTCTCCACTTGTGCTCTAGTCATCTACCTCACCGCTTCCGTTTCCTAAACTGGCCATAATCAGCATTCCCTCTAACAGGGATTCCCAGATGTTGTTGATTACAACTCCCATAATCCCTAGCCAAAGGCTGCTGCATCTGAGGATGCTGGGAGTTGTAGTAAACAACATCTGGGAATCCCTGTTAGAGGGAACACTGGCCATAATAAATACAGACATATTTGGCATGGACCATCAGTTTCAGAGTTTCTCCGCATGGACCAGAGTCTACCATTGATGTGAAGCAAGGACTGGGAAATTTACAATGGCAACCATGGGAAACGCATAATGGCAACCTCAGCAACCATGGGAAATTCGTAATGACAACCATGGGAAACTCACAATGGTGAGAATGTCCTGGCCACCATGGGATTCATGATCCCTACTACATCATCATGCAACATTTTGAGATGAATGTTTGTAAAGATTAGGATCCAGAGGGGGCGAGTGGGGGCTCTCTATGGGGTTACAATTCCCATGATTGCCAAGACATATTTCTGTTAATACTAGAAAAAGTCCAACCACAAATCCATATATACCAATAAAGCAGAAACCATGACTAGGGCAGATAAGAAATCATAATTAAGATGTGTATGAATGTACCAACTCCCAATTGCTGTTTCCAGTGGATTAAAAATGATTAGCAAACAACTGGCCCTCATCAAGAGTATGAATAAATGTTGCTTGACCTTAACAATTTTTTAAAAACATGAATGTAAGCCCCCATTGTTCTACAGCAGGAAAAAAGGAATTACAATTTCCAGGCTGCCATTTTGAGAAGGTTTCAAGCAAAAAGTCTGACAGCCATAAAACACAGTTGTGTTTTATTATAACTTCTGGCTTCTGCCATATTGCCTACTGCAGTAGGTTTGTTTTTAAAAGGCAATTATTCTAAATTCCTATATCACCTGGCCTTTTGTCAGGATGTGAATATCTGGATTGAAGGTGACCAGCTGTTTATTTTCCCCTCTAAACTGTTTGTTCTTCCAATATTGATCTGATCCAGACTTCAGTGAATATATAAGTAAGTTTACTGCCTTACTACCAAAGTCCCTCAAATGCTGCCTCCACCTGATAAACAAGCTGCAAACCCTCCTTGGGGATCGGGACCTAGCCACACAATCAGCCATGCCCAGACTGGATTAATGCCACACACTCCAGGTGGGTTTGGCTTTGAAGACAGTTCAGAAACTCCAGCTGGTGCAGAGCTCTGGGTCCTGGAAATGACAGGTAAAGTAAAGGTAAAGTGTGCTGTCGAGTCAGTGTTGAACTCCTAGCGACCACAGAGCCCTGTGGTTTTCTTTGGTAGAATACAGGAGGGGTTTACCATTGCGGGGAGACATGATAGGGTCTATAAAATCATGCATGGTGTGGAGAAAGTGGATAGAGAGAATTTCTTCTTGGAACATAGGAACATAGGAAACTGCCATATACTGAGTCAGACCATTGGTCTATCTAGCTCAGTATTATCTTCACAGACTGGCAGCGGCTTCTCCAAGGTTGCAGGCAGGGATCTTTCTCAGCCCTATCTTGGAGAAGCCAGAGAGGGAACTTGAAACCTTCTGCTCTTCCCAGAGCGGCTTCATCCCCTGAGGGGAATATCTTGCAGTGCTCACACATCAAGTCTCCCATTCAGATGCAACCAGGGCAGACCCTGCTTAGCTATGGGGACAAGTCATGCTTGCTACCACAAGACCAGCTCTCCTCTCCTACATAACACTCACATAACACTAGAACCAGGTGTCATCCCATGAAATTGATTGCCAGGAAATCTAGGACCAATAAACGGAAGTACTTTTTCACACAACGCATAATCAACTTGTGGAATTCTCTGCCCCGAGATGTGGTGACAGCCAACAACCTGGATGCTTGAAGAGGAGTTTGGATAACTTCATGGAGGAGAGGTCTATCATCAGCTACTAGCTGGAGGGCTATAGGCTACCTCCAGCCTCAGAGGCAAGATGCCTCTGAATACAAGTTGCAGGGGAGTAACAGCAGGATTTATAGCACTATGAGGTCTTGACCTGACCTCACTAGGGAGGGAGCACAGTCACTGTCCTCCCCTCTGCCACACTGTGTTCCCACATGAGCGGCGGTGCGGCAGAGGGAGATGCTGGGAACGGGGGGACTTCCCCCCTCCTGCATCCCAGGGTGCCCTGGGGCACAGGCACAGCAGCTGCTCTTGTTAGAGTAGCTGACACACTTGGTGCGGCTGCTCCTGCCCCCCCCCAGCTCACTACCTGAAATGGTGGCGGGCCGGGAGGGGGGAAGCTGTTTGTCAGCAGTTTGGAAGCAGATTGTCAGATAGAGGTCTGCCCCGTGATGTGCCCGTTGAGGAAATTAAGACTGCTAGTGCAGAGGAAAGAGCCTTCTTAGTGGCTGTGCCTATATTATGGAATAGTCTCTCCATCTAGGCCTGACAAGCACTTCATTACTTGTCTGCTATAAGCTACTGCAAACATTTCCATTTACCAAGGCTCAAAATATGTAGCCCCGATATTATCTTAATGGGTTCCTGTACTTTGGTTTTCTGAGATATTTTCCAAAGAACATTTTTTATATTTATTCAGATACAGCCCAGATGTGGCTGAGCTATGCAAGGTGCACACCCAGCTCTGGTGGCCAGCAATCTCAGTTAGTGCAGAGATCTGTCAAGAGTGCCACCATCTTTGCAGTGCAAGGGATTCTAGATCTCTCTCTCACTTCGCATGGTTTCAGTCCTGTTTGTGTGTGATGCTTCTAGTCTGGTGGGGTTGTCTGTAGTACTTACAAACTGGTTCATTCGTACTTAAGGTATGGACATACCGTACCTGTGAGGGCCATGTCAGAGCACTGGGTGATTGCACTAGAATTGAGATCTAGGATGGGTATTTTCCAAAGCAAATTCCGTGCTATTGTCTTTTGCTGGAACTAGACATTTACAGAAGGTAAAAGTCTCTTTTGATCAGACAAGGGCAGGAGTTCAGAATCTATTTATACTAGGGATGTGCAAACTAGTTCAGAACTGAACTGGTTCGACATCAAACCAGTTCAGTTCGACAGCTCGATAGTGAGCTGAACCCTCTGACCTGTTTTGGGGGGTTCAAAGTTATTTATTTATTTTTAATTAACTTACCCCCTCCGGAAGTGCTGCCACGGCCACAGGGAGGGGTCTCTGGAGGCTCCCCCTCCTCCCACTGGCCTCCATTACAGCCCCAAATTGCCTGTTCAGGCGGTCTTTAGCCTGTTCTGGGCCTGTCCTCCATCTCGGTGGCCATTTTGGAGGCTGCCGTGCATGCACAATGGGCCTCTGCAAGGCAGGGTAAGTTCATTTAAATTTGTTAAAAAAAAAAAATTCGTGAAACCCTCAAACCAAAGTGGGGGGGCGTGTTCAAGGGGGTGCAAAACTGAACTGTCCCAGTCCGGTCTGGGTCTGGTTTGGACTTGAACCGAACTAGGTCAACCAGTTCTTTGCACACCCCTAATTTATACTCCTGGCCCATCCATAACTTTGTGATGATTACCAGTCACTGACACTGAGGGCCAAACCTGCCCAATCCAGATTGGGAGTGTGAAGCAGAGGTACTTTAACTTGGGTCCCCAAGGTAAAAGTAGCAGCCACAGGGGAATCAAGATTGGGACTGCAGATTCTTGTGTGTGGTATTGAATCCATTCCATTCTGCCACTCTGCAGTCCCGACAAAAATTCACCACCTTCCAAAGTGATTATTTGTTTCAGGGGGGAAACTCATAAGAACATAAGAGCAGCCCTGCTGGATCAGGCCCAAGAATATCCATCTAGTCCAGCATCCTGTTTCACACAGTGGCCCACCAGATGCCACTGGAAGCCACAGGCAGGAGTTGGGGACATGCCCTCTCTCCTACTGTTACTCTCCTGCAACTGGTACTCAGAGGCATCCTGCCTTGAAAGCTGGAGGTGGCCTGTAGCCCTCTGACTAGTAGCCATTGATAGACCTCTCCTCCATGAAGTTATTCGAGCTCTTCTTAAAGCCATCCAGGTTGTTGGCTGTCACCACATCTTGTGGCAGAGAATTCATATAAGCACTTAACGGCATCATTCCATGCAGGGCTAACAACAGTCTCAAAGGAGCAATTTTTGTCAGACCTGTGGCACAGAGGAAAAGAATTAAATATCTCCTTCCCCACAAACCCTGGTTCCAATCCTGATCACATGTGCACTTGCCCCCTGACAGCTGCCATTTAACTTTAAGGGGGGAAATACGGAAATATTTGTTATTTTAATGGCATGTTTTGTGTCATGTCTCATTTGACCCTGATCTTGCATAGCCCTATTTCCTTCAGTACCTGAAGGGGACTCAGAGGCTTGGGAATATACTGTATATCAGAGCTTTTAAAAATGTGCAACCAGATACAATGTGTGCAGGGTTTTTTTTTTAAGTGCAGTTCTAAAACGACATTTGTGCAGTTCAAAAATTCAAGTCATGCAAAAGTTGTATTATGTTAGACGATGTAAAAAGTGACTGATAGCGACGAGGAGAACAACCATAGACACCACTGCTACTCCCCACAGAGTCTTCACCAATGAATATATGCCCCTTCTTCAACAGTGCTGTCAAAATCCCGGGTCTGAGGATTTTCTCCCATACTGTCTAGGCTGCTAAATGTCATGGAATGGGACACTAGGCAATAAAGTATGTGTGCATGGACAAGGAGAATGTGCAGGCATGTGTTGTAGAGGTGCATGCTCAAATTATATCCACATACCATTGTGCAGTTCTGAATTTTCCTTTTTAAAAGCCTGATATATATTCCTAAGTGGATCAATAAGAAACGTGGCCCTAGAGTTCCTGACAATACCCCAGAACCCCCTGGCTAGACTGAGTCAGCTTTCACACTGGCTGCTGACAGAGGGAGGGCTTTACAGTGTAGCACTTCGGGGATGGGTACAAATCTAATTATAAAGGCCTTTTGGACATTCACCATGTTTTATTTACAATCTCTGCCCCACCCCCCACCACATTGTTGCTATTTTAAAGTGAATCATAGGGTTGACAGCTACAGCATGGGGAAATAAAATAAAACTAGCTGGGCCGGGTGCAGAGCATCTACGCCTCTGGCCAGCCAACCCACCCACCGCTGCTACTTCCCCTCCCCCTGCCATCACGCCAGGCTTTCTGGCCAACCGGCCACCTCCACTACCTCCGCCCACTTCTCGCCCCCACCCTGTGGTTTCTGGCTGGCCAGCTGGCTGGCCCGCTTCCTCTCCCCGCCACCTGCTTCTCACCCCCACCCCACGGTTTCTGGCTGGCATGCTGGCCAGAAAGCCGGCCTGCCACCTCCTCCTGCCCACTCCCGGTGGTGGCTGCCTCCTCCGAGCAGCCGGGCCAGGCCGGGCCGGGCCGGGCCGGGCTGTCCTGCCTCCTCCTCCCCACTGCCTCCTGCTCCCACCAGCTGGCCCGGCCCGCTGCTGCCTCCTCTGGCCAACCGGCTGCCACCGCCATTGTCTCCCCATCCCCGTTGCTATCCCCCAGGCAGCTGCTCACAAACTATTGCGAGAGCCGCGAGCATCTGATTAGCGATGGGTATGTTTAGCATATATATATATGAAGGAAGATGGAAATGTTGCATTCATTTGAGTAGTAATGTTTGTGATGGGTAAGTAATGTGTAGTGCGATGCAAGGCGGGCTTCCTGCTTGAGTTGCACACTGAAATGAATTAACACTGAAATGTTAATTTCCTTTGTGTGAGCTTTACTTCTGTTAAATCTGATTTTTACCCTGCCTTGTAGAACAATGGAAGATTCCATCTTAAAAACATAGTTGAAATTTACATAAAACACTGAATTAAAAGATAAATATCAACCCAACAATCGCCTTAACAGTTATGGCAATAAGAAGCTGCTTTTGAAAATACAAATAGATTTACTCCTGAAAGTAAGCAAGCTCAGATCTAGGGGGAAGCAGATTCAGTATGACTGGATTCAGTATGAGTGTAGCCACAATTAAAAGGGTTGACAGGATCATGTCCTGGTCATGGAAAACTGTTCCTGGTATGGCGGTTTTCAAGTAAGGGCATGGAAATGCTGTCAAAGTCAAGTAGACCACTTCTTAAAGACATCCAGAATCTCCAACCATCACCATTTCTGTCATACAGGTGGCCCTTGATCAGGGGCGTAACAAGGCTGGAGTGGGCCCAGAGTCAATAATTTAAAATGGGCCCCTCGCTGATACACACACACTTACTTCACAATATATAGTCATGTGACTTGCCTCTGGGGAGCCCCTTAAGGCGTGGGGGCCCCCAGGCAGCCACCTCCCCTTGCCTAATAGTAGTTACGCCCCTGCCCTTGATATCTGTAGGGGTTCTGTTCTTGCCTATAGGTGCAAATACAGAAACTGTGAATAACAAAACCATAACTCTATTGGAATTGTGGGGTTCGGTTCCAAACAGAAAAAAAAGCCTTAAAAGGCCTAAAAAGTGTGAAGAGGCTGAGAAATATGAGTAGAAATGCACAGTACCTTGCTCTCTAGGGCTGCAGGGCTCCAGAAACGCCTCCCAACCCCCACCCCATCAGCCAATTTTTTTTTGCAATTAAAAAAAAATTGAAACTGAAGCTGACTCCATATAAGACAGAAGTACAGACTGTGGTGGATCAGGACCCAAGAGATGGTTTAGATCTGCCTGTTCTGGATGGGTTTACACTCCCCCCGAAAGA
The DNA here is from genome assembly GCF_027244095.1 of Hemicordylus capensis. Taxonomy (NCBI): domain Eukaryota; kingdom Metazoa; phylum Chordata; class Lepidosauria; order Squamata; family Cordylidae; genus Hemicordylus; species Hemicordylus capensis. The sequence continues at coordinate 343,965,763 of NC_069659.1, forward strand.
TCAGGTACATAGTTTGAGAGTGCTCCTGGATCCAACACTCCCCCTGGTTTCTCAGGTTGAGGCAATGGTCAGGAGCACTTTTTGTCAGCTTCAGCTGATTCATCAGCTACGTCCATTTCTAGAGGTGAATGACCTTAAAACAGTGGAACATATGCTGGTAACTTCCAGACTTGACTACTGTAATGCACACTACGTGGGGCTGCCTTTGTACATAGTCCAGAAACTACAATTGGTACAGAATGCGGCAGCCAGATTGGTCTCTGGAACAACACGAAGAGATGATATAACACCAGTTTTGAAAGAACTGCACTGGTTGCCGATATGTTTCTGGGTGAAACACAAAGTGCTGGTTCTTCAAGCCCTTAACGGCTTGGGACCAGGCTATTTAAGGGAGTGCCTACTCTGTCATGAACCTGCCCGACTTTTACGATCCTCTGGAGAGGTCCAGTTGCTGTTGCCACCAGCTTGCCTGGTGGCGACTCAGAACTGGGCTTTCTCTGTGGCTGCCCCAGGGCTTTGGAATATGGTCCCTGCTGAACTAAGAGCATCTCCTTCTCTGTTTTCAGGAAGACCTTCAAGACTCCTGTTCTCACAAGCTTTTAATTAGAATTTTAATAATTTTAATAATTTGTTTTATATTGTTTTTATTGTGTTTTATGTATTTTATCCTGTGATTTTAATGTTGGGATTTGTGCACCGCCTAGAGATTTACATATCAGGCGGTATAAAAATATGATAGATAGATAGATAGATAGATAGATAGATAGATAGATAGATAGATAGATAGATAGATAATTTAAAAAAAACAAGAAAACGAAGAGCCTCAAAATGGCTCCATGCTGTAAAATGGCAGCTGGCAGTGATACCAGAAGTCATTTCCAGCTCCTCCAAAACCACAAATAGGTGAATTTTAGCCTATTTTCACACTGTGGATAAAGAAACCAGGTCTCTAAGACCACAAAACCGAGGTTTCTGGAACTGCAGGTGACAAAAGCCACCTGTATCTAGATTGGTTGCAACAGTTCATCCTCTTGACCACAACAGCCAAATACTAGCTTAAGAACAAGTTCTACTCCTGGATCAATTGCAGAAAAGTGGGGTGGAGCACCAGTCTTGCAGTAGCAAGCATAAATTGTCCCATTTGCTAAGCAGGGTTCACCTTGCTATGCATTTGGATGGGTGATGACATGTGAGCCCTGTTTGCTGTAAGATATTTCCCTTTAGGGATGGGGTCATAGCTCAGTGGTAGAACATCTGCTTTGCTTGCAGAAGGTTCCAGGTCCACTCCCTGGCATTTCCAGGTAGGGCTGGAAACAACTCTTGCCTGAAACCTTGAAGAACTGCTTCCAGTCAGTGTAGACATAGGAACATAGGAAGCTGCCATATACTGAGTCAGACCATTGGTCTATCAAGCTCAGTATTGTCTTCACAGACTGGCAGTGGCTTTTCCAAGGTTGCAGGCAGGAATCTCTCTCAGCCCTATCTTGGAGAAGCCAGGGAGGGAATTTGGAACCTTCTGCTCTTCCCAGAGTGGCTCCATCCCCTGAGGGGAATATCTTACAGTGCTCACATTTTTAGTCTCCCATTCATATGCAACCAGGGCAGACCCTGCTTAGCTAAGGGGACAAGTCATGCTTGCTACCACAAGACCAGCTCTCCTCTCCAGTACTGAGAGCACAGTACTGAGCTAGATGGACCCATGGTCTGACTCTATATAAGGCAGCTTCTTATGTTCCTAAGTAGAGCTAGACATATTGATGACACCTAACTTCTGGACTCCAATTTAATGAACTCCAGACTCCGGAATTAATTGAGTTAGACATATGAAATGAATAACATTAGTTTTAAGGCAAATTTATACAAGCTGTTCCTTGACTTTTTGATTCCTGTTATCTTGTTCTTGTACCTCCCACGTTGAACTTGTTAGCCGCCTATACTCATCCGTTGCTGTCTCCTCTGGCCCCTGTCCAAATTGATCTCTGCAGACAATTTAAAGACAAAATAGGATGGATACAGTAATGCTGTGAAATGTTTTTTACAATTGACAATTCTTTGTGGAGATGTTGAAATGAAATGTGACATGCTAAGCTTCCATGCAATATTCTGAATTTTGTTCCAGTGCTGCAGAATAGCAAAAGGGCACACACTTTCAAGACAGTTGAAACAAATTTTGCTGGCCTCTGGCTGTAATAAAGAAATCCATCCATCCATCCATCCATCCATCTTTGAAACAAAGGCTGCAATCCTATGCACACTAGGGATGTGCACGAATCAGTTCGCAGGCCATGTTGGAGGCCTGCAAACCGGTTCGCTGGTCCAGCGGTCCGATGAACCGTTGGCAGGGAGGTGTTGCTTTAAGGGCAAGGGGTGTTGTACTTACCCCTCCCGCCGCATTTCCCACCCGGGGCTCCAGTTTTCAGCAAAATCTTCAGGGCAGCAGCGGTCCTCCCTGCTGCCCCTGCCCCCTTGTTGTTGAAAAAATGTGGAAGTAACACGTGTGCGTCGGTAGCGGGCGCATGCACGTGTGTTACTTCTGCATTTTGCCAACAACTAGGGGGAAGGGGCAGCAGGGAGGACCGTTGCCACCCCGAAGATTTTGCTGAAAACCCGAGCGCCGGAGGGGGAAAAGTGGTGGGAGGGGTAAGTACAACCCCCCTGCCCTTAAAGCAACACACCCCCCCGGCATCAGACTGCTATAAGCCTCCGCGGTCCGTGCACATCACTAATGCATACTTACTAGGGAACAAGTTCCAGTGAATGCAGTGGAAGTAACTTCTGAGTAAACTTACAGATGTAACTCCCATTTAAATCAATGGGATTTAAGTCCATCACAAGTTATATCCCATTCCATTGCTTGCAATGGGACATAAGTTGCCATTCACTTTCATTGGAGTGTGCCTAGATTGATAATGGAACAAAGAACTTGCAATATTGTGGAGTTTTCAGAATATTACATCTATCTATCTATCTATCTATCTATCATATTTTATAGCACCTGATATGTACATTTCTAGGTAGTGTACAAAATTTAAAATATTTAAAAGTCACAGATTAAAATATATGACACAATAAAAACCATAGAATAAAATATTTATTAAAACAAGTTAATTCTAATTAAAAGCCTGAGACAACAGGAGGGTCTTGAGGTTCTTCCTGAAAACAAAAGGAGAAGGTGATGCTATTTCAGCAGGGAGCATATTACAAAGCACTGGGGCAGCCACAGAGAAAGCCCGGTCATGGGTGGCCATCAAATGAGTTGGTGGCAACTGTAACCAGACCTCTCCAGAGATCGTAACAGATGGCACAGTTTATGACAAAGGAGGTACTCTCTTAAATAGTCTGGACCCAAGCCATTGAAGGCTTTATAGGTAAGAACCAGCACTTTGTATTTCACACAGAAACATATTGGCAGCCAGTGCAGTTTTTTTTACACCAGTGTTATGTGGTCCCTTCATGTTGTCCCAGAGACCAATATGGCTGCCTTATTCTGTACCAATTGTAGTTTCCAGACTATGTACAAAGGCAGCCCCACGTAGAATGCATTACAGAGTCAAGTCTGGAGGTTACCAGCATACATACCACTGTTTTAAGGTCATTTACTTCTAGAACTGGACGTAGCTGACGTATCAGCCGAAGCTGTTGAAAAGCGTTCCTGGCCACCACCTCCACCTGAGAAACCAAGGAGAGCATTATGTCCAGGAGCACTCCCAAGCTACATACCTGATCTTTCAGCGGGAGTGTAACCCTATCCAGAACAGGCAGATCTAAACCATCTCTCGGGTCCCGACCACCCACAGTCAGTGCCTCCGTCTTATTTGGATTCAACTTCAGTTTGTTATCCCTCATCCAGCCCATTACTGTCTCCAGGCAGGCATTTAAAGAAGATATGCCATTTCCTGATGAGGTCAGCATGGAGATGTAGATCTGGGTATCATCAGCATATGGATAACACCCTGCACCAAACCTCCTGATGATCTCTCCCAGTGGTTTCATGTAGATGTTAAAAAGCATTGGAGACATTACGGAGCCTTGTGGAACTCCACACTTAGCAAAACAACAGTCTCCAAGTGACACCATCTGGAATCTGTCAGAGAGGTAGGAGCAGAACCAAGCAACACCATCTGGAATCTTCCAGAGAGGTAGGAGCAGAACCACTGTAAAGCAGTTCCATTCAATCCCACTTCCCCCAGAAGAATACCATGGTCAATGGTATCGAAAGCCTCAGAGTGATCCAAAAGTATCAGCAGAATCACACTCTCTGTGTCAATAGCCAGTTGGAGATCATCAGTTAGGCCGACCAAGGCAGTCTCAACCCCATAGCACAGTTTGAAATGGGTCTAGATAATCTGGATCATCCAAACTGCCTGTAGCTGAGAGGCCACCACCCACTCAACCACCTTGCACAACCATGGAAGGTTAGAAACAGGTCTGTAATTAGCTAATTCTGAGGGATCCAGTGTAGCTTTCTTCAAAAGTGGTCTAATAATAGCCTCCTTAAGGCAAGGAGGCATCCTGCCCTCCCTCAGAGAAGCTTTTATAATATATACTAGACCCTCTATGATAATATGATTATCAGATGAGATAAGCCAAGTTGGGCAAGATTCAAGAGAACAGGTTGTAGGATGCACAGCTGGAAGCAGTTTGTCCACTTCCTCAGGAGTCACAAACTGAAAAAGATCCAATCTAATCCCATAAGTAGAGTTGCTGGGCACCTCCACAGTAGACTCTGCAGTAACTGTGGAATCCAGCTCGGCCCGAATATGAGAGATTTTATCTGCAAAGAAGTCATTAAAAATGTCACAGCAAATGACTGATGGTTCCAAGTTTAAATTCAAGGGGGAGGCGGACATATTTCATTTCATTTATTTATTTATTTTATTTGATTTGATTTATATACCACCCTTCCAAAAATGGCTCAGGGTGGTTCATATAGCCCCTTCACAATCCTAGACAATTTGCGGAAGCAATGCGAGCAGAAAAGAACTGCTTCTTTGCTGCCTGTACTGCCAGAGCTTAGGTCTTCTAATGTGCTCTGTGTTGTGCCCGATCAGATTCACGCCAAGTCTTCCTCCACTTGCACTCTAATCATCTACCTCGCCGCTTCAGCTCCCGTAACTCATCCGAATACCATGGGGCTGTCTTTAAAGCAAGTTGGAGAGGATGCTTAGGAACTATTGTGTCTACTGCTCTAGTGAGTTCATCATTCCATCTTTGTACCAGAGCATCGACAGAATCATTAGCAAAGCCAACCCTAAACCCTTCCAAAGCTTCTTGGAATCCTATTGGATCCAATAACCTCCTTGAGTGGACAAATCTAATAGGTCCTACACCCCTGTGGAGGTGGGTCGTGGCTGTACATTCTACCTTAACCAGATGGTGATCCATCCATGACAATGGGGAGATGACAGGAGTCCCCACCCATGGATCACCAGAGCAAAAGACCAAATTGAGCATGTGAACAGCATCATATGTCGGACCAGAGACCAATTGGGATAGGCCCACAGTCGTCATGGCCGGTACAAACTCTTGAGCCACTGCAAACAACCTGGTCCCAAAATGAACATTGAAGTCCCCCATCACCAACAACCTGGACAACTCCAATGCCAACTCAGCAACCAGGTCCAGCAGCTCAGTTAGGGACTCCACTGGGCAGCAGGATGATTGGTACACCAGGAGAAGTCCCAGTCTATCTCTGGTCCCTAGGCTTATGCACAAATATTCAGTATAGGCCAAATCCCAGACAGGGATCCTGGTAAGGGAGATTGTATTCTTATAGACCAGAGTCACCCCACTTCTTTGCTCATATCCTCTCATCTGCTCTGCCATGGAGTAACCTTCTGGGAGAAGTTGGGACCAAACTGGACCACTAGCCTCTCCTGACCAGGTCTGGACCACTAGCCTCTCCTGACCAGGTCTCCATAATACATACCAGGTCAGCTCCTTCATCCATAATCAAGTCATGGACTACCTCAGATTTATTATGAACCAACTTGGCATTACAGAGTAATAAAGTGAGGTTCTGTGGGTGGGTGGCGTTGCTTTTCAAAATCAAAGAGGTTGTAGGCCTGCTGGAAGGGGAAACAGGAATTACATTTCTGAATTCCCTTCCCCTATAATGGCCCTCTGGCCTACCAATGCCATATCTTCACCATATCTTTGTTGAATACTACATGCAATTGATGCTGTAAGGAACTGACTCAGCCAGCTCATGTGAGAGGAGTTATTTCTGAGTCACCCCTCCCTGTTACCTGTTGAGCTGACTGGGTTTAAACTTTATTAAAAAGGAAAGAAGAATCTCTGGTAGATTGTATTGCTTCCACCAATCACTCCTTAGTAATTTTCTTTAACTGTAAGAGAGCGATAAAATTTCCAGTTCTAACCACACACACACACACACACACACAGAGCTGTTTGAGGGCATGTGGATTAGAGGCTTCCCCTCCCACTCTCCCAGAGCCAGTCAAATAGTTTGAGAGGGCTTGTAAAACAAAAACCATTTATTGCTTTATTATATATATAAAAAGAATAAGCCAGTTCAGGATTTCATGCATAGCTGTTGCAAATAATATGAATTTAGTGCTTACAAGAGTATTCAAACCACCCAGATGTTCTTAGGTGGTGCTTAACTTGTTCATTACTAGACTGAAGTTAAAGATAGGTAATTGCAAGAGCAGATACTTAGAGATACAAAGCAACACACACACAAGAAAATAATTTCTAATGCAAGTCTTACTAAAACACTTTCTCCTGAGTCTAACCTTCTGAAGCCATAAGCCTTGACTTCCTTCCCTTGGACCTCACCAGGACCTAGGTGAGACCAATTCTTGAAATCTCTGACCCTCAGAGATTTGCAGAACTCACCCTGCAAGAATCAGCAAGACTCCATTGTTCTTCTCCCATGTGGGCACACCCTTCTTCTTCCCAGAAGCCCCTCTGGAGCCCTCTAGTCCCACCCACCTGGTTAACCAATTGGGTCATGATGTACGGTGTCTAGTCTGTCAATCAAGACCTACTGCTTTTCCCCAATTAACTCTATCAGTGCTGGCTGGCTGCTCACTACAAATGCAGATGTGCATCTAAATGGACATCCGCATCCACATTTTTGCATTACAGATCTGAGTTCCATTCAGCTGGCTGGACACACCTTCTATCTATCTATCTATCTGATTTTTATACCACCTGATATGTGCATCTCTAGGTGGTATACAAAATTAAAACAGATCTAGTAGACAACAAAATAAAGACAGTTAAAATTTCACAAGATAAATAAAAATAATCTCATAAAATAAAAACAGATTAAATAGTTTAAAATTAATTCAGTTAAAAGCCTGAGAGAACAGGTGCATCTTGCTTTCCTAAAAGCAAACAGAGGAGATGTTCTTATTTCAACAGGGAGCATATTCCAAATTGGAGGATGTGGATGTGGATGAAAAACCCCATCTGGGAATTGTACTGCTTGTCATTGTATGTGACTAGTTGTACGTGACTAGATTTGGGACTTTGTGAACATCATTCATTTCATAAAAAGTTTTTAGATACTACTCTCTTTGGAATGATTTTTGGAATTCGTTTGCTTTGTAGCCATGACATTTTGAAATGCCTGATCATTTCTCTACAGGGAAAAATAAACTAATAAATAAATCCCCCAATGCATGATGCTTAACCAGTCAAGGATGCGTAGTGTTTGGTTGCTAAGGAAACTGGTCCTCTTTGTGTGTACTTGCCTCTTGGGGTGGACAGAAGTTTATCCTTCTGCCATACAGTTGTAAGTTCAGTCCCCAACAGCTGCTGTTGGGACACATGCAATCTTCTTCATCATAAAAAAAAATGTGAATATGAGTAGTACCAATGTGACCTTCTGTTTTTCTGCCAGAATAAAGTTAGGTACTAACAGCAAAGTAGTAGAGGCAAGGATTTTAAATTTTTATACAAATGATCCATACTTAGATGCAGGGGCGTAGCAAGATTGGAGTGGGCCCAGAGACAAGATTTTAAAATGGGCCCCTAACACACAAACACACATACACACACAAACACACTTCACAATATATAGTGCACTTACACTCACACTCACATCCCCATTATGAATACGGTGAATATCTAGTTCACATTGAATCTAGTTTTTTTACTCTCTGCTACTCTCCGATACTGCCGATCTCCAAAAGACTCAACATAATTCATAGGAGGTGCAACACGGGTGGGCGGGGAGTCATGTGATGTGCCTCTGGGGGGCCCCTCGAGGCAGTGGGGCCCCGAGACAGCTGTCTCCCCTTGCCTAATGGCAGTTATGCCCCTACTTAGATGTGTGGTGAAAGGAACTCTTATAGGCATCCCTTGGTTTAAAATAGGCTTGTGCATTTCGATTCGGGCACAAATCGATTTGTGCCAGAAAATGGCAATTTTGGATGATTTGTCTACAAATCGAAACCAGAATTAGACCTCTGATAATTTTCGTATACAAACCGAAATGACCTCTTCTCAGATCCAAGTTTTGTTTACTTCAGAAAACACTTTGGTGCTCCATCAGCATTGCATTGCAAATTGTCCTTTTTGTCTCTCCACACAGACTCCAGCAGCAACTGACTGAGTGTCTGTCAGAAGGATTAGCATAGCAAAAGATATTTATTTATTATATTTCTCTGTGTAAACCGCCATGAGCCATTTTTGGAAGGGCGGTATAGAAATCGAATTAATTTATTATTATTAATAATAATAACAACAACAACAATAATAATAATAATAATAATATACGCAAAAGGACACAGCTTCTGAAGACATTTAGTTAAGAGAAATGAGCTGTATTGTGATGCAATTGTGTGCTGAGAATGAAATGATTAAGCTGAGAGCAGCCAATTCATTGTCAGCTCTAAGTAACAATATCTGGAGCTTCCCACTCTGTCTGGGGGGCTGCTGGGAGCGCCTGGAGGAGAGACTTCTTACAGCTTTGCCCCCCCTTTTCTCCCTCTTTATTATCTTGTGTGTAATGATTAAGATTCCACATGTCCTGTCCTGTTTGCATTTAAAATATTTAAGCCCTTGCAGAAAACAAAACAAAATGCCAGCAAGGACACTGCCTGCAAGCCTCTTTCAAGGTATATTGGAGGCACAAGCTATTATGCCTGGTTAAAGCAAAAAGCATACACTTGCTATTAACACACCGGGAAGTATATAAGTGGAATATGGGGAGGGGGAGGGTTTGAGAGGTAACATGATACAGGAAGACATCCTGACTGACAGATTTTTAATCTTCAGATTTGCATTGGAAAGGAAACTAGTTGGAGTTTAGACATAGCTGCCTTTATTGAATTGATGGCTCTATTTCCCATTTCCAGAAAGAGAGAACTGAGTTTGCACCAGGAATATATATGCTGATGTAGGGCACCATTTCCTCCTTACTGCTGCATGTGTGAGTGAAGAGAGAGCTCCATTCATTGCCTGTTCCATCATCCTTTGCCCCATCCTCCACCATTGACTCCATTTTCCCAGGGGAGCTGCCATTATCCAGGATTTATGCCCTTCCTTAGCCTCGCTGACCAGCCACTGCTTCTCCTGTGTGTTCAGCCTTTTTAAAAAAAGGCTTGATGTTGGAATGAAGGTTACGAATGGGAAATGTTTTAAAAAAACCCAACATTGTGATGCTTGCTGATGCTGATAATATGATGATAGTAAATGCAATGCTTTGCCAGCATGGTGTAGTGGTTAGAGTGCTGGACTAGGACCAGGGAGACCCAAGTTCAAATCCCCATTCAGCCATGAAACTAGCTAGGTGACTCTGGGCCAGTCACTTCTCTCTCAGCCTAACCTACTTCACAGGGTTGTTGTGAGGAGAAACTTAAGTACAAAAAGTGCGCCCTCAACTACTTGTGTATTGGGCCTGTGCGAAGTTTCGACTGAAGTTGAACACTCTGCACCCTGGCACAATGTGGAGGTGACTGTTCCCACTGTGCAATGCTGCACTGTGCCATGCGCTCAGGTGGGGGCGGGGCTCCTTTAAGGGAAATGGAGCCCTCTTGAGCCCCTGCACCATCTTGGAAGGTATACATGGAGTGTTGGGAAGTGCAGCCCTTTCCAGTGTCTTCCCCACAGAGCTCTTAAGTAGGGATGTGCATGAATTGATTTTTTACATATTTGATTTGTACCCGAATCAAATCACTCCCAATTTGTTTGGGGTCAGAATCTCCCCCCCCCCATTACCCCAGATTCAATTTGTACCTGAATTTTCAGAAACCGAATCTGAATTGATTCGGGGGGGAAAGTGGGGTTCTGGGGGCAAAAGAGTGGGGTGGGTGGTAGTGCCCAGTGGGTGTAAGCTACCACCCAAATTTCAAAGGAAATGGGCAAAGGGGTGATAGAGGAATCCATTATAACTGCACATCTTTGTTCATTCATAATCTTCTTTGGTGCAAAATGATTAATGAACTTGGAAAGAATCCACTCTCATTTCCTACCAGAGAATCTACTCTCAGAACACCTCAGACACTGAAAACAACAAAATCCAGTGCTCCGTGGACGTGGGTTTGCGGGTGGCTGGCACTTTATGTGCACTACACCACAACCTGCTCTGGGCCACCTTGGTGCCCCCCAAGTGCAGTTATTTTATTTATTTATTTATTTATTTATTTATGCATTTTTATACCGCCTTTCATTAAAAAACAACCCCAAGGCAGTTTACAAAAGTTAAAAACATACAATAAAAACACAATAAAAACATCATGCTAAAAGTATAAACACATATAAAAACAGGCATAAAACAATACAACTGATAAAAACACCCACAGCAGCAGTAAAAATGATTATGTAAAAGCTTGGGTAAAAAGCCAAGTCTTTACAAGCTTTCTAAAAGCCGTGATGGAGTCTGAGGAACGAATGGCCACTGAGAGAGCATTCCAGAGTCTGGGGGCAGCAACAGAGAAGGCCCTGTCCCGAGTGCACGACAGCCGGGCCTCTCTCATTGTCGGCACCCGGAGCAGGGCCCCCTCAGATGTCCTCGTCAAGCGGGCAGCAACCCTTGGGAGCAGGTGGGCTGCAGTTATGGGGCTGCTGAATTCCCCATTATTCTCTATGGGGGGAAAGCTTAAAGATGTGCCAACTTTAATTAAAAAATAATAATAATTACCCCTTTCACCAATTTATTTGAAACCTAGGTGGTAGCAGGCACCCATTGGGGCACTACCACCTGACCCAATCTTCTGCCCGCAGAACCCTTTTTCTGCCCCGAATCTGCCACAAAGACATGCCAACTTCAAAAAATTATTAAACATAACCCCTTTGCCCAATTCCTTTGAAATCTGGGTGGTAGCTTCCTTGTACCCATTGGGAACTACCACGCACCACAACCCACTCTGGGCCACCCTGGTGCCCCCCCCATGGAGTTATGAGGCTTCTGAAATCCCCATTATTCCCTATGGGGGAAAGCTTAAAGATGCACAAACTTCAAAATATTTTTAGAAACCACCCCGTTGCCCAATTTCTTTGAAATCTGGGTGGTAGCTTCCACCCATTGGGCACTACCAGCCAACCCACTTTGGCCACCAAATGAAGGTCCAAATCCCCATTTTTTTTCTGGATCCGAATCTGGGTGATTTGTTTTGTACCCGAATCTGGGCAATTGAGGACAGGGGCAACAGGACTCAGGAACTTCAGTTAGGCAACCAGGGCTGGAGACAGCAAGCTTACTGGAAGAAACGTCGCTTAACCGAACAAAATATACGAAAAACGCCAACAAGGAAATAATGATCTGCTATTACAAGTCTAGTCCAACTAGAAGAGGTTATTTAAAAAGAATGTACCAAATTTGGAAAGAGAAGCATCCAGATACAGAAATAACAGAACAGAGGATAGCAGACCAGAGAAGATTCATAATAAGAAATAAAGTATCCACAGAAGTTGAGCTGGAAGAACTGCGAAGAGCAACACAGGCTCAAGATATGGAAGAAGAATTACCACCAACTGAAGAAGTTGCTCAGGTGCAGGTGGAGGAGGTGTTGGAAATAAAGAATGCCACTGTTGCTGAACTGTTTCACAATCAAAACCAGGCAACCTCCCCTTTGCCTTCACCTCAAAAACCCGAATGCCATTTAACAGAAAAGCAACAAGAACTAAAGCAAAAAATAACTGAGCACATGAACCAAACAACCACCAGGGTTCGACTCCCAGCGCTAAAAACAGTTGCCAAAAAACAACTTGCTCAGGCATTAAAAGATGTCAATGCTGCACTTGCAGAAATAACAACCAATAATTTGCAAGAAACAAACCAACCAATGTACAGTGCAGCAATAATAACAACACAAGAGCTCGGATATAAGATCAGTGGACCTGTCAAAAAAGAAAGTAGTATATCACCTAAATGGAAGATTAGATTAGAAAATAAAATCTCCAGGCTTAGATCAGATGCTAGTAAATTGAAAGATATGAAAGACAAGAAGCTGAAGAATGAAAACACCAAACAGTATCTGATCCAAAAATACCATCTAGATTCAAGTAAAATTAGAGAAGTCCATGAAATAATAAAGCAGCAAATAACAGCAGTGTCAAAGAAGATTAGCAGATACGAAGCCAGAATTACACAACACAGGCAGAATCGACTGTATCCAGTCGAATCAGAGATGTTTCTACCAAAGCATAGAAGGAGAAACTGCAAGAAACCTAGAAACACCAAATAAAGAAGGAACAGTGCAATTCTGGGGGAAATTATGGGACAATCCAATAGATTATAATAAAAAAGCAGGCTGGGTGAATGAGGTCAAAAAATGTAATCAACAAATGCAAGATCTAATAATAACACCAGAATTAATAAGTGAAAGAGCAAAGAAAATTAAAAATTGGACTGCACCAGGCGATGATGAACTGCATGGCTTTTGGCTTAAACACCTAACAAGCCTTCATAAACAACTATCAAAACAGTTCAATCACATTTTGCAAGGAGGTGATATTGAACAATGGCTAACAACTGGGAAAACTCATCTCATCATGAAAGACCCAGCAAAAGGTGCAGTTCCAAGTAATTATAGACCGATAACCTGCCTGCCAACCATGTTCAAATTATTAACTGGAATAACAGCAGATGAAGTGATGCAACACTTATTAACTAACAAACAGCTTCCAGTTGAACAGAAAGGAAATTGTCCAAACACCAGAGGCACAAAAGACCAGCTGCTGATTGACAAAATGATTTTAGAAAATTACAAGAGAAGAAAAACCAATCTAAGTGTTGCATGGATTGACTACAAGAAAGCCTTCGATTCATTGCCTCACACATGGAAACTAAAATGTTTAGAAACAACTGGTGTCAGCAAAAACATTCAGATATTTAGAAAAAAAAGCAATTAGCATGTGGAGTACACAGTTAACAATCAATGGTGAGACACTTGGACAGGTTAGCATTAGATGAGGTATTTTCTAAGGGGACTCACTATCCCCTCTGTTGTTTGTGATTGCCATGACCCCACTTTTACAAATACTAAACAAAACAGGCCTCGGATACCAAACATTTAAAACATCAAGTAAAATCAACAATCTGCTGTACATGGACAATCTGAAGTTGTATGGAAAGTCCCAGTCAGAAATCGAATCACTGCTAAACACTGTTGGTATATTCAGTAGCGATATAGCAATGGAGTTTGGACTAGACAAGTGTACTGCATTAATAATGAACAGAGGGAAAATAATAAAAACAGAAGGAATAGAACTGCCCAATGGAAGCAAGATCAAGAACCTGGAAGAGAAAGAACATTACAAATACTTGGGCATTCTCCAGGCTGATAACATTGCACACACTGAAGTTAAAAGAAAAATTGGAAGTGAATACATCAGGAGAGTTAAAAAAATTCCTAAAGTCCAAACTCAATGGCGGGAACATCATACACGCCATAAACACGCCATAAACACCTGTTATCAGATACACTGCAGGAATAATAGACTGGACCCAGGCAGAGCTAGAGACGCTAGATCATAAGACCAGGAAAATCATGACCATCAATCATGCTCTGCACCCCCGCAGTGATGTAAATAGGCTATACCTCCCTCGCAGCTCAGGTGGAAGAGGAATGCTGCAAGTCCATCAAACAGTAGAGGAGGAGAAAAGAGGCCTTGAAGAATATATAAAGGACAGTGAAGAAGATGCACTTAAAATGGTCAATAACAAGAAACTCTTCAACACCAATGAAACAAAGCAGGCCTACAAGAAAGAACAAGTCAAGAACCGAGCAAAAAAATTGGAAAAATAAGCCACTGCATGGTGGAAGAGGAATGCTGCAAGTCCATCAAACAGCAGAGGAGGAGAAAAGAGGCCTTGAAGAATATATAAAGGACAGTGAAGAAGATGCACTTAAAATGGTCAATAACAAGAAACTCTTCAACACCAATGAAACAAAGCAGGCCTACAAGAAAGAACAAGTCAAGAACCGAGCAAAAAAATTGGAAAAATAAGCCACTGCATGGTCAATGTTTGCACAATATAAGTGGAAAATCAGACATCACCAAGACCTGGCAATGGCTTAAGAATGGCAACTTGAAGAAAGAAACAGAGGGTTTAATACTGGCTGCACAAGAACAGGCACTAAGAACAAATGCAATAAGAGCCAAAGTCGAAAAGTCAACAACAAACAGCAAGTGCCACCTTTGTAAAGAAGCAGATGAAACAGTGGACCACCTAATCAGCTGTTGTAAAAAGATCACACAGACTGACTACAAACAAAGTCATGACAAGGTAGTAGCAGGGATGATACACTGGAACATCTGCAAAAAATACAAGCTACCTGTAGCCAAACATTGGTGGGACCATAAAATTGAAAAAGTCGTCGAAAATGAAGATGTAAAAATATTATGGGACTTCTGACTACAAACGGACAAACATCTGCCACACAATACACCAGATATAACTGTAGTCGAGAAGAAAGAAAAACAAGTCAAAATAATCGACATAGCAATACCAGGAGATAGCAGGATAGAAGAAAAAGAAATGGAAAAAATCACAAAACACAAAGATCTACAAATTGAAATTGAAAGGCTGTGGCAGAAAAAGACCAAAATAATCCCAGTGGTAATTGGCACCCTAGGTGCAATTCCAAAACAACTTGAAGAGCACCTCAACACCATAGGGGCCACAGAAATCACCATCAGCCAATTACAAAAAGCAACTTTACTGGGAACAGCCTATATTTTGTGACTATATCTATAATAACCAACAATATTGATGATAAAATTCAGCCATCCCAGGTCCTTGTGAAGGACTCGATGTCTGGATAAAACAAACCAGTCAATAACACCTATCTGACTGTGTAAACAAGAAATAATAATATATCTTAAAGGGCTCTCCCAGCACTGAGAAAAGTGTCGTACTGTGTGGAGGTCAGCAAAGTGGGAAATAGCTCTCACAGCTGCCCACGCCTGTTTGGGCACATCTGTACATGTGGAATTCCAGGGCACATCTTCCCTCATCCCTGATTTAACTTAAAGGGCTACACAGCAGAATTATACTGGTCCAGTGTGCTCCCTCTCTCTCATAGCTGAAGCAAAGCTATTAGCATGGGGCTTGTGAAACAGCCACTTCCCTAGTCTTTTTTGGTGAGTAAGAATGGCCTCCAGGTGACCAGGCAAATAAGTTTTTGTAAAAAGAAGAACTCTTGGTTGCTCTCTTCCCGTTGTTCCTCCATTACCTGAATGAAATGTTTAAATAAGCCATGCCCATCTGTGCTGTCTAAGTGACCCAACATCTGGTTCTGATGCTCATCACCCACCCTATACTCTCTAGAAGATCCTAAAAACATAAGAACAGCCCTGCTGGATCAGGTACAAGGCCCATCTAGTCCAGCATACACACACTGGGAACCCCCCCAGCAAGAGGTAAGGCCATGCCCTCTCTCCTGCTGTTGTTCCCCTGCAACTGGTATTTAGAGACATCTTGCCTCTGAGGCTGGAGTAGCCTCATTTAAGAGTAGCAATGCCAGATTTGTTCCTTTTTCCACACTAAACCTGGATCTTAAGAGAGTTGACATTTCAATCACTTGGATTATTGTAAAAGGCTAGGATTCTCTCCCTGTCATCTTCCATGAACCTGTCTCCACTCTGTTCCTGTCTCAGCTCCTTTTCATTACACTTTTCATTTCTTCTGTTCCCTTGGCTTTGCTATGGGCCAAATTAGACGTGCTGCTGAGCACATCATTGTCTAGTTTGAAGGTTTTGAAACATTAAAACAGCATAATCATAGGGGCCTAATCCAGACTGGGACCACAGCGTGGAAGTATAGGGATGTTTAACCCCCCACTTTGCACCATTTCCCCATGGAAAATCCCTCTCAGGCTGCTTTGGGCCCCTGAACAATTTTCATTGACACCTTTGGTATCCCATAACAGCTTGGTGTGTGGGTGATTTTCAGCAAGAAAAAGTCCCCAAGAACATCTGAAGAGCCATGCTGTATCAGGCCTGTTTAGTCCAACATCCTTTTCCCACAGTGTCTCACAGATGCCTCTGGGAAGCCCACAGGCAAGAGTTGAAGGCATGCCCCTTCTCCTGCTGTTGCTACCCTGGCAACTATATTCAGAGGCATACAGCCTCTGAGCCTGGAGGTAGCCTATAGCCATCAAGACTAGAAGCCACTGATAGACCTGACCTTCATGAACTTGTCCAAACCCCTGTTTAAGTCACAAGCTGGAAAAGGGTTTATACATCCACTATCTCCATGCCATGGTCCCAGTCCAGAACAGGTTTCCATGCAGCTATTTACATCTCTCTCTCTCTCTCTCTCTCTCTCTCTCTCTCTCTCTCTCACACACACACACACACACACCATTTTATGGCTGGAGGCTGGCCTAACAAGTGTGGAGGCCAAGGTTTGGCTGTCTGTATTTAACTTTTGGCTTTAAAATAATTTTTTACCCGAAAGGTCTAGCTCCTCTTGTTTTGGAAGATGGTTTCCAATCTAGTTGGCCTAAATGCCTTTATGATATTCTGGGCAAGCATGGGTTTTTCACTCCAATTTTTAATGCCATTGGGACTCAGTGCTTCTAAAGGACTTATAAAACAACGCACAGTGGACATTGAAAAGCAGAGTGATTTGGGATTGATCTCTGCAAGAAATTCTCCTGGTAGCTTTCCAAGTTATCCCAGACCAGCTCATTATCTAACGAGACTTCTGTCTCAGAGAACGGCCTTTTCCCTTGAATGATTTAATGCTCTTCCATCTGCGATGTTGGAGGGCAGGTATCAAAAAAATTCCCTTGAACAGCCGGAGATGCCACTATGGGCAGGCCATTGTCTGTTACCCATGTTCTTTTATACTGTTCATTTTTTAGAGACATTCATATTTCTCTTATTCCCCCCCCCATCCAATATGCCTTATAGAACAGATGATGAATACACCTCTTTTCTTTTAGCCAATCACTATGCACCCATAACACTGTGTGTGGCTAAATTCTGTGTGGCTGCATGTAAGGTTAGGTCTGAGCTGGTTTGAGTTATACTTAGTTGTATTAAGGAAACTCTGATATTATATATTTGTACTATTTGTTCTGTGCTGCTTTATTATGGTCAAAGACCATAATAAAGTATTCTCATTCTCTCTCTCTCTCTCTCTCTCACACACACACACACACACACCCCAATGCATTGAATATCATGTCTAATCTAAGACAGAAGAACCCTCCTTTCTTTCTTGATCTGCCCCTCCCGGTCCTGTTCGCTCTTCAGTAATGAAATGTCCTTGAATCTTTTTCTAAGGGTTTCTCCCCCATTGGCCTAGGTTTGGGGTTTAAAAACATCAGTGGAAGGTTTATTTCCAAACATCACAGCTACTCCATAGCAAAGAAGCAAGTAATTCATCCTGTGGGGTCTGGTAAAACTGATGCTTGCTTTTTCATTCATTCAGCTGGTAATGTGCCTCACCTATAAAGGTTCAGGGAAAGTAACAATGCAATGTAATGTAATTTATACATCTACAGATACTCTTATTTTATCATTTCTACAGCACCATTCCTGCTTAATATTACACCCTTTTGTCGGTCCCTGATTTCCGAGAGGTTCGGGGCTCTAGGACCTGCAATAGGGCCTTTTCGGTTGCTGCCCCACATCTCTGGAACTCTCTTCCCCTTCAGATTCATCTAGCCCCTTCCTTACTGATTTTCAAATCTCTACTGAAGACTTTTATTTTTCACCAGGCTTTTGCCTTGTAGTTTATTTGCATTTTGTTAATAACTTTAGTTTTTAATTTAGAACATAATTTTTAATGTTGTCTTATTCACATGTTTTTGTACACCGCCCAGAGTCTTTGGAGTGGGCGATATATTAAATGTTTCTAATAGATAGATAGATAGATAGATATTATATGTTTTTAAAAGGACAGGTCTATGACCGAACTAGCTAACAAGCTGCATTTAGATGGTGGGTGGGGAGGGAGGAGCCAGGCTAAAAAGGAAAGAGTGCAATTACGCATCCTTAAGAGCTTGTTCCAATTGGACATGAAACCTCTGCACTAGATATTGGGGGCAACCTGGCTTGCATCAGGCCAATGTGTCAGTATCAGCTCAATCCATCAAGCAGGAGGATGGAGAGCTTAGTTTTACAGAAGATCCAGTGCTTCCTATCCTAAAGAAAGTTGTTGCCCACAAGGCAGCCTCAGTTACAGCAATTCGAATCATTGCCTTTCCCTCCACCTTCTTACCCTACAATGCACCAGAGCATGAAGCAATGTCATTATCTCGTGTTCTTTTCCTAGTGCATTTGGGGGGGAAATAGTTATGGGATGATCCTCTGATAGGTTATATAAAATGCCAAAATGAAACAGCATTGCATTGAATGCATTTTGATTTTTGATATCAGGGCTATTTTTCATCTGAATAGTTCCCGAAAAGGCAGCCCACTACCACTTTTCCGCCTCCATATCATTTCTGTCACCACATTGTGACATCATTACAATGTACTTTTCACCTGCCTGCTCCACTCCACATCGTTGACTGCTGCCTCTCTTTTGGCTATGCTTACTCTCCCATGTCCTGATGTCATTATAATGTGCTTTCCATAGCCCTGCCAGTGGCAGCCAATGGTGTGGAGGTGAAATCCACATCTTGAAGATGTCAGGAAGTATGATAAGTTGCAGAAGATTGTATGGAGGGGGAGCATAGGAACACAGGAAGCGGCAATATACTGAGTCAGACCATTGGTCTTTCTAGCTCAGTATTGTCTTCACAGACTGGCAGCAGCATCTCCAAAGTTGCAGGCAGGAATCTCTCTCAGCCCTATCTTGGAGATGCCAGGGAGGGAACTTGGAGCCTAGATGCTCTTCGGAGAGCGGCTCCATCCCTTGAGGGGAATACCTTACAGTGCTCACACTTCTAGTCTCCCTTTCATATGCAACAGGGTAGACCCTGCTTAGCTAAGGGGACAAGTCATGCTTGCTACCACAAGACCAGATCCCCTTTTCTCAACACTGAGTTGCCGTATTTGATGGCAGCCCAGTGTTATGCCCTATGTAACCAAGCCAAAAGCTTCACAGATCTTTAGGAGGATCAGAGTGGTACTGCCAGAGGCATGAAGGTCATGCACAGGGATAGGTTAGGATATCTGCAGGGGCGGATTAATGCATAGGCAATATAGGCAGCAAATTTTGAGGGGTGACAAATGGGAATGGTGTGTAAGTAAAGGGCTTGGGTTGGGGGGGGGAGTTAAATCTTCCTTCTCTACCTTTGAAAACCCACCACTGCGCAACAGGATGGCCGAAGGATGGTGGTGGCATGGCGGGGTTGACGGTGAGAGCTCCTTCCACGGACCCACTTGCCTCCCAAATAACAGGTCATGCCATTTTCGGTCCATTTCGGGGCTCTCTGCACATGAGAAAAAAGATTTAACTCCCCCCCGCCCCAGCCCTTTACTTGTAAAGGGAAACCCTTGCCGGATTCCTCTTTACAAGTATAATTGTCGAGCGTCTCGAGCCGGGGTGGCAAATCTTTGGTTGCCTACAGGAGGCAAAAAGCTTAATCCGCCCCTGGATATCTGTGAGCATAAGGATAAGGGAGGGAAGCTTCTAGAGCAGGACTGCACAACTTTGGCCCGCCAGCTGTTGTAGGACTACAACTCCCATCATCCCCAGCTACAGTGATCAATAGTCAGGGAGTTGTAGTCCAACATCTGCAAGAGGGCCGATGTGCAGTCTTGCTCTAGAGCTTTAAGGGGAAGGACAAGGGGATTGTTCTGGATGCCAAAAGGTCTGGGAAGAGAGACACAGGCTGCAATTATCATCCTTGTCCAGTTTCATAGTATTTGGGGATAGAGAGCTGGTCTTGCAGTAGCAATCATAAATTGTTCCCTTTGCTAAGCAGGACTTGCCTTGGTTTGTATTTGGATGAGCAACTGCATGTGAGCACTGTCTGCTGTAAGGTGTTTCCCTTAGGGGATTGGGCCATAGTTCGGTGGTAAAGCATCTGCTTGCATGCAGAAGGTCCCTGGTTCAATTCCTGGCTGCATCTCAAGATAGGGCTGGGAAAGCCTCCTGCCTGAAACCTGGGAGAGTCACTGCCAGGCAGTGTGGACAATACTGAGCTAGATGGACCAGTGGTCTGACTCAGTAGAAGGCAGCTTCCTATGTTCCTAACATAGTCAAATGACCACACTTCTTGACTCTTGCTGAACACCTTGCCATCCCAAGTGACCATGGTGTTTTTGGTCAATCCATTCATTTATGCAGGCCAGCTTTTGAATGATGCTTTAGTTACTTTTATTCCAGTAGAGGTGGGGCTAACAAATAGCCAGGAGCAAGAGCACTGAAGGCAGACTGCTCTTGCCTCTCTGTACATAATATCTGTCTCATTAAACCGCTAATATTCCTGCTTCAACTCAACTGTCTTGTGCTTGCATACCATAACTACTCTTCCCTCTGGATTCTACAGTGACCACTTGCATTGCATGTACAGACAGCCCAGCCTTGCCTTTCTGCTTGCCTAGCATTACAGTACTCTTGAGAAGAGTGGTTGATCTGCCGTGATGTCACAGTGGACTTGGGCAGACAGAAGTGACACAGCCCCTCTGGCTAGGATTGATTTTGCTGTTTTAACGTCATAATGGGCTTGGGCAGCCTCGAGATAGGCCGAAGTATTCTACAGGTGAAACTCGAAAAATTAGAATATCGTGCAAAAGTTCATTAATTTCAGTAATGCAAATTAAAAGGTGAAACTGATATATGAGATAGACGCATTACATGCAAAGCGAGATCAGTCAAGCCTTAATTTGTTATAATTGTGATGATCATGGCGTACAGCTCATGAAAACCCCAAATCCACAATCCCAGAAAATTAGAATATTACATGAAACCAATAAAACAAGGATTATAAATAGAACAATATCGGACCTCTGAAAAGTATAAGCATGCATATGTATTCAGTACTTGGTTTGGGCCCCTTTTGCAGCAATTACTGCCTCAATGCGGCATGGCATGGATGCTATCAGCCTGTGGCACTGCTGAGGTGTTATGGAAGACCAGGATGCTTCAATAGCGGCCTTCAGCTCTTCTGCATTGTTTGGTCTCATGTCTCTCATCCTTCTCTTGGCAATGCCCCATAGTTGCCTCTAATGGGGTTCAGGTCAGGCGAGTTTGCTGGCCAATCAAGCACAGTAATCCCATGGTCATTGAACCAGGTTTTGGTGCCAAGTCCTGCTGGAAAATGAAGTCAGCATCCCCATACAGCTCGTCTGCAGAAGGAAGCATGAAGTGCTCCAAAATCTCCTGATAGACCACTGCGTTGACCCTGGACTTCATGAAGCACAGTGGACCAACACCAGCAGATGACATGGCTCCCCAAATCAACACAGACTGTGGAAACTTCACACTGGACTTCAAGCATCTTGCATTGTGTGCCTCTCCATTCTTCCTCCAGACTCTGGGTCCTTGGTTTCCAAATGAGATGCAAAAGTTGCTCTCATCAGAAAAGAAGACTTTGGACCACTGAGCAACAGACCAGTTCTTTTTTTCTTGAGCCCAGGTAAGATGCTTCTGACGCTGTTTGTTGTTCAGGAGCGGCTTGACAAGAGGAATATGACATTTGAAGCCCATGTTCGGGATCCGTCTGTGTGTGGTGGCTCTTGATGCACTAACTCCAGCCTCAGTCCACTCCTTGTGAAAGTCCCCAACACTTTTGAATGGCCTTTTCCTGACAATCCTCTCCAGGCTGCGGTCATCCCTGCTGCTTGTGCACCTTTTTCTTCCACACTTTCCCCTTCCACATAACTTTCTATTAATGTGCTTTGATACAGCACTTTGGGAACATCCAACTTCTTTTGCAATTACCTTTTGAGGCTTTCCCTCCTTATGGAGGGTGTCAATGATGGTTTTCTGCACAACTGTCAAGTCAGCAGTCTTTCCCATGATTGTGATTCCTAATGAACCAGACTGAGAGACCATTTAAAGGCTCAGGAACCCTTTGCAGGTGTTATGGATTGATTAGCTGATTGGAGTGGGACTCCTGGAACCTAGACTGTTGAACCTTTTCACAATATTCTAATTTTCTGGGATTGTGGATTTGGGGTTCTCATGAGCTGTACGCCATGATCATCACAATTATAACAAATTAAGGCTTGACTTATCTCGCTTTGCATGTAATGCGTCTATCTCATATATCAGTTTCACCTTTTAATTTGCATTACTGAAATTAATGAACTTTTGCACTATATTCTAATTTTTCGAGTTTCACCTGTATCTACATGTACAAATGATACGTGTGAATGCACCAAACATGTCTTTGCAAATACAGTACGTGATTCATACAGGTACACTAATCAGGGGGCCAGGATTGGTTGTGAGTGAGTGCATGCACACTTGAAGACAAATTCTTGTAATGTGTGGAACAGCCACTACTACCATGTTGTTGGCTACTACTATTTATATACCATTGGGTTTTTTTTAACATAAATGTTCTCAGTGCAGTTTACAAAGAAAAATGAATAGGAAAGAAAAGATGGCTCCCTGTCCCCAAATAACCCCAGTCTAAGAAGAAACACAAACCAGACACCAGCAACAGCCACTGGAGAGGTGCTGTGTTGGGTTTGGATAGTGCTAGTTGCTCCCCCACTGTTAAATGCTAGTTTAGTGCTAGTTTCTTTCCCCCCAATTAGTGCTAGTTTCTCTCCCCCCCCTTAATAAAGACAAACAAAGTCAAGACCCAATGAGCCACTACACACATTTCAAAAACAAAAAAACCCCATTTGCAATCTTTCCCCATGGTTTGCATTAAGTTGGAATCCAAAAAGAGGTCACGCAATGATGTCCCTAGACTTTGTCAAAGCATTCTTCTTATAGTACAGCATTTTCAAGTCAATTCCATTTTCCTTGCTCCCCAAGAACCTGGCAGCCCTGCCCTATGTTTAGAAAGTCATGTTTGTTCGGTGCTTCACATTTTACTTGACTGGTTTTGTTACAGACTCTAAAAATTCTGCCCTTTAGGAGTTCTGCTGTGAAAAGCCACATTATAAATGATGAATTAAAGCTTTTGTTAAATAGCGTTGAGCCTGCATTTTATATTCTTGAATGCATTTCAGCGACAGCTCCTGATCTATTATTGTTGTTGTCATTCATAATTTAGTGAGTGCTGAAGATTTCTGGTGTCTGCAAGAGACTAAAAAGTGAGAGATCCCTGCCCACAGGAGCTTACAATTTCTGATCCAAAAGATTTTTGTTTCTTTTATACTTATAAAATCTTCATGAAGGTTGCATGATGATGTTGTCTAGTGGGAAATGCTGCTGGAGCATCCATTATCACACGAGGCTCCAGAGTTAGATTAAGGTCTCATTCAAGAGGCTGGGATGTTTAGAACTTCAGCTCAGACTAACTTTACTTTTAGAATGCTGAATTAATTCCGCAGTGCTGGTCTCCTGCTAATTTGGTACATTTTCATTAAGAACACTCCCAGAACACTCTAGTGCAAAGCTACTCTGTGTGTCATCTCATGCCATGTGCTGTCAGCAGATGCAGAGGACACGTATGATGAGATGGCGATCAATACGAATACAACAAATATTTATATACCACTTTTCAACAGAAGTTTCCCAAAGTGGTTTACATAGAGATAATCAATCAATCAATCAATCAATCAATCAAGTAAATAAAATGGCTGCCTGTCTCCAAAGGACTCACAATCTTAAAAAGAAACATAGGATGGACACCAGCAACAGCCACTAGAGGGATGCTCTCCTGGGGTGGATAGAGCCAGTTGCTTTCCACCTGCTAAATAAAGAGTTTAAGGTCACATCCCATGTCCTGGAACTGAACAAAATCCACCCCCAAGATTTTACCAAGCGCTTGTAAGCTGCAGTTTAAGGTTACATAGGAATATAGGAGGCTTCCTGTTGTATTCTATCCAGTGAGGCTCTCCACATGTGGAGTGGGTGGCTGATCCAGCTGCCCAGGGCCGATCTGGATCCCTGCTCAGAGGCGTATCTAGGGAAAATAGCGCCTAGGGCAAGCACAGAAATTTCGCCCCTGTCCAAACATCTGACACCCATCTTTCAGATAACTTTACTACAATATCAGCTGAAAAATATAAGTCAAGCTCGTTAATCTTTTAAAATTTCAAAAACTATTTAGCAGTGGATGTAACCAGACCAAAAAATGCTGGAAAACTACAAATTTCCAAAAATACCCAAATACTATGTGGAGGTGTACTTGGAAAACTAAACAGAAGTGCCTGTCTAATTCTCTACTATCCATTGTACCATCACTATTACATAAGTTTTAAAAATAAATGGAGAATTTGGCTTTTCCCAGATACTCTGAAAATAATTAAAGGACAGTAATATAATAATAATTAATTATGCACAGTAAACTGTCACTGCTTGGAATATATTCTAGTCTTTCAGAAAGACAGTTAAAATGAGAGAAAGAGAGCAAGAAACTCCCAGTGGGCCTTAATACTAAGGATTCCACACTGATTCAAAGACAAACTCACCATTAATAGCCATATTATTAAGACACCACATTTAACTCACTTATCATAAGAAGCAAAGTAAGAGCAAATGAATACAATTCTAGCTCATAAGCTTCAGCTCAGTATTCACAAGCCCTGATTCTCTGTACATAGTGCCAAACTGAATATGTGTACAGTGACTTATATTATATTAATTTTTTTTACCTGTAGTCCCTTCAGGGTGCTTCCTATAGGCCATGGGGGGGCTCTTCAAAGGTTACCCCTCCCACCACTGGCCTCTAGGGCCTTGCAGAGACCATTTGAGCATGTGCAGTGGCCATTTTTAAAAATAATTGTGGTTTTTTTTAAATGGCCACTGAAAACAAAATGGCCACCGCACATGCTCAAATGGCCTCTGTGAGGCCTGGCATGGCCTAGGGCCTCACAGAGGCCATTTGAGCATGTGCAGTGGCCATTTTGTTTTTGGTGGCCATTTTTTAAAAAATTAATTTTAAGAATTTGCGCCCCCTTCAAGTGGTGCCCAGGGCATGTGCCCTGTCTGCCCTACCCTAGATATGCCCCTGTCCCTGCTCATCTGCAGGGAGAGCAGGCTAAGCCCGCTTTCCCCACAAGCCCAGTGTGGAGAGTGTGGAGAGCCTGCATGTTAGTGTGGAGAGCCTGCATGTCTCCTGCCCACAGAATTAGATCCCCAGCTGCAGCCAGGCTGTGAGCTCAGCCAAGGCCTGACTTTGAGGAGCTTGTTAAGGAGGCCATCTATATTCTGTTGCTGCTTTAGAAATCTCGCTGCTGAGTTTGGTTTATTATGGTTTTGTCAGGTACTTTACGATGTTTTAAAACATTTTATTGGCTTCCATAAAGTGCAGTGAGCTACCTGTCTAAGCAACAGGCAAGAGAGCTAATCTGTGCCCCTTTGAACTCCACTGATGTGGCTTGTGACCGCGAGGAGGCTCCGTGGTTACTCAGGAGAGGACCCTCACATTCCTGTTGTTCTTTTAAAAAAATCTTTTTATTGTTTTCCAACAGAATAAACAAGAAACAATAAACAGTAGAAGAGAAAGAGAAAGAAAATAAAAGTAATTTTTACAATTAGCAGTTCTTAGACATCTCATGATCACATACATCAATCGGGAAGTCCAGCAGCTAACCTCTGTTCTCCACCTTCCAAAGAGACACCCATCCACACAAATCCACCCTTGCCAAGAATTATTAGAAAACAACAACAACAAAACACAGAGATAACCATGCATTCTAGAAAGAAAAGCCAAATCTTGGATGAGGGTGTTGACCCTGTGCTAAACTGTAAATTATGAAAGGCTCCCAAGTAGAAATAAATGTTTCCTTGTCCACAGAGGCATATTCCCATAATTTTAATAACCACTCATCTTCCGTCGGAGTTTTTTGTTGTCTCAATTTAGCCGCATATAAGATCCTGGCTGCAGTAATCATATACAAAGACAGCTCAGAATACTTAGTAGGAATATAAGATTTAGTCGTGTTTAACAAAAAAGCCTCTAGAGAGTAAGGAAAATTTATGTTTAAAATTTCTTACATCTTACAATGATTCCACACACACCCCCGAGTTGTTGTGCTTTGCTACGTGTCCACCACATATGATAATATGTCCCCTCATGGTTCTTACACTTCCAACAATCTCCAGAGTAATTACTGTCCATCTTTGCAAGCATCGTAGGAGTAATATACCATCTAAAGTACATTTTGTACCAATTTCCCCTTAAAATGCTATTTGCTGTAAATTTAATGTTCACCTTCCATTGGTATTCCCATTGTTGCAGATCTATTGTTCTGTTTAAATTTTGCATCCACTTGATCATACAGTCTTTTATCTGTTCTGTTTCTGTTTCTGACTCATATTTCAATAGCAACTTATATATCAGTCCCTGTAAATGATCGGTATTCTTAGCAATTAATACTCTAAATTCTGTTAAGTCTCTAAGTTTGCCACCTTGTCTCTGTATTTCTTTCTGCACTATACCTGTTCTTCTTCTCACTGAAAATAATGAGAGTAACAGCAGAAGGGCAAGGATGCTCCTTAGTAGCCACACTGCCTCCCGGTATTTGCATGTTGTGTCAGTAGGAGCACAGAATAGCAATCTCACTTATCACCTAGACAGGCGGTTTGCTGCGCTGTATGTTAGCCACTGTTTTTCTGAGATGCCCTTGATGGTTGAAGAGCAGAGTATAAACTTAGCAAGCAAATGGCTATAGGAAGTTTGCATCAGGCCAGCTGCCCAATGTCTAAGTTGGCTTTCAGAGAAAGAAAAGGGGTTTTCTTTCATGTGTACTGGGGAATTCATGAAGTTTCACTACAGTAGCATACTGTGCACCTTTGTTGACACTTGCACATCATAACAGTGTCATGGTATTTCCTATTCCAAGTCCAAATGCTGATTTTAAAAAATATATCCTACCCCAGTACAACATCCCTCTAATGGTTGTTGCTGGTGTCTAGTTTGTATTTATTTTTAGATTGTGAGCCCTTTAGGGACATGGGACCATCTTGTTTATTTAATATTTATTTTTCTATGTAAATGGCTTTGGGAGCTTTTGTTGAAAAGCGGTATATAAATATTCTTCTTCACCATCATAGCTGTGCAATAAGGACAGCTATAGTGCAGCCTTAGCAACATGGAACACGGGAATTTGCCTTATACAAAGTCAGACTATTGGTCCATCTAGCTCAGTATTGTCTACACAGACTGGAAGAAGCTTTTCCAAGGTTGCAGGCAGGACTCTCTCCCAGCCCTATCTTGGAGGTGCCAGGGAGGGAATGTGGAATCTTCTGCATGAAGCATGCAGGTGCTCTTCCCAGAGCAGCCCCATCCCTTGATTATCTTACAGTGCTCTCAAACATGTAGTCTCCCATTCAAAGGCAAACCAGGGTAGACCCTGCTTAGCAAAGGACAATTCATGTTTGCTACCACGAGACCAGCTCTCCTCCTTTGCTCTGCACAGACTGGCAGCAGCTTCTCCAAGGTTGCAGGCAGGACTCCTAACTCAGAGATGCCAGGAAGGGAACTTGGAACCTCCTGCATGCAAGCATGCAGGTGCTCTTCCACGGAGAAATGGCCCCATCCCTTAAGGGGAATAATTTACAGTGCTCACATGTGGTCTCCCATTCAAATGCAAACCAGGGTAGACCCTGCTTTGCAAAGGGGATAGATAATTCATGCTTGCTACCACAGTGCCACAATACCAGCTCTCCTCCCTTGTGCATGTAAGTCCCATGGTGTTCAGCTCAGGCGCGGAGCCACGACACAAGCGGCCCATGCCCAGCCGTGGTGTGGTGGCCCCTCTCACTCTGCCCCCGCATCTGTCGTGAGATGTGGGGGCTAGCCATGTCCCCGTGTCAGATGCAGGGGGTGTGGTCTGGCTCCCGAACAGAGCTGCATGGCTCCGTTCGGCAGTTAGAGCCTGGCCGGCGCTGCGTTTGCAGCATGGTCAGGAGCGAGCTGCTCCTGGCCATACCGTGAACGCAGCGCCGGCCATTTAATCCGCAAATGGGGTGCTAAATCAGTACCCCTCACGTCTGACGTCAGACGCGGTGTGTGTGTTGGGGCCGTGATGTGTGGTCCCTGATTGGTGGCGGCTCGGGTACTTTGAACCCATTTGCCCAATGTTGGCTCCGCCCCTGGTTCAGCTGCCTAGCGTGTTTAGGATTGCAGTCTTTTCTGGCTGGTTACAGACCACCTTTGCCTTGTTCCCCTCTCCCTCCCTATCTGTCTCAGCTGCTCAGGAGCCAGGTCTCATACACTCAATCTGGGGAGCTACAAAAAAAGAGCAACTTGGACCAAAAATAAGTCCTTCCCCTCCAAGGCAATCATGTTAATCAGCCCTGAGCTATCATATGATTGTTTCACCAACTCAAAGCAGGCACACTTCACTTGCATCAAGTCAGCTACTGGAATCAATGTGTTGAGTGAGAGCAAGATATAAATGGTTGCTGGAGTGGTAAACATTTGACAATTAGGATTTTTTTCTCAGCAAATTAGGAGACTGAAAAACATCACCAGACATTTTACTAAGTCTCTTTGCAACCATTCAAAGACAAGAAGGTTGATTGCTACTATCCTCCTCCTGATGTGAAATTGTTACTGAGGGCTCTTTTCCCCCTTGTTTGTTTTTTTTAAAAGCTTTTCTGTCCACATTTGATTTAAAAAACACACCAGTAAATTCTCATACTTCTCAATGAACTGGGCAAGCAACAGAGGCGTATCTAGGGAAAATAGCACCTAGGGCAAGCACTGAAATTGCACCCCCTGTCCAAACATCTGACACCCAACTTTCAGATAACTTTACCATAATATCAGCTCAAAAATGCAAGTCAAATACAAGTTAATCTTTTAATCTTTCAAAAACTATTTAGCAGTGGACGTAGCCAGACCAAAAAATGCTGGAAAACTACAAATTTCAGTATGCTGGGGCTCATGAAATACTCAAATACTATGTGGAGGTGTACTTAGAGAACTAAACAGAAGTGCCTGTCTAATTCTCTACTATGCATCTACTAGCATCACTGTTAAATACGTTTTAAAAATAAATGGAGAATGTGACTTTTCCCAGATACTCTGAAAATAATTAAAGGATATGCAGAGTAAACTGTGTCACTGCTTGGAATATATTCTAGTATTTCAGAAAGACAGTTAAAATGAGAGCAAGAAACTCCCAGTGGGCCTTAATACTAAGGATTTCACACTGATTCAAAGACAAACTCACCATTAATAGCCATATTATTAAGACATCACATTTAACTGACTTATCACAAGAAGCAAAGTAAGAGCAAATGAATACAATCCTAGCTCATAAGCTTTAGCTCAGTATTCACAAGCCCTGATTCTCTGTTCATAATGCCAAACTAAATATGTGTACAGTGACTTATATTATATTAATTTTTTAAATTACCTGTAGCCCCTTGGGGGGGCTTCCTAAAGTCCATGGGGGGGGGGCTGCAAAGGTTCCATCTACCCCTGCTGGCCTCTAGGGCCTCACAGGGACCATTTGAGCATGTGCAGTGGCCATTTTTATATATATATATATATATATATATATATATATATATATATATATATAAAGGCTGCTGAAAATAAAATGGCTGCCGTGTATGCTCAAATGGCCTCTGCGAGGCCTGGCATGGCCTAGGGCCTCACAGAGGCCATTTGAGCATGCACGGTGGCCATTTTGTTTTTGGCAGCTATTTTTTAAAAAAATTAAAAATGGCGTCCCCTTTCAAGTGGCGCCCGGGGCATGTGCCCTGCCTGCCCCACCATAGATAGGCCCCTGGCAAGCAAGTTATTGCTGAAGACTGTTAGCTCTATCCTTTCCAGCTCAAATTCCATCACGACACTGGATTTGTATTGTTTCAATTTCTCAGGAATTTCAACCACAGCCCTATTGTACTTTAAAACCATTGACTGAAGCATGCTGACTTACTGTGGAATATCCCTGTGAAAAATCAGAAACCTGTTTTCAATTAATTGAACAAGGGAAACAAAACCTTTCTCTTACATGTTTATGGGTCAATATAGTTTGTACAAGGCACAATGCCCCCTTGTTGCAAGGCATCAGAATGCATTTGAACTATATCTATGCCAGCCAGAGAGAGGGCAGGGCAATAAATAGATGCTACCTCCTGAGCATTTATCATTACCTTTATACAACATAAATCCATCAATGGACATGCTGCTACTGCCGGCAAGCTGACACTTTGGGATGGAGTGGCATAGAATGTTATTGATGTGTTTGTCTCCAATTTGCTTAGAACAATGTCAGTAATGTGATACTTTTTATGGACTCAGCTTCTGCTACTGAAAAGAACAGGCTCTGTAGACAGACTCTCTACTCAGGTTTAATATAGACAAGAGGTTAGGGATAACCTAGATGTTTGCAGGCAGGGCCTGCAGAACGGAATGCTGCTAGGTGAAAACCTTTCCCCATTTTATTCATTCAGTTTATATACCACACTTCCTAAAGTGGCTCAGGGTGGTTTGCATTAAAAACAAAAACACATAAAAAATCAAAAGCCATTTAAAAGCATTTAAAACTAGATATCATTAAAAGCCAGGCCAAAAAGATGGGCCTTTAAGGCTCTGCTTGAGATATCTATTATCTCCCTGAGATAATCTCATATCCACAGGGAGTGCATTCCACAACCTAGGGGTGACAACTGAGAAGGCCTGATCCCAGGTTGCCACCAGATGAACTGGTGGCACCCAAAGATGGACCCCTCCTGATCCGGTGGGCATCTTGTAGAGAAAGGCACTCCCTCAGGTAGCCCAGACCTAAGCCATTCAGGGCTTTAATGGTATTAACCAGCATTTTGTACTTTGCCCAGAAACATATCAGCAGCCAGTGCAACTGTTTAAGAAGAGGCATAATGTGGTATCTCCAGGGTACACCAGAAACCAAATTTTGAACCAACTGAAGTTTCTGAACTAAGTACAAAGGCAGCCCTACAAAGAACATATTACAGTTGCCCAATCTGTAGGTTACCAGCTGGTGTAGCACTGTTTTCTGGTCATTCTCCGAGGAGCTGTAGAATCAGTCGCAGCTGGTAAAAAGTCTCAACCTGAGGCACCAGGGTGAGACCTGGGTCCAAGAGCACTCCCAAGCTATGAACCTGTTCTTTCTGGGGGAGTGTAACCTCTCCCAGAACAAGAGGTTCTATCCCATCTTGCAGATTAAGACCCCACAAAATGAGCACCTCCATCTTGCTTGGATTAAGCTTCAAGTTATTATCCCTCATCCAGCCCTTCTTTCCATATATTTGTATACCACCCACTACCACAGACTCTAGGTGGGTTAAAGCAATAAAACAAAGAACTTTCAACAATTAAAACATAACAAATCAAATCAAAATACCCACTGAAACTATGAAACAGCTAAAAAACCTGGCTGAAGAGATGCATTTTCAGCTGTTCCCTAAAAACCAATAGGGATGGAGCAACTCTAATCTCAGCAGGAAGTGCATTCCAAGCTCTGGGGCAACTACAGAGAAGGTTCACCTTTGAGTTGCCACCAGACAAGCAGGCAGCACCTTCAGATGAACCTCCCCTGCAGATCTTAATAGGCGGCAGCCGGGTACATAACAAAGAAGACATTCCCTTAAATACCTTGGGCCCCAGCTGTTAAGGGCTTTATAGGTAATAACCAGCATTCTGAATTTTGCCCCCTATTGAGTCCTGAGGGACTCCATATAGTAGCTCCTGTTTTGAAGAGCAACTATCACCAAGCGCCACCATCTGAAATCTACCTGAGACATAGGAGTGGAACCACTATAAAACAGTGCCTTCCTATCCTCAGATCTATCAGGTGATGCAGAAGTACATCATGGTCAGTGGTATCAAAAGCAGTTTAGAGATCCAAAAGAACCAGCATAGTCACACTCCCTCTGTCAATTCCCTGGTGAAGGTAATCTATCAAGGCCGACCAAAGTTGTCTCAACCCCATAGCCTTCTCTAAAGCCTGTTTGAAATGGGTCTAGATAACCAGTTTCCTCCAAAACCGCCTGGAGTTGGTCGGCCACCACCCTCTCAGTCATCTTACCCAATCATGGGAGGTTGGAGTATGGCCTATAATTATCACCAGGGGATCCAGAGTTGGCTTCTTGAGAATTGGTCTCACCACCAAACAAGATGGTCTCCTTCAAACAAGATGGCATCCTGCACTCCCTCAGTGAGGTATTAATGATATCAATTAGGCCAGCTCCAACAACCTCCCTGCAAGATGAAATTAGCCATGTTGCGCAAGGATCCAAAGTGGTAGGTCATATAGCTCCAAGCAGCTTGTCTACATCCTCAGGAGTCACAAACTGAAACTGATCCAATCTAATCTCACAAGAGGGATTGCTGAACATCTCCTTAACTGGTTCTGCAGAAATATTGGAGTCCAGATCAGCCTGGATGCGAGAAAATTTATCTGCAAAGATCTTATTGACTGTATCACAGTGAGACATTGAGGCTATTCTCACGACAAGCAAAAACAGGGCTTGAGGTCTGAAGGCGGGGTTAGAACTCCCGTGTGAAACCTCAGCAAGCTCCCAAACAGGGCTCTGTCAAAAGAGGGTCACCCAGTTCCCAGCCCCTCCTCTAAAACCAGGTTCAACAAGCAAGGGAGGTTGCCTACCCCCTCCCAGTGCTCGTGTGGAACCACGGAACACTGTGGGACGCTGCTTGAGGCTCCCTCCCCGGGGATACCATAGAGCCTGGATACCAGAGTGGGCTGCAAAGCAAGCAGAAGTTTGCTTGGGGAAAGCCTGTCCAGCAAACAGCACTGAGCTTCCTTAAAGTGGCAGGCACCTTGCAAATGAGCCCAAGGGAAAATATGAACATAAGAAGCTGCCTTCCACTGAGTCAGACCACTGGTCCATCCAGCTTAGTACTGTCTACTCTACACAGACTGGCAGTGGCTTCCTGAGGCTCTCAGGCAGGATTCTCGCTCAGGGAGGCAGAGTCGCCACTTGGCTACAGCGGCAGGTGGGGGGGGGGAAGCGGGGTTCTTACCTTCTGTACACACTATGCAGTGGGATGGGGCTGCCATGGAGGCCACAGCTTCAGGGAGGGTGAGGGGGCGGGGCAGGTTCCTCCTTCTGAATTCCCAAACCATGCTGTTGTACAGTGAGATGGAGCGATGGGGGCTGCCACAGCAAGAGTGAAGCGGGTGGTGGCACATGTGGCAAGGTGGTGGCACATGTGGCAAGGAATGAGGTGCACACTCCTCATTGCCTGCTTGTCTTCCCATCCACTGTGATCAGAGGGGCAACTGGACAGGGGTGGTAGGAGACACATCTCATCACCCTTGCCACCGGCTTAGTGCCTGGGCTAGTTGTGGGGGCATCTGGCAACTGCTGCAGGGGGCATCTGCTGTTTTCCTCCTGGATCCGGGGAGTGTGTTGAGGTTTGTGTGTGTTCATGTTGGCTTTTCCTTTGCTGGTAGCTGCAGTTGCAGCTGCTCTCTTCTCATTCCTGCCTTGTTGTGAGCAGGGAGTTTTGGGCATGGGCCTTTGACAGTGCTGCAGTTGCCAGGGAAGGGTTAACTGAGGCTACCAATCAGGGAGCAGCAAAGCGGGAATGCAGCTTGGAACCCTCTGAGTGGTCTCCTTGGGTCATGTGACCCCCCCAGCCACTCAGGGGGCTGAAGGACCAACATTGCAAGCTGTGGCTGACTGCCTAGAAGAGAACCCTGTAAAAGTTGGTCGTCAGTCTCTCATATTCACCGCTGAGGCTTCACCAAATGCACGTGTGTTTGTTGTGAGGCTTGAAATAGGGTAAAGGTTGTATGCATGGGGATCACCCTGTTTTCTGCTCCTGTGAATAGCTTCATTGTTTCTGGAAACAGATTTAAAATAGAAGGGGCTTGAGTTAAACTTCTAACAATCTGGAACAGCTCTGCTGTAGGAGAAGTTGCAGATGCAATATGCACAGAATAAAATTGCTTCCTTACTACACGTATTGCCACAGCATAGGCCTTCAAATGGGCTCTATGCTGTGTCTTATCAAATTCAAGATGAATCCTCCTCCATTTGAACTCCAATAATCTACTTTACCGCTTCAGCTCCCGTAGCTCTTTTGTGTACCATAGAGCTAATTTTGAAGCAGGTCGGAGTGAGGCAGACTCAGGTTTGTTGTGGTCAAGAAATGGTTAATAGGGTCTGCAAGGTGCTCTAATTGCAAACTTGCAAACAGCACAATAATTCTTGTTCACTGTGGAATGCAGGCTGGGGCCCCTCTGATATCTCTAGATAACAGGGCGCTAGCTAACAACACCTTCAAGGACACATCTGGAAAGGGGAGTGAAATAGTTTTAACTGTGTGCAGAAAAAAGAAGGAGGAGAAATGCTTAATTATAGTTAGCAGAGAAAATGTTTGATTGGTATAACTGTAAAATGATGCTGCTTATTAATGAGGATTGTATCTACAATATGTAAATTGCTATGTATACAAAAGGCGAAGTCACGATGTAAACGGGGCTCAGCCTTTGGGATTTATTCTGCTGAATCTTAAATTGCTAGCAATAAATTCTGCTTTCTCTCAAACTGCTGGTGACAATCTCTGTCTCAAGAACCCGGGGGAATTTCTGCTACAGGAGAGGATACTTAGGAGCAATTGTGACTACTACTGTGGTAAGTTCCCTGTTTCAGTATCCAGCAGGGCATTGACAGAATCACCGGCAGACCCAACTCCAAAACCCTCCAAGGCCCTGTGGAATCTTACTGGATCCACAGCCTTCTCAGGCAGATGATTCTCAGGCCCACCTAAGAGAATGGCAGCGCTCTCTGGGAGAGGTCCTCCTGGGGAGCAAGGGGTCTATTCAGCAGGAATAGTAAGACTGGCTCCAGATGCACTTGATAATAAGTCAGAGGCCAGTTTTCAGGGGGACCTCTTCAAAAACCCTCCCGACCCTGGAGATGGCTGCTGGTACAACTGCTAACTGTGATCTCCAGCACCCTGAACCTAGCTCTCAGTTCCATTGCACTACAGCTCTCTGGAACAGTGCTGTAGATCAGTGCTAGAGCATCTGCTTTGCACACAGAAAGTCCCAGCTTCAATCCCAGGCATCTCCAGGCAAGGCTGGGAAAGACTGAAACTTTGGAGAACCATGGCCAGTCAGTGTAGACAATACTCAGCTAAATGGACCAACAGTCTGATCTATTACAAGCCAACTTCCAGTGTTCCTAAATTCCGACTCCATGGCTGTCTGCTTATCACCAATGGGCCCCTTTGCATACAATATTGAAGCTATTCACACGATCACTGGAAAGCGGGCTAAGGGAGCCTAGCTCGCTTTCCAGGGGTCATGGGAACCACCGGGCTCGCAGGCGAGCCCGGTGCTCCCAAGGTGGCTAGCCTGCCTAACTACCCCTCCCCTAAGACGAGGTTAATGGAGCGAGCGCTCCGTTAACCTCATCTTTTTGTTCGTGTGTTGCTGTGGGTCACGGTGACACATGAGTAGACCCTCAACTGGGAGGCTGCAAGCAGCCTCCCGGGCTTGGGGGTCTCTCCGGAATACCTTGTGCGCTCACATGGGAGATCCCGGAACTTCCCGGGGCCGCACGGCCCCCAGTCCCTGCCACCCTGCTGGCTCCATCATGGAGCCAGCAGTTGTGTGGGTGGCCGATCTGCTCGTCTGCGGGGAGAGCAAGTTAAGCCCGCTCTCCCTGTAGTTAGCCCCAAAGCTCTTCTCACTGATTGTGAGAAGAGCTTCATTGTCTACACTGTCTAAAAGCTGCTATCCAGGGTTTCCCAAACCTAGCTGGAGATGTAAGGGAGTGAAACTGGCACCTTCTGCATGCAAGGTGGATATTCTACCACTGAGCTGCAGACCCCTCTAGTGTGCCATAAACCCATGCCCTGTTGAAATATTTAAAAGAATCTGGTTAAGAAACAATCCAGGTTTCATGATCACTGTTATGATCAGAGCTTGTTGGATTGCTTCAAAGGGAACACACTTATTGATTCCTAAGCAGTTAGAGCATTTGCTTTTTACCCTGGGAAGTTTGCTGATGATTAAAGCATTTTTTTGATGGATTTCTTCCGGAACCTCCACTTAATTCAATGTTCCTCTCTGGTACAAAGATAAATGAGCATAAAATGTAGTAGGTTTTAAAGCAATTATCATTTTAAGAAAATTCTCCTTTTGTGCATTGGTCTTTAGAAATAACATTTGGCAAATCACAATAATTTGCACATGCACGAAAACACACACACACACACACACAGAGTTCCTCCTCATTTCCTGAGGACGTGATTGGTTATGGTTTGTTAGCTTTTTTGCTGAAATGTATAAAAGGTGCATTCAACATATGGTGGTTAGTTTACATACCTGTATTTTTACTTTGCACCTGCAAACAATTTTATTTTAAAACAATAGCTGCTTGCCTTGGCAATATGATAATGCCAACCAAAAATAGAATACAGATTATCAATCAGGTATATGACAGGTTCTGGATACTCATACACAGGCTAACATCCAAACTAAGCAATTCATGAGTAGTCCCACTGAAATTAATGGACTACTCATGAGTAATTTAGTCTGCTTTTTATTGCTGCCACCCCCCACGCCCGTTTTTGGCAATGGAAGTAGGGACAGGATTCCATTTGGTTTTGCAGCCAGGCCAGATGTTTGCCATATTGGATGACATCATCAGTTGGTACCCACGAAGAAGCTGTGAAGGGTCCATTGTAACTTAGTAGTACAGTAAATGCTTTGCATGTATAAGGTCTCAAACTCAGTCCCTGGCATCTCCAATTAAAAGTTTCCTGTGTAGCAGAGATGGGAGAAACTTCTCTGCCTAATGTCTCACAGAGAGACTGCCAGTCAGAGAAGCCAGCACCGGGTTAGAATATAAGATTAGCCCTGCTGTTGATACTATGCGGATTGGCAACCAAGCTACTTGGATGCAGAACATTCAGATCCAGTCCTTTGTATTCAAGTTGCTACAGAAAGGAGAGGCTACTAGGAGGCTATTCACACGGTCTGCAAAAATCGGGCTAAGGGAGCCTAGCCCGATTTTTGCAGCTCGTGAGAACCACCGGGCTAGGCTGTGAGTCCGGTAGTTCCTAAGCGGGTCACCTGCTTCTGTAGCCCGATGCTTAAACCAGGTTTGTTGAGCGAGTGCTCCGTAAACCCGGTTTTAGCAATCGTGAGTTGCCGCTGCGCCGCACCATGGCTACTCATGAGTAGACCCCCGGAGGGGAGGCGAAAAGCCGGCTCCGGGGGTCTCTCCAGCATGCCCTGCATATTCGGGCAGGGCATGCTGGAGCTTCCGGGGGCTGATTGGCCCCCACTCCCCCCAGCACCCACCGGCTTCATAACGGAGCTGGCAGTCGTGTGGGCTCCCTGCTCACCCTCCCCGGGCAGGTCTCTATGATCGTGAGACCTGATCTTTGACTATCTATGAAAACCTGTGTGTCTCACCAATTAACAAAACAAGGGGGATAGCCTCGCTTACACTATACAATACCCTCATCTCCGAATCCTGTGGTTCCTTGTGAGGGCTAAAAGCAACATGGGAAACAGATTTAGGAACCTCTCTTGAAGATAATCAATGGGAAGCAATTCGGCTGAAACAACCACTTCGAACAGGGCAGCTCAACTTCAGCCCTCCTGCAGAGCTTGGCCTAGAACTTCCATAATCTCTGGCTATTGGCCACTGTGGCAGGGAATTATGGGAGTTGTAGTCCAAAAACAGCTGGGGGACTTAAGTTGAGCAGGCCTGACTTAGAACCACATCTGCCCAGATAAGGGAGGCAACATTAAAGGTCATACATAGATGGCATCTTATTCCAATCAAGATGCACTATATCACCAAAACATCTTCCCCATTTTGTTGGGGGGGGATGTAAAAACAGAGGTACTCTCCTTCCTTTATGGTGGGGTTGCCCATACATAAAAGGCTATTGGATTTTTTAAAATATATAATTGCTGAAATAGGTGAACACAATCTTCAGCCTGATCCAATGTTGGCACTTTTTATCAATTTACAGAAGTGCTCACAAAGATAAAGATCTAATAAGTCTGCTGCTAGCAGCAGCCAAGATTGAGGTAGCTAAACACTGAAAATCCTCAAAGGGTTTATGCACTGAAAATTGGTTCAATAGGGTCTGGAAGATTGCATTATCTGAAAAGCCAACCCATCAAATCAGGTTAGCTAGAGGAGTAACAAAATAAGACAAGTTTTTGGAAATATGGTTTCCATTTATTGAATATGTCAATAAGGGATGGTCAGTTTGTAACCCTCCACACACTCAAATCAAATTTTGGAATGATGTTCTTTCTTGAATTCTGTTTTCAATTGTCTCCTATCAAGCTGTACCTGAATGCTCAGCAACTGACAATCTCTTCTTAACAATGGACTTGCATATTACCTCAAATGGCTCTTAATTTCTGGCTTATGTTTGAGTTTTTATTGCTCATTTCCATTGCCACACAGTTTTTACACATGTTCTGTAAAAATAAATAAAATAAAATAATTTATATTGAAAATAAAATAAAATTTTAAAAAGGAAAAATAGAACAGCCCTGCTGGATCAGGCCTAAGGCCCAACCAGTGAAGCATCTGGTTTCACACAGTGGTTCATCAGATGCCTCTGGAAAGCCCACAGGCAAGAGGTGAGGACATGTCCTCTCTCTTGTTGTTGCTCCACTGCAACTGGTATTGAGAGGCATCTTGCTTCTAGGAACATAGGAAGCTGCCTTCTATCGAGTCAAGCCATTGGTCCTTCTACCTCAGTATTTTCTACATAGACTGGAAGTAGCTTCTCCAAGGTTGCAGGCAGGAGTCTCTCACAGCCCTATTTTGCAGATGCAAGGGAGGGCATCTTGGAACCTTCTGCATGCAAGCATACAAGTGCTCTTTCCAGAGCGGCCCCATTCCCTAAGGGGAATACCTTTATAGTGTTCACATATAGTCTCCCATTCACATGCACACCAGGGTGGATCTTGCTTAGCAAAGGGGACGATTCATGCTTGCTACCACAAGACCAGCCTATAGCCACAAGACCAACCTATAAGGAAGGCATGTTGGCTATACTGGGAAGGCGTGTTGGCTATATTAAAGTCAACACGCCCTCTGGTCCTTCTACCACCCAAAGAGACCCCAGCAACTCTCACAGCAGTCCATCTTGCCTGAAGCTGGTATTATTAAATGCCAGGTCCATTAATACAAGGACCACAGCCATACAGGAGGTAATCCTGGATGAGCATGCAGACCTAGCGTACATTAAGGAGACCTGGTTGGATGAGAGGGGAGATGTAAATCTCTCCCAGTTGTGCTTACCAGGTTTCCAGGTGCAGCATCGGCCAAGGTGGGGTGGGCGGGGAGGTAGGGTTGCCCTGGTTCATCGGGAGACCATCCTTCTCACCATTCTGACCAGTTTGAGTGCTTGTATGCAGTGATGGGACCACGAGATAAAGTTGGGTTTCTGTTGGTATACCACCCACCCTGCTGTCTAACAGTCTCCCTGCCTGAGCTGCTTTAGGTGGTCTTGAATGTGGTGTTGAGGACCACACGGCTGTTAGTCCTGGAGGACTTTAATATCCATGCTGAGGCTGCCTTGTCTGGTGCAGCTCAGGACTCCATGTCCTCCATGATGACCATGGGCTTGTCTCAACTAATTTCTTGTCCCACACATGTGGCAGGCCCTCCAGCGGCTGTTGCTGGTGTCTATGATTTCTCTTTTTAGATTGTGAGCCCTTTAGGGGACAGGGATCCATTTATTTATTATTTCTCTATGTAAACTGCTTTGGAAACTTCTGTTGAAAAGTGGCATATAAATATTTGTTGTTGTTCTCCAGCAGAGATTTTTTGAGTGGTCTGGGGCTTTCTAGGTGAGAACCCCAAAGACCATTAAACAGAACCCTCAGCAGCCCACTGTGATCAATTTGTGCTACATTTTGCATATAAAATTGCTTGTATCTGTTCTGACTTGGATGCTAAGATTTTTGTGGTGCCAGAACTGGATATTGCCGATGCACCACCTGGTCTTCTTATATTGGATGGTTTTCAGACTGTGCTGAAGTGGACAGGCTGCTTGGAAGGATGGCCTACCATGTGCATCCTCGACCCTTGCCCTTCATGGTTGGTGAAGGCTTCTAGGGAGGGACTGGGTCCATGGGTGGTGGGGGTGGTGAATGCCTCTCTAAGGCAAGGGATGGTGCCCCCTCAGCTGAAGGAGGCAGTCATCAGGTCCCTCCTTAAAAAAGCCCTCATTGGACCCAGATGACCTGAATAACTTTCGACCAGTTTTTAACTCCCCTTCTTGGGCAAAGTCTTGGAGAGCAGGGTGGCACCTCATCTCCAGGCTGCCCTGGATGAATCTGATTACTTAGATTCTTTCCAGTCTGGCTTCTGACCTGGATATGGGATGGAAACTGCCTTGGTCGTCCTGGTGGATGACCTACGCTGGGAGATAGACAGAGGGAGTGTGACTCTGTTGACTTTCCTAGACCTCTCAGCCACTTTCAATACCATCGACCATGGTATCCTTCTGGGACATCTCTCCGGGTTGGGACTTGGGGGCACGCTTATATGGTGGCTCCGCTCCTACCTTGAGGGTCATACTCACAAGGTGGTGCTGGGGAGTGCCTTCTCCACCCATTGGCCTTTGGCCTATGGGGAGCCACAGGGATCTATTCTGTCACCCATGCTGTTTAACATCTACATGAAACTGCTGGGAGAGGTCATCCATAGGTGTGGGCTGCGGTGCCATCAATATGCTGATGACATCCAGCTCTACCTACATTTTAAGTCAACAGACTCCAGGGAGGCATTGGATGCTCATAACTGGGGCTTGGAGGCTGTTCTGGACTGGATAGGGGCAAAACTG
Source organism: Hemicordylus capensis (assembly GCF_027244095.1). NCBI lineage: Eukaryota > Metazoa > Chordata > Lepidosauria > Squamata > Cordylidae > Hemicordylus > Hemicordylus capensis. The sequence goes on from NC_069659.1 coordinate 344,007,006, forward strand.
AAACTGAATCCAGATAAGATGGAAGTGCTCTGGGTTGGTAAAACCGATTATCTGAGTAGTGAGGTAAATCTGGTCTTGGACAGCGTCACACTCCCTCTGAAAGACAAAGTCCGCAGCTTGGGGGTGCTTCTGGACCCAACGCTGTCCTTGGTGGCAGCGGTGTGCAGAAGTGCCTTTTACCAGCTATGGCTGGTGCGCCAGCTGTGACCCTACTTGGAGAAGTCGGACCTGACCTCAGTCACTCATGTGTTGGTAGCATCCAAATTGGACTACTGCAATGCACTCTATGTGGGGCTGCTCTTGAAGACAGTTTGGAAGCTTCAGCTGGTTCAGAATGCTGCTCTCTCACTGCACCGATGTATCCGTGCTCTGTATGTGAGCTACTGCAGACAACTTCATTGAGATGCTTGTCAACATCCACCAGTATGTGTCTAACTTTTTAGATGTCCACACGATTTGTCTAGGATAGTCTGCATTCATGTGTGATGTCAATAAATTGAATAAATAAATTGAAATAATAATAATAATAATAATAATAATAATAATAATAATAATAATAATAATAATAATAATATAACCCCCCAGTGAGGCACTACCTTGGTGTGGTTGTGGGGCTTGCGTGTTCTGAGGAAGGTGAGAGCTATGCCAGAGGTCCAACCATACTGGACAGGTCTCACCAGAGGAGCCAGACAAAGAGTGCCTCTCCCATCAACAATATGGTGAGACATAACTTTAATAAATCTATACCGGATAGGTCATCGCCCGGGTCAACAAGGACCGCACCAGGTGCTGCAGTCCCTGGACATCTGGTAGCAAGTGGGCAACAGGATTCAGGATCTTCAGTTGAGCAACCAGGGCTGAAGACAGCAAAGTTACTGGAAGAAACGTCACTTAACTGAAAAAAAATATACGAAAAATGCCAACAAGGAAATAATGATCTGCTAAAATTGAAATTGAAAGGCGGTGGCAGAAAAAGTCCAAAATAATCCCAGTGGTAATTGGCGCCCTGGGTGCAGTTTCAAAAGACCTTGAAAAGCACCTTAACACCATAGGGGCCACAGAAATCACTATTAGCCAGTTACAAAAAGCAGCTTTACTGGGAACAGCCTATATTCTGCGACGATATCTATAACAATTGACAATAAAATTCTGGCATCCCAGGTTCTTGGGAAGGACTCGATGTCTGGATAAAACAAACCAGTCAATAACACCTGTCTGACTGTGTAAACAAGAAATAATAATAAATACTCAACAAATTTGGGTTATTCACTGTAAAAAACAACAGATATGCCATTTATATTCTGCCAGACAATATATTAAAATATCAGATTAAAATTTCTGTATCAGAAACATACAGGGGAAAGTACACACAACATGGTGGGAAAAGGTAAAGAGTGGACAAGTTTATACTGTATTTATCTGATAAAGATGTCTACTTAAGCACCCAATCCACCCACAGAAAATAACAGTCTTTGAATGGGTGGCCAGGGTTAGGTCACATTCAGATAAATACAGTTCAAATTCAATGTATTCAATGCTGAGCACTGGGATAACTTGTCATGAATGCTATACCTAAACATGATCAGGAGACATGGGAAGGAGATGCAGGTCAAAGTCAGGCCAGAGAAAGTGCTTATGAAACTGGTGTAGAAAAAGCAAAACACCTCACAAAGCTGAAGCTAATTTAACTGTTCAGTAATGTCACAGGCTTTGATCAGTCTGCACCAGATTCTGAACTCAATCTGTCTTGTGCAATGAAGACTTATTATTGATGGGATTCATTAAGGTCAGGATGGTTTAAAACATGCTAGAACCGCAACTCTAAAAGGTAATTATTTTTGGTGCCAATCATTCTCTCTCTTTCCTGTTCCTCCTTTTTCTTCTGTCCATTCCATTTCAAATGTACATCTATCCAGGGAGAAGACATCTCTCACTCTCCCTTTGCACAGAGTGTGTTTTGTGTCACCTTCCCCTGAAGATAACCAAGTGACATGGTTGTTGGAAATGGCAGAGATTTAAAATGTGCATTGCCAGGTTGCTTCCCAGAACAGAAACTAACAATGAATGGATGTGTGTAGAGATCACTGGAGATAACAAAGACAGAGAGATTAGATGCCCTCACAAAGAGACAAAACATCCTATATAGCTCAAATGTTATTGCTTTGGAGTTACTTTGCGATAAGTGGCCCACAAGAGCCCTTGATGTTACAAATCTTCCCTTCGTACACAAAGAGATGGGGATCTGGGACTGGGCAAGCATGAGGCTTGTGAGAGGCACCTTTTAAAGAGATGGCTCTATCGTATTTAGTAGGGACAGAGCAACTTTCTCTATTCAGTCTAGCAGATCATCCCTTTGGTGACTGTTGCTGCTGTCTCTCTCTTGTTTCTTTTTAGACCATGAGCCCCTTTGGAATGGGGGGGGGATCAACTTCTCATCTCTTATCTCATTTTTAAAAATTCCTCTTGTAGTGTAAACCACTTCCTAGACTTATTGATGAAAGCAGTATATAAATTTTCTTAAGACACATCATCTTCATCATCATCCTATGAGCCACAAAGCAGCTGTAAAGGGGGCACAGCATTTCCCCTGTGCTTTTCTTGTGCAGCTGAGAGTCATTTATCATGCTAGGATCCTGGCTGTAAAACACCTTGTCGGTTTTGAAATACAGTTGGATAACAGCTGCGATTATTACATCGTCTTGTTTTATCTGTTCAGAAATGAATCAAAAATCTGCTGTGTCCTTTCCTCCTACAAGATTCCATACCTGTGACAGAGAGGTTCTCTCAACAGAAAAGCGATACAGAGCCTTCTCCTCCAAGGATAATTAAGGTTTTCCCTCTCAGGCACAGGGCTTGCTGATGCAATCTGATTCTTGAGGAAAGGATGGCTCATCATCATAAGGTTTCTCTTGGCCTTGTCCCAAGTTTGATATTTTCTGAAGGAGAATGTTGTCTCATGGAGGGCTTTTGTCCCAGCAGACATCCTATGCCATACTGTGCTGAGGACTGACCTCTTTAGAGCTTTGATCTTAAGGGTAGAGAGAGGTTACACTCACTCATGTCCTTGTTCTGCTTCATAAGCTGGAACAGAGTCCTGCAGGACCTCCACATAGTCCACCCTCCTGTCACTGACTCTGAATCTCTCCGCCTCCAGTCTCTATCTATCTATCTATCTATCTATCTATCTATTGTTTATTACATTTATATACCACCCCATCCAAACGGCTCTGGGCAGTGCACAGCAGCAAAAATAAAACCCGTGAATCAGTCCTTTAAAAACAATAATTACAAAACAATTTAAAAACAGTATAAAACCATTAACAATTAGGCCATGCCAAACAAATAGGTTTTAAGGGCTCTCCCGGGCGCTTTCCAGATTAGACCGTGCAACGGGGTCACAACATATCTACGAAGTGTGTTTCCGCACTTCCTGTGTTGTGACACCACAGTCCCTATGCTGTCAGCAGGGTGCCATTCACATTTCTGATGCCTTGTTTTGGATTTAATCACTGCGAATTATTGCTATAATGTTGTATGTCCGGCATAAAAAGGTTGCTGTATTTTTCGATTGTGAGTTTTCATGAGACTACTCCCCTTGCTGGTAGCTTTGTGCAATAGCCTACCTTTACATTTTGAATGTGATTTGCCCGAACCAAAGCATTTTGCTGCTGTTGAGCCGGTAATCTGGAAAACACCCTGAAGGCCAACAATGAACTCAAGCTACGGATTTCTGCCGGGAGTGCATTCCACAGCCAAGGAGCAGCTTTTTAAAGGGAATTATGCCTATGGTGCAGGTTCAGCAATGTGTTGCAGGACTGAAGTCTGTTTAGACTTCTGGGGCTGGGTTCTTCCAAGAAGAGATGAAACATGGCAAATTACTGCAGTAATCAGATCTGCAGTGGCTGTGCTTGCCCCAAGCTCCTGCTGGGCTTCTTTGCAGCCCTCCGCATGCCCTGTCAGTGTGAACCCCACTTCCATCCAGCCTTCCAAAGCTAGCGTAAGACCCTCTACAGTCATTAGCTCAGTACAGCCTCCGCAGAAGCATGCTGGCAAGCCCCACCTGCATGCTCAGGGGCATAGCAATAACTGAGCGGATGGGTTCAAAGCACCCATGCTGCCCAGCTCCACCCCTCCCTGTTTTCTTCATCTACCTCGTTCTGAGGGGCCGCTGGGGAGAGCAGAGAACACGGGCCCTGTCTCCCCTAGCGGCACCCCTGTCCATGCTGATGTGCCATTTAGCCTCATGCTCCATGCTGCACAGAATTGCAGAAGGACCATAGCTCAGTGAAAGAGCATCTGCTTTGCATGTAGAAGGTCCCAGGTTCAATCCCTGGCATCTCCAGGTATGGCTGGGAACTACCTGAAATCCCGGAAAGCCTCTGCTAGTCAGTGTAGAGCAATGTGTGGCTCTTCAGGTGTTGCTGAACTACAACTCCCATCATCCCCCCTAGGTAATACATTATGCCTGGGGGTGATGAGAGTTGTAGTTCAGCAGCATCTGGAGAGCCGCGTATCGCCTACCTCTGGTAGATGATGTTGAGCTAGATGGGCCAATGGCATGCCTTGGGATAAGGCAGCTTCCTCTGTATATACATCATGTGTCTGAAGAGACAAAGGTTGTGCTTAGAGAGAGATTCTCTAGAGATGTGCATGAACTGCAGTTCGAGCGCAGTTCAGGATTGCAGTTTGGGAGCTTTCAGAAAGAGGAGAGCTGGTCCTTACTTGCTCTCTGCTGCCCCATGCAGCTTCCTGCTGAGGCAGCGTGCATCCCAAAAAGCCCTGCACAGTGTCAGCACACATATGGTGCTCACGCGTGCACAGACACCATGTGTGTACTGGTGCTGTGTGGGGTTTCTAGGGATGTGAGTTGCCCCAGCAGGAAGCTGCATGAGGAGGCGGAGAGCGGGTAAGGACCTGCTCAGCCTCTCCTCATTCTGAAAGCTCCCAAACTGCAATCCCAAACGGTGCTCAAACCACGGTTCGTGCACATCCCTAAGATTCTCCTTGTGGTAAGTAGGGATGTGAATGAATTGATTTTTAAATTCGATTTGTACCCGAATTGAATCACCCCCAATTTGTTTTAGGTGTGAACCTGCCCCCCTGAATCACGCCAGATTTGATTTGCACCTGAATTTTCTGAATGAATTTGGGGCAAAAAAGGGGGTTCTGGGGCAAAAGAGTGGGGTGGGTGGTAGTGCCTAATGGGTGAAAGTTGGCTTTAAGCTTTCCCTCATAGGGAATAATGGGGATTTCAGCAGCCTTATAGCTCAACGTGGGGGGCACCAGGGTGGCTCAGAGTGGATTGTGGTGAGTGGTAGTGCCCAATGGGTGCAAGGAAACTACCACCCGTATTTCAAAGAAATTGAGCAAGGGATGTGTTTAAATTTTGAAGTTGGAATGTCTTTGTGGCAGATTTGGGGCAGAAAAGGGTTTTCAGTCGCAGAAGAGTAGGTCAGGTGGTAGTGCCCCAATGGATGCCTGCTACCACATAGATTTCAAATAAATTGGTGAAAGAGGTTATTTTTAAGTTTTTTCCTGAAATTTGTGCTTCTTTAAGCTTCCTCCCATAGGGAATAATGGGGATTTCAGCAGCCCCATAACTCCACGTAGGGGGCACCAGGGTGGCCCAGAGTGGGTTATGGTGTGGTGCACATAGGGTGCCAACAAACGCACAAGTCCATGGGGCACTGGGTTTTGTTGTTTCTCTCATTTCCTACCAGAGAATCTACTCTCAGAACACCTCAGACATTGAAAACAACAAAACCCAGTGCTGCATGGGCTTGTCGTTCTGGGGGTGGTTGGCACCCTATGTGCACTACCCCTTTGGCCACAAAATAGAGGTCCAAATCTCTGAATTCTTCTGGTCCAAATCTGGGGTGCTTTGTTTTGTACCCGAATCTGGGCAATTAAGCACAGGGGTGATTTGTTTTGTCTACAAATCAACTAATCACCTGAATCAGCCAGATTCGGGTACAAATCATTTTGTACCCAAATTGTTTCGTACATCCCTAGTGATAAGGACTGCTGGGATGCCAGCATTCCTTATCATGGAGAGAACGTATCCCCTGAAGGCAGTGTTTGTCTCTTCAGACAAATGTTGCCTCTGTCTGAAGGGGATGAGATTTTGAAACGTCACTGTGGGGGCAGGAGTTAGTCTCTCATGGACACTGAACTGGGGCCCTATGTCCCCGAGTGCCTGAATAGGGCTTAACTCTCATTAAAACTTATGGAACTTTGCTTCCAAGTAAACCTGTACAATCAAAGTGTTGAAGGCACTCCATTCCCACTGCTTGAAGTTGAGCTCTTTTTGTGTTTTAGCATTAAATATTATTTACTTCGTTTTTATCCCACCTTTCCTCTGAGGAGTCAGGAGAGCATACATGTTTCCTCACCCTCCTTATATATCCTCACAGCAACCTTGTGAAATCAACTAGGCCAAGAGAGAATAACTGAGAGTAATCCTGAGTAAAGACACCTTTTAAAGCGGTGAGTCTCTTATATTTAGTAGGGGGAGAGCAACTGGCCTTCTCCATCCCCAGCATGGCACCCCCCCAGTGGCTGTTGCTGGTGTCTATCTTATGGTCCCCCCCCCCCCCCGCCTGCTTTCTTTCAGATTGTGAGCACTTTGGGAACAGAAATCCATATTTCTTTTTTTATTTCTTTCTATGTAATCCACTTTGAGAACTTTGGTTGAAGAGTGGGATATAAATATTCATAGTAGTGGTAGTAACTGCCCCAGGTCACCCAGTGAGCTTCATGGCAGAGCAGAGATTTGGACTCAAGTCTCCATGACCCAATACTCTAACTACTACGTGAATTTTTCTCAGAATAATTCTATGGTGTCATTGAGGAGGGTTTATTCTCCCCAAGAATAGTTTCTTCTTCTTGAACATAACAGAAAATGTACTTTCATTAGACAAGTTCTTCCTTATCTTCAAATTTTTAATCAACGTAAACAAGAAAAACAGTAATCAAACCAATGCAAACTAGCGATCTCCAGTCTCTCCTCCTCCCACACTCATAACGGATTGTATGGGTGGGTTAGGCAGAGTATTCGGTGGACTGAGGTTTGGCAGAGTGGCTGGAGCCTTGGGAATGTGCGCATGCCCTACTTCTAGTCTTGGGAAAGATATGCCAAGATTGGGCATGTTGTGCAAACCCACCAATTCTCAGCATATTCTGCTTAATTGTGGTATGGAACCCAACATCTGTATCTAAGATTTTAAGTGAGGTACAGATGCCCGGTTCTGTGCTGCAAGAATGGCAGAAGATGTCAAGACTGGTAGGTTCACAAAACACCTCCAATCTCAGCATATCCTTCCAGAGACCAGAAACTGGGTGCATATGTGGAACCTGCCCCATGAGCTCCTTCTATGCTTGTGTGTAAGTTATGCACACACAAACATTTCTTGCTTGTATAGGTATGAAAAGTAGCATATGGAATGGGGCTATGTGAACATTCAACTGGATTATAGCCAATGGCCAGGTTCAAATGTCACGTATGCTGTGACTAAACTGCTGTTTTGCCTTGCTAGCATGAACCTCAGGTTCAGAGGGCCCTTTGCACACAAAGGGAAGAAATTTGCAACTTCCTTTAAAACAAACCAGAATTTAAGGCTGCATCCAAACCCAACAAATCTTGGGGTTCTTCTAACCATAGTTTGTGAACAAGCCAGGAAATTAAATCAGAAGGCTTATTCACAAACTACAAATGAGATTTGCCAGGTTGGGATGCAACAACAAACCTTGGTTTGCTTTAAGCCAGGAATGGAAGCTATACATACCTACAACAACAAATTTCCTCTCTTCATGTGTGGTGGAGGGAGGAGCATGTGAGCCCAAGGTTCATGTTATTGACACTAAACCATGGTTTAAGCATAGGGTATCGTGATGTCTGAACCAAATATATGTGGGATGTTTTGAACAATCCAAAGCAGTGTATAAATGCTGTATTACTATTACTATAGAACAAGTTTGGATGGTACTACAAACTGACTTTTCAAACACATGGGGGAAGGATGGAGGTTTGTGCATCTCCCTTCCACCCAGCACACTGCCCCACTGCCTTCTACTCATTTACATTAATTAGTATTTGATTTGCATATTTAGGGATGGTTAATCTTCAGTGTGATTAGGAGGGCACATCTGCACCCCAGGTGGGTTGAGAGATGTGTATGCCCTCCCAATGTGCTAAGGATGAGTTGGCAGACATAATCTGCCATCAACAACATGGTTACTGGCTGCGTAACTTTGAATTCAGAAAGGGAGAAAACTCCTAGTATGATTTACAGTTCATGGATTTAGTAAGGACTGAAGATTACCTTATCAGATCTGAGATTCATGTTTTCCAGAAGAGAAGAAATGTATGAACCATGCTTTGTGTCTTCTGACATTTACAGTGGCTCATCTTTCTGCTTTCCTAGCTGTCAGAGGTGTAGTTTCTCCTGACCTTCGCAACCTGTAAAAAGGTCTGGTGGCAGCTGACAGGGAGAAGATAAATCTGACAATAGCTCTAAGCTGTCATCAGGAATGATCATACAGTATGTGATGATACAGTATACTATCTGATTCAAAGGATGGGGGGAAGTAGCTACTGAAGAAATCTTTCATTACTGACCTGAATGATACAGGGCTCGGAAAACAAGCTTGCAATCTTATATTCTATCCCTTCTCTACCTGTGATGTATATTTAAGTGATGGTTGATTCATCGTTTGGACAATGGTTTTTCCCGTGACAATCTATGGATGTGAAAGCTGGACTTTGAAGAAGAAGATAGAAAGAGTATTGATGCTTTTGAACTTGGTGCTGGAGAAGACTCTTGAGGATACCATGGACAACAAACAAATGGATCATAGAACAAATCAATCCAGAATTTTCACTCTAGGCACAAATGACCCGGCTCAAGCTATCATACTTCAGACACATTATGTGAAGACACAGCTTTCTTGAGAAGTCCATAATGCTGGGGAAAATTGAAGGAAAGAGAAGAAGAGGATGACCACCAGCAGCAAGGTGGATGGACTCTATTACAACAGCAATGAAAGCACCACTGAGAGACCTTAAAGGCCAAGTTGAAGACAGATCATTCTGGGGATAATCTATCTATGTGGTCACTAAGAGTTGACACTGACTTGATGGCAATCAATCAATCAATTGATTGATGGGAAATCTATTATCTAAAAGCTCTTAACAATCACCACAAGACCAGAAACTCATTGTGTCTCTGTGTGTGTGTGTGTGTGTGTGTGTGTGTTTGTAGGTGTGTAGATTGGAGAGAGGAAAAATGCTCACAAATGCTCCTCCCAGGGGATAGAGAGAACATAAGTTTTTAAAAAGAACAGCTTAAAATCCACCCCCTTCTGCAAAGTCCTACTTCAAATTCAGTTTGATTAAATACCATTCAAAGTCCCTTTAAGGCTGCTAGCTCAGTTTTAAGTCCCCAAACGGATGGGTCTTACAGTATTTACAATTTTTATGAAAAATGCTCAGGTTTGGATGTTCATAAAGCTCCAAGGAGAGAAAATTCCATCACTGTGACAATTCCTTATCTATAAAGACACTTGGAGGCTATTCACATGAACGAGCAAAACCAGACGAAGGGAGCCCAGCCCAGTTTTGCTCGATTGTGTGAACCACCGGGATCGGGCCCAATCCTGGCAGCACCACAGCGGCAAACCCGCCTATGAAGCCTCCTCATTAAATGAGGTTAAATGAGGGCTCTTGGGGGTGGGATGGGACGCTGCAGCACTTCCCTGCACCTGACCCCCGGAGCAGCCGGGTGCACCACGGAAGAGCCGGAGGGAAGCTACTGCTCACCTGGGCAGGTGATACGCCTGCCCAGAGACCTCCTGGAGATCATCTGCAGGAAGGTAATCTAAAGCCTCCTTCCCTACAAACCACTCCCAAACTCTTCTCTGTGATCATGAGAAGAGCTTCATGATATACATAATCATTGTGTCAAGGGATACAAGGTTCAAACCCAGAACTCTGAAATTCAGACACCAATTTCTGATTCCCCACACCAACAGGGCTGCAGTGATGGGAACTTCAGACAGCTCAGTAATCCCATTATTCAAATGGGAATCTTCCTGGTCTTATAACTCCCATTACTGTTAAAAATGCTTCCAAAATTCTCTGTATCTGAATTTTGCCCTAGAGCTTTGAGTTTCTGTACAGAGTTTTGAGTTTCATGCACAGTTTGCCAGTATCCTGTTCATTTGTGTCTCCTCCCTGCTCCCAATTACCAATGCACACATCGACACTGATAAAACAATGCAAAAAACAAAAGCAGTATTCATATGATACTGTAGCCGATTGCATTTTGTAGTGTTTTATCAATGTGTACATGAACACGTAAATGCATAGGAAGGGAGGGGGAAATGCAGGCGAGCTAAAACTACAGCAACCAGCATCTGCTCCTTTTCTGGAATTAAATTTAGCCATTCTCTTTGGTCAGGGATTCCCATCCGTTGGATTGCAGCTTCCATCATCCCTAGCCACAATAACTTCGCACAGTTGCCAGAACCTGAGGGGTATACTTGTGAGTCAAATGGGCCGTAACCCAAAATTTGGCTTTAAAAAAGCCAATCTGGCAAAGTGCATTCCAACAACACCTGGGAGCTAACTTAGATGAATTGCGATGCAGGGAGAGTGGAAAACAGAGCTTAGTGAACTCAAGGAACAGAAAAGGAATAGATAGGTGGAAATCCTCTCACCCCGTCCCTCCATCCTTATGATAATCATAAACAGTTAACATTTAAAGCCATGGTATCCCCTCCCAAGACACATAGGGTCCTTTCTATAAATAATAATGAGAAGTGTGCATTAAATAAGCCTACACTGAGTATCAAGAACAACTGAAACTGGGATCTCTATAAATTTGTGTATAATTGAAGAAGGAAAAGACAGCAAGACAAAAGTCACCATCACCATCTCTACCTGGGGCTGCTTTTCATGATAGAATTCATGCTATATTTGTATGATGTTTTGTGATACTTGTAACTCACTTTTGCTTATTTTGCCTAATGCATTTTGATTCTCCTAGCCAAGGAGAAAAGAAAGGTGCGAGGGAAGTCCTAAAGTCCCATCTCCCCAACCCTAATACTGGAAATCTTATGGAAATTTAACTAAACATTGATCACTCACTTTCAAGCATATCTTCATAAGAGCCAGAAAAACTGATTCTTTATTTAATGCACCTAATACCAAATGCTGTGTCTTTTCTGTAGAAGTGTAGGATACACCAAGCCCTGAAAATAATTCAATAGAGCAGTAATAAAATCCAGAAAACATTAAAAATAAATATTAAAGGGCAATTCAAAAGGACAAGAGAAAAGAACATCATTAAGGGGAGCCAGTGATAGATTGTCCAGAAATGCCAGAAGAATAAAAATAAGGGCAAAGAAGAACAAAGATCCCCCAAACTATAATTTCAATCCCAAATACATTATTCATGTTAAATTTACTCATGATTCTTACTGTTATGACTTACTCATGATTCTTACTGTGCCAGCTGCAAAATTTGGGAAGGTGTGTCAGCATGCAGTTTTCTCACACCCCCATCTCCAGCCAATGACCTCAGGGCAGGTATGGCATCAGAGGTCAACATCATTGAACAGCTGTTGAGGGTCCAGAGCTCTCAGAAGGGCACAAGAAAAGCCTTGCTGGATCAGATCCAAGGCCCATCTAGTCCTGCGTCCTGTTTCCCACAGTGGCCCACCAGATGCCTCTGGGAAGCCCACAGACAAGAGTTGTAGGCTTGCCTCCTCCCCTGACATTGCTCCCCTGCAACTGGTATCTGGAGACATCCTGCCTGTGCACCTGGGGGTAACCTATAACCTTCAAGACTAGTAGCCATTGATGGACTTTCCCCCCATGAATTTGTCTAGGCCCCTTTTCAAGCCATCTAAGCTGGTGCCATCATTACATCCTGTGACAGAGAATTCCATAGATTAATTATGTATTGTGCAAAAAAAAAAAGTTCTTCCTTTTGTCAGTCCTAAATTTCCTGGCAATCAGTTTCAGGGCCCCCTGCTGATCTCTGAGACTACCTCTAGCCTTTGTGTGATGGTGGTAGTGAAATGACTCAGTCAAGGCCCAACCAGATAGGAGGTGGGCCCATGGAGGGCAGTTGGCTGAAGGTCCACTAAAACTTTCAGCTGACCTTGCCTCAGGGACCCTAAATTTGAGAACATGTATTCCAGATCTAAAACTGGTTACGGTCTCCAATGGCCCCAGCTTGTTCTGTTAAAAGGTTCGGAAGCAGGACTATCAGTACACCCCCAGAGGCATCTACATAGGTGTCTAGCCTGGCTTGATCAGGAGAGGAGAGCTAGTCTTGTGGTAGCAAGCATGACTTGTCCCCTTAGCTAAGCAGGGTCTGCCCTGGCTGCAAATGAATGAGAGACTAGAAGTATGAGCACTGTAAGATATTCCCCTCAGGGGAGGGAGCCGCTCTGAGAAGAGCATCAGAAAGTTCCAAGTTCCCTCCCTGGCAGCATCTCCAAGATAGGGCTGAGAGAGATTCCTGCCTGCAACCTTGGAGAAGCCGCTGCCAGTCTGCGAAGACAATACTGAGCTAGATAGACCAATGGTCTGAATTGGTATATGGCAGCTTCCTATGTTCCTATAACCTGTGTCTAGGAGAATCCGGAAAAGAAACAGTGCTTGCCACTCAGGCAAGGAAAAGCCTAGCAAGTTAGTTAGGAGGAGTGCCCATCTAGGGTAGGTGAGATATTCCCGCTTCCCAATCAGTGGTCATGTGTTTGAAAAGATCAAGGTAGAAGGAAAGAGTGATTGTGTGGGAGTCGGGAGCTGGGTAAGACTACTTTGTATCCACTCTTGAGAAAATGCTGGGGGCAGAATGTGGGCTGGCTGCACCGTTTCACCCAGCTCCCGGCTCCACATGATCACACTACCCTCCTCCTACCTTGATATTTGCAAACACAGGAACACGTAGAGCTCTCCGAGCTTGGCTGGGTGCTCCTCCTAGCCTGATTGCAATTGTGAGGATGAATTGTGAGGATCAGTACCATAAATGAAATAACTTCCAGTTTTTCCTTGGTGCAGTGGAAAATGTAATTTATGCAAGTAGTTCATGGTCTCCTACAAGGTGTCTTTGTACTACCAAACAAATGAGAATAAGATGGCGACGGGATGGAAAATAATGCCACCTGTCAAACTAATGATAGATGCCATCCCGACTTGGGAGTGAAGGTGCTAATTCTAAGTGCCGCTGATGCCTTTAATTATGGGAGTTTGACAGATGGGGAAAGATCATTGTTCAGGTTTTATTTAAGAGGCTCACACATGTGTGGTTTTCTGCCAAAGGCAATCAGTCATGTTAACGAATTTGCCAGAAAGTACAAATCTGTCTTATTTATAGCTTGCTAAAGTCCTAGTAATTATGTCTCCTAAACGGGCAGTCAAAAAAATAATGTGCAATAAATATTGGAGCATCATAATGACTTTGAAGCGGGGTGGGTGCTGTCTCTGCAAACCAAACATATATATTCAAAACCTTATTGTGTCATGAAACAAACTATGCTCAGCAAAAAGCACAACCAAAGAGCCTGTGGGACTTTCAGAAATGGCCGACTTCTTAACTCATCTGGAAGCTGATATGTAGCATTCCGTTCCATTCCAGTATCCTCGCTGTCCAACTCTTTCTAAATGTGTCAGAGAGAGGGTTACCACATGTCCAGAATTGGCCCGGACAGTCCAGAAATCAGATGTATTTTCAAAATATACATGTAGGAAAAGTGTCACCCTGGGTATGAAATGGCAAGAAATTTGAGCAGGAAGATTAACAAATTTTACCCATTTTTCTGGGGCTTCTCTTCAGACATTGTAGCTATATGGTGTCAATGTTTAAAAGTCCCATGTTCTTACCCTTTCTCTGGCACCAGTTGCTGCCGACTGGCTAGATTGGCTCTCTCTCAGCTCAGTTGATTGGCTCAGTAAACCCTTTCCCCTAATTTCTGGAACATTTATAGAGGGTTTGTCAAGGTAAAACACTCCTAACCAGAGATGCACCTAGGTAATTTTGGAGCCTGGACCTCAAGGCCTTTGGAGCCCCACCCTCCCCTGCAAATTAAGCATCATCATGCTTTGTTGGGTGACCACACCACCCAGGATGGACTAAAGAAGATTTGCGGGGGCCCAGGGGCTGTGGAGGCCCTGGAATTCGGCCCCGAAGTCCACGGGTAAGAGCACCTCTGCTCCTTACCGTCTCCTGTGCAAAAAATGCTATAGAGGGAAATGCGTGCAACAGCCACCAGGCTCCACTGTCCAGCACTCTTTTCAATCCTGATCAAATATTTAGGGTTTTAAGATGTACAGGAATTTTCTCCGATGAATGTGGCAACCCTAGTTGGGGAGCTTGCTGTGTTAAAACAAAGAGAGACTAGTGTGTGCCTTTCCTCGGCTGAATGACCATACCATATCCTCCAGTTTCCCAAATGGTCCTCCATATAGATATAGATATAGATATAGATATATTTGTATTTATATTTATATTTATATTTATTTATTTAACATATTTTTATACCGCCTCAAACTTACGTCTCTGGGTGGTTTACAACAAATATCATCTCATCCAGTATCCTCCTGTTTCCCGTGTGTCCATGTCATGTCCTCCTATATTTCACAGATGAAAGCAAGGACCTGCTTGTAGAATTTCAGTTCTCAAACCAAGGATGAGAATGCTCAAGCCCACCATTTCCACAATTGCAAATCATGAAATTCTCCACCTTCTCCATGCTGTGTTTATTTACATGCTTCTCCACCTTCTGCATGCTGTGTTTATTTACTTTGCAATTGCCAGTCTTTCACTGATTTAAAAGAGGGAAGATGGTCTTCTGACTATGCTAGAAGAAACATAATTGTCCTACCGACAGTTCAAAATGTAACTCAACTGCAGGGTATTAAATGTTAACTTACAAATATATAGGCTGAGCGTGGGCACGCACCAAACTGTTCCTCTCTGTTCTGATAGAGGTTTGCGGGGTTTGTCATAGCTAGAAGCCACCAACTATCAAAAGTCATTAAAGATCTTCTGCCCATCAAAAGCCATTGAACAAGCTTTCTCAAGAAACTGACCACTGATGCCCATTAGTCAGGAAATCAAATTGTACTAAAACTGGTTTTCAACTGACATCATACAACAGCATTTCTCTTGCATCTCAGACTCACCATGGTATGACCTTGCACTGTTTTTGCAATGTTAAGGCTTGATTCTGGAACATGTGAAGTCATAAGCAGGGATGGGGCTATAATTGCAGGGGTGGGTTCAAAGAACCCAGTCGCCCAGCTCCTGGAACCCACCAGGCTCATCCTGAGACCTGGCTGGCCTCATTCCCAGCTAGCTTCGTTGTCGGCTGGGTATCTTCTTCGTTCTCTCCCTCACTCTGAGCAAGAGAGAGAACAAAGAAAATACCTTGGTCGAAAATGAAGCCTGCTAGGAAATGAACGGTGGCCCTTCTGGGTGCTAGCCACGTCCCGCGCTCCAAGTGAGGGAGATAAGGAAGAAAATTCCCTACTGACAACAAAGGCTGCTGAGAAATGAACTGTGGCCCTTCCAGGTTCTGGCCACACCCCCTGCGTGTGATGTCACATGCAGGGGGCATGGCTGATGTGTACGAGGAGCTGCCAGGGAGAGGGGCAAACATGAGCCCACTCTCCCCTAGCTACATGCCTGGGCACAACCAAGATAGAGCTGAGAGAGCTTCCTGCCTGCAAGCTTGAAAAGGCCACTGCCAGTCTGTGTAGACAATACTGAGCTAGATGGACCTATGGTCTGACTCAGTATATGGCAGCTTGCTATGTTTCTATGTACCGAAGAGAAAGAGCATTTCTGAACATGTGCAGGCTACAGTTCTCTCACCACTTCCAGTTTATCCAGATGGGATTAGGAGGAAAGCTTCTGGGTCACAGGGAATAATTTCCAGGCAGAAATCTAAGCACCATCTTCCTCAGATGGTATTGCGTGATCTTCCCAGGCAAGCAGATGATCAAAGCAACCTATTTCTGAGCATCTGACTGGTTACTTCCTGTCACCACTACAAAGATCATTTGAAGCAGACTTCTCTACTTGCTGCTTTTAGGAAAGACTCAAAACAAAGGGCAAGACAGATTTTTGATAGATTTAATTTCATTTCAGCGTGGGTGGGAGAAATGTAAACAGCAAAGCCTCAGAGATGGGAACGCAATCACCTATTTTATTCCAAAAGAGTGACATAAATAAACATCTTCAAAGGATGATGCCATAGGTTTCAGGGAAATGGTGGCTGTTGTGAATCTTTGATGAGAACTTCAAAGGATGCACGTAGAATAAAGCTGAGAGAGAATTTTTTAATCATTTTATACATTTCTAAAAACCCCATAAGAACCTCCATGATGGATCAGAGCAAAAGCTCAGCATTGTTTCCAATTGTGGTCAGATCAGGAAAGCTCACAAGCAAGTGATGAAGGCAATATCATCCTCTCTTATTGGTCCCCAGCAACTGATACTAAAAGCTATACTGCCCTGAACATGGAGATTCCATTTAGCTATAAAAACAAGCACGAATTCTGAGCAGGATTCTGGATTTCCAGGACTTCTTAGTGTTCCGCTTGTTGCTTTAACATTGCTGCAAAATTGCTTGCTTGCTTTGGACTCAGATGATTGTTCAGTACATGTACTTTGCTCATATGTGTGTACTTTACTTACAGTCACAACGAGCCTGTTCTAACAATCATGAGCTTTGGGAGTTGTGCACAATTTCCAATTGTGTGCTTGAAAATGCCTAGGTAGGAGGAGGGAAGAATGATGGTCTGTCAGTCATCAGGTGGGTAGGATGAGCACACCCTACCCATAGGAACTGCCTTCTACTGAGTCAGACCATTGGTCCAGCTAGCTCAGTATTGTCTACCCAGACTGGCAGCGGCTTCTCCAAAGTTACAGGCAGGAATCTCCCTCAGCCCTATCTGGAGATGCCAGCCAGGGAGGGAACTTGGAACCTTCTGCATTGAAGCATGCAGATGCTCTTCACAGAGTGGCCTCATCCCATAAGGGGAATACTTTCCAGTGTTCACACATGTGGTCTCCCATTCAAATGCAAACCAGGGCAGACCCTGCCTAGCAAATGGGACAATTCATGCTTGCTACCACAAGACCTAGGGGCTATTCTGACGATCAGCAAAAATCAGGCTAGCCTTCACTAGCCCAATTTTTGCTGATCGTCAGAACCACTGGGCTCGCAGCTGAGCCCGGTGGTTCTGGAGCGGCTAACCTGCTCTGGAACCCCTGGTAAAAAGCAGGTTTGCGGAGCAAGTGCTCCGCAAACCTGCTTTTTACAATCGTGAGTAGCCGCTGCGCACCTTCGCACCGTGCCTACTCACAAGTAGGCCCCCGGCCAGGAGGCAAAAAGCCGCCTCCTGGCTCGGGGGTCTCCCCAGTATGCCCTGCGTGCTCGTGCAGGGCATACTGGGGCTTGCGGGGGCTGCAGAGCCCCCGAGCTACTCAGCCCCCGCCAGCTCCGTCTCGGAGCCGGCCATTGTGTGGGCGGCCGATCCGGCCAATTTTGTAAATTGTTTTTATTTTTTTGTAAACAAAATACAACACCCCCCCCACAAAACCCAACAACAACGCCCTGAGCCATTTTTGGAAGGGCTGTATATAAATCGAATCAATACAATACAATACAATACAATACAATACAATACAATACAATACAATACAATAAATTTCAGCTACAAAACAGGAGGGCACACTACTGCAAATTCAAGAAACAGAAAATGAAATCTGTATTTGTATATATAATAAAATAAAATAGAATGTGTTTGGGGTTTTTTTGTTTGATGACAAACTGTTTGATGATCTCTGTGCAATTGATTTGGAGAAGTCTGTCCCAAGCCTGGCAGACAAATGCCCAATTTAAAAAACCTGACTTTCATAAAGGACTTTCTTCCTGACAGCCTCAGCCTTGAGAGAGTGGACCAAAACGACGTAGAGTCTAGGCTATCCTGATGTTTCCTAAGGCTGGTACCTCTGAGTCAAGTTTGAGGCTGAGATGGAATGATAAGTCATGATGTTTCTTGACATCATGTTCTGTCTTTCCCCATCAGTGAAGCCAGCTCCCCTGGCTCTTCCAGTAGGTTGTCAATCTTGCTGCTTTCCCAAGCACCCAGTTCCCACTTGTTCATGAAAATGCCTGAAGGAAAGTTAGTTCACTTAAAACCAGACATGAGAGAAGAACGTAGCAGTCCCTCCTCTCTAAGGCGCTTTCCAGATTAGCCGCTCAACAGTGGCAAAATGCTTCCATTCGGGCAAATCTCATTCAAAACATAAATAGCAAAGATCTGGTTTGAATCCCTGCTGATATGTTTCCCAGACTATAGGAAACACCTATATCAGGCAGCAGTGATACAGGAAGATGCTGAAAGGCATCATCTCATACTGTGCGGGAGGAGGCAATGGTAAGCCCCTCCTGTATTCTACCCAAGACAACCACATGGCTCTGTGGTCGCCAGGAGTCAACACCAACTCGATGGCACAACTTTACCTTTACCTTTACTGAGCTAGATGGACTGACTTAGTATAAGGCAGTTTCCTATGGTCCTATGTACATGTGGATACCTCAGATAAGCACAACTGGCAGTAAGTCAACAACTGTGCTGCTGTTTCCAGACCAGCTGCAGCTTCAGACCCATCTTCAAGATTTGCAGCCCCATATTACAGTAATCCAGCCAAGAAGTCACCAAGACATGAACAATAGTGGCTAGATTACTGAGTCTCTACCCAGTGGAGTTCAGTGATAAAGCTGGTCCAGTTTACACACACCATCAGTTACTCAGGGGTTACAATCTCTGCACTCACTCCAATCCTCTAATCGATGCAAACGGTGAGTCAGGGAAGTAGGATGCCAGAAATTCAATAACACCTAGTGACTAAGAGTTGCTTTTATATATGTGACTCACCTCACATTCATTAGGTCAGGGGTTCTCAAACTGGGAGAGAGGGGTTCTCAAAGACCATTGTGGCTCAGGATGATGGGATTTGTAGTCCAACAACACCTGGAGCATTTCTACACAGGGATGTTTCCGGGAATCTCCTTCAGAAGAGAGTGTGTGAGTTCACACACCGGCCAAACTTACCCCAAAGTCCATTTGAGATCTTTGGAAGCACTTGACACACAAATTGGGCATTGTCTTCCGAATTCTAGCTTATCTCAATGTATTTCCGGGTTTTTAAAATGCTGGTTTTAAGTGAGTTTTTCTGAAAGCGCAGGAGCAAATAGGGAGAGGCACTGATGTAGAATCATTAGATAAAAGGGAAAGACTCTTTAGGAATGCAGGCATAGCTCTTTAGAAATGAAAATCGAACTGGTTTCTCTAGCAGTAGGAAGTAAACTCTTTAAGTTCTAGTTACAAAAGTAGAACCTCTGTGTTTGCTCAAGTTGACTGTTTTGAACAATATTAATCTGCTTTGCTTAAGGTTTTCGCTGGTTAAAACACAACATATGTGTTGGAAAAAAGGGAAGAAATCTGTTAGTGTATACAAATGCTCCCAGTCTAGGACATGGGCTTTTCAAGGCAACATTGTGTTCCTACCCAAGGAATGCTGTCTCTCTCCCTTCCCCTCCCTCCCCATGGGCTAGAAAGAAAACAAGGAGGCATGCAATGTGAACCTGCACCAAAACAAAACCTGATAGCAGGGGGAAGGAGTTGCTTCCCTCATACCATAAGTGTAATTCGAAATGGCTTCGCTCAACATTTACCCCAAGAGCTCTTTACCTGCTGTGCATAAAAGCCCCTGGTGATCCAAGGTTGAGTGCTCCTACATTGGGAAACAATAGTTTAGTTATATATGGTGGTGAGCTTAAATTCCATATAGAAATGCAGTGACGTATGGATGACTTAAGGACATCAGCAAAGGTATGTGGTTAAAAAGACTAGGAGGCTATTCACATGCACATACAAAACCAATCTAAGGGAGGCCAGCCCGGTTTTGCACACGCGTGTAAACTGCTGGGATCGGGCCTGATCTCGGCAGCACCACAGCAGCAAACTCACCTACGAATTAGGCGAGATTACGCCTATGAAGCCTCCCCTCAAAACGGGGTTAGGAGATGGAGCGCTCTTCTAACCCCATTTTGCTGCTCAGGTGTCAGCCATGGCTGCTTGCAACCGCAGCTGGCAGACTTGGGGAGGGGAGGAATTTCCCCATAATGCACCCCGTGCACTTGTGCGGTGTATTATTGGAGCTCCACGAGGTGGGGCCATGAAGGATGGCACGTCCCAGCACTCCAACCCTCGGTGCTTGTCTGGGTGGGTGATCCGCCCACCCAAGGATGCCAGGACGATCGTCTGCAGGGAGGTAAACGCTTTTGGGCTTCCTCCCCACAAAACAGGTAGCCCTTTCTCATTGCATGAGAGAAAGGGCTCCAGGAATTCTTGGCTTGTCTAGACTGGATAGAAGCCATGAGACAGCAACTCCAACCTTAGGTGAACAAACCCAGAGGCAGTTCTGGAGCAGCAGCATGGCAAACTTTGCTTTTGTGGCATGCTTAATGTCCATGATGTCACACAGTGGGAGGTGCAGGAGCCCAACTTCAGGACTGAAATGATAGATTGCAGCATCTTCGCCTGATACTTCTGTGAAGGCTGCCAGTTCAATTATGCTATGGGCTGTTAAGAAGGCAGTCAAAAGTGCTGATGCAGCATGAGACAGAGGGTTGTTTGGTTGGAAACTGGAATTTGGGGGGGGATAGTTGGGCACATGCTATTTATGGAAAACCTAGTTTCCCCCTCAAAAGTGGTTTTAAATTGTTTTAGGTTGTTTTAGGTTTCTGTAGATTTTTTTTCATTGTAAACCACCCAGGTTGTATTAAAATAAAATTAAGAGACCTCTAATGCTGCTTTGTTTCAGAGTCCAAACTGAAGATCTTAGATATAGTTCCTATTAATATGATTCAGTTGGAGAGTGTGTCCTGACTCAGTTTAAGCCCACCTGGAGGTAATGAACAAAGAATCAGTCAGATGGTCCCTGAATGCTGGAATCCATTTGTTTCTTGTTTTGTTTTCAAACATATCTCTGTAAGAATAAGAGCTGGAAGCATGCTGGGATTTTTTTTCTAGATGGAATCCGTGAAATTCAGAAACTCAGAAATGCAGAAGATGAACAGTTTTCAATGTGGGGTAGTAACGCTGAACAGGACATCCTGCATTACAATGGCCTGGTTCACACAATCATTTGAATCTAGGATTTGCATGATTGTGTGAACCCATGCCAACGTGATTTATGGCTCAAGGTGAATCTGATAGTCTCACCTGGGTGTGGGTTCACACCATCACACTAATATAAACCCATATTAAACTCGAGTATGAATGATTGTGTGAACCAGACCAACATCTGTTTTGCAGTAGTGGGCTGGGGGAACTAAACCCAAAGTGATGGTATGCACAGGCTAGTCTGAACTGCACAGTTAAGCTTTTTGCCCTTGGCGACTCCTCTGACAACTGTTGGGGCTTAACCTGTTAGTTTCTCTTATAATGACCAGAGGGGAGAAAAAAGGCTGATCTTTTAAAGTCAGGGCACATGGTGACCTGTCAGGGTAAGCGGCTTAAGGCTGCGTTCCAGGGAATAAGTGGATTTTGAGTCAGCTACTCCAGCTTTGTGGATTTTCCTGTAGTTTAGCATGCCATTTCAGAGCTTTGGAAGAGGTCTCTTTCTGGGTGGGGGAGCTTCAAGTGACTGCCCACAATGGGTTTTGAGACATCTTGAGGGAAAAACGACATTGCATTTGAGTGACTGGTAGGTCTTTGAAACTATTTTTAGGTAACCAGAAAAAGATTTCTTTATAGATATATATTTTTGCTGTATATCTATCATTGCTATATGATGTGACATAAAACTCAACATCTATAGATAGCACCTCACTCCTGACACTATGGGGCATATATCTCCCAGGAGATCCTTAGGCCTAGCTCTTATCTCCCAGAATGGGGACAGAGAAATAAAGTTCAAAATCAGAAAATGATTATGGTTTTCATTTGGTATGAATTCACAAAAATGTTCACGCTGCAGTCCCAACCATGCTTTCTTGGATGTTCCAGTGAAATCAATGGAACATAAGGCCAATGCATACAACAAGGCTGCCACACAAAGGCCATTTCAAATAGTTCTTTGTGGTGGCTGCCTCCACACAGCAAGCCATACAGTGACTTGCTGCAAGGATCCTGGGATTTTCTGCATATCAGAAAAATCAGGAGGTCAGCATAGGGTATAGGGAAATAGTGTAATTCTTTCGGCAAGCTGCTTTAGGTGAATGACTTTGTCTTGCTACATAGCCAGGATTTTACTAATTCTATTAAAACCATTTTGTATAAGGTAAACATTATTTGAGACTGAAATGGCATTGGCCAACGTTCTGACTAACACTGCATATGTGCAGTAAAGGAAGCACATGCCACCTAAAAATGTGTCCCTCAGGGCTGTGCAACCTTCTTGGACATGTTTTCCAGTGACACAGAGCAAAGGGGAGATCAGCAAAAATCTGCATACACACCTGCGTGAGTTTTCATGCTGCTTTACTCAGAGACAGAAAAACAGCACTGTGCTTCCTTTTGGGTATTCTTAACATGTGAGTTATTAAGGGCCCAAAACAACAATTGGATTTGAAAGTATTATCAGAAGTAAAACAAGTTATTTATATATATATATATATATTTATGCAGATATAAATTGGCAGAAACATTTCAACATGTAACTCAACATACTCATACATTTCTTTCCCCACTCCCCATTCTGTCTTTTGAGAGTCCAGTTTTAACTGGTCCAAGTAACTCTGGGATGATGAAAAAACTATTCAAGTCCCTTTCCTTACAGAAAAGGGTTCCAACATGGAACCCCTGCCTTCAACTCTGCAGAGTTTATCCACACTCCTCTGTTCCTCCAGACAGTAACAGCTTTTCAATAAGGCCCACAAGAGAAAATCAAGTTTATTTTATGCCCTGTAATTAAATAATTCATACACATAATAAACAGCAGAATAAAATGAATCCCCTGGAAGTTTTTCACATGGGGCTTTTAAAGCCCTTTAACTCGCATCTCCTCTGGAATGGAGGAAGCGCGTTAACATATCGGTCAGATTTATCCTGAAGTCCCTGCGAGTTATCGGGGAGACTATCACACACAATTTGGGGTTTTCACTTCATGTTAGAGTGTAGCCCGATTTATATCCGGGGTAAAAAAAAATCCACTATTTGTGTTGGGTTTTTGGAACACGTCCGAGTTTGCAGTAAAGCCTCCCAGTAAACTCGCAGTAAAGCTTACTGTGTGTAAATATCCCTGGCTGTACTTATAATTAATTACATACCTGCTCACCTAATCAAGGAGTTAAGGCTTGTTCAATTTCTAGCTTACTAGCCGACCCCGCACAGAAGATCTGTGCGCTCTTTGGGCGGTTACCTCTCCCCCTGCATTCTGCCCCAGTCTCCGCTTCCGGGCCCAGCCGCCTCTCCTCCCCAGGGCCACTTCTGCCCCCCCCCCGCCACTTTCTTTTCCCCCTCCTGGGCCTTGCCTCCATGGCTGGGCCACTGCGGTGGCAACCAATCTTCCTGGGTACGCCTCAGCCAATCAGGTGTGTCCGCTGTCCAGCCAATCAGCTGGGCTCTGGGACGCACATTCCAAGGCACAACCAGGAGAATTAATATAATAGATCCATCAGCCCTCCTTCCATTCTATCCCTCTGGTCTGTTGTTCTACCCATAACAAAGCAAGCTATCACACCCACCAGCCTGAACGAATTATGGTAAAGCACTTTTATGGAGTGGAGGGGGCAGGGGTTGTTACACATGCACACAGCATTAGTCAGAATGTGGGCTACTATATTCCAAATTCTGCCCAGCTCCATTTATGGTCCATTAGGTTCCTTTCTTGCTCCACTCTTAACCTATCAAATGGTGTTAGCACTGCTGGCTTGTTTCTCCCTGCCTTGATTCAAACCAGAGGGAAATTATTTTTAAATCCAACGTTAACAACAATGAATTCAGTTGTCACAGTAAGATATTTAAAGCAGCATCCACATGACAAGCATTTTGATTTAAGCCTTCTGTCTCTTCCCCACTTCACCCCCATATGCCTGGTTTAATGCAATGCATAGCCCTATTCAGCCACTACAATGTACTCGCATATACTGTAGCTGTCTATACATATGTACATGTTTTTGTGTGAACGAGATATGTTCATTTTAAAAGTGAACCTGGCTGCTGAGAAATGTTAGAAATTCATAGCCTTCATAGAATTACAGTTTCTAGGAAGAGGTGATAACAATTCAGCCAGTTTAAACCTGTGATTTAGGACTTTAGATATTCCACAAATGACAGAAAGCCCCATTTCTGCTTAATTCACTCCCTCACCCCACCTTTCAAGAATACGGTTGCCAGATCCAGATGGTGGGGAAAAATTCAATAACTATCACCCAAACAGTGGAAATAGAGGATGCTTTTCACACACACACACACACACACACACACACACACGTCTCCAAAAGTCTCCACTTTGCATAATATTTACATATGTTGATTGGTATTATATATGCATATTTTGCTAAAAATTGGATATTATGAGAATAAATACAGCTCACCACTGTGAAGCTGATGACCAGGTGAGCTGTATGTCTACTCACTCTGCTGCCTGGGTTCTCAAGGCTCCTGCTTCTTACTTGCAAATTCATCTCCTGGTTAGGTTTACCAAACACACAGTCCTCTGTTCTCTGCCATGGGTTACCCAGCCTGTTCTCCCCAGCTAGGCCAGCAACTTCACCTTTTGACTTGAGGCAAGGCAGCCAGCTAGCTACCGAGCCAGCCTCTTTGCATGCTGGCACAGTGGTGCATGCATGGTTTCCTACTCACTCGCTGTTCTCTATGACCACGGGCGGAGCCACCATTGTGCGAACAGGTTCAAAGAACCCGGACCGCCAAGCTTCAGGGGCCACGTCTCACGCTCCAGTCATGCTCCTACGTCTGATGTCAGACGCAGAGGAGTTATTTTGCAAGCAAAGGGGCAACGCGGTCCCATTTATGAGCAAAATCCAGCTAGCGCCTTGTTCGCAGAGTTGCCAGAGAGGTTGTCACTGCCTTTTAAAGACAGGGACAGCAGCTCCAGCCACATTGCGACCACAGTGCTGGCTGGACATCGCCTCATTTGCGAGCTAAGCTACGCTCTCTGAGATGCAGAGAGCTTAACTACATGCCCTGCATCGACGTCAGACACTTACATCTGATGCGGGGGGTGGGGCTAGGGGGCACGGCGGAGGGCTGATCCTAGGCGCCGCTGCTCTCCTTCTGCCCCTCTGTGACTACAAACATTTATATACCACTTTTCAACAGAAGGTTTCACAGTGGTCATCAAAGAAAAATAAATGATAAGATGATCCCCTATCTCCAATGCAAGGTAACACCAGCTTCAGCCACTGAAGGAATGCTGTGCTGGGGTTGGATAGGACCAATTGCTCTCCCCATGATAAATGGAAGAGATTCACCACTTTAAAAGATGCCTTTTTACTCACTTAGCAGGGGTAGCAGCAAAATGAGTAAAGGTATTTAGCTTAGCTAACTGCTAACTTCTCACTGCCACTACCACATGAAGGAAGCCAAGCCCGGATGCCCAAGCCCTCCCTATGCCACTGATTCTGCATGTCTGAAAAGGACCTTCTGTGTTTTCCTTTTTTTGCTGTGGTGCCATTTGCACTACAAGTTGACTAAGAACTGTAGAGCAGAGTTTCGCCATAACAATACTAACAAAAAACAAATTCACTGATGCGAAGAGACAAGCAGCAGGGCCTCTTTGAACATAGAATTAAAAGCTTGGAACACTCAAGGAATGTTTCTCACTGAGGCAAACTGTTTATTTCACAAACAATGTGAAGTAATGTTCCCCCTCAGAATCACCTCTGCACAGGCCATTAAGCAACATGCACAAAGCAGACCATTTATCTTGGGTCCCTGTTAAGCCTGGGCATTTTGGGCTCAGGAAAAATGTAGAATTTGGCAGGAGCCAATGAATGCACTCTAAATCTGCAGTGTATGGAGAAGGGGCTGCTTTTCTACAAGATTGTGCCACAGTGAAGCACCCCAGAAATTGTGCATCAAGCATGTAACATTCATTGCATGTGGATGCCAGATTGGACATTGTTGACCTGAATAGTGGTGAGTGCACTGGGCTGATGGTACTGCTGGTAAAGCGCTTGATTTCCTGGCAATCAATTTCATGCGATGACCCCTGGTTCTAGTGTCTCCCTTTCCCATAACACTAGAACCAGGGGTCATCCCATAAAATTGATTGCCAGGAAATCTAGGACCAACAAACGGAAGTACTTTTTCACACAACACATAATCAACTTGTGGAATTCTCTGCCACAAGATGTGGTGACAGCCAACAACCTGGATGGCTTTAAGACGGGTTTGGATAACTTCATGGAGGAGAGGTCTATCATTGGCTACTAGTTGGAAGGCTACAGGCCACCTCCAGCCTCAAAGGCAGGATGCCTCTGAGTACCAGTTGCAGGGGAGTAACAGCAGGAGAGAGGGCATGCCCTCAGCTCCTGCCTGTGGCTTCCAGCAGCATCTGGTGGGCCACTGTGTGAAACAGGATGCTGGACTAGATTGGCCTTGGGCCTGATCCAGCAGGGATGTTCTTATGTTCTTATGTACCTACTCTGTAGCTGGAGTGTGTGCTCTCTTCCTAGTGCTCAGCAGAGGGCTAAATTAACAATCCCCAACACTTAATAGGTGGCAGGGTTCATGACGAAGGAGGCGCTTTCTTAAGTACCCTGGACCCAAACTGTTAATGGCTTTATAGGCAATAACTAGCACTTTGTACTTTGCTCAGAAATATAACTGCAGCCCATTCGAAAATAAGTAAATGGATCACTCTTCTTGAATATGAAAGACGCATGGACAGCTCTCCTGATATTAGGAATGTGTGAAACGTTTCGGGTACAGAACGATCTGTACCCAAAATTGCCTGTTTTTGGTGATTCGTTGCCAAAACGAAGCACCCTCTTGCCCTCCCAAAATGTTTTGGAGCCGAAATGAATCACCCCCGTTTTGGCTCTGAATTAGTTGTAGTTTTGCCCTTCCATTTTGTGGCCGATAAAGTGCTTCTTCTTCCTCCTCCATTTTGAGTTCTGACGTCTACTTGAATTTCTTGTCTTTTTGCCTCCTATTGACATCAATGAAAAAAGGTCCAATCTGATGTCTACTTGAATTTCAGGCCCCAGGGCCAAAAGAGTGGGGTGGTAGTGCCTAATGGGTGGAGGCTACCACCCAAATTGCAGAGGAATTGGGCAAAGTGCTGATTTTTGGTGAATTGTTGAAGTTTTAGTGTCTTTGGGGCAGATATGGGGCATAAAGTGGGATCTGGGGTGGAAGAGTGGGATGGGGTTGTAGTGCCTAATGGGTGGAGGCTACCACCTAAATTGCAGAAGGATTGGGCAAAGGACTGATTTTTAAGTGATTTTAGAATTTTTTGTGTCTTTAAGGTTTTTCTCCGTAAGGAACAATGGAGGTTTCAGCAGCCCCGTAACTGCACTTGGGGGGCACTGGCGTGGTCCAGAGCGAGTGGTGGTGTAGTGCACAGAGGGTTCCAGCCATCCCCATGGGTTTCTAATCCTTGGAGTACAGGGTTCTGTTGTTTCTGAGGTGTTCTGAGTGTAGATTCTCCAGTAGCAAATGAGATTTTCAATGCAAACCATGAATCCACTCTCATTTGCTACCAGAGAATCCACACTCGGAACACTCAGATTCGGATTCGGATTAATTCGGAACCGAATAGAATCTGGGGTGATTCGGATGGGTTGGATTCGGACCAAAAAACGAAATGGGGGTGTTTTGATTCGGATCCGAATCGAAACACCGAAAAGAATTGCACACCCTACCTGATATCATTGAACAACCATCTCTGAGTGAAAAGGCATCTATTCATTTGGGAGACTGATTAGGACTTAGAGGGGTGCATGCAGTAGTGCCCTGAGTGAAGACAATGCTCAAAACCATGCCATGCCATTGCTGGTCACACAGCCTTACGCTTACATCAAGGAGCTGGGCCAGTTGGGCCACTCCACCTCCTTCATGTGGCACTTTCCCTTTCTCCCAGCTGCTTGGGCACCTGTGCACACCAAGGATGGTGTTTTAAGCTACTACAAATCAGAAGCTGCTTTAGCACAGAGCAGCATTTTGGCTTCAGTCTCACTGCTTCACTAGCTAGACGGCTCTCTCTTAAGAACATCTAGTCCAGCATCTGACCTCAATCAGGGGCCAAACAGCTGCATTTGGGAAGCCCACAAGTGGGGAAAAGAGGGCAAGCACTTCCTCCCATTGGTGTTCCCTAGTACCTGTTGTTCAGGGGCATACAAAAGGCTATGCAAGTCTTATCCACAGTCAGCTATGCTTTTTCTCTCCTCTAGGCAAGCATACGTCCTTAACTCTCTATTGTCAAGTCCTGAAGTTAAAACTAACTTTGCTGAGCTATGCAGGTTTCCAGACCATAGCCTTAGGCACCAGAGAGGGAACCGAGACCAGTTGGGCCCTTTCAAAAAGACAATTGCAAGCTTAATCCAACCAACGTTAATGAGTTTTGGCTATTACCAATCTGGGGCAGCCTTATTTATCACCAATGACCTGGATCTCTCATTCTGTATCTCATTACTGGCCATCAGAGATCTTCAGTCTCCCATTACTTAAAACAGGAGGGGGAAATATCTATACTTAACTCCTCCTGTCTTGGATGGGTATTCTCCTATCACCATGCTGGTACAAGCTCTATTTTAAAATGTTTAATTACGACTCAAAATAAAGTGGTTGATCCATCAGTGTCATTTTTTTCACTCTTACCTCCCTTCATTAGATGTGATAGATGGTACATGCCTATCTTTTAAAATATGAGGCACAGATCACGCCGCTGAATTAACTCATTAATCAGGATTCGGACTTTCTTCTTTCTCTCTCTAATGGCTGGCATCCTGGCTTCTGAACATATAAAGAGGGTCTGCAGGGGTCTGACGGGAACTTGCATGCACTTGTGTGACAAGTGGTAGAAATCTCCCTGCTCTGCTTATGCTCCAGAAATGATCTGGAAGAGAGAACACACTTCGGTGATGGTCAGCAATGTGTTTCCTCTCCCAAATTGCTTCTGGAGTGCCAGCAGAGGGTGTTGGGGTTTGTAATTATTTAGCAAAGCATCAAAAGGAAGCTGCCCACTCCAGTTACAGAATAGAGTGAGGAGTTTAGTTGTTGCAGTTATTTAAAGAACACACATGCAGATTGTTGTACCTCTAAACTAAACAGGTTTATTGGTGAAGTACATTTTGGATAGGAAAGACCTAGTCCTATCTATCAGTGACATAATGGATAAGAAGGGAGAGATAAAGACGTTTCCATCTACTCTCTAAGAGGAAAGGAAGACGACTGACTCTCTACAGGAAGTCACTGAGGAGTCGAGGCAGGGGTCATAGAGTAGAGGTAAAGCAGGGACAGGTAAGGAGACCCTCACTAGCTACCTCTACTCCCAATGTCCCTAGTGACCATTAGGATAGTTGGTGCAAAAGATCGATGCACTGGAACATCTCCAACAGTGTGGGAACATTTCTACAGTTTGTGCCACAATGTACTTGTAGAGGGACTGGGGTTAGCCGCACATGAGCTCCACACAGGGGTGTAGTTATAACTGAGTATGGGTTCAAAGAACCCAGGGCTCCCCAGCTCCACCTCTTGCAACTTCCTTCATTATCTCCCTCATTCTGAGGGGCTGCCGGGGAGATGGGCACACATGGCCCCCCTCTCCCCAAGCCACGCCCCCGGCTCCATTCATGTCCCTGCAGTTCCTCTTTACACATGCACTTTGGTAGCCAGGATTTCAGCCAGTGTGGGAGTGTATTCTAGAGTCATGGCACCTTCAGATTCACTTGAAATTTTAACTTAAGCAAAACTCAGTGGCTGCTCTAGTTCCAGGCCTTTTCAGCTTTGCCTAATGGGCATGGGAGTTCCTTTACCCAGCAGATGGCATCCACACAAACATTTCTTGACAATCAGACTACATGAATGTTTTCTGTGGGATTCAGGCAGGCATGTGCCTGGGAAATTTTGCTGGTCTTAATAAAGCTCTTTTGAACCTCTTTTGAGGAAGGATGTAGCAAGGTTGGATTTATTACATTTATATACCTCCCCATCCAAAAGGCTCTGCGCGGTGCACAGCAACCCTCTCTCCCACAAGGACCTCAGCCATCTGTCCCCCCCTTGTTCAATTGTAGCTATGTCCCTGCCCCTGAGAAATCTTATTTACTTATTTACTTATTTATTACATTTATATACTGCCCCATCCAAACGGCTCTGCGCAGTGCACAGCCACACAGTTGCTGGAGCTGCACAGCAATTTTGCTGGTCTTATTGAAGCTGTTTGTCAAGCACCACTAGGCTCAGATCAGGAGCCATATAGCTAAGGCACTGGCTGGCAGACAGAGCAAGGATGCCATGGTGCAGCAAGTGGTCTATCTAATTGGACAAAACCTGCTGTGCTGACCCCTTAAATGGCCACCGCACATGTGCAGAGGCCAGGTGAGCGGTGGGAGTGGGGCTCCCTCCTCATGGGATGTTGGGTCAACTGTCACTGGGTCATATAGGGTGCTGGTGGCAGGTATGCTAGCGGTCTTTAAAAGTTATACTCTCCCACCCTCATCACTCCAACTGGAGCAGAGCTCAATGGCTGCTCCTGCTGTTTATTAATAAAGTATTATTTTGAGCCCCTAAAAGAAAAGGCTCTGCACAATATAAAATGCAGAACTGAAAATTGACAAAACCCTACCAACAGGCGTACAGCCTAAATAAACAGACACATGAGGAAAAGGAGAGTTAAACACAATATTTTTCTGCCTCCATCCATGAAATTCTTTAATTTCCCTTGAAATTCATGTTTTCCTCAAGCAGGAACTTCCACATTCCCCTCAGAATTTCACTTTAGATGAGCTTTATTGACTATTCCCATTATATTCAAGTGGGTTAAACATGGAAGTTGGGTAACTCAGGGTTTCTAACAATTCCACTTTGCATAATGGCGGCTCTATTGCTCATGCTTTCCCACCCTAATCATTATTTGACATTACAACTGTTTCCCCTTAAGACCCTCTTGTCTTTTGTTTGATAATCTACAGGAGCTCAGAAGCTGAGTAATGTGATGCTGTTCTGTTGAAACGTTAAGGAATTGTGCCATGTACAAATTAAAGAACTGTTTTTCAAGAGCTTAAGCATGTAAGCTGCCAATATATCATTGTGCAAAGTTAAGATGGCTTTCCAACATAGAACTGTACATGAGTTATTCGTAGTCCAGTCTCCCATGAAATATATTGAACTCTGGGGATGGCACTATTAATCTCATGTACCTGTCCACAAAATGCAATCCCTGGTTCCAAAGGCTAGCCCCTGAGAACAGCAGCTCAGATCCTTCCTCTTATGATTCTACAGTGAGCAATTAAAAGCCAGGAGCAAAATCTCTGCGGCCACCACAGAGCTAAGACAAGACACAGAGACCTCATGAGTGGAGGAGGGAGGCAAACTGTGGGTCTGTTGGACCTGCAGTTTGCTGTTACGTGCATAGGGGGTCTGCAACTCTTTGGCTACCATCTACCTTGGATCTGGAGTTCAGGGGAAGTAGTAGGGGCCAGTTCTGGATTCTTGGCTGAGTCACAAAGCATTTGGCTAACTAAACATGTGGACTGGTTTCTCCCCAAGAACAGAACATTATTTATTTATTTGGTTGGTTGATATACCGCTCTTCCAACAATGGCTCAGGGCGGTTCACCACTGACAAAGCTAAATAGTTCCTTGACAAGGATCACTGTTGAAATGCATGTGGAATAAAAAAAGGAATATACCAGTGCAGCAACGGTCCTGTTTCAGTATTCCACCAAAGTACCATTTCATATTTACAATGATGTGCAACACTCTAGAATGTAAAACAGAGCTGCAATGTATTTGTATATTTTTAAATTTTTAATGTGTTATTAATGTGTTTTTATTTATTATTAATTTACCTTTTTATGAATTTTAAATGTGTTATATTTTATGTTTTTAATTCTGTACACCGCCTAGAGATTTTTATAATAGGCGGTATATAAATTAAATGAATGAATGAAATATTTATCCTAAATATCTGCAAAAGCTTATCTTCTTGCAACAACAGAGTGATGCCACTGTCCTGCAAGGATAAAACCCTCAACCCTCGTTCATACTGACCTGCAGAGGACAGTACAAAATAAGTCACTGAACTGCCTACAGGTTTCCCCACATTTAATTCCAAGAATAGCTCTCCCATTATATTTCTGTCCTGAAGCAAGTAGGAGCGGGGGATAGGAAGAAGACTTCAGTGCCATGCCACTATCAGCAGCAAGGGGCAGAGGGATCAATAGGAACAGGAAAGGAGTCCTGCAGTCCTTGTGCGTTGCTTTCTACACACACACCCAGACATATACACACACATATTGCCCCAGACGCTAGGTCATTGATATACAAGCCTCTCCCCATCAATAAAGGACATCCTCTCATAGTTGTTCAGTATGGGAAGAACATAAGACGAACCCTGCTAGATCAGACCAATGGTCCAGCTAGACCAATGTTCTGCTTAACAATGGCTAATCAGATGCTTCCAAGAAGTCCACAAGCAAGCCATAAAGATAAGAAGCATCTCATAGTGGAGGCTATATCACCTCTTGCAGCTTGTAACTGCAATATTTTTATATGAGCACTAATATTTGGACCCTCTCTGTGTTAAAATGAGACACATTTTTAGCATGACCTGGCCGGCAGCAAAACCTTTTTGCTTACTTGACTATCTGAAAAAAGTAAATGTTCATTTTTTCTGTCTTGATCAAATACATCTTCCCATATGTAGCCAATTAACCTGCTAGTCTAATGCAGGGTCCCAACCTGCATGGAGAAAACCTGTGTGTGTGTCAGACCTCTGACATATAAATGATCGTGTGGGAGTTGTGGTTGGGGCCAGTGAGTACAATCCCTCTTCCCCTTCCATGCACACATTCTGCATCCATTTGTTGTATGGATGTAGAAAAGAGCTAACATGAGGCTTCTGCACACTGTAGAATTGGAGACAAATTCTTCTATAGAAAGCCCCTATATAGCTTTCTAGAGAGATAAGTAGAAAGCTTTTAACAAAAGGACTTAAAAGTCCAAATTTTTGAGGGAAGAAAAAAGCCTGGACCACTATTTTTTTAAGGCTACATATGAGTATTTATTTGCTTGAGTGGTAGTAGAGTATTCATTCTCTGAAATAAAGATGATTAAAAATAAAATTAATTTTTAACAGTTCACAAAATAATATTAGCATAAGTTATATCATGTCTCCAGTGACGCCACGGGCACTAACCAATAGCTGCCAACCATATTGTCATAAATCTGTTAGCTCGGCTCACCCAACAGGATTTGCAACCCCCTTCAGCACTCCCCCTGTGAGTTAACAGAAAGCAGCAGTGAAGCTACACGAAGGAAAATAAAAGGCTCACAAAGAAAATAGTAAATGAATTAAGTCCCCCTGAACTGAACTAGGTACTCCCCTCTAACAATAACTGAATAATAACTGAAAAGAAAACACACAGGAAGAATGAAAGAGCAAAGGACACCAGAAACAAGGAATTAATGGAACAAAGCAGAAAAGCATGAACAAGGGCGAACTGGAATTCAGAAAAGTTAGGAATTCAGAATAGCACACGGACTGCGGTCAGCAACGTTACTAACAGCATCTGAGCAATTGACAGACTGCTAAATATATATGGTTCAAGAGAACCAGCAGCCAATCAGGCTTCCCTGAGTCAGCACTTCTGCTTCCTCTCTTGTTATCTCCTGCGCTTGCGTGACTCCCACTGAGCTTTCTTCTTGAGACTTCTTCTCAAGACAGGTGAAATCCCAGGCTCCTCCTCATCAGAAATCATGTCTTGCAGCTGTTGCGAATCCTCAGCTCCAGAGTCTGGTCTCCCCTGCCAAAGACTGTTGCTGTGCCTCTGAGCCCTCACTAGCAGGCGAATCCTCCTGCTCTGACTCTTCTGATTCAGAACTCTGAGCCATATCCATTCAGCCAAATTCTATACAGCACTTACTATAGCAATTGACATGTAATTGAAAGTTGAGGTGTGAACTGTTTTTTCTCAGCAAGCAAGAATTGCTTTTAAGAAATGAGAAAATGTGATATACATGGACAAGAAGTATACCTTTTATCATTGTTATGTAATGTACCTAGTTATAATTATGTAATCTTCCTAAGGATAAATTTCTTCTTAGGATATGTTCAAAGGATTCCCAGCAAAGGTAAATTTTAGAGGCTGCCTTCAACACTATAAATATAGGTTTATAAGAAAAGTAGAAATTATGTATTTGAAATTAAATATATTCTTAACACATATATAGAAGTATTAAAAGGAATTATCTCCTCTTTTATTGTCCAACATAATTTTCTGCTTCTTTATAATCAGTTCTTTCACTAGTGATCAGAATCCTTTTGAATCCCAGTAAGTAAAAAAAGTTGGCTGTATAGAAAGACACTTTTAGTCGATTCAGAGGATCCAGTATAAAATCTCTCCATGTTGTCCCACTTTTGCTTTGCCTCCCACCTCTAATGAATCCTTCTCCAAAGCACCCATTGGATAGAGCATTTGCCACCTAAGGGGAAAAACTCCAGGTCTCTCTGCCCCAATTTCCTGTCTGATTGTATTGGGTAAGTGTGAAGAACCCCAGATTGAATGTTGCAATCATGCAGTGTCGATACAGAACATAAGCAACTGAGCACCTTTTCTCATCAATAGGTGTGAATGGGGTAAGCTCACAACAAGTCTGAACCTGATAAAATCTGAATGAGCATTTGAAGGTGTTTTTTCACACTACAGGAAGATGATTAGAACTTTCCAGACAAGTGAGCTCCACTGAGCAGGGGCTGAAAGGAGACTAATATATTAGGGCCAGAGGCGTATCTAGGGAAAATAGCGCCTAGGGCAAGCACTGAAATTGCGCCCCCTGTCCAAACATCTGACACCCATCTTTCAGATAACTTTACCATAACATCAGCTCAAAAATACAAGTCAAACCCATTAATCTTTTAATATTTCAAGAACTATTTAGCAGTGGACGTAGCCAGACCAAAAAAAACGCTGGAAAACTACAAATTGCAGTACGCTGGGGCTCATGAAATACCCAAATACTATGTGGAGGTGTACTTGGAAAACTAAACAGAAGCGCCTGCCTGATTGTCAACTGTGCATTGTAGCATCACTATTACATAAGTTTTAAAAATAAATGGAGAATTTGACTTTTCTCAGATACTCTGAAAATAATTAAAGGATATGCAGAGTAAACTGTGTCACTGCTTGGAATATATTCTAGTATTTCAGAAAGACGGTTAAAATGAGAGAAAGAGAGCAAGAAACTCCCAGTGGGCCTTAATACTAAGGATTTCACACTGATTCAAAGACAAACCCACCATTAATAGCCATCACATTTAACTCACTTATCACAAGAAGCAAAGTAAGAGCAAATGAATACAATCCTAGCTCATAAGCTTCAGCTCAGTATTCACAAACCCTGATTCTCTGTACATAGTGCCAAACTGAATATGTGTACAGTGACTTATGTTATATTCAATTATTATTATTTTTATCTGTAGCCCCTTCGGGGGGCTTCCTAAAGGCCATGGGGGGTCTGCAAAGGTTCCCTCTCCCCCCGCTGGCCTCTAGGGCTTTGCAGGGACCATTTGAGCATGTGCAGTGGCCATTTTTTAAAAAAAAATTTAAATGGCCACTGAAAACAAAATGGCCACCACACATGCTCAAATGGCCTCTGCGAGGCCTGGCATGGCTTAGGGCCTCACAGAGGCCATTTGAGCATGTGCAGTGGCCATTTTGTTTTCAGTGGCCATTTTTTAAAAAAAAGTTAATGTTAAAAAATGGCGCCCCTTCAAATGGCGCCCGGGGCACGTGCCCTGCCTGCCCCACACTAGATACGCCCCTGATTAGGGCTGGTGGTGATCACTTCTATGTAGGAAATTTGAAATTATCTCTTTGCAGGGTAGCCACAGTGGATCATTCCCTCCTGACTGAAACGTCTTTATCAGGCTCTTATTTTCTTGGACACTACCAATACTCCACATTTTTCATGTGCTTTGTACTAATTTTCATTTGTGCTGTAATATTACAGTGGGAGGGAATCATATAATAATCTTGTTGGAGATTAAGCTCCTGAAGGCATCGACTCTTTGCACCAGCAACCCTATTGACCACTAGGAGCATTAGGAGTAGAGATTGTGAGTAAGGGAATCCCCTCTGACCCACTCAGTGGCCGCCTTTGCACATAATGCCAAGCTGGAGGCGCTCTCACCTCTGGTTTTGCCCTGTGTCATCCGAGTTATTGGAACTGTGGTTCCCGGACCCAAATTCAGTTCCAGTTTTGTCGCCAAGCCTGGGAATGAACCCTCTGTTTGTAGTGAGTTCCATTCTCCTGTTGCTCTGGAAAGGGAAAGGAACATGGAGACTTCCTAGGTGGGGATATGTATATGAGAGAGGGCAAAGGATGCTGCAGGGATTCTGTCCCGCTATGACCTAGGATGCTGTTGCGAGGGATTACCCTGTCAAAGCAGTCCATGCAGACCAAACTACACTCCTGTTCCACTGGCAACTTGCTGCCGGTTGGCTTGTCCTCTCATGTGGGGGGCCAGTCTACTGGGGAGGATCATGAGGCTGTGACCCCTAGATCTCTCTTCAGACTGCATGCTCACAAGTTGAGCTAACCCAGCAAAGGGGCCCCCACTTGTGTGGGGCCCCCAACTCACCATGGTTAAAAAAATAGAACAGAATTGCTTCAGGCCCCTTCCTCTTAAGCCGTGCATGCACCCAAAGGAGATCCCCCCTTCTTTTTATTGCAATGAGCTTACAGTGCATAAACATGATCATAATAATACACATGAATATAGCTGGGGGTGGGGAGAAGGAAAAGAAGAAAAATCCCTTAAACATAATAAAATACAACCAATGCAGAAGAAAAGGGAAAGGGGGGGCACCTTCAAGGAGATATAGTATAAACAGTTCATTAAAGTTCAACCAGATAGCTGAAAATTCCTCTTTCCTCTGGTGCTTAAAAAAAAAAAAAGATCAGTTCAAATGCTGAAAGGTAACACAAATCAGTAATCCAAATTGTGGAGTGATTTGTCCCTCCTGTGTTTTATTATAATCCTTTTGGCAACACTCCAAGCACAAAGAATGCACAATTCTTGATATAGTGCTAGATTCCATGTGCTGGGGATATACCCCAACAAAATGTGAACATCTTTAACAGACAATGATAACTGCAATGTCATATCAACTACCTTATGAATTTCAAGTCAAAATGGCACAATAACCAGACAGGACCAAACCATATGCATTACGGGTACCCTCATAAAAATTACACCTCCAACATCTAGCAGTCTCCAACCATCCCTTATTAAACATCCTCTGATGCATCCAGTAAAAAATAAAATAAACATATCTTCTGTATTAGCTGCATTTTAAGATCTAAGGAGGCACATTGCCTTCAAAGCAACCGATGTATATTCTATGCCCTTATCTGTATTAATTTTAATCACAAATATGAATATATTGACAAACTAAAACCACAATCTATATTCTCACTTTATAAAAGATAGGTAGCATATGATCATAAAAGTAATCCGAGTAAAACATGTATAAATCAAGACAGTGTGTGTGTATATATATATATATATATATATATATATATATACACACACACACACACACACACACACTTACACTATTTATTTATTTATTTATTTATTAGATTTATATACCGCCCGTCCAAAATGGCTCCAAATTAACAAAATATACTCTCCACAGTAAAAAAAAAAAAAAAAAAGCCATCACAAAAGTGTAGATAGATTTGTAAACACATAAAATATATACAAAGTACCAAAAGGGGTGCTCCAACAGGGAGTTGTTAAATGCCAATATCAGATATATGAAATGAACTGTTCCACATATAGTTTGTACTCCCATGGTGTGGCACAGCAGAAGGAGATACTTTGACAATACGATGTATTGAGCCAGACCCTTTTCGACTGATACACAGTCTTCATTAGTGGCATTTAACTGTGATGAATCACACTCCTTGTGTCCCCATGTGGTTGTTCTACATAATATAAACATATATACCAGACTGTGCTGCAACTGACTTGCAAAGAATTCTAAAAAATGTTTAACTGCATGTGGGTCAAACAACTAGGAACATCAAAACCAGGATTATAGAACATCAGAGTTGTAGAAGGAAAGGAATCCTTTTCTAGATATGGAAATAAAATTTAGAAATAATCATTTAGAGACCAAATGGTATAGAAAATCATCCAAAAAGGATATTTTATTAAAGAAACAGTCAGCACACCCCAAAACAATGAAAGTACGAACTATGAAAAATGTGACAAAGAGGACGGTGGACATTCACAGCTGGGTATTAATTACTTGTTTCAAAGAGCTGGAAAGCAGCTAGATTCATTAATGGTTTGCCTTTACTAAAAGAAACACCATTTATTACAGATAGATTTATATGGCAAACCCAGAGAATCTTAGAAAGACAAGGAGGATATTCACATGATTGTGAAAAAACAGGCTAAGGGAGCCCAGCCCAGTTTTGCATGCGCATGTGAACCACCAGGATTGCGCCCGATCCCGGTGGCTACATGGCGGCAAACCTACCTATGCAGCCTCCTTCTAAAATGAGCGAGTGCTCCCTTAACTTCATTTTGTTGATCATGTGTCTACTGTGGCTGTTTGCAGCTGTGATGGGCACACTCAGGTGGGGTGGGGGGGGAATCCCAGTAATTCACTGTGCACTCACGGGTTGCATTATTGGGGCTCTGGAGATGGGGTGACGCACGGCGGCACATCTCAGCACCCTGACCCCCGGAGAAGTCAGGCGAGCCACAAGTAAGGATTGCTCGCCCAGGGACTGCCAGTTGATCGTATGTGGGGAAGGTAAGCTTAACCCTTCTTCTCCGCAGACAGATAAGAGGAGGAGAAAGGGGTTAAATTCTTGGTCACTCCATTGAGGGGGAAATGATACGTTCTTGAATAATGGAGAAATTGTCATACATATATCCGTATCTATATAGTGGCTGTTGCTATGGTGACAACATGAATATAGTCAGTTTTAACCCAGGAATTAATTCCACTCAGATAAGTGGTATTACACTTAGTCTTATTTTGTGTCTAGCTCTTCTCCATTCAACTGTGTCAAAAAATTCACAGTCCTCTGTTTTTAAAAGTGTATCTCCTAGAACACTTTTTTTTTAACCAGGGTTAGGGTGGTGGAGGAACATGAAGTTCTCTCCAGGAAGATCAATGGCTGATGTGATTACATAGCCTGAAATGTTCATTTCTATTATTTCTGGCACCCCACAGCTTGACTTTTAAAAAACAACATCCTTTTATCTAGTTCTTCTACTGCCTTCACTTGTAAATACAAACTATTTCCACTCAATATGTCCCACTGCCCTGGCTTTGAAACCCAGCAGTTAAATTTAGCAAGCATGTTAAACCCTCTTCTAATCCAGACTTCTGTTCTTAACAATCCCAGTCAGTGTCTAATGGCATCTTTCTGGACTTGTATCAGCATCTGTTAATCAAAGATGAAAGCCATTGTCTTCCACACATAACTTGAGGTCAGTTGGTCTTGGAAAGGTTCATTCTGCCATGGCCAACTTCCCAGTTAATCCAGTTAAGTGCAATCAAGCATCCTGCTTTAACACATTAGCTGATTATCTGTGGGCTAGCAGGACAGAATTACTGTCTTCTCTTTAAGTTGTCCATAGTAAGCTCATTGTGCTTTGAGTTGTGTGGGACACAGGAGTTGGCCTTACAGGTTTTTCAGTTCGCTTTCCATTACAAAGCTGCTTTATTAGCATTGCAACTGTGGCCAAAGTTTGCATCAGCTAACATACTAAAGAGACTGTTATAGTGAGGGCAGGAGGAAGGGCTGGATCTAGTAGAGTTGTCCTTCTAGGAGGGGTCCTTCTGCCCTGCCCTATTGTTTGTGGCTGGGCTGAGTTCGACACACAAGATGGGAGAAAGAAGGTGAGAGCAGCATGCTGACTCCTTCCTGAGAGAGTTGCTCCACCACCACCACTATCATCCACAAAGGCTACAGGCACAGCGTTGGTTTTTAAAAGGTGCCAAATGGTTTTTGAATCAAATTTTGTAAATTTGATTCAAATTTGAATTGAATTGCCCTTTTAAGTGGTGATTCTATTCAAATTTGAGTTGAATCAATTCAAATTAAAATTGATTTTCACATCCCTAACATCATCATTTTGACATCTATAAGTACTTCAAAGGATTACTGAACACAGCTTTCAGAAACACTGATGGATCTGCTGACAGAAGTGTACCCAATCATTCTGAGTTAATTTTTCTCTTATTGTATTTAAAGCATGGTTTATTCAGCCCACCATTTGGGTTAGGGTTGACTTTAGCCATAAGAAAACTCATTTAGATCCTAATTTCTCCTTTAGCTGAAGAGTTTTAAAATACTTGTTTCCTTTAATAATTATTCAGATTTGATTTTACATTTTTTGGACAAATTTCCTGAAAGCTGCATGAGACTGGATTGTAAATGCTACTACCATGCCATCCACATAATACTCCACACAAATCGCTGCATGCCCTCTCACTGAGCCTGCCTTTGCATCAGTGGTTGACCTTTATTCCCTTGATGCTTGGTTGATACTGATGCTTATTGCTTGAAGTCTAGTCAGTCCTGGCCTTGTTCTTGTGAGCTGCTCTTGAACTCTTAAATTGTAGAAAGATGAACTGATAAATCCTCTTGTTCATTTAAATTGAAAATGGATTGGATGTATTCCATTATCTTCCTTTTGGCACTTTTCATCCCAAATTTATATTATTATTTCAAGATCTGAACAAAAGTTTTATCCATTTATCTCCCTAAAGAATCTTTCAGACTAATCTGATTTTTTCAGGTTCTAACTAACCTTTAACAATTGCATTAGAAAAGAACATAAGATCATTTAAACAGGTTGTACAATGTATACAGGTGGCCCTTGTTATATGCAGAGTTTCCGTTGTGTCCTACAACCTCTTGTTCCTTTAAAATGGACATGGATTGGATGTATCCTATTATCCTTTGGCAGTTTACATGCCAATTTTATATCTTTATTTCAGAATCTGAACAAGAGTTTTATCCATTCATCTGTCTAAAGAACTTGCAGCACCACAGCCACAGGATGTGGTGGTGGCCACTAGCTTGGATGGCTTTAAAAGAGGCTTGGACAAATTCATGGAGGACAGGTCTATCAATGGCTACTAGTCTGATGGCTATTGGCCACCTCCAGTCTCAGAGGCAAGATGCCTCTCAATACCAGTTGCAAGGGAGCAACAGCAAGAGAGAGGGCATGGCCTCAGCTCTTGCCTGTGGGCTTCCCAGAGGCATCTGCTGTGCCACAGTGTGAAACAGGATGCTGGACTAGATAGGCCTTGGGCCTGATTCAGGAAGGCTGTTCTTATGTAAGCCCGATTTAATTTGATTCACTTTTAATTGACAATTGTCTAATGAAGAAGTGAGAAATATGTGAGAATTCCCTGTTCTCTATGATAGTAATTTTATCACCCCATTCCCTAGTCAATAGACTAAGAATCAAGCATTTGCCTCGATCCAGTCCCTCAAACTACTGACTTTACACCATTCTTGGGTTTTCTTATCTAGGTATGTTCCAATATTTTGGGTGAAATCAGATGTGATGCTAAATGGGTCATTTGTACTTCCATCTCTCTCTCTCTTTTTAAAAATGTAAAACAGACGTCACTAGGGGATTAGGATTGGACCATGGTACACTGAGGGCAGGCATTTAACCTTCACACTGAAGTCCTGGTTAAAAACACACACGGAGAGAAAGCAAGCACTGCTATTAGCCCTGGAAGGGAAGTTTGGATCCTTCAGGTGCCATGGGAGATGGGACTCCCTGTTAGGGCTCTCCTGTCACTTGGAGGCTCATTTCATGTCTATTATGTATGGGACCAGGGATGCTTCTATAGCCCATCACTATATAACCATTGTTCTCAGGCCAGTTTTATGCATGGTAGCCACTATGCAGAAACTTTTTCAAAACACTCCATGTGAGGCAGTAGCACTGGCAACCCAGATAGCACTATTTTCTCCATTTTCCAGTGCATAATCATTGCATTCTAAAAATGCAGATATAGCAAGAAAATTTGTGAAGAGAACCAGTGCCATAAATGGTTTATAACATGGCAGTGGCTGAAATGTTGAGCCTGCTTTAGCTACACATGGTTGGAAATGAGCCCTTTGTCAATCTGGCCTTCTTACATCAAATCATTTATTTATTTGTTTGTTTGTTTGTTTGTTTATGCATTTATACATGCATATATTCTGCTTTTCTGTATATTGTTCAAAGCATTTTTAAAAAACAAAACTATATTAAGTATTTTGTTACATGTATAATCCTCCCTTCCAAAGTAGTAGAGGTGTGCACAAATGGTTATTTGTTTTGTTTTTTGCGATTTGATTAGCCCTTGAATTGAATCACAAAAATTCAATCAATTCCTCGAGCCAGCAGCCACTACTGGACAATTCAACAGATTGAAAAATTGCAAAGAGAGAGAGAGAGAAAAGAAAAAGGGATTTGCCCATAGGGAACAATGGGGAACTCGAATCACCCCATAGTTCACCATGGGTGGGTCCTAGGGGCACCAAAGTAGGTTGAGAGGTAGGGTATAATGGGTACTACCTACCATCCAACCTACAAAAGAAATGGGCAAGTGGGCAATATTTTTTAACTCCCTCAATCCATAGGATCCTATGGGGGGGTTAGGTTTTTTTAAAATTTATAATAAAGTGATCACCTGCTTGCCCATTTCTTTTGTGGGCTTGGTAGTAGGTCCACCCTACCTAACTTTGCATGAAAAAGAAGTTTGGAAGGCTGTTTTAGTAGACACAGCCAGAAAAAATACAAAAGTCTACTTAGTGGTAATGGTGAAGCTTAAGATCATGGGGCTGGTTGAGACAAGGCAATTGGACCTCCGATTTGGTGCAAATCAATTCATGTGTGAATTGAATTGCACCCCCCCCCCCACAAAGCAATCAAGCATAATAGCAAAGATTATGCTGGGTTCATATTTGAACCAAATGTTTCCTGGTACTCAGGTGAAATTCTTCTAGAAAAATCCAACCATGTTTACTCCAAAGTAAGTCTCATGTAGTCCAATGGGGCTTACTCCCTGCAGTGTTCCCTCTAGGCAATGCACGTGCTTGTACGTGCATACACGAATTACTGCTGCCCAGAACAAAACTCATTCTGTGCACAGATGAAAATAAAATAAAATAGAGGGGACACTGACTCCCAGATAAGTGCACATATACAGTTGCAGCCGTAGGATTCATCTCCTGGTACATATGCTTACAGCAGGGTTTCTCAACTGTTTTGAGGGTTTCTCAACAAATGTGGTTGGATTACAGTCCTATAACCACCCCCAAGCACAATATGATCTTTGCCTGGTGTTGAAAAATCATAAGAGTAGGCAACAAGCAAGCCTTCCTGAGGAGAGCATTACAAAACAAGGTGCCACAGCTGAGAAGGCTCTCTCCAAAGGTGAACGTGCCTGAAGAATGGCCTAATACAAAAACCAAAGGGCCTAGAACGAAGAACAACGGACAGTGCCATACGGACAGATGCCTAGGAGAAAGACAGTTCTTCAGGCACAGCCCCAGGCTGCATGGTCCCAAACTGTACAGACTTCTAAAGGTAAGCAGCAGCTCTTTGCATTGTGCTCAGAAGCAGATCACCAGCCTGTGAAGTTGTTTCAAAACCAGCTGGATGTCTTCCCAGACTAGTCCCAATTAGCTACCAAGCATCTGTATTCTGGACTAACTACTTCATATTTGTATAGAACTTCAGACGTTCAAAGTGCTTCACATATATTATCCTTCTCTGGGCTCTGAGCTACGATGGCCCAAGGATGTGGTTCACAGGAGATACAATAGGAACATAGGAAGCTGCCATATACTGAGTCAGACCATTGGTCTATCTCGCTCATTATTGTTTTCACAGACTAGCAGCAGTTTCTCCAAGGTTGCAGGCAGGAATCTCTCTCAGCCCTATCTTGGAGAAGCTGCCAGAGAGGGAACTTGGAAACTTCTGCTCTTCCAGAGCAGTGACTCCATCCCTTAAGGGGAATATCTCACAGTGTTCACACTTCTAGTCTCCTATTCATATGCAACCAGGGCGGACAGGGAACAAGTCATGCTTACTTCCACAAGACCAGCTCTCCTCTCTAAGGAGAGGAAAGCACTGGCCAGAGGCAGACAGCCTTGCTAGGGAGGAACAGCAGCAGGGCCAGGTAAGGAAGATAGGAAGGAGATTATCTAGAAACCAGCAGGCTAATGGTGCTATGTCTGGTGGC
The DNA here is from genome assembly GCF_027244095.1 of Hemicordylus capensis. Taxonomy (NCBI): domain Eukaryota; kingdom Metazoa; phylum Chordata; class Lepidosauria; order Squamata; family Cordylidae; genus Hemicordylus; species Hemicordylus capensis. The sequence continues at coordinate 344,051,514 of NC_069659.1, forward strand.
AGACTCTGAGCTGCAGCCTCAGCAGGACAAAAGCACATCTGGCCATTTGGCGAACACATAATCTCATGGGGCCAGCATTTGTTCTCACAGTAGAATCCAGAAGAAAGAGTTGAGGTGCACAAGGACCAATTACTAGTGCAGTTTAATTAAGAACTAACTGGGCCGGGTGCAGAGCATCTGCGCCTCTGACGGCCCGCCTGGCCCGCTCCTCCCACCACCACCTGGACACGGTTTCTGGCCGGCTTTCAAGCTGGCCCATCCCTTCCTCCTACCCGCCGCCTCCTCTGGCTGCTGGGACAGGCCAGCCTACTGCCACATCCTCATCCTGGCGGCTGGGCCGTGCCCACCGCCTCCTCATCCCGGCGGCCGTTTTCTCCCCGTCCCTGTTGCTAGTCCACCAGCTACTTGCCAAGTCACGTAGAGTCAAAACACCCTGATACACAGCTCTGTCATAAATCTACAGTGCTTTCATATTTGCCTAAGGTCTTACTATCATGTAACAAACAATCATGGGCAAATATAGAAAATCAGTTCTGCCACCCATATAACATTGAAATTCTATGGGGAAAAATTAAAGAATAGACCTCCAATATACCTCCTTAAAGGATAGCCTTTAAGGACAATCTATATTTAACTACTAATCTGGGATAAATGGCAAAACCTATTAGCTCCATCACCATCACTGATAACTCCAGTCTTTAGATAACATTCTCTTCCTCCTGATGAAAAAGCCAGTCCTTTCAATTTCAAAGAAATTGACTCACAAAACTATACATGTTTCTTAATAGAGACAAGATATGTACAGAACAATAATTAATAGTTAATACAAACAGTCTCCACATACCATTCTATTAATATTTACAAATAACTCATATGATTTAATGAGTTACTAAACTTTCTCACTTCAACACTTCTTGAAAAAAATAATTAGAGACAATGCCATTTATCACCGGGGATTACTAGCTCAGATCTACAATCTACTACTTGCTGAAAAATGGAACTGCAAACTAAGAAATTAGCAACATTGAATGGGGAAACATGGAATTCACACTCAGTGCTCTACTCATATAATAGAATTAATTATATAAATATAAAAGAATTAACAAGATGGCACTTCGCCCCAATAAACCTGGTGGCAGCAAATCTGGATATATTCCCTTGTGATGGAAGAAGAGCTGTAGAGGAAGAGATACTCTTTATCATCCATGGTAAACTTCCCCTTATGTAGATAAATTTTGGTTACATTTACATAAACACATGACCGCAATAATTAATACGAACTTAGATTTAAACCCAATAAATTACTCACTTGACTTACCCTTGCAAAACCAACTTGCAGCTCCACAAAAGAGAACTCAGCTTTTTAACAATAGTGGAAAAATTTGTCATCAGCTCCCACTGGAAAAAGCAAGGAGATATATCAATTAAGAAATGGTTTAATAAAGTATGGTCTACAATAGTTACGGTCGGACAAGGTTTCTTCACTGTTAAAATAAAGCACCCATCAAGACCAAAGTGCATTATTTTATTCTAGATGAGAACCATCTGGAGATATATAGAGAAGAGAAGTACATGATTCTATTTTGTTAAATTATATTTACTCATGGTAAGAGAGATATCATGTGTATAAAAATTGATTAGTACATCAAGATTTAGAAAAGGCTGGTAATCCAACTCATGGGTGTGTGTGTAAAATTGTAGTTCGTTAAAATGTTGTTATCTTTATGACTACCTTATTGGTTACTGTTGAACTTTGAAAATGCTCAATTAAATGGTTTTAAAGGGGGGGGGGGGTTGAGAGAAATTACTCACTATACTAGCACCTGCCATTTTCTTTCCAGAATCTTCCTCATAATAACATGTTGTTAATTGTAAAATGAGAAAGGGAAAGGAAAATGACATCCTCTGTCAGCGGAGTTCAGCACATTCAAATTTTACCATAACTGTTTCCCAGAGAATTTTCAGATCATTTATATTCTTATACTTGAATTGTTGGTTAAGGGGGAAAAAAACTTTTTTCTGTTTGTGGCATCAAAAGAATCTACAGAAAGCATCTGAAGCAAAAAGCCTGTAGTTTTTAAGAGAGTAATGACAGAATCATAAATGCCATGGACTTGCAAGCTTGCAACACCTATATGGTTGGAAAGGATGGCAAAACAGGTTAAAAAAAGAAAGTGTGTGCACACCATGGGGAACAATGGTTCTTCCACTCTCAGCTTTCTGAAAGAGCAATCATCTCAGTCTTTCCCCACAATAATGTTTATGAGGCCTATGTGTGGGAGATGATGATGAGCCAGGGTTATAAAGTTTGTGTACTTTCCAAGATGAATAGAGGCACAGTAGCCTATTGCTGCTCCAGCTTAAATGCCAAAATGTAAAAATAGAACAGCTCACCCCAGAGGGCTCAACGAATCTTTCATTAATGTGAAAAACCATCATTTACAGAGACGCGGCATGAATGGATCTGGATGATCTTTAATCACTGGCAGAAAAAAAGTCATGTCCGCAGCTCCACGGTGTGAAATTATATATAGCCAGTGGCAATTCATTTAGGTTTAACTTAGAACAGCTTGAGACATCCATATATTGCCCCCAGGAAAGGAAGTCTAAAGAGCATGCTGTCAGAATTACCAGCGAGTTAACAGAATTTATACTCCTAATACACAAAGTACCACTTGGAAGAGGTAGGTAGGTTACTAGTTATCCTACAATAGGGATGTGCACGAATCCTTTTTTTTAACCTGAATTGAAACACCCTCAATTTGTTTTGGGTCTGAATCTGACCCCCCCCAAAGCACCCAAGATTCGATTTATACCCAAATTTTCCGAATCCTAATCAATTTGGATTTTTTAAAAAAGGTCCCGGGGCCAAAAGAGTGGGGTGGGTGGTAGTGCCCAATGGGTAGAAGCAGCCACCCACATGTTAAAGAAATTGGGCAAAGTGGTGATATTTAAAGAATTTTTGAATTTCATGCATCTTTAAGCTTTTCCCCATAGGGAATAATGGGGATTTCAGCCTTATTTATAACGCCTGGGAGGGTGGCACCAGGGTGGCCCAGAGTGGGTTGTGGTGGGTGGTAGTGCCCAATTGGTGCAAGGAAGCTACCACCCAGATTTCAAAGAAATTGGACAAAGGGCTGATTTTTAAATGATTTTTGAAGTTGGCATGTTTTTGTGGCAGATTTGGGGCAGAAAGCAGGTTTCGGGGGCTGAAGAGTGGGCCAGGTAGTAGTGCCCCAATGGGTGCCTGTTAACATCCAGATTTCAAAGAAATTGGTGAAAGGGGTGATTTTAAAAGAATTTTTGAAGTTTGTGCGTCTTTAAGCTTTTTCCCCATAGGGAATAATGGGGATTTCAGCAGTCCCATAACTCCACTTGGGGGGCACTGGGGTGGCCCAGAGTGAGTGGTGCTGTAGTGCACATAGAGTGCCAACCACCCCCATACCCACAAGCCCATGTTTTGTGTACAAATCGCCCGAAAAAATCGTTCTGTACCTGAAACGTTTCACTCATCCCTATCCTACAATATCCCCCCCAACCCCAACTCTTTTCAGGCTTGGTATGCTGTGCCTTTGATCTGAACTATGTTTCTTCTGGTTGAGCATAAAGGATCTGTACAAAAAACACCAACTCAGCCAACAGGAATTCAATTTGCATGACGGAATGGAGTTTGGGTGCACACATCCCATTCACTAGATAATCAGGAATGTGTCACATTTGTGCACTATGCACAAATATGGCCGTGTTTATGTGCACGTAGGCCTGCTTTCAAAAAAAGTGGCGTGGGGGAGAGATTAAATGAATCACAGCTACATTATGCAGAATGAGGTGGTAAAATGAGGCCATAGCATTCTAGACCATACTAGTACAGATGAAAGGTCACATTTTTTACATTCCTCCATATAATGAAACTGACTACATATAGCAAACTAGCATGTCAGAGAAATATGCATAGCCCAGTTCCTGAGATGATGATGATGATGATGATGATGATGATGATGATGATGATATGATTTAAAAAACAACTTAATTTGTTAGCTGCCGCATAACAAATTGTTCTCCGGGCGGCTTACAACACAGCATTAAAACATAAAATAAAAACACTTAACACATTAAATCATAACAGACCAAAAGTGGGGGTCGGGGGGAGAAAATACAACATATAACAACAACAACAACAACTTTATATGATAAGCTAGTTTACATGTAGGGACCTTTTAAACGCATGAGTATTCACTAACACCCCCAACATGCTCCCACACATTCTGAAGTGGTATAATCTAGAATTCTACCATCTCATTCTGTGTCCCAAATAGAACAGTTCTGATTCTCCCGAGCCCAAGAAGGAAGCCAATTTTGATTTCTACTTTGCAATTGAGATATGCTATAAAATGACTTACTGGCTATTATGTAGGCATCATGCATATTCAACAAACAGTCTGTGAGGAAGGAAAACAATTTGGAATACATGTTTTTCCCCTCTGAAGATATAAAAGGGAGAAGCTTTTCCCCTTTCCATCTCACAATTAAATGGAGTCAGCTGTTAAAGATAGTGATGGGGGGGCGGGGGGGGGGGATGAACCAGCACATTAAGTGTAAAAAGTCGAAAATACTGTGCCATTTGCAAGCTCATGTAACTTGGTTTCCTTTTCAACTATTCTGCTTTGCATTAATTTGAAAAAAGAAGGCAATGCAATTACATTACACTTTTAAAGCTTAGGCCTCGGCATAGCACAGAGACAGCATTGCTCACTCTGGTAGATGACCTTCTTTGTGACCTTGATGAGGGTAGTGTCCCTCTCTTGGTCCTTTTGGATCTCTCAGTGGCCTTTGACACTATCGATCATGCTATCCTTCTTGACCGCCTGCGTGGGTTGGGTATCGGGGGCACTATCTTACAGTGGTTCCGTTCTTACCTTAGCGGGCGTGTCCAGTCGGTATGCATTGAGGACAGATGCTCTGACCCATGGCCACTCCTTTATGGAGTTCCCCAGGGTTCAGTTCTTGCCCCTGTCCTCTTTAACATCTAAATGGAGCTGCCGGGTCAGGTCATTTCCCAGTTTGGGGTGAGATTTCATCAATACGCTGATGATACTCAGCTGTATATTGCCATTTTATATTATCATCCCAGACCATTCTGGAGATGCTGTTTCTGTGCTTACTCGATGCCTGGAAGCTGTTAAGGTCTGGATGAATCAAAATAAGCTCAGACTGAATCCCACTACTTTTACTCAGCCCTCGTACCGGCCAACAGCTGGATGTGAACCTTGTTTTAGATGGGGTGGTGCTGCCCCTGAAGGAGCTTGTACGTGATTTGGGTGTCCTTTGGGGCTCGCACCTCCTGCTTTAACAGCAGGTGGAGGCTGCAGCCAGAAGTGCCTTTGCCCAGCTCCAGCTGATTCGTCAATTACACCCTTACCTTGATCGGCAAGCATTAATGACAGTGACCCATGCCCTTGTTATCTCCCGCCTAGATTATTGTAATGCTCTCTATCTAGGGTTACCTTTGAGGACGACCGGAAAGATACAATGGGTCCAGAATGCAGCAGCCCGTTTACTTATGGGTGCCAGAAAATATGACAGGGTAACACTTCTCCTGCAGTCATTGCACTGGTTGCCTATTCACTACCGAGTTCAATTTAAAGTCTTGGTTTTGACCTTCAAAGCCTTGCAGGGTTTGGCACCTGTCTACCTACAGACCCGCCTCTCCCATCCAGTAACAGCATGTCTGGTCAGATCTGCTCAGATGGCCTTTTCGTCAGTCCCCGATTTCCGAGAGGTTTGGGGCACTAGGACCCATGAGAGGGCCTCCTTGGTTGCTGCCCCACTTCTCTGGAACTCCCTTCTCCTGCAGATTCATTTAGCTCCTTCCTTGTTGATTTTTAAATCTCTATTGAAGACTTTTCTTTTTCACCAGGCTTTTACCCTGTAGTTTACCTATTTACTTTTTGTTGTTGTTAGTTACTTTAGTTTTATTTAGAATGTAATTTTAATGCTGTCTTGTTTTGCATGTTTTTGTACACTGCCCAGAGTCTTCGGAGTGGCGGTATATCAAATGTTTCAAATAAATAAATAAATAAAGAAAGAAAGAAAGAAAGAAAGAAAGAAAGCTGCTTTTAATGTTTCAATGAAGGGCTTCTGGAAAAGACAATAATTCTTCAAGTTGCTTTAAACAATGCCAGAAACTTTATTAAAGGCCAGGTTTCCTGAACTCTGTAGCAGAGGTGGGGCACACAAATGTCCTAGAGTTTTCAGACACACCGTCAATTGGTTAAAGCAGCATTGCCAATTGGCAGTCGGCCACTTTTGCAGGGCTTCTGAAACATTTTTATTTGACAATTATAATGATGTGAAAGGCAGAAGGGATGGGGGGAGATGTAGGCCTAAGATGGAAGCTGGAGTTAGACTGACATGGCAGTTAGACACTTGAAAGATCATTCTTAGTCAGAAAAAGGCCTGAATATAGTGGAGGAGTGTTGTATTTGATCCAGTAACATTTTGCAGGGGGGTTTTTTTGGACATTTGTCCCAGGAGGGATCCTGTACAGAGTGTGGGGAAGGAGTCAGAAAGGGAAGGGAAGGGAAAGGAGAAAGAGAAAATGGAGTTGTTGCTGAATAAACCTTTATTTAAATTTCCTTGTGTCTATGAGGGAAGCAGCTATAAAACAAGGAGGATTCATTTTTAGTGAAGAACTTCAAAAATCTTCTAGCTATTCAGAATGTCACCCATACAATAGTTTTGGTATTAGGTCAAGAGAGAACCAGCATGGGGAGCACACATACACACACACAATCAGAAGAAGGAAGAGGCAGGCTTCAAGCAGGTGCTAGAGAGAAGTAATATATTTGACGAAGAATGTCCAACTTGCTATGACTATAGATCTTCCTCAGGGCAATGACTTTGTCACATGTCTTTTTCTAGGGCAATAAAAGCAGCTCACTCAAGAATATGCTTTTAAAACAAGAGTGTGGTGTAGTGTGCCAAACTAGGAGCTGCAAAATTTGGGTTTCAATTGCTGCTAACTTGGCAAAGAAGCCCCAGCTAACTTGGCAAAGAGGCACCTTTTAACGTGGTGATTCTCTTTATTTAGCAGAGGGAGAGTAACTGGCCCTAACCACCCCCAGCACAGTACTTCCAGTGACTGTTGCTGGTGTCTATCTTGTGTTTCTTTTTAGAATGTGAGCCCTTTGGGGACAGGGAGCCATCTTATTTATTTATTTGTTATTTATCTATGTAAACCGCTTTGGACACTTTTGTTGAAAAGCGGTATATAAATATGTGTTGTTGTTGCTGCTGCTCATTCATAAAGCTCATCGGGTGATTGTAGCCAGTCACACTCCCTCAGCCTAACATACCTCACAGAGCAGCTGAAGATAAAATATAGGGGGGGGGTCATGTCTACTGAGCAATTTGGGGAAAGGGTAAGAGAAGAATGTAAATAGTTAAGATGGCTTTGAAAAAGGGTTAGACACATTAGTGGACCACTCATGACAGGAGGAATAGCAGGGAGGCAGCCTAGAAATAAGATAAGTGGCACAGCTGGGAAATGCTTGACTAACAAGCAAAAGGTTGCTGGTTTGAATCTTCACTATGGGAAACGCTTTTACTGGGCAGCAGCAATATAGGAAGGTGCTGAAAAACATCATCTCATACTGGACGGGAGGAGGCAATGGTAAAGCCCTCCTGTATTGTACCAAAGACAACTACAGGGTAGGGATATGCAAACCAGTTTGAATTTGAACCAATTCGGTTCGATGGTTTGAATTTGAACCGAACCAGCCATCAGGTTTGAGCTGCAGGTTCAAATATGAACTGAACTGGGGGAGTTTGATATGAACTGGTTTGAACCTCCAAAAGTGGGTGGGGTGATAGTTGGCACTCATGGGTGCCTACCACCCAACCCCCAAAGCAATCAGACACTCGTACATTTTTTTAATGAATTTTTGAAATATTTTTTCATAGAGTATAATGGGACTCAAACCAGCCCATTATTCCCTATTGTGTAGCATCCATGGGTGCCAACTGCCACCCAAACCCCAAAGCAATCGGACACTCCTACGATTTCTTATGAATATTTGAAATATTTTAAATTATTTTTCTCATAGGGTATAAAGGGACTCAAACCAGCCCATTATCACCTATTGTGGAGCACCTAGGGGCACAAAAGTGGGGTGGATGATAGGCACCCAGGGGTGCCTATCGCCCACCAAACCCCAAGGCAATCGGACACTCCTCTGATTATTGGTGAATTTTAAAAGTATTTTTGAATTCCTCATAGGGAATAATAAGGATTCCAGCAATTGTATAGCTTCACGTCGGGGGGAAAGGGGTGGCCTAGAGCGGAGTGTGGTGGGTGGTAGTTCCAAAGGGGGGCAAGGAAGCTACCAGAATTATTTGAAAGGAATTGGGCAAAAGGCTGATTTTTAAAGTTTATGCATCTTTAAGGTTTTTCTCCATTGGGAAGAATGGAGGTTTCAGCAAAGCACTTGCTCACTCTCCCCTCCCCGCCACTCACTTGCTCACTCACTCTCCCTCCCCCCCTCCCCGCCGCTTACTTGCTCACTCAATCGCCCCCGTCCCACAGCAGATATCATCATAGCACGATCCCTTTTGTTGTTAAGATGATATCTGCTGTGGGATGGGCATGCATCATCCCAAAAGAAAGAATGTATTTTTATTTATTTGTTTGTTTGTTATATTTTGAAGAGCGTCCTGTTTTAAGACAGTAAGGTTGTTCACGCGACCATTTCGGGTAGAAGTGGGGAGGGCGTGAGGGAAGGCAGGACACAAACTACCTTCCCCCACATGATCCTTGCTGCTCTGGGATTGCTCCTGCTGTGTGCCCACATGACCAACACATGAGTAATTCATGAGCAGTGAGGGGATGACAAGGCTGAAATGGGGCATCACGGCATCCCTGTTGCCAGGCAACTCCATAGCAGCATAGGGGACAGGAGGAGCGAGGCTGGTTCTCTGAGAGATGGCATGCAAAAAGTGCCACTGGCATAGAGCAGCCGAATTCCTCGGTGGATCTGCACCGCTGCCTCTATGACTGTGGTTTGGAAATCAGCAAACTGTGGTTATGGCGGCATACAGAGTCAGGCATAAAGCCTCAGCCGCCAAACCTCAGGTCTCTGCGGCAAACCTTTGTGCAAACTGAAGATTCAGTTTGGAGTTTGCCGAGGCAAACTGGAGGTAGCTTTTATTATTTATTTATTTATTTATTTATTTATTTATTTATTTAACATATTTTTATGCCACCCAAAACTTGAATCTCTGGGTGGTTTACAATAAAACAATACAAATGGCAACAGAAAAAGTTAAAACGTTACAATCTAAAAATTTTAAACAATGATAAAAGCTATTAAAGTAGTATTAATTAAAATCCTGGGTGAATAGATGAACCTTTAAGGACTTTTTAAAAGTTGTCATTTTTTTTATTTCAAGTTATCAAGTTGTTATTTCATCAGGGAGCACATTCCAGAGCTTTGGGGCAGCAACAAAGAAGGCCCACTCCTAAGTAGCCACCAGAAGAGCCGGAGCAACTGCAGATGAACCACTCGTGATTTAACGCAATGGGCGGACCACATACAAAGGCAGCCCCACATAGAGCGCATTGCAGTAGTCCAGTCTGGAGGTTACCAGCCTATGTACCACTGTTTTGAGGTCGTCTGTCTCAAGAAATGGATGCAGCTGGCGTATCAGCCAAAGCTGATAGAAGGCACTTCTGACCACCGCCTCAACCTGGGACACCAAGGAGAGACTTGGATCCAGAAGCATCCCCAGACTGCGTACCTGTTCCTTCTGGGGAAGTGTGACCCCATCCAGAACAGGCAGATCAAATCCATCTTCAGAGTTCTGACCCCGCACAATGAGTGCCTCCGTCTTATCTGGATTCAGTCTCAGTTTGTTATCCCTCATCAAACCCATCACTGCCTCCAGATAAGCATTAAAGGAGTTTATGCCTTCTCCCAATGATGCTGACATGGAGAAATAGTTTTGGGTGTCATCAGCATACTGATAGCACCCTGCACCAAATCTCCTGATGATCTCTTTCAGCGGTTTCCATATAGATGTTCAACAACATCAGAGACAATATGGAGCCCTGAGGGACATCATACAAAAGTTCAGATTTTGAAGAAGTACAGACTCCAAGGGACACCATCTGGAACCTGCCTGAGAGGTAGGAGTGGAACCACTGCAAAGCAGTGCCTCCCACTCCCAACCCCCTCAGACAGGAGGATACTATGGTCAATAGTATCAAAAGCCACCAAGAGGTCCAAAAGGACCATCAGTGAACCTCCTTTTGTCAATTCCTAATTGGAGATCATCTATCAGGCTGATCAAAGCAGTCTCCACCCCATAGTCCGCCTGAAAGCCAGTCTGAAATGGGTCTAGATAATCAATTTTCTCCAAGACTGTCTGGAGCTGGGAGACCACCCAGCTCTCAGTTACCTTGCCCAGCCATGGAAGGTTTGAGACAGGCCTCTAGTTGCTTAACTCTGAGGGATCCAATACAGGCTTCTTCAGAAGTGGTCTAATAATTGCCTCCTTAAGGCAAGGAGGCATTCTGCCCTCCCTTAGAGAAGCATTTATAATCTCTACCAGGCCTTCTACAACAACTCCCCTGCCAGATAATATAAGCTATATCAGGCAAGGGTCAAGAGAACAGGTGGTAGGCCCCACCATTCCAAGCAGCTTATCCACATCCACAGAAGTCATAAACTGGAACTGATCCAGCCTAACCACACAAGAGGAGTTGCTGGACACCTCCGCATCAGACACTGCAGTAATTGTGGAGACAAGACTAAGCTGTCCCGAATACGAGAGATTTTTTTTCCATAAAGAACTCATTTATCATGTCACAGTGGGTAATCAATGGTTCCAGAGTCTAGTTTAAGGGAGGAGGGGAACATACTTTTTATTTATTTATTTATTTAATACATTTCTATACTGCCTAAAACGCAAGTTCTTTGTGAACCGCCACAAAACCGCGGGTTCACATGTACAGATGTATTGGAGTTCCAACCTCCGCTATGTATAACTCCTGTTTGGTGTTAAGTATGAACTGGGCCAATGAGTCTTCAAAATGTTTAACTTTGTATGGATTGTGAGCTATTTTAATAATTGCATCAAAACCCTCTTTCCTATCTTCTCGAGGATCCCATTTACTTGCAATATTGTTTGTACTCATTTTTCCAGTTAATTGGATGGCTTCTTGAATTACCCCATTTGGCTTTCCACACAGACCATAAAATATACAAAGCATCTGCTAAATGCTTGAGTTAACATTGCTTCTTCCGGAGTCTTGTCTTTGGCATTTGCTGGATATTTCCCCCCTCTCAGTTTCAACTGCATGGCCTTAATATGGCCTAATGTAACTCTTTTGTCTTTGGTAATATAAAAATAGATACTGCATTCCTTCAACAGGAACTGATGAAGCTGAAAAATTAATGGGCTCTACATTGCATTCATTGATCCTTTTTTTGGCTTGGCAAGAGATTAAGGTTAATTTTATACCAAGCAACTTCTTCCCAAATGTCTCTGTGAAAAGCTAAGCTAGCACTGGATAAAGGAGAAATAGCTGATCCACAACCCTTTTATATCCAACTAAGACAAATCTGACCTTTTCAGTTTCATGGTTCATTGACAATTCTTCCGGCTACTGGTATTGAGGGCTGACAGCATGAAAGAGCTTCAAGCTCCTGCTATGAGTAAGAACAAAAATTCATTCATCTTAGAATCCTAAAAAGGAACTTACTAGGATTCAGTTCTTTTACAAGTTTAGGTTCTCATACTGCCAGAAAGGAATTTATGATTACCAAGTTTCAAAAGGCTCAGAACTTTTTGTCCAGATTTCACAAGTCAATTCCTACGCCACATGATTGCAAAAGCAAAAGCAAAAGCAATAAAATAAAATAAAATAAAATCATTTGAAAATGAAAAATAATGAGTCAGGGGCTTTGAAGGAAGATAGACTTCCCAACGCACATGGAGAGAATTCCCTTTCATTTGTCTCTAAGTGTTTGTTCTTTTGAATGAGTTTTTATTTATCTATCTATCTATTTATTTGAAATATGTATACCCCCAATAAAAAATAATCAATTTTTAAAACAAAATTAAAAGACCAGGCTTAAACCACAATTAAAATGACAATTTTTTTAAAAAAATTAAAAGTTATCAATAAAAGCTAAACACTAAGACACCTACCAGATATAAGCCCCAGATAAAATATTTAAAAGCCTATCTAAAAAGATGTGTCCTCAGTTGTTCCTTAAAAACACCGAGGGAGGGAGCACGTGGGGGAAGCAGAGAGACAACCATGGAATTCCTTCCATCACAAATCAACACTGCATCTTCCCATGCCTTTATCTCCTGAGGGAAACTGTTGCTCTTTCTAAACACACACACACAGGTGCATACCCACTGCTGTCTGTCAGAGGAGGGATTTCAGTGTAATGAAATTACACAGGGGTGAGTACCTGGCAGTGTCCCTCGTGGGAACATAGTCCACAGTTGCCATCTAAGGTGCTGCCTTCTCTTTGCCAGAAAGGATGAGGAGGAAATGGAGAAGAAATCTAGTCAGGTAGAGGTAGTGAAGGAGAAGGAGAAGCAGCAGCAACTGTGGTGATGTTGTGCAAGGGGGCGGCTGGCAGGGGGCTTTGAGAAGGTGTTCTTACTCCCACGCCTGTCATTTGACTCTTATCTATTATTTATTACATTTTTATCCCGCTCTTCCTCCAAGAAGCCCAGAGCGGCATACATGTTTGTGTTTATCCTCACAATAACCCTGGGAGGTAGGTTAGGCTGAGAGAGAAGTGACTGGCCCAGAATCACCCAGTGAGTTTCATGACTGAATGGGGATTTGAACTTGGGTCTCCCCAGGCCTAGTCCAACACTCTAACCACTAAACACTACAGAGCCAGTGTGGTGTAGTGGTTAGAGTGCTGGACTAGGACCGGGGAGACCCGAGTTCAAATCCCCATTCAGCCGTGATACTAGCTGGGTGACTCTGGGCCAGTCACTTCTCTCTCAGCCTAACCTACTTCACAGGGTTGTTGTGAGGAGAAACTTAAGTAGGTAAGTACACCGCTCCGGGCTTCTTGGAGGAAGAGCGGGATATAAAATGTAAATAAATAAATACATAATAGTATACACAGGATATTATACTATACTTCCCCTCTATCTCTTGCCATTCAACCTAGCTCTCTCAGAGGAAGAGGTGAGAGAGCAGGACCCCCTTTCACATTGGTTTGACTGGGTCCAACTGCAATTTGGCTCCTTCCTTCCCTGAACTTTCTACTTCAGAGCACGCTCTACCTGGTCATCAGAGCTATTACATAACACGATGTAATTCAGATTTTATTATTTTTTATTTTTGGGAAATGATCTCTTTTTAATGAGATCCCTCTTTAATCCCTCTTCAGTTTGTTTTTTCTAAAGGATGGTGTACTCATGTACACCATCCCAAGCATGTCTGGAGGTCCTGCCCCCAGTGGTTCAGTCTCTCTCCCTGCCCATGTTGCTCATGGATTTATTTATTTATTTATTTATTTATTTATTTATTTATTTATTTATTTGGCTTTTATACCGCCCTTCCGAAAAGGCTCAGGGCGGTTTACAATTAAAAACAGAAACCATTAAAACCAATAACAATTAAAACAGAGATATAAATATTAACACCAATTTAAAAACATCATAAAAAACAATTAAACTAGCATAACAATTAAAACCCTGAAAATCAGGTTGGCATTAAAACAATTAAAACTAATTAAAAACCCTGAAAGGCCAGGCAAAACAGATGGGTTTTTAGGGCTCTCTTGAAGGTCAGTAAGGAATTAAGATTACAGATTTCTGCTGGGAGTGCGTTCCACAGCCCATATTCAGCACAGATGAATATGGCATTCATCTGAAGAGGCAGATGGTATAAGCATGATGGCGGATGTTTCTGTGCCACATTTGGAGTACTGCATACAGTTCTGGTCACTGTATCTTAAAAAGGACATTGTAGAACTGGAGAAGGTGCAGAAGAGGGCAACCCAGATGACCAAGGGCCTAGAGCACCTTCCTTACAAGGTAAGGATACAACACCTGGGGCTGTTTAGTTTAGAAAAAAATGAATGAGAGGCGACATAGAGGTCTATAAAATTATGCGTGGAGAAAGTAGACAGAATTTTTGCCCCCTTTCACATAACTCTAGGACCAGGGGGTCATTCCATGAAACTGATTGCCAAGAAGTTAGGACCGACAAAAGGAAGTACTTTTTCACACAACACATAATTAACCTATGGAATTCTCTGCCACAAGATGTGGTGATAGTCAACAGTCTGGATGGCTTTAAGAGGGGTTTAGATAAATTCATGGCAGGCAGGTCTATCAATGACTACTAGTCTGGTGGCTATATAGGCCACTAGTCTGGTTGGTATAGCCAGCTTCAGAGGCAAGATGCCTCTAAATCCCAGTTGCAGGAGAACAACAGCAGGAGAGAGGCATGCACATACACCTTGCCAGTGGGCTCCCCAGAGGCATCTGGTGGGCCACTTTGTGAAACAGGATGCTGGACTAGATAGGCCTTGGGCCTGATCCAGCAGGGCTGTTCTTATGTTCTTATGATGAGCAGCTAGGGTGAAAGCCATTGTGGCAAAGGACGATAAGAGTTGTCTTCTAAGAACATCTGAGGACCCAAGGCTGGGAACCTCTACTATAGGCAAACCCCACAACTGCATCGAATGTTCAGGGAGCCCTCAGTGGACAACTCAATGTGGAAAGTATTCCTTGAATGCAAAAAAGTTGAAAACCAGTACAATGATGTACTGAAATTACTCTCCACCCCACCCAACCCCCGCTGCAATATTTGTGGGGAAATGTCTTGAATAAATATTTGAAGAAAATAATTCCAAATACACAAACTCAACTTTCCTGCTTGTATACGCTTCCCCACGAGGGGTGTAGCACATTTGGAGTGGGCCCAGAGACAAGACTGAAAAATGCCCCCCCCCCCACTGAAGCGCAGCTCATGAAGTAAAGAAATCTTAAATCTTAAATGAGGCTGAATAGTGGCAACAAAAAGCATAGTTTATATATATATAATCTTATTTTTTAAAAGGTTTTGTAAATTGTGGACGATGCAAATCATTTGATGGTACTAGAGAAAGACATGCTGTTCTGGCAGCTCCAAGTCTTAACACTCACATCAGTTTCGGAGGATGAATACAACTGAAGGAAGCCTGGGGAGGGTGCGTGGCTGGGGGAGTCAGTCATGTGACTTGCCTCTGGGGGGGCCAAGGTAGTGCACCTTGGGGGGCCCCAAGGCAAGTCTCCCCTTGCCCTATTATAGTTACGCCCCTGTTCCCCACCCTCCACCCCGCCACTTGACCAAACTTATCTCATGTGGCAAAACAAATATTTTTATGTGTTCTGTTGGCCATGATTAATGGAAGTGATGTGCAGAATTTCAAACACTCCTGCTTTGCAACTCGAAGTAAAAAGTGAATTCTAGAATGGCAAAAATAAATCAATTGACTGCCTGAATGGCTCAGATGTTTGGGCTGATAAAAATGCTTTGTGTGTGGAAGCTTATGGCCAATTTTTAGCACTTCAGATATTATTCCTATATCTCTTTAGGTCCCTGTGGAAACCTGTCTTTCTTGCACTTTCTTCACCTCTATTTTTGTGGTTAGCAGGGAGGAAAGGGATTCTGAACAGTTGAATAAAAATATTATTTAGACTTTCAGAATGTCCTCTGTTGTATTTGGAGGCAGCCAATCTGATTTGATCACAATTTAATGCAGTTCCCTAGTAATTGAGCAATTACACTTGCAATCCTAAGAGTTTTCTTCTTTGTGCATTTGGCCAGAAGACAGAAAAGAACTATTTGGTTATGTGCAGGTCATCCATTATTTACTTGCTATATTTTGCATAAACTATCTTTATTGGAGACACAGCAAGTACTAATCCTAAGTGTGTGTGACTAAAATAAATACATATTATTTCCCTGTTTATTCCTGCCTCCATTTCTCTCCTCTTCTGGTGCTGCCCTTGTTAAATTTTAGATGGTAAACTCCTTGGGGCACGGTCCATGCTTTTGGTGCTTTGCAAAATGCCATGCATATTGAATTAATATGGATATAATCTCACAACTTGTACCAAGCATGACCCAAGCAAGATATTTTTATTATGGCTCAGTTTCCTTGTCTGATTGCTGATTAACACATACATACCCCTCTGCTCACTGGGTAAAGAAGTGCCTTTTAAAGTGGTGATTCTCTTTATGTTTAGCAGAGGGAGAGCAACTGGACCTATCCAACTCCACTGCTGCAGCAAAGAAAGCAACAGTTTTTGATGCCCTCCTCTTTCCCAGGAAGCCCTCTATGCCACCTGAAAATATGTCCTTCAGGGTTGTGCAGCCTTCAGGGTCATATTTCCAAGTGGCACAGAGGGCTTCCTGGAGAAGGGAAAGGCATCAAAAATTGCTGCTTCCCACATGCACTGGTGCAGTTAGTTAGGAAGCTCTGTTGAGCTGCTCTCTTACTGCACTGGTGCATCCTTACCCTGTATAACAACATAAGAACATAAGAACAGCCCTGCTGGATCAGGCCCAAGGCCCATCTAGTCCAGCATCTTGTGAGGCTGGAGGTGGCCTATAGCCCTCAGACTGAGAGGTTGATAGACCTCTCCTCCATGAAGTTATCCAAACCCCTCTTAAAGCCATCCAGGTTGTTGGCTGTCACCACATCTTGTGGCAGAGAATTCCACAAGCTGATGATGCATTGTGTGAAAAAGTACCTCTGTTTGCTGGTCCTAAATTTCCTGGCAATCAGTTTCTAGAAGTTAGTTGCTGGAAGTACCGGGCGTGCGTCGCACGTCGCACGCGCGCCCGGTACTTCCAGCGACTTCCAGCCAAGAACGGGGTGGGTGGGTGGCAGGGAGGTACACTGCTGCCCTGTGGACTTTGCCAAAAATGGAGCACCAGTGGGCGAAAGCGGCGGGAGGGGTAAGTGCCCCACCCTTAAAGAGGCACCCCCACCGGCATCAAACCACACCTCTGCAGTTCCATGCACACCACTACTCTTCAAGGGCAATCCTACATAGAGGATATTGCAGTAGTCCAACAGCAGTGTGACTATGGCATGGATATAACTGTAGCCAAATCTTTGCTCTCCAGGACTAGAGCAAGAAAGAAGGGAAGACAGCACCAAAATGGTTTTTTAAAAGCATAAATGTGAGGTGACCTTCAAGCAGGTCAAAGGAGAATTTGTTGAGACAGCTACATTGGACAATTCAACTCTACTAATACATTTTCCTTTGGCAGCTGCTCAATGTCCACCTCTTGTTTGATTTTTTTCGGTAAGAGATCAGACGCTGTAAGCAAAGCCATTGATGGCTGCAGGAAAATAATATTCTGAGCCACTCATCTATCTGTATCTTTGACATCTCTTTCAGAAACATGGCGTAGAATTCATTCAGATTGTGAATTATGGCATTATCTATCATTGATGCTGATGAATTGATGATGCATAAAGAATGCTGCAAAAAATAGCTAGAATCCACAGAGCTACCACACCCAGTGGCTTGGATGCACCTAGTGGAGCATTGGACTTTGTTCTTTGAACAGCACCACCGCCATTACTACTACTACGATGACTACTATTTATGCACAGTTTTTCAACAAAAGTTTCCAAAGCAATTTACATAGAAAAATATATGAGATAAATAAGATCCTGTCCCCAAAGGACTTGCAATCTAAAAAGAAAATGTCGGGTGGACGCCAACAACAGCTACTAGCGGGATGCTGTGCTGGCGTTGGATAGGGACAATTGCTCTCCTACGACTAAATATAAGAAGATCACCACTTGAAAAGGTGCCTCTTTGCTTAGTTAGCACAGGTTGCAGCACACTCTCCTCCACCAGAAACATGCCCATACTGGCCATATGAACAAAGAA
Source organism: Hemicordylus capensis (assembly GCF_027244095.1). Taxonomy (NCBI): domain Eukaryota; kingdom Metazoa; phylum Chordata; class Lepidosauria; order Squamata; family Cordylidae; genus Hemicordylus; species Hemicordylus capensis. The sequence continues at coordinate 344,069,457 of NC_069659.1, forward strand.
ATAGCTGGACAGATTTATTTTCTTTTAAACTGGCCAATATCTATTTAGGTGTGACAACTATGAATAATGAGACCTTCCAGAAAATCCATTTTGCTGTTTCATTAGCGGCTTGAAGGTGCTTCATGAACAACAAAGAGTCCTGTGGAGCTTTAAAGACGAACACATTTATTGTGACATGAGCTGGGTCATAGATACGAAATGGCTCTTCATCAGATGTATCTGATTTGGCTTGTTGCAAGGAATTTCAGCTCCCTGGCATTCTGTCTCGACCTAACTCCATCACGACCTAACTCCATCTCAGACAAGCAAAGCGTCAGGTCACATTCAGACCAGCTATCTTGCCTGCACCTTCACAGCTGGCTCGCAACCTTGTACCTGACATCGCCTCTTTCAGGGTCTCATTAAAAATGCCAGAATCAGGCATTTTCTCTCTTTCCTCCCATGGCCCCTTCTGCTCATTTCCCTGGTTGTGAAAATGCTGCAGAATGTCCCGGACCACATGACCATCACCAGCACAATAGAGTGCTAATGGAACATTATTATATTATTCTGATATGCTTGCTTGCTCATTCATGTCGCAGACAAAGCTGTTCTCGAAAGTAATTATAGTGACCGTGCAGCCAGTGCTTTGCCGCATTAAATAAAATTGGCTTTTTAAAAATTGAAAGTATTGTGTCGGAGAGGAAAAGGCATCCATCTCTTCTTAGGGCCTTCTAAGCGGCACACACATTTTAGATTTCAGGGAATAATGAAGTTTTGTATTCTTCGCTTAGGAAAGTTATAGAATGTATAATAGAGATCAAGATATATATCCTATCTAAAACAATAAAAGTATTATCTGTTACTTAAGGTGCCTTTACCATCCCTGAGTTGCCAAGAATCTTGCCAAAACACACAGCTTCAATGTATCAGCAGCTCTCCATCTTCCTTCTCCATCCCTTTTCTCAGGTGCCTTTTGTGAAAGGCCGATATCTCCCTTCCTCTCCTACTACAGTATTTCAGCCAACATATTTATTACATTCTAAGTCGTCTTCTTCTTCTGAGGAGTTCAGGGTTGGCCTAGAGTCCTGCATGCCTCCTCTGCTTCATCATGCGCTGCTTGGCCCTTTGCTGGTGTGCAGGCTCAGGGAAACATGAGGTTCTTGGCATGGGAAAAAAGAACTATGCTTAAAGGGGCTGAGGTCTCTGGGCTGCCACGGGGATCTCCTAGCTGTCAGGCTGCAGCTTAATGACAGTTGCAGCTGGTCTTTCTTCTGACAAGACTCTCATTAAGGTTAGACTCTGAGTAACTGGTCCAAGTCAGGGTCATGTACTGGGTTTGACAGGGATCAAGGTTGTCTCTCATGCTGTCATCTACATCAGAGTTTCTTAACCTTGGGCCCCCAGATGTTGTTGGACTACAACTCCCACCATCCCCAGACATGGCCTTTGTGGCTGAGGATGATGGGAGTTGTAGTCCAAAAATATCTGGGGTCCCAAGGTTAAGACACCCTGATCTACATGAAACCATGACATTGCCAGGGGGGTTGGGAGTGCAGTGCAGGTGCATCAATACATAGATTAAAGCAGACCCATGTCTGCTTTATAATTTCATCAGATCCAGGTAATGGCAGTGAATTCCGTGAATGAGTGCTTGAAATCAGTGGCGGATTAAATGAGGGTGAATACAGATGGCCCTTGTCAGCTGCGACAGTTCTGGCAACTGCGGTTTTGTGTATCCACAGATGGGTCTTAGAAATTAGGTTTCTTTATCTGCAGTGTGAAAACAAGCTAAAATGCGCCTGTTCATGATAGCAGAGTGGCCAGAAATGACTTCCAGTGTCATTTCTGGCTGCCATTTTAGAGCACCTCCTTTAAGAAAAAAAATCACCACAAATTTGGCTGATTGGGGGGTTTTCAGGGAGCATTTCTGGAGCCCTACAGCCCTGGAGAGCAAGGTGCTGTGCATTTCTACTCTTATTCCCCACCCCTTCCCACATTTTAGGGAAGTTCCCCCCCTGTTTGGAATCTAACCCACCCCCATTCCCATAGAGTTAAGTTTTTGTTATTCACAGTTTCCGTATTCACACCTATAGGCGAGAACAGAGCCATCATGAATAACAGTCCCTATCAGCAGCATTTTGTATTGTATTGTTTTCAGTACAAAATTGCTATTTGCTAATATAGGTACCACGCAATACAATAAGAACCGAGCCAGGGCCCAGTCTGGAGGGGGGCAAAACCAAACTGAGCCAGGAAAACCAGTTTTGTGCACATCCCAATACGCAATGGGGAAGTGAGCAGTTTGAACCGTTACCCAGTTTCACCTCTTTGGATCTTAGATACCACCACACCTCTCACAATGGGTAATTAACTAGTTGCACCACTTCCCCAGTTTCTCCACTTTGGTTGGGGCATCAACTGCACATCATACCCCATACCCGATAGGGAACCAGGCAGTTGTGGCACCTTTGAAGTTTCCCCCCTTTGCATGGTGCTCCCCACCCTCAAACACACACACACCCCACAATGTGTAATGGACCAGTCATGAAACTTGTCCAGTTTCTCCCTCTGGGATGTTCCTCCCAACCCTCAATTGGCAAGAAAGCATTTGAAGCACTAGGCAAATTTTTCCTCGTTGTGTGTGGCAGAAACCCTACCCCAATCCATGGGGAGAGGGGGAGCAGGTAGTTGCAGGACCCAGCCACTTGATCCCCTTTGCATGGCCCTGACACACACACACACACACCCCACCACCAACGGGGAAGTATCCTGTTAAATCACTTGGCCAATCTCTACTCTTTGGATGTGACAAAAACCAGTCACCAAGAAAATTCCCTTCACCAGCTGTACTTATCCAATGCAACCTATAACATCCAACTGAAAAACATCACAATTACAGTCCAGAAAAAGTGTCAGAAATAAAAAACAAGAATTACTGAGATTGAAAAAGGATCACCCCACCAATGTCAATATTTTGTTGAACCACCTTTTGCTTTAATAACAGCCTTGAGTCTGTTGGGATACTTCTCTATCAACCTTGCACATCTAGACGGAGCAATATTTGCCCACTCCTCCATACAGAACTGTTCAAGTTCGGTCACATTGGATGGTAGGTGTTGGTGGACTGCTATCTTCAAATCTCCCCACAGATTTTCTATGGGATTTAGGTCTGGGCTCTGACTGGGCCACATGAGGACGTTCACTTTTTTCTCCTTCAGCCACTGTGTGGTCAATTTTGCTGTGTGCTTCGGATCATTGTCATGTTGAAAGGTGAATCTTCTGCCCATCCTCAACTGTCTGGCAGAGGGTTGCAGGTTTTCTTCCAGAATCTGACGGTATTTTGCCCCATCCATTTTTCCTTCTACCCTAACGAGAGACCCAGTCCCTGAGGCAGAGAAACACCCCCACAACAGGATGCTGCCACCTCCATGCTTCACTGTAGGTATGGTGTGTTGTGGATGGTGAGCTGCGTTGGATTTACGCCAGGTGTACTGTTTGGTGTTGAGGCCAAATAGTTCAATCTTGGTCTCATCTGACCATAAGACCTTTTTCCATTTGGCATTAGAATCTTCAAGGTGCCTTCTGGCAAAGCTCAAACGAGCTTTAATGTGGCCTTTCTTGAGAAGTGGCTTTCTCCTTGCGACCCTCCCGAACAAGCCACATTTTTTCCATAACACACCATACCTACCACACAGTGGCTGAAGGAGAAAAAAGTGAACGTCCAGTCAGAGCCCAGACCTAAATCCCATAGGAAATCTGTGGAGAGATTTGAAGATAGCAGTCCACCAACACCTATCATCCAATGTGACCGAACCTGAACAGTTCTGTATGGAGGAGTGGGCAAATATTGCTCCGTCTAGATGTGCAAGGTTGATAGAGAAGTATCCCAACAGACTCAAGGCTGTTATTAAAGCAAAAGGTGGTTCAACAAAATATTGACATGGGGGGTGGGGTGATCCTTTTTCAATCTCAGTAATCCTTGTTTTTTATTTCTGACACTTTCTCTGGACTGTAATTGTGATGTTTTTCAGTTGGGTGTTATAGGTTGCATTGGATAAGTACAGCTGGTGAAGGGAATTTTCTTTGTGTTTTCATTTCAGGATGTAAGGGAACCAGAATTTAAGGTCTGTCGAAGGGGGTGACTCTTTTCTATACCCACTGTATATATTTATATACATATACATATACTGCTTATATAGTGCAGTGGGTGCACTTTTTGAATGTGATAAAACAGCAACACGCACACGCATACACACACACACATTCTGTAATGAAAACCAGGGGCAGTGTACGGTTCTAAAACCGTATTTACAGATTGAAAACATTTTAAAAACACAAAACTTTGCATCCCTGTAACAGAACTCACAGCCACAGGGATGCTTGAAAAAACAACAATTTCTGAATGGAAACAGAAATGCCCAACAAGAACATTGCAATTTGCCACACACAACAATGTGCAATAGCCACACACCACAGAAGTGCAGTAGTGCCTAAAAGATGGAACTTTAAGTCATGATGCAAAGAACTTGCAGTAAGCGTTTCTTTCAGAAACTCCTCCTCCACATGTGTGCCTTAATCCTCATCCGAGGTTGAATCAGGAGGATGTTTGCCACCACCATTGCTCTGATGTTGTCTTTTTCCCTTCCCGCAATCTAGGCAGGAGTGTGGGTATGCACCATTGCCTTTCTGCAAAGTGGGCTTTTTCCTGGGAGATGTGCGGGAGGCCACAGCATGCTTTGTATGACACATGTGTGTCCCTTTTGCAGCCATGCTCTGGGTTTGGGGAGGTGGGTGCTGCAGCTGTGGAGCCAAGGGTAGGGGACATGCTGTATTGGCTGCTGATGTGTGAGCCCAGAGGGCCCTTGCCCCACCTGCGGACACGTGAACGATGCCTGTATAGCCTGCAGAGGTGCCAAGGGTGGGGTGCCTTGGGCCAGACCCAGCTGTGCTCGCATTTAAGGTGCCTGCATGATCACCTGTGGCTGGTTCAGTTTCTGCTGGTGGGGAGAATAAGCTGGTGCCTGCTCAGCTAATTGCTCAATTTATTCAGCCAACCTCTCCTGGAAGTTATTTGCACATGGCTTCATGCTGCGGGGTAAATGTTGAGCGAAGCCACTTCAAAGTATGCTCGTGGCATTGAGGGAAGCAGCCCCTCCCCTCTGTTCTCAGGTTTGCTTTTGATGCAAGTTTACATGTTTTCCTTTGTGTTTTCCTTCTAGCCAATGGTGGCGGTGGCGGTGGCGGGTGGGGGGAGAAGGAGAGAGTACTGAAGAGCTACATCTGCATTTGTAAAGAGAATATCCTTCTTATTTATTTCTCTGTGTAAACTGCCCTGAGCCATTTTGGGAAGGGCGGTATAGAAATCAAAGAATTATATTATTATTATTATTATTATTATTATTATTATTATCATTATCATTAATTTATTTACACAGTCAGACAGGTGTTATTGACTGGTTTGTTTTATCCAGACATTAAGTCGTCGTCGTCATCATCATTATCATGCTAATGATTCTATGTCAGTGTCTCTCGCTATTTACTCTGGCGTTTTCAGAAAAACCTGCTTAAAATTAGCATTTTAAAAACCCAGAAATATTTGTTTGTTTGTTTGTTTGATTGATTTCTATACCGCCCTTCCAAAAATGGCTCAGGGTGGTTTACACGGAGTAATAACAAACAAATAAACAAATAAGATGGATCCCTGTCCCCGAAGGGCTCACAATCTAAAAAGAAACATAAAAATAGACACCAGCAACAGTCACTGGAGGTACTGTGCTGGTGGTGGATAGGGCCAGTTACTCTCCCCCTGCTATATAAAGAGAATCACCACATTAAAAGGTGCCTCTTTGACAAGTTAGCAGGGGTTAATACCTCGAGATAAGCTAGAATTCGCAAGACAAAGCCCGACTTTTGTGTGGAGTGGGTCCAAGGACCTTGAAGGGACTTCGGGGTAAGTTTGGCGGGTGTGTGAATGAGCACTCTTTCTCTCCCAAAGGAGATTCGGGGTAGAAGCCCTGTGTGTAAAGCCTCCAGGAAGGCCATGTAGCGTTCAAATAGTCTCTTGGCGTGCTCCATGGCTACGACCACTTCCTGCACTGCATGCTTGGAGAATTCCTGGAAGTTCTTACTGTCTTCTACCCACCTCTGGTCTTCATTGTGGTCTAGTTCTCGGAGGAGGACACATGTGGCCTGTGGGCGCTCCACATTCTGGGCCACAAGGTCCTTTGCAAGCTGCAAGCGAACCACATGCCTCCTGCTCCTCAGTGCTGCACGCTCCCCATTGGAGAGTGGCCTTCTGGGTTCAGGTCCTTCTTCTGGAGGTTCAGGATGAATGGGCACATCCTCCTGTGGTAGTGGTTCCTCTGGGGGTGACATAACCTGGTGAATCTGGAGGGAGAATTGCAAAAAAGGGAGTAGAAGTCTCTTGTTAAGAACCATACCTTGAACTTATTTTAAAGTGGTTTAAAGTGGTAAGCAGCATTCTAAGCGTGTTTGGAAGAATGCCTCCATAGACCACATGATTATTCCTGAGGGATAGATAAGAATCTCTACAAGCAGCAGAAAGTACTTGCATCTACTCCCTCTTTCTGCTTCACATGACCTCTGTGAACTGTATATGTCCTAAAGGTGCCATTCGTAAGAGTGGCTGCTGAAATGGTTATTCAAATGGTTTTACATGCATTATCACTCTGAAACTCAAGGTCTCTGTGTTGAGTCCACTTTTCCCGGGAAGGCCAAAGCCCCCCAGCTAACCTGGTAGGGTATGCTGACTCTGACTCTTATTGTAATTAAGCCAAATAATAAGAAGTCAGAAAGGAGATATTAGCAGTAGTTTATTCAGCGCTGAACAAGCCACCGGATACACACTTCAGAACCAAGTCAGAAGTGGCACACCTACAAACAGATTACAAGCATTTTTATACCTTTTGACAACAAGCAATAACAAGCAGTAAGCCACCCCCCCCCCAGTTCCCCTTTTTGGCAAGACAATGCTATTGGCCATATTCAAATAAGTTGTTTTTCCAGACGTGTTATCACACCACCTGTTCCCCACTTCCCGTTTTCCCCCATTGTGGTCTTGCAAACTCAAGTGTTTCTCAAGTGCTAGCATCCTGCTCCGTCTAGCCAATTGTCTGTGGCTTTGACACAGAAATACTTCTAGAGACATTTAGAAACTCCCTTGCTTGCATTTTATTCCTTCATTATTTATTCCCTAATAGCTTAAAGCAATGTCTTACAGAAGCAAGATGGCAGTGATTATGCTAAGAATAAAATATAGCTTTTTTGTAGCCCCATCATCTGCTCTAAAAGTTGTCCCCTGGATCTTAAGGGGAGGCCTGCAAGAACTGGGCTCCTCTATCAACATTGCTGGAGCACAACTCCCATAATCCCCAGATGCAAAAACCTGTGGCCAGGGCTGATGGGAGGGCTGATTTCAACAACCTCTGCTGGGCCAAGGATGCCCAGACCTGTCCCAATGTAGAGATGTGCAGGCGGGAACCGGGCGGCGTGGCTTGAAGGGGTGGGGAGTACGACTTTAAGGTTGAGGGAAGGTGCACTTACCCCTCCCCCCCGCCGATGCTGGAGTCCTGTAAAATCTTTTGGGGTTTGCAGTGTACCTCCCTGCCGCCCCTTCCCCTTTTCAGCCAGAAGTGGCTGAAAGTACCGAGCGTGCATATACACACTGGGTGTATGTGCACGGCGTGCGCATTCTCACACAGGTCAGATGGACTCGCACGCGATCACAACACACACACACACACGCCCAGGACTTCCAGACACTTCTGGCCAAAGAGGGGAAGGGGCAGCACAGAGGTACACTGCCACTCAGAAAGATTTCACAGGATTACAGTGCCGTCGGGGGGGGGGGGTAAGTGGGGGGAGGGGTAAGTGCACCCTCTCCCGCCCTTAAAGTCCTACACACACACACACACCCAACGTTCAAACCGGCCAGGGTTCAAACCTGTTCAAAGGTCCGAAAAAGGGCCTCCGGACAGGTTCCTGCACATCCCTATCCCAAGTTAGTATCAAGGCCTACAATTCGTATATTATGGCACATGTTATTAATTGTAACAATGAATGCAAGAGTAGTTTGTGGCCAAGATGGATGGTGTGCTGCTAATTGTGCATTATTTTCTGTGAAGATTACAGATTGGACATCACTGTTCTTCCTGCTACTTGTTCAGCTTAAGAGGACAGGCACATTCACCAGGGAGTTATTCGCACATGGTTTCATGCTGTAGGGTAAATATTGAGCAAGGCCACTTCGAATCGCACTCATGGCATTAAGGGAAGCAGCCCCTCCCCTCTGCTCTCGGTTTTGTTTTGATGCAAATTCACATGGCATGCCTCCTTGTTTTACTTCTAGCCAAGTGGGAGGGAGCTTTCTAAAGAGCTCTATCTGCATGTCTAAAGAGAGTGTCCCTCTTATCATGCTAATGATTCTATGTCAGTGCCTCTCCCTATGTGCTCCAGCGTTTTCAGAAAAAGGTAGCTTAAAACCAGCATTTTAAAAAATTGGAAATACACCGAGATGAGCTAAAATTCACAAGACAAAGCCTGATTTGTGTGTGGAGTGGGTCCAAGGATCTCAAAGGGACTTCGGGGTAAGTTTGGCTCGTGTGTGAACTCACACACTCTCTTCCGAAGGAGATTCTGGGTAGAAGCCCTTTCTGTAAAGCCTCCAGGTATGTCTTCTTGCTGCAGATGGTGCTCTTCTGAAGCATTACCTGAACCACCAGCTCCTTCAGTGAGCAAAGGTGTAGCTGATCAACCCGAAACAGTTCTCTCACTGCCCTTCCTGGAGAACAGGCCAGTCAGGGAATGCGAGAACAGTTCCTCTGGCTGCTACATGTCCTGTGCTTGCTCCAGGAAACTGCTTGTGCTGAGTAGGGAACCCTGCACACACTCCCACTCTAGCAGGGAACCTGAGTTGTCCTCTTCCACTTACTGGGTGGGCGTTCGGTGTTCAAGGGCCTCCATTTGTTTCTCGTCGTCTTCCTCCTCAGAACCTGTGGCGTACAGTGCAGTCTGAGGTGACTGTATCTGGGTATCCACTATCTGCACAAGCACAGGTGCACTGCACTTCCTTCTTTCCCGGGAAGCTTCACATTTTAAAATTTTATTGGCTTTTACAATAGCTTTACAATCCAACTACATTCATTTATTTGATTAAGTAAATATTGACTTCTCGCTTACCTGTCTGCATGGTTCACGTTAACTATACATTTAAACCATTGCTATAATAATTCAAAACATAGATACTCCACATTATTACTCGATTTTACCCAACCCAACCTGCTGTTATTACTATATTTCAAACCCTGCTGAAAGGTCCATGTTAGAAAAATAATTCTTTAAGTAAAGTAAAAATGGTTCCCAATCTTCTTTGAAACATTCCAAATTTTCATCCCTTATAAATGCTGTAAGTTTTGTCATCTCAGCATATTCCAAATTTTTTATCAACCAGTCTTCTTTTGGGGGCATTTTATTGTCTTTCCATTTCTGTGCATATACTATTCTAGCCGCCGTGGTTGAATTCCCGGGAAGCTTCAGCGACAGCAGCTTCACATGTGTGCTCCACAGGGAGGCCTGTGAAACTGACTTGCCACCCCTGAGCAACCTGCAACCTCTGTGGCCAGAGCCTGTAACGCAGACATAGCGAGATGGGCAGAAGAGGCGGTGTCTGAGGAGGCAGGGGCTGATATAGCTCCCTGTTCAAGGACGCTGCTGCTCCCTAGCATGCTAGTCGGCAGCGCCATCTGGCTTGCCCTTTGCCTCTTCTGTGGGATGGGGTCATCCACTCCCAGCCATGCTCCAGGGCATTATGTCCTTCTGCCCCTGTCTGAACGGGGCCTTTCTCTGATTGGATAAACTAACTGTGGCTCACGCAAACCACAGTTTTCCACATTCAGATGAAGTGAGAAACTGGTTTCTTCCGGAGCATGAATGGAAGCTTTGAGTCTTCTCACCTCACACATTAAGCAGGAAGGAAAGGAAGAGAGAAGTGCACAAGGGCATTTTGTTCTCTTTTATAGGTGTTTTTAAATGTGTGTGTGTGTGTGTGTGTGTGTGTGTGTGTACCGATTTCCTCTCATTATTCCTTTTCTTCTTTTTGAAATAGCAAAATAGAAATAAAAAGAACATAGGAAGCTGCCATATACTAAGTCAGACCATTGGTCCATCTAGGTCAGTATTGTCTGCACAGACTGGCAGCAGCTTCTCCAAGGTTACAGGCAGGAATTTCTCTCAGCCCTATCTTGGAGAAGCCAAGGAGGGAACTTGGAACCTAGATGGTCTTCCCAGAGTGGCGGCTCTATCCCTTGAGGGAATATCTTACAGTGCTCACACTTCTAATCTCCCATTCATATGCAACCAGGGCAGACCTTGCTTAGCTAAGGGGACAAGTCATGTTTGCTACATGGATTCCCTCCTCCACTTTTTTCCTTCTTCTTGTGTTAGGCAATTTAGAGCTTCCATTCATGGTATGAAACAAACCAGTATTATAGTGTCCAAATATGAATCATTCAGATTCAGCCCCACTGTTTCTTCTCTATCATCCATACTTTTTGAGCTGCTTACACCTTTAATACTACAGCGTAGAAAAACATGTTGTCTGAAAGGATGGACAAAGAGAATGGCCTCTGTGGCTATGGAAACAGCCACATTTAGGCTGCGCTGGAAGCAGGGGAGAAAATAGCCTCAAGTGGTGCTAATGTGGTAAGGAAGATCTTACCACTGGCAAGAACTCAGAACGGAGCCTTCTCTTCCTGTAACATTATTTTTGTGTGTTTCAAACTGATGGCGCTACATACTGCTACGAATATTTATATACCACTCTTCAACCAAAGTTCTCAAAGTGGTTTACACAGAGAAATAAAGAATACATTTATTATTAATGTATTATTAATGTCCCCGGTCCCCAAAGGGCTCACAATCTAAAAAGAAACATAAGGCCGATACCAGCAACAGCCATTGGTGGGATGCTGTGCTGGGGTTGGATATGGCCAGTTGCTCTCCCCCTGCTAAGTATAAAAGAATCACCACTTTAAAAGGTGCATCTTTGCTCAGTTGGCCGGGGTACATAGGGGATAGTGCATAGTGCTCACCATTATACACATAGTGCTCACCATTATACTGTTGGCATTCTTATTATCCTCAAGGAAGTTTAGCATAGGTAAACGCAACGGATTCAGAAAGCAACTGTAGAAATTATCTCTAAAAAGTCACAGACAACCCCTTTTGCTTCCCCTTTCTGCCCTCTTTTGCTAAACAATAACTGGTTCTCTGCACTAGCATTTTTCTTCCAGCTTCATCACAGTGGGGGACAGAACAAAGTAGTTCAGAGAATAGTTTTCAACAACGTTTTGCTTTCAGTTCTCTGGGCAGTGGTGTGAGCAAATCGCTGGAATAAAGAACTGGATCATAATTGCATAACTTCAGTGGTTTATTTTTAAGTCATTCTGTTGGGCACAAATCACAGCAAGGGAAGAGATTCAGGTCCTCATGGTATACTTCCCAGTTTTCTTCCCTTAAAGCACATCCATGTCCACTCAGATAACAACTTTTCTTTCTCGTAAATATGGACACTGACCTTGGACAGATATCTTGGACTCCATCAACAAAACCTCCTTTCTTTCAAGGAAAGATTCCTTTCTGTGAGTGCAGCTGTTCTTCTGTGAAAAAAAATGAGCTTCTGCAAACAGAGTACAAGGTTAAGATTTAACCCATAGTCATGGAAGCATAGATGTATAGTCAGGGAAGTATCATTTCCAACCTTCAGATTAAATCCAAAATGTAAATTAAACCGCTTTACTATAATAAAAGCAAATTCATTATTTCCCAAGAGATATGTGTAGGATATGTTCTATCTGACCGACTCATGTTTGTAACAGGATGCTGAAATAGATGCGACATTACACACTGCAACAGTTTTGCAACATGTCCGCTAAATGTGCTTCCATGCTACCCGCGATCCAACATCACTTGCAATGAGGTGCCGTCCATATTTCTGATGCCCTATTTCATCACTGCACTGCAGCGCTACAATGTTGCATCTGTGTTGCAAGAAAGTAGCAGTATTTTTCCATTGTAGGGGGGTTACAATGGTGCCGTGGTGTGGACGGTTCATTGTGAGGGGGGCGATCTGTCCATATCGCTCCTTCCCACTTCGATTTTATTTGTCTCTTTTTATTTTAACTTTTATTCCCCGCCCCCCTTTTTCCTTTTTTTACACTATGCAAAGGGGGAGCAGCAGGCAGGCGGGCAGAGCCTTAAGAGCTGAGAGGCTCTGCCTGGGCTTGCTTTGTTCACCGCTTTTTTGGGGGGAAGCAAGTGGGACAGCTGCCTCGACTCTTCTGCTGTGACCCTCTTGTTCAAAGTCCACCCGATCCCCAAATCCCCTGATGTTTATCTAGGGGGCCCCTCCACCATTTTTTTTTTTTAAAGTTTTGCTGGATCACTTGTGCAAGGATGCAAAGCTGCAACTAAATTCTCATTTTGGAGTGGCACTTCCCCTGTCATTTTTTTGCTGTAGCGCTTGCACAAGGGTACAACACTGCAATTAAATTTTTGTTTTTGAATGGCGCTTTCCTCTCCTGATGGCTTTGTGCAAGGAAGACAAGATTTTTTTTTAAAAAAAAGACACCACATCATCCCCCCCACCCTCTCCGTGACCCCATTGGCCCAAAATGGGGCAGTAGGAGGGGGAGATAACATGGTTCAAGAAGAATATGGACACCCCCACCTGGAAACCACATTGCAGTGGACAGCAATATGAATGGCCACCAGCCTACAGCGAAGCATTGAACAACCCTTTACTTGCGGTTTGAAAATGTTGCACCATTCCATCACACCTTGCAATGCTTCTACCGGCACAAAGCTTGTAATCTGGGAAACACCCAGGGAGCTTTCCAGATTAAACCCTACGACAGGAGTAAAATGCTTCAGCTTTGCAGGATTGCATTGAAAATGGTCCTGAGAATCTCAAACTCCTAAAATGGGAAAATACAGCTACTTTTTTGCGATGCATATGCAATGTTGTAGCACTATATCACAAAGATATAATCTGAAAGAAGGCATCAGAAATGTGAACGGCACGTTGCTGTCAGTGCAGGAACTGTGGTGCCACAACACAGGAAATATGGAAGCATACTTAGCAGATCCAAAGTGACACTGTTGTAGGGTTTAATCTAGAAAGTGCCCAGGATTTCAGGGAAGTTTTTCACAGCTCTCGGTGACCTGCTTGCTTCTGCTGCTACCAAATATTCTCCTGCTTTGACTAATACTTTGAAGTAGGCTCTAAGTGGGCTCAGTTGAATGCACAGCTCATTAGCTATACATTAATAGTCCCATTCACTTGTTTTTCAAAAGTGTGTTCTGCTCTCTGACTTACACACATTCACTGAAAGCCCAAACAGAGCTCCCACACATGTATCTCAAAGGGTTCTGTCCATGCAATGGGACAAGGTTCCCCAAATGTTGTTGGACTACAACTCCCATCATCCTTGACCTGGCAATGCTGGGAGTTGTAGTCCAACAGCATCTGGGGACCCAAGATTAGGACCCTTGCTATCAGGTATACAGTAGCTGTATGCAGTTTGGGCTCTCTTCAGGCTTCAATTTACACATGAAGGTTGGGGATAGAATTTGCTGCTACAACCCCTGCCTTTTATTGAATGTGCTTTTGAATGAGTGAACATGCCTACTGTATCTATGAACTGGGCATGTTTTATTGAAAATAAGAAGAGCCCTGCTGGGTGTTTAAGCTTAATAGAGTTATCTGCCCCTTCCTCCTGCTCCATTTTGGGCCAATGTGGTTGTGGAGAGGGTGGAGGGATGACGAGATGTCTTAAAAAAAAAAATTTCATCAGGAGGAGAAAGCACCATTCAAAAACAAAAAATTAATTGCAGCGGTGCACCCTTGCGCAAGCGCTACAGCAAAAACAAACAAAAAACAATGGCGGGGAAAGCACTGCTCCAAAACGAGAATCTAATTGCAGCATTGCAACCTTGTACAAGCGATCCAGCAAACAAACAAACAAACAAACAAACAAACAAACAAACAAACAAACAAACAAACAAGAGCTCAGGTGCCAGGCTGCAGGAGGTAGCCAAGACGGGCCAGGGCGAAGATTCAGGACAAGAAGGCCTGTCAGGAGCAGAGGAGATGGGGGGCAAAAAGCCAAAATCTAAGCCGAAGGACGACCAACCATTAACGCACCAAGAGCGGAAGTGTGCAAAACGCCAACAGCAGGTGCAGACACTCAGAAGGAGTCCGCGCCTCCTTAACAGGCAAGATAAACATTGAATCTCTTACAGCTGGCTGGAGGAGGAGAGCAATTAGTCAAGGACTATAAATCAGCCGGCAGGTGAGGAACAAGTTGCTGGAAGCAACGCGCTGTTTGAGCTTGCTGCATCTCCAGCCTTTGGTTATGTGGAATCCCCTGGCTTTGTGATTGGACTCCTGAGTTCCTGGCCTCTCCTGCTTGTAATCTGATTCCTGAACTAGGCTTCGGAGAGCTTCCCTCCCGGATGGGCTGCTGAAGGAGACTCATCAACAGCCTTTACCTCTCCCTTTGTGCCGCCTTGGACTCTGGGCTCAGAATATTTGGAGTCTGGTGAGCAGCCTGAGTCTCGGGGGGACGGTGTGGACTGGGTACTTGGTAGTGATTAGTTTGCTTGTGCTTCTTTGCAGACGTGGAATGACTCCGGAGCTACCGGCTTCTGCGATAGAGAGACCTTGGACCAGCCAGCAGACAGACAAGGTCATGACAAAATACTGCTATTTCCTGCAACAGAGATGCAATGTTGTAGTGCTGCAGAACAGCAATAAAACCTGAAATAGGGCATCAGAAATATGGAAACCACCTCACTGCAAGTGATGTCGGATCGCGGGCAGCATGGAAGCACCCTTAGTGGACACGTTGCGAAACTGTTGCAGTGCGTAATGCGGAAAGCACCCAGGAGAGGTTTTTTAAAAAGATGGTGGAGAATGCCAGTGGGAAGAATGCAGAACCACCGTGCATTTGGTAGGCTTAAGTCATAACCCTGTACATAGAAGGTTGTTGTAACTGGGTTTTGGAAAAACTCCAAAATGTTGTGTGATATTTCCTGTCTACTGTATTTCTGGATACCAAGAGCTCAGACCACCAAATTAAATGGGAACAGCATCTTGCCTTCAAATGCAGCTGCACACACCCACACACCAAAACCAAACCCTGAATTAAGTTGTTTTCTTCAGCACTGATAGATCATTTGACTTCAAAAATCCATCTTGGGAGGGAAAAGCTTGGACAATTCTATCTATCTATCTATCTATCTATCTATCTATCTATCTATCTATCTATCTATCTATCTATCTATCTATCAGATTTGTACAGAGCCCCAAACATTTGTTTCTGGGTGGTTAACAATAGCATAAAACAAGTTAAAATATATACAAAAACTTAAAACAATTTAACAGTTGTTAAATCAATTGCCCATTGATTTTACATTGCTCTAGTAGGATTACATAGGGTTCTCAGACAAACCTGTGGTCCTTTGCTAATTCCACCAAGCAGAGTGAGATGACAAATCTTCCTCTACTGAATAACTTATTAAATCACTTCATATATTTCTGTTTCTCTCCAACCTATTTGGGCAAACCATGGCAGCTTTTATGACCTGCACTATTTGCAGAGATAGTTTCACTGAACAGAGATTTTGTATCTGGTTTGCCAGACATAAATCAGTTTCCCTCCCTAAACCATCTTTCTGTCATGTTCCAGACCCCAGGCAGTGATTCCAAGGCAGTGATTCCAAGGCAGAAGGGTCTTTTATGGATGTGGGTATTTGTTGCCCAGAGTTCCTAGATTTTTGTTGGCATCTATTAGTGTCAGAGAAACACCATATAAATATTACAGAAAACTCTGTAGATGCCTCATTGGGGATGCAGCATTTAACAACTGTTAGTTCTAAGAATCAAGAAGGGAGGAGGAGATCAGAATAGCTGAAAATGAATGATTTAAGAGAGAAGCATTTCTTTCTCCATCCACTGCAGTTAATTATCTGGAATAAAATGAAAAGCAGATGCTGTGTGATTTATTACATCGTCTGTGGGAATATTTCATAATATATTCACCCTAAATTACTGTATCTGTACAAAACAGATTCCTCAGTTGCTTCTCCGCCTTCCTCCCCTCTCTTGAGCAAAATTTGATGTTCAAATACTATTTTGGTATTCAAAATTATGGAAGGAAGAGCGATGCTATGATTGTTGCAATGTATCAAAAGTGATATTTGAAATACCTGCTGAGGAACAGATTTTACATCTTCACAACTTCTGGTTTGTAGAGATGACGAAAGGAACCCCAGCTGAATGAACAGATGTTTGGGGGCACGGCCAGTAAGGGACATGAATGACAGAGGTGTGGCCAGCAGACACGGCCACTTTCCCCGCTCCAGTCATTCACTTAACACATGGGCAACAGGGCCTGAAAAAAGCACCTCATCTTCACGTTGTGATTATTTCACCATTGCTGGCTGTTTTGAGCAAATACATTTCAGCTGATGAATTCCAGGCAAGCATAACAGTGAGTGTACACATTATTGCTGATTCATCAGTTGAATGTTAGATGCTGTTCAGGAATCAGTGCACGGAGGGAGAACTCCATTAATGAGAGGGTCCAAAGAGCAATTAATAATAGTTATTCTTGTTCCTTTGGCTTAGTGCCCTAATTAGTAGTTGCTTCATATTACAATTTTCCATTTCACTTAATTAAACTAATCCTTGGTTCAGAATCTTGCTGACATACCCTTCCCTTCCTAAAAATAACAGCCAGTAAGGATATGCACAAACGGATCGGGCAGCTGCCAGCAGGCGGGGAGCAGTTCCCTTAAAAAGCAGGTTAGCAGCTCCTTACCTGCTCATCTGCTGCCCCACTGCTTTTCTGGAGGCGGTGCCCGCTGTTCCCTGCAGCCTCCACCCAGCATCGGCATGCACGTGGACGACACCATGCAGAGGCTACAGGAAACCGTGCCGCAGCTGCACTCTGCTCTTTGGAGAGCGGGCACCTCTGCCGGAAAGGAGGTGGGCTGGTGGATGAGCAGGTAAGAACCTGCTTACCTGCTTCTTAAGGGAACCCCTTAAGAACCCCTGCTAACTTGGCAAAGAGGCCCTTTTAATGTGGTGATTCTCTTTATTTAGCAGGGGGAGAGTAACTGGCCCTCTCCACCCCCAGCACAGTATCCCTCCAGTGACTGTTGCTGGTGCCTATCTTCTGTTTCTTTTTAGACTGTAAGCCCTTTGGGGACAGGGAGCCATCTTACTTATTTATTATTTCTCTTTGTAAACCACTGTGAGCCATTTTTGGAAGGGCGGTATAGAAATCGAATGAATGAATGAATAAAGTAAACCCCCTGCCCTGCCAAGCCGGTTCAAACGCCAGTGCCTCAGCCAGTTCGGCGCTTCCCAAAGAAGTTGCTGAACCAGTTCGTGCACATCCATAGCTGGCACCCTGTTTCACATGCAGATTTTTCCTTGGATTCCTAGGAGGGATAACTAGAGGAGTGCTCCAGTGATGATCTCAATGGATGTGCAGGTTCATACAAGAGAATGACCTATGATTGCTGTTATGATTCAAGGAAAGATGCCACTTAGAGGGTGTTTATGTTAACTGACCCTTTGGCCTTTTGCTGCTATAGAGTTGCAGCACCAGTCTTCTGGAATTAATGTGTGTGCTTTGGCTTGAGTACCTACAATTGCAATGAGATATTTATTGCAAGAGCACTTATGCTAAACAGCCCTCTGAATAGATAGATGTTTACTGTAAAGGGGCATCAAGAGTGGCTTTGTCATAGAAGTGGTCTACTTAACCTGTGAGCTCACTACTTTTAAGACTGTGTCATCTGAGATCAAGAAGTACTTGTATCGAGAAAGATGACTCAGGAGTTTCCACAAAACCTCAACCAGATCTGGGGGTGGGGATATAGAAGCATCATCTTTGGTAAGAAGAAAACTTATGACTCTATAGAAAATTCATCCTAGGCCTCTTTTGTTACCTCTATACAGAAAAACTACAGAATCCAAAATCAAGGTACTGCATATAATATGATGGAAGTGATGAAATCACTTCGATTTTATATGAATGTCATTTTTGCTGCTGCTGCTTTGTTTTTTATGGTTATATTGTGCATGTTTTTTCAACTTTTAATTAGATTTGTGTTTTTATATTCCAATTTAATATTTTTATTGTGCATTTTTATAGTCTTTTATTGTTTTAAATGTTTGTAAACTGCCTTGTGATTGTTTTAATAAAGGGCCGCTGCAATGCGGCATCTTGGATTCGTGCCATAGACTCACCCACAGGTACAAGTCGAGGTCACCAGATGGAGGTCAGACCTCAAGGGCAGCTCTGTGAAGGGTCAAGTGCAGCTGTGATCAGCAAGTCAAGGTCAGGGAACTGGGAGGAGTCCCAGTTTTTGAGGAATGAGTCAGAGACAAGATCAAGCAAGACAAAGTCAAAAACCAAGGAGTAAAACAAGAAACAGACAGGGGACAAGGTTGAACAAGCCAAAGCCAGAGCAAGGACATCAAGTCTACTAGGAGCATGCAGAAGTCAAGGTCAAATGAGCTGAGGTCAAGTGCTGGGGAATCAGGTCTATGCAGGAATTAGTCTTCTACAATAGTGTTGCTTCAGCAAAAGACAGACAGAACTATAATGAGCCTTGGTATAGCCCTGCTGTTTGACCCCCTCCTCTGGCTCCACTCCCTTCCCTGCAAAAGATGCCAGATTTGAGGTGGCAATGTCTTATTTTGCAGGCGTTGGCTCCAGGGTCGTAACTATAATAGAGCAAGGGGAGACAGTTGTCTGGGGACCCACTGCCTCCCCCCCCGAGGCAAGTCACATGACTGATTCCCCCAGCTGCTCACCCGCCCGGGCTTCAGTCAGTTGTATTCATCCTCAGAAATTGATCTGAGTGTTAAGACCTGGAGCTACCAGAACAGCATGTCTTTCTCTAGTACCATTAAGTGACTTGCATCGTCCACAATTTACAAAAAAATAATTAGGATGATGTTCCATTGTGGCACATAGGAGATAGATAGATAGATAGATAGATAGATAGATAGATAGATAGATAGATAGATATAACACTTCAGTGAAGCGGGGAGCTCATTTTAGAATCTTGTCTCTGGGCCCACTCCAACCTTGCTACCACCCTGGTTAGCTCTGGCAGGGTTGGGCAGCTTCCACCTCAGCCAGCTGGTCCTCAGCGGAGTTCTCTGAGAGTTTGAGGATGCAGGCAAGGGAGAGTCCTCTGGCTGCAATAGAGAAGAGAGTGGATCGGGTGAGGCTGGGCTTCCCATCCAGATTGATCCCCTGAATTGTCTATGTCCTCCTCCATCCAAAGGGGCAGGACCCAGGACCATGACACAACCCTGCTACACCCTTTAACTGGAGTTGCTGGCGACTGAACCTGGGCCTAGGCATGCGAGTGCTTTACTGTTGAGCTTTGGCTGCTCTGCAGAGATACAGCAGAGAGTGTAGTCCATTGTATATGGCAGGTGCAACCCACTCCTGTGATTTAGTTAAGGCTCCCCAGCTCACAATCTTCCTCCAAAACGCACAGCATTCAAGAAGTTGTCTGCACTTCCGGTGATGACTCTTCTAATTTACATCCCCATCATAATGCTTTCTCCATTCTAAGCCTATTTTTAGGCTTTTTAGTTTGGTGGCACAGAGATCACAACTATTCTGTCAATTAGTATATTTTTGGAAGAAGAAGGGGAAAAACCACTCTACTGTGAAGCATAAACATTCAAGTTGGGTTTCCACTGTTCCTGCTCTTGACATGGTTGTTGGCGTGAATGAAAATGAGTCTGAAAGGCAAGGAGTGATAAAAGCCCTAGATGAATGGTAATTAAAATGATAATGATCTGTAGCTGAACTCTTCTCTGCTGAAAAATTCTGACTGATACTGGCTGAAATATTCTTTGCCAACTCATCTGCTCTTTTGCATTTGAGTCATGTGAACGGCAAAGCAACTCGAACGCCTTCACAATATGACAATGGAGAAGGGACGTCAATAGGAGCTTGGTCTTCTTGGTCTCCTCTTGGCTGGGTCTTCTTTCCTCTCTCTCAGCCCATACTGAACGTACTTTGGACCTGCTGTCTCTGCAAATCCACTAAGGAAGTTATTAACCAAATGCATAATTCTGGGTGTTGTAGAAACTCACAGTGCCATCTTGGATTGCTTCTCTCCCAGTCTTTCTTTAGTTGTGCCTGCATCTGTTAGCACTGTCACAATGCCAGAGAGGCAGGGCCTGAATCATGGATTTTATGGTGGAGAAGACAGATATAATATAAGAGCTCATTGCATGTCCCTCAGTTAAAAGATGGACCTGGTCACCTCCTGGCTTTACAGTCAAAATGACAGGCATGCACATGACTAGCATCAGACGTTGGCAACAGCCAAGGGCACACTACCAGTCCCCAAGACCACTTCTGTGCTTATAGTCTTTGTAGGCTGGTGGGGTGGTGTAGCTCTCTTAGCCATGAGAAGATAGGAACATAGGAAGCTGCCTTATCCCAAGTCAGACCATTGGTCCATCTAGCTCAATATTGTCCGCACAGACTGGCGGCAGCTTCTCCGGCTGCAGTCAGGAGTTTCTCAGCTCTATCTTGGAGATGCCAGGGAGAGAACTTGGAACCTTCTGCATACAAGCATGTAGGCACTCTTCCCTGAGTGGCCCATCCCCTAAGGGGAATATCTCCCCGTGCTCATACATGTAGTCTTCCATTCAAATGCAAACCAGGGTGGACCCTGCTTAGCGAAGAGGACAGTTCATGCTTGCTACTCTCTCCATTGTCACTGCCTTGCTCCCCTGCCCTCCCATTCACCAATGTAGTCCCACAATGAACTTTGAGAAGATATGGTAGGAAGGGGCACCTGGAGTGAAGTTTGCCAAGGGCCCCTGAAACTGAATCGAGACCACCAGTCTTCCAACCCCAAACTTCAGAGGCACTGCCTGCCTTTAAATTAAAATAATAATAATAATCCATATGTATGTGTCTTATGTTTCATCTTTGGATTCACCACCCCTGCTTTTAAAAATAGAAACTGTTTTTAGACTTACAGAACTGCTCAGGGGACTGATAGGGAGCTTTCTAGGTGACATGAAAGGGGTCTAGCTCAGAGCAGAGAGAAAGTTAACTGATGGGCTGCTGTTGCTGTGGTCACAGACTTGGTAAAGCAATAGCACCTGAATCAAGACTCTTAGGGTGGAGATGGATATAGGCTGGGTTCACACATAACACGGCACCTCAGGTTCAAGCAAGGTGCTGCATCTCCCGAAGTATGCACCACCCCTACTTCCAGACAGTGTAGATTCTGATATGCTGATATTTGCTGTGTCACAAGAACCCACCAATCTCAGCATGCCCCCCTTAGCTAAGCAGAGTCCACCCTGGCTGCATTTGAATGGGAGACTAGAAGTGTGAGCACTGAAAGATATTCCCCTTAGGGGATGGAACCACTCTGGGAAGAGAAGAAGGTTTCAAGTTCCCTCCCTGGCTGCATCTTCAGGACAGGGCTGAGAGAGATTCCTGCCTGCAACCTTGGAGAAGCCGCTGCCAGTCTGTGAAGACAATACTGCGCTAGACAGACCAATGGTCTGACTCAGTATAAGGCAGCTTCCTATGTTCCTAGGCTTTAGGGAACCTGACATCTGCCACTCTCTTCAAATCTAAGTTACAGATGTTGGGTTCCCTGTAGCAAGTAGGGCATAATATGCCCAAATTGGTGGATACCCACAATACAACCAATCTAGGCATATCAGAACCTACACTACCATGCTTTGCATTTCCAGGGCTGTTGCACCTCAAATGAACCAGACATCCTGCATTATGTTTGAACCCAGTCATCGTATGAAAATGGAGCTCACATCCCTCACTCAAAGGTTGACCCCAGGCAAAGGTTGACCCCAGGTTGACCTTTGAGCTCTTGAAAAGGAGCAGACTGAGGGAGGAGAGCTGGATATCAGATTCCATCGGATGCCCAGATAGGAAGCTGCTTTATACTGAGTCAGACCATTGGTCCATCAAGCTCAGTATTGTCTACACTGACTGGCAGCAGCTCTCCAAGGTTTCAGGCAGGAGTTTCTCCCAGCCCTACCACAAATGCCAGGGAGTAAACCTGGGACTTTCTGATTGCAAGTATACAGATGTTCTACACTAAGCTAGGCCCCCGTCCCCTAAGGAGAATATCTTACAACACTCACATGTAACCCATCCAAATGCAAACCACAGCAAAACTTATCAAAGGGGACAACTCATGCTTGCCACCAGCTTTCCTCCCCAGACCAGATAAACAAGGAGGTTTTCCTTCCATGAATGTGCTCCATGGAAGTGTCCCTCTTTGCCATTCGATGCCTCATTTATTTTGGCAGGTGAGGGTGGGGAGTTCTTTTTCCTGAGGTAATTTGCTTTGCACACACTCCAGGGCCTTTAATCAGAGTTGCCAGGATGGGCACAATATGCTCCTGGCATCCCTCTTGAGGTCTGATATGAGATTATTTCTATTTATCCGGATATTGTGCTATTAAGAGAAAATGCAAGAGAGGCGGAGGCCAGACCCATGAGGCCAGTTGTGTAGGAGAAGCTCTCCAAATACCTGGAAGATTCGCTGCTTGATAACTTTATAAAGTGCTCATTGTGTTACATGTTCTGCTGTTTATGTAGAGGTGTATTTTTCTAAGAAAACAGTAATGCATTGTTCTGTTAGAAATTAAAGCCAAAAAAGATTAAAATTAGAACTGTGCAGTGATATTAAAACTCATGTTCAATAAAGCTGGAGAGCTGTAATCAAAGCAAGTGTGAGTTACTGTGTCTGCCTGATTTGTCTGAGAGAGAAAGTCAAAGGGCAGAACTTGTGTGTTTTGCTTTGATTTATATATTAACTAGATGCTGCATACAGAGATGATGATAATAAGGAAGATTGCTGTAGAGATGACAGATCTATATAATTTTTTTCATACTAGTTGGTTATTCTCTGCATTTGGGAAAAATAAAGATGATATTATATTTGTGAGGGGCAGGGCATTAATATGAAAGAGCTCAATACCCAGCACTCCATGCGGCATACCAACTAATAAAAAATCAATGCTGGGAAGAGCTGGTGGATCAGCTGATATGCAGGTCTTGTTACCCAGCAGCAGTTCCTTGTGATCTTACAAACTAAACTCCTCAGGGTAGGAATTGCTTCCTAGTGCAATACTCATGTACCACACAGGGTAGCTTTGAAGGGGAATAAGATACGGGCTACACCGTGTTGCAGGCAGTTACCATACAGGAATCCTACTTCTTTCACTGAGATTTATATACAGGGGGGGGAAATACTGTGCAGGATTTAGAGTCGCTCTTCCCCCTGGACTTCCGGGCAAAATTCCAGGGCCTCCACACACCCTGGGGCCCCCCAAATCCTCTTTAGTCTGTCCCAGGTGGTATGGTCGCTGTGCCGGGGGGCTGTGACCTGTGCCGGGGGGCAGAATGTGACCTCTGCTTTAGAGATAGTTGCAGGGGAGTAACAGCAGGAGAGAGGGCATGCCCTCAACTCCTGCCCGTAGGCTTCCAGTGGCATCTGGTGGGCCACTGTGTGAAACAAGATGCTGGACTAGATGGGCCTTCGGCCTGATCCAGCAGAGCTGTTCTTATGTTCTTATAAATTCTTTTATGAGGGGTAACAAACAATACTCTCGAATGTCCCTGTAAAAATTACGATATAGCAGTACATGTGCTGTTGCTTCTATACCCCCACTGTTACAGGGGCAAAATCTCTCAGATTAGGTCTTTTCTTATACCTCCCGTCTAGAAATGCCGTTTGAAGAGCATTGAGATGAGCTAGTGTTAGAGCTTTGCCATACTTGGGAATAGTGATTATACCAAATATCTAGTTGGTTTATTATTGACACCTTGGTTTCCCAAGATAATGCCTCTGGGCATGTGACTAAGCTCTATCTGCTTCTCTATATCTAATACATGTTGCTTAACTATCAACTTGGCTTTTGAAAACTCCATAGATTTTAAAATAACCCAGGGATAGCCCATGGTACAACAACTTCTACTCCACAACTTGTTTCCAATAAGACTGAAAATCATCTGAGAGTACCAGTGCTACCAGACCCGAAGGATGGAAATTCAATTTTAACCATCAATCAAATATACTTAGCCATTGTCTCAGGTTTGGAAATCCAGACAAAGTTCTTCATTCTTGTGAATTCAGTTGCTATTTGTGCGTCAAGAACCCTTGTGTTAACTCTGTTTATGTGTGTGTGTGTGTGTGTGTGTGTGTGTGTAGAGGAGGTGATGCTTAACTTGCAGTAGCCAGGAACTGGAATGTGCACAGCATGGCATCCCTCACCTGTAGGGTTTCATGGATTTAAATGGAGACAGATTAGACCAGAGGTGGGCAAACTATTGGCCCATAGGCCGGATGCGACCCTCGGGCCCTTTTCCTCCAGGCTGTGTTGCCTAGCCGCCATTCAACCCACCTTGTCTGGCCTCCAACATCCACCCCATTGCCTCATTGCCACCTCTTCCTCCATCGCCACTGCCTTTTGCCTGAGTGGGTAGGTGTCTAACTGCCATGGTGCATTATAGTGACACTACCTGCATGGTGATGGTGTTACAATGCACTGTGGCAGCCTTGGCTGGCTGCTGCAGAAGCAACCGCACAGGCAAAAGGCAGTGGTGGCAGAGGAGGAGGAGAACATAACAGCCCAGCTGGATTAGGCCCAAGGCCCATCTAGTCCAGCATCTTGTTTCATACAGTGGCCCACCAGATGCCTCTGGGAAGCCCACAAGCAAGAGCTAAGGGCATGCCCTCTCTCTTGCTGTTGCTCCCCTGAATCTGGTATTCAGAGGCATTATGTAATTCTCTGACTAGAGGTGGCCTATAGACACCAGATTAATAGCCATTAATAGACCTGTCCTCCATGAATTTGTCTAAGCCCCTTTTGAAGCCATTCAAGCTAGTGGCCATCACCACATCCTGTGGCAAAGAATTCCATGGATTAATTATACACTGTGTGAAAAAGTATTTCCTTTTGTTGGTCCTAAATTTCCTGGCCTTCAGTTTCATGGGATGTCCCCTGGTTCTAGTGTTGTGAGAGAGGGAGAAAAATGTCTCTCTGTCCACTCTCTCTGTAAGGTAAGGTTGTAGTGTTGAATCAGTGTCCACTCCTGGAGACCTGCTGCCCTATATAGGAGTTTCCCATATTCTGGGAAACACACCAGCGGGGATTTGAACCAACAGCCTCCTGCTGTCTAGGCAGGTTGCTTCCCCACGGCACCATTAGGTGGCTCCACTCTCTCTGCTCCATGCATAATTTTATACAACTCTATCATGTCTCCTCGTAGTCGCTTCTTTTCCACACTAAAAAGCCCCAGATGCTGTAGCCTAGCCACATAAGGAAGATGCTCCAGGCCCCTGATCATCTTGGAGGAGGTAGTGGAGGAGGAGGGCAGTAGTTATTGGTGCTACTGCTACCAGGCAACAGGAGGAGGCAAGAGGATGAGGGTGAGGAGGAGGAGGAGGAGAGCAGTGGCTATTGCTGCCTCCATCACCAGACAACAGGAGGAGACACCAGGAGGAGGTGGTGAAGGTGGCGGCAACAGGGGCAATGTTATGGCTAGATGATGATGGTGGGGGTAGGGGTGGAGCAGCAACTCACCATTCAAAATTTATGCAAGTATGTGACCCTTGGACAAATCCCAAAGGTTTGTCTACCCCTGGATTAGACACTGTAGACACTGGCTGATATATAGAGCAAGGATGCACAGAGGCAGCAAGAGAGCAGCCTTAAGTCAACTTCCTAATTGCGCTGGTGCAGTGGGAAAGGGCCAACTTTTGACACCTTTTACAGGAAGCCATCTGTGCCACCTGAAAATATGTCCTCGAGAGCTGCGCAACCCACAGGGACATGTTTTTGGGTGGCGCAGAGAGGGTTTCTTGGCGAAGGAACAGGTGTCAAAAATTGCTGCTTCCCTGCTTCCCAGCAGTACGTAAAGAAGTTCTGTTAGGATGCTTTCAAAGAACATCCTTGCTCTGTATGACAGCCAGTATGCTACACGTGTGTTTGTATGAATACATGTGTTGGTTTTAAAAGGGAACCTGGGTACAGGCTCCTTCCAACGCAAGATATAGATAGAAAGTGCATTGCTCTATGTTCACTGAGCATAATATGTGAATAATCATATACATGCATACAGATCTGTACATGCATACGATGGCTGACACCCAAACCAATGCTGTGCTCGTGAAAACGTGGAGCTAGCCAGTTCTGCTATGTCAGGAACTTGAATTCCAGACTAGCATTTGCTGGTGCAACAGGATGTGTTTACGCAACTCTCCCTCCGTCTGTGTATGTTGTCATTGTGCAAGTCCGACACTGCACAGATTGCACAGTGTATGAAATATACCTGTAATGTGTTAATAGCAGGCCTGCACGACACAAGGCCCGGGAGTCGGGTCAGGCCTGCGGGGACTTCTTTGCTGGCCCCTAGATAGGAATATCCTGCAGTAGTAGCAGCAGCAGCAGAAACCACGAAGAACTCTCGGCCTGTCCTGCTGATGAGCAGCAGCAGCTCAGTGCAGTGCCCTAGGAACCTAGGAAGCTGCCTTCTCCCAAGTCAGACCACATTGGTCCATCTAGCTCAGTATTGTCTACACAGACTGGCAGCAGATCATGAAGTGTCCGAAAGTACAAGCATGACCACATGTACCCAGAAAAAGAAGAAATATGGGTTGGCTAAGGGTCAAACTAGACAAGCTATGAAATGTGTTATTGCATTTCTGTTTCCTTAAAAAATTTTAACCTTCCAAGCTGCTATTTGTCTTCGATAGGAAGCTGCTATATTCTTTTCTCTTGGGGCAAATAGCACCTTTGAGGGGTAAGGAGGATTTTCAGGGGAAAAATGGGGGCAGGGAAGATCAGGCACATGATGGAACAAAGGGGGGACATTTGTCCCTGGGCCCAGGGGTGTAGCTGGGGGAAAGGAGGCCTGTGTTTACCCCTCTCCCTGGAGGCCCCTCAGAGTGAGGGAGATAATGAAGAAAATATGGAGGGGTGGAGCTAGGGGGCCCGTAGGAGCGGGGTCCCCAGGCACTTTGAACTACTCTCCTGCCTGGGCCACCAGTATCTGCCTACTTCCAAGGGCCACCTAGGGCTCACCCTCTCTGCCCCACACACCTCCCGAGACCTCTGGGAGGCTCCAGAGCTCATACCCCATTCTCCCCTAGTGTGCATCCAGAATTGTCAGTGCTCCCACCACCTTGTGAGGGGCTGATGTGGAAAGTTTTCTTTGTTTTGAGGCCATTCACAGCCCTTAGCCCCACCTCTTCCCTTCCGGGGACTTCTCACAGTGAAGGGAAGTGGCCACTCCAAGCACCTTCAGGGGCTACCAAAGACTTGCCCCCACTTCTGCCTGCACCTCAGAGGTCTGCCAGGTGCTAGGGATATGCACAGAACCAGAGCCTGCCAGTTCGAAGATGGGGGGGATATCTTTAAGGATGGGGGAGGGGGCTCTTACTCCTCCCGCCCCGTTCCCCCCGCTGGCACTGTCTTTTAAAACACTGGTGGGGTGGCGTGTACCTCCTTGCTACCCTGGTGCCTCCTTGGACCCAAAGTGCCCAGTGCACACATAAGAGCACCCCCCCATCCTTAAAGATAACCCCACCACCACCTTTGAATCAGCCAAACCGCCAGACATTTGAACTGATTCGGAAGCCTGTAAAAGGCCTCTGAATCGATCCGTGCACATCCCTAGTGCTATATGCTCATCCTCCCTCCCATAGCCACTGCAAATTCATTCATTCATTCATTCCATTTCTATACTGCCCTTCCAAAAACGACTCAGGGCAGTTTACACAGAGCTCCCAAATGGCTCCCGATGTTTTGGAATGTGCTTCCTGCTGAAATAAGAGCCTCCCCATCTCTGACAATTTTTTTAAAAAAATCTTTAAAGACACATTTGTTCACCCAGGCTTTTAATTAAATACTGTTTTAATAGTTTTAACATTGTTTTAAGATATTGTTTTAAGGTTTTAAATTGTAATGTTTTAACTTTTTGTTGTCATTTATTTTAACCAATGCTTTAATTTCTCTGTTGTCATTCATCTGTTTTAATTAATACTAGCTGACCCGAGTGCCGCCGCCCTGCGGAGGCCGAGTGCAGCCGCTGCCACCAGCTGCCGCCCCGTCTCCGCGGCCGGGCCCGCCTGGCTCCCCGGCCATGGCTGCTGCTGCTGCTTTCTCTTGGGTGCGCCTTACCCAATCAGGCGCCCCCACAGTCCAGCCAATCAGGTGGGCTGCCGGGACGCACGTTCGAAAGGCACACCCAAGAGAATTAAATATATAGATTTTTTTTTTATGTTTTTGTTGTAAACCACCCAGAGATGTAAGTTTTGGGCGGTATAAAAATATGTTAAACAAATAATAAATAAATAAAATGGCCATAGGTCCCTCAGCTGCTCTCAGCCAGTGCTTATTTCAGATGCTCACTAAGCACTTCTTCCTCTGCCTCACTTGGGCAGAGAAAGAACACACACAAACAGCACTTGAAGGAAGGGGGCAACAGCGCAGCCCATCTTGCCGACAGTGACCATGCCCCCTGCATAAGATGCCATATGCAGGGGTGTTGCCAGCACACATTTACACTTGCACAAAGCAATACAGGAAAGGGGCTGCCAGCAGGAGCTTGTCCCATGCCTGTGGGTGAGCTTCCTACACCCCTGGGAAACATTATAGCCATGGGTTGACCTGCCCATAAACGAATCCTATTTTAAAGCCATATGGGCCTCTAGGTCATAGGTGGCCAACCAAAGGCTCTCCAGCCATTCTTGGACTACAGCTCCCATCAGCCTCTGCTGCCATTTATTGCTGCAAGCGATGGTGGGAGTTGTAGTCCAATAGTAGCTGGAGAGCCTCTAGTTGGCCATGCTTATTTGGCTGTACACCTGAGTAGAAGCTTCCACTGTTGCTCATCCTGCCTTGACTCTGGAGAACCAGTACTTTTGAAGTTAAAATTTGGCAGCCCTGTTAATTATTTCCTGTGAAACTCTGGCCAAAAGAGTACAGGCATTCACTATAGGTTAAAAAAAAAAGTGGATTTAGATTTCAAAAGCCTCATGTTGCAATTGCTATGTATAGCACTTAGACAAATGTTAAAGCTCTGGGAGTTTACTAAGCCACTAAAGCATTTTTCAATGTAACCACAAAGACACCATGTGAATGCACTTAACACAGAATAAGCCAACTGAATATGAGCTCCATTATGCATGAAAATAACTCCAAAAATATACGATTAAAAACAAGGCCAATGAATTATGCATGGAATTGAATTATTCTGCCTATTTCTTGTCAAACAGAAACTATCTAAAGGAGGCTATGTTTCAAAGGCTTTTGTGAGCAACTATGGAAAAAAGAAGAAGGAGTTGTTGATTTCCTAGCACTGTGACATTAATATTTTGCTTCCTGCCTGATTAAGATGTATATCTATATATTAAAAAGCTCCAATACAAACCCAGAAAGTCCTACTTTAAGCTGATATGCTAGTGACGGGACTTCCTGGTGTGTCATTTGAATTGATGTGCCATTCCTTTGGGGCATATGCCTGAATGCTCATTAGAGATGCCAAGTCATGAGTACACCGCCTAGAGATGGTATAAAAATATGATAAATAAATCAACAAATTGGCAAACCAGCAATCCATGGGGCTGTAGTCTTTTCATTAGTGGTGTAGTTATAATTGAGCAGATGGGTTCAAAGAACCCAGGCCCCCAAGCTCCTGAGGGCCCCGAGTTCCACCCCTCTCAATTTTCTTCATTATCTCCCTCACTCCGAGAGGCCGCCATGGAGAGGGGTGAACACAAGCTCCCTATCCCCTAGCTACACCCCTGCTTTTCATCCACTGTATGCTTGCTTTGGTGCAAAAATGACAGAGAACTACGTATCCCTCCAGGCTTTTCCCTCCCCCAATGCATGCATAATAGTAACGAGAAGGGTGTGGGGGAAAACCAGCTTTCCAAACTCCTCTTCAAGTATCTGGGTGTTTTATTTATTCATTCATTCTCTCCCCCGCCGCCCCAACCAAAACATGTTCACAAAGCAAATCTCATAAAGATGGGCTAAAACAGGTGTTCTCGAATTTGGGTCTCCAGAAGTTGTTGGATTACATTTCCAGCTCTTTTGGAAATAGATATTAGATAATTTTATAATTTGTTTGTCAATCATTTTTCCTCCAAGGGAGATTATGCAGCCTGCTGTTATTGCATTTTACTCTCACAACAACCTTGCAATTATATTGAAACTGCCTTTTCCTAAGCAGCCCAGTGAACTTCATAGTGTGGCAGAGCTGTTTAATCCTAGCCTACCTGGTACAAATCCTATTCAGTACACATATCCAGTGATGTGTCTTCCTCTCTTTCTCTTTCAAAATATTGCAGAATTATATATAAGGAAGATGCAATTTGCTGTTGTGATACTTCAGGAGAATGTTTTTCAAGCGCCTGGCATGAAGTAATTAAGAAGTAATGCTCACACTGTGAAGGGGATATGGAAGCTAGCTACAAAATTGATTGATGCTGCTTTTTACCCTGTAACGTCAACAAGATAGATTAAAAACAGAAACAGGCATAAATAGAAATGTGGGGCTTTTTGTGTATGTGTTTGTGGGGGCCCCCAATTAAAGTCATATATGAGTTTTTTTAGCAAAAGAAAAAGAAAGCAACAACAGAAACTGACTTTGTAATATGTTCTTTTGAATGTTCTCTGATTCTTTTGAAAATCCAGCGAGAGAGGACTGAACTACAAGTTACATAAGAAAAGAGGTGCCTCTTTCATGAGGCAAACTAGGGCAAGAGCACCAAATGGCACCCCTCCCTTCTCTCCGTTTTTCTTGGGTTTCCTCAGGAGGAGCAAGAAAGTCAGTTGGCCCCTGGATTAATGGCATTTATAGGTATTTAAATTTCTACTTACTATATCTATATCTATAGATATATAGATATAGATATAGATAGATATAGATATATAGATATATATAGTTCCAACCATGAGCACAATGCCCTCTTTAACTTGTGAGCATAGGTCTGATAAAAGACCCCTGAAGTTACACCTGACATTTTCTGGGGTAAGTCCCAGCCTGGACTTAACCATGTCTTTGAACAGCACATAGTCCTCTGACATTTCTGTTGACACTGCCAGAAGGGAACCAGTCAAGCAAGATCTCAAGTACTTCATGTGCAGGTCTTCTTTAACGCTATAGCCCTGGCAGGTCCTTTCAGAACTGGAGAGAAAATGGTCCAGATCCTCACCTTCCTTGAACTCTGGGAATTAGAGTTTTTCCCCTGGAGTGGTTGAGGTAGCAGCGTTGGCTGAGGTAGTTGGTTCTGCTTGGCCACACGCACACACACACACACACCCGCGACCTCATAGTTCTCTGGTGCAGGCACGTCCTCAGACATTCAGCAGCTATCAGTTTTCTCACCACATCTAAGCTTGCATGTGGAGGATTTTTATACTTTTCCAATAGCAAAATAAAGAGAGTTTTCCCTGGGATCCCACCCCAAGCCCAGGGAGGGTCAAGATCTGTCAATAAAATGGGTGGTGATAGCATCCTTGTGAACATACGGATAATACAGGATAGTTTTAGGAGAAGCCTAACCAAGATATGTGTGTGTGTGTGTGTGTGTGTGTGTGTGTGTGTGTGTGTATCCGCATGACATAGTGATTAGAGCATTGGACTAGGACCAGAGAGACCCGAGTTAAAATCCCTGTTCAACCATGAAACACATGACTCCACACCAGTCACTTATCTCTTAGCCTGTCCTACCTCACAGGGTGGTTGTGAAGATAAACATAACCAGGTATACTGCTTTGGGCTCCTTGAAAGAAGAGAGGGGTATAAATGTTTTTAAAAATGCATATGGCTTGCTTCCCACCCCCTCCAAATTCTTGTGGGCACCCACTCCCCTCCCTTTCCCCCCCTATTAAGACCACACTTCTTTCAAATATCTATTCCTTCCTCCTGAAATGATGCCAATTCACCTTCCTTTATTTGTCAGGTATCCATGATGGATGTTGTTGGGTTGGCTGCTATACTTCCTATGAACTGGCCCAAAATCTGCTGCCTGAAGCAGCCTCCACCCCACCCCACCCCAATTCATGTTGCCATATGTCTTTTACTGTTAAATTTGCAGATGTGTAATATATGGTTGACCATATATATGATAGATCCATAGGCATCACATTTTTTAATGCACACTTTGAAAGAGAATAGTTTTATAGTCTTAATAGTTTTTAATGTTGGGTTTTAAATTATTTTAATGTGTTAATCATTTTAAAATTTTGTTTGAATTGTATTGTTTTTGTTTTACATCGCCCAGAGATGCAGGTTTTGGGTGGTATAGAAATCTGTTAAATAAATAAATAAAATGATAAATAAACGTAATCGTCTAAAGTCCAGCAGAGAACAACAGCACATAGCAGTTAAGTCATGGACCACATCACAAATCCTGTCTCCAGACTTGGCCACCAATGTTCAAAGAAAGGGTGCATTTACACTACAGCAGGTGCAAAGGAGAGCAACTTTAGTGATGACAGCACTATAACATACCTTGTGAGCAGAGATTATGCGAGTTTGGCTTGTTTTGCTTAGAAGAGGAGGAGGCTGAGAGGAGACATAATTGCATTTCTTGGCTGTGTATGAATGGTCATATCTGAAGGCCAAAGGGAATCATTTCGCTCTTAAGTTTTATTGTGTGTATGGCATGAGCCCTTCTCCTATATTGGCAATTGTACACAAGTAAAGAAGGACGGAAGAGCTCTGATGCAAGGTAAATAAAGTAAAATGTGCCGCCGAGTCGGTGTCGACTCCTGGCGACCACAGAGCCCTGTGGTTGTCTTTGGTAGAATACAGGAGGGGTTTACCATTGCCTCTTCCCACACAGTATGAGATGATGCCTTTCAGCATCTTCCTATATCGCTGCTGCCCAATATAGGTGTTTCCCATAGTCTGGGAAACATACCAGCGGGGATTCGAAGCAGCAACCTCATGCTTGCTAGGCAAGTCATTTCCCCGCTGCGCCTTCACTTTACTTTTACTTTCGTGTGCAAAGGGTTAACAGAGTCTGGGCCTGCTTGATGGGATAGAAAGCACCAGGGTCAGACCACAACCCAAACCCTGTAATTTTGCTACAGTCTCCCACATGGGAACCAATTAAATTGAAAGTTGGCTTTCCCCTCTCTTTTGGGGAGGAGGTGTTTCTTTTGTGAGTCTCTTCGGAGGGTATGCAGAGAGGGTTGGTGGGGAAGGAGAGAAGGGAAGGTGGTGAAGTGCCTCTCTGTCTCTCTCCCTGGAGCCTTACTCAGCCTGAGCTGTGAAGGTGACTTGCAGGCCTGTGGAGTATAACTGGGCATCTTGGGACCAAGATGAACTGAGCCCCAAGGACCAGGATGAAAGGTATGGCAGAGACAGTAATTGCAGCCAGTTTGCGTTAGCTTGTTCTTTTTCCTCTTTGTGTTGCCTGGGTATCTTGAAAAGGCTGAGGCATATTTTTCTATTTTCTATTTTCCCCCATTTGCTCCCATTCATGTCCCATTGTAACCATAAAGCTTTTTGAGTTGTTAATACTGAAAATTAGAGTGGATTCATGGTGTCTCATTGAAAATCTCATTTGCTATCATAGAATCCACACTCAGAATACCTCAGAAACAACAGAACCCTGTACCCCATGGGTTAGAAACCCATGGGGGTGGTTGGCACCCTATGTGCACTACAGCACCACTTGCTCTGGGCCACCCCAGCACCCCACAAGTGCACTTATGGGGCTGCTGAAAGCTCCATTACATTATAACTTATGAGGAAAAACCTTAAAGACGCGTAAACTTCAACAATTAACCAAAAATCAGCCCTCTGCCCAAATCCTTTGAAAAAATTCAGGTAGCTTCCTTGCCCCTACCCGGCACTACCACCAACCCCACACTGCTCTAGGCCACCCCTTTCCCCCCGACGTGAAGCGATACACCCTCCATTATACCTAATGGGGGGAAACCTTAAAGACGCGTAAACTTCAACAATTCACCAAAAATCAGCCCGCTGCCCAATCACTCTGCAATTGGGGTGGTAGCCTCCACCCATTAGGCACTACCACCCCACCCCACTCTTTTGGCCCAGATCCCACGTCATGCCCCCGATCTGACCCAAAGACACTAAAACTTCAGAAATTCACCAAAAATCAGCCCTTTGCCCAATCCCTCTGCAACTGCCCATACCCCTGCTAACTGGGCAAAGAGGCACCTTTTACCATGGTGATTCTCTTTATTTAGCAGGGGGAGAGTAACTGGCCCTATCCACCCCCAGCACAGTACTTCCAGTGACTGTTGCTGGTGTGTGTCTTATGTTTCTTTTTAGAATGTGAGCCCTTTGGGGACAGGGAGCCATCTTATTTATTTATTATTTCTCTGTGTAAACCGCCCTGAGCCATTTTTGGAAGGGCGGTATAGAAATCGAATTAATAATAATAATAATAATAATTGGGGTGGTAACTCCCACCCATTAGGCACTACCACCCCACCCCACTATTTTGCCCCTGGGACCCGAAATTCGAGCAGACATCACATCAGACCTTTTTGCATTGAAGTCAATGGGAGGCAAAAAGGCGGGAAATTCAAATAGACGTCATTGCTCAAAATGGAGGGGGGTCTATTGGCCACAAAATGGAGGGCCGAAACATCCAAATATTTCGGATCCGAAACAGGGGTGATTCATTTCGGATCCGAAATTATTCGGGGCTCTTCGTCGGTGATTCGGTTCAGATCTGAATCACCTGAAATTCACTGTTTTGGGTACAGATCGTTCTGTACCCGAAACGTTTCGCACATCCCTAGTGTTTGATTAGTGTACACACACACACACACACAATACACACACATTGATTTTTACAGATTTGAGCAGTAGCTAGTGGCCAGGAAGAGCCTGGGGCATGGACAGATTGTACGTCTGTCAAAGGTGAACCTGGGTACATATTTTTATGTGAATGACTATGCCTGTGTTTATTTAAAAAGTGAAGCAATCTAGGTACAGGCCCCCCTGGAATGCAGGATACAGATAGAAAATGTACTATTGTGCCTGCATTCAGCATAACATATGAATAACTATACTTGTGCACAGCTTTCACAAGAGCTGAACGGAATGTGTGAAATCAGATTGTACACAGATTATTTATTTATTTATTATTGATTGATTGATTCGATTTCTATACCGCCCTTCCAAAAATGGCTCAGGGCGGTTTACATAGAGAAATAATAAATAAATAAGATGGATCCATGTCCTCAAAGGGCTCACAATCTAAAAAGAAACATAAGATAGACACCAGCAACAGTCACTGGAGGTACTGTGCTGGGGGTGGATAGGGCCAGTGAATATGGGTGAATATTGTGGAACAAGGTTAGACAAGAGGGACCTCAGTAACACTCCCCAAACACACATGGAGCTCTGTTCAAAGTGACTAATTTTAAATTGTGGTAGTCTCTGATGGCAGCATCTCCAAGATGGGGCTGAGAGAGATTCCTGCCTGCGACCTTGGAGAAGCTGCTGCCAGTCTGTGAAGACAATACTGAGCAAGATGAACCATTGGTCTGACTCAGTATATGGCAGCTTCTTATGTTCCTATCTTGTTTGAGCCAGTCTGGTAAACCCTTGGGGGAAGGGGTCAGGGGGAAAAACCTTCCCAGGTTGTGAACAGGTGGTGGCAGCAATATTTTATTTATTTATTTATTTATTTATTTATTTATTCATTCATTCATTCATTCATTCATTTCATTTCATTTCTATACCATCTGACGCCAAAGGCTCTAGCCGGTTCACAAAAATGACTTTTTTGGACAATGGCAAAAATGACTGGTAGTCTCTGATGTTGCAGAAGAAGAGGAAAAGAAGAAGAAGAAATCATCATATGGGAAATATTCTTTCCTGGCCATTCTTAACATTACCTTTGAATAAATGTTGAATGTACCAGAACCAACATGGCAGAAATCCCACTATAAGCTGGGAAATAGATGCACTCCATTACCGTGCACTTTTGAACTAATTATTAGCAAAAACATTAATTAATTCCTATATAGCACTTCTGCCCAGCGGGCCTTTGGTTTTTGCTGAAATTGGCGGCACTGAGGAGGCAGAGGTTTGATGGGGCAGATGCAGAAAGCTCTTCATGATAGGATCTTTCTGCTTCTCTCTTTCCTTTTAAATTTTCAGTTTAAAAGGAAAGAGAGAGCTTTTTCAGTTCAGATTTTTGAAATGATTGCTTTTCTCTGTACATTTTGGTCTTTGTATGAGGGCAATGTAAAATATGTATCTTTTCTCATGCAGGTGTTGCAGCTGGGCACCAAGAGATCCCAACAGGTCATAAGAAAACGCTCTTACCCCTGTATCCCCATCTGCACAGACTCCCTATTTTTCTGTAATGCTGTGCTTAGCATCTAAGCATGTGAGTTGAGCCAGAGGGCAAGGCTCTATTCCATAGGAACATAGAAACCTACCTTATACCTAGTCAGACCATTGGTCCACTCAGCCCCATTCCCCAGCCCTACCTGGAGATGCTGCCTGGGATTGAATCTGGGACCTTCTGCATGCAAAGCAGATGCTCTATCACTGAGCTACCTACAGCCTATCCCTGACTCCTGTGTTATGCCCTATGGTGATCTTTTGAAGCATGGGTGCAGCACCTATGTTGGAAGGGCATACGCTTCGAATGCAGCACTCAATATAAAACTTGGCCATTGTATGGATTTTGCAGATGTTGTCATTTTTTTTGCATGTATGGGTTCTGTACAAAGTGGATTAAATGCCTACATTTTTAAAAACCTACAATCCAAAGCAGGGATTGCTTTTATCAGGACCAACCAAAATGTAAGAAAGCATGAAATGGCGAGCTTTTGAGTTTTACAGACTTGTCGGTCCTGCAGACTTCTTCATCAGGCTAGACAGTAAGCAAAAGGACATATGTGGGGAGGGAGGTACAGACTGTTCGAGGAGCCCCAACAAGCTGCAGTTTCTAACATGTAAAGATGGAGTTAAGGTGGTTTTATGCAGGCTTGGTCAGTTTCTGAAAGGTTTTACTACCCACCCGGGGATCCTTTGGATAAAGGAAGCAAAACCTGGTGGTACCTCTATATTTTGGAAATAAAAACTCTGGAAGTTTACTCAGATTGGATTGTGGATTTTCATTTTTTGCATGTATGCATATATGTCACTTTGGATTGTGGATTTTTCTTCTACTAGACCAACACAGCCACCCACGATTTTACAATATGAAAGAAAAGAAAATGCAGATGTGGGATCTTTCACACTGAACACCATAGGAGGCATCTGCGGCACAAAGTTAAATAGACTAATTCCGTGTATTAAACGGGAAATGCACACTGGCTTTTACTTACTCCCCCCGCCAGCAGTTTGTGGACTCTGAGCCTTGCCAATTTATGGATGGGTTTTTGAGCAAATAATGGAGACGCAGACAGCTGCGGAAGGAGAGTCAGAACACCGACTACTCGGCAGTTCCAATCTAAATCTGCCCTACAGCTTCTGCGTAAGCGAGAGTAGAGCTGGCATTGCAGTTTGTATGGAAGAGATCGCATCTGTGATCTAAGCGCCAGAACAGATGTGATGCAGGAGATCTGTGATTGGATCTTCTGACTTTTGACTTTGTTTGAATGAAGCTGCAGGGTGCTCTGATTTCCATCAGAGTAGGGCTATTGGGGAAGGGGGTGTTTAGCCTCTTTTCTCTATGCCATTTCCTGAATTTAGAAATCCTACTGAAGCGGCTATTAGCAACACTGAGGAAAAAACAGAGCTGTTGAGAGATGCCACAATGTTGGTTTGCTTCAACATTTTCCACTATAATTAATTAATTAATAACATGGGACATTTAGGCAAGAATGATATCCCTTAGGGCATTATTATGACCACAACAAATATCTGTATACCTCTTTTCAACAAAAGTTCTCAAAGTTGTTTACATAGAATAATACAAAAATAAGAACCCCTGTCCTCAGAGGCTCACAGTATAAAAGGAAATACAAGGTATACACCAGCAACAGCCACCGAAGGATTGCTGTGCTGGAGTTGAGTAGGGCCAGTAGCTTATTCCACTGTAAAAGGTGCCTCTCTGCCAGCTAACAGCTAACATTAGTCTTTAACTGGTTGTTTGTGTCTTAAGTTGGGCTTCACTATCCTTCCCAGGTGAGCTGGTGTGTTTGTTGCACATTGGCAGAGAGGCCTCCTCATGGTGAACAAGCAGGAAAGCGGAGAAGAGGAGCGAGGAGTGAAGGGCTACAACTCATGTGTATGAGAGTCCTTGGGATAGTGACCCAAACATATTCCGAGGCCATGTGCTTTGGCTTGAGGTAGATATACCTTTAGACATGCCCTGAGGCAGTTTCCAAGTCATTCTGCTTACTCAGAGAGTGGCAGATTTCATGAAACACAAAGAAATTTATTGCCACTTGAGCTTAATCGCTGAGGGTAGCTTGCCCAACAAAGGCAGGAAAAAGTTATGTAAATGTGATGTATGTGGTGAATAGGACTGTGCTTGGTTGACTATCTTATGGCCAGGTGTGGAAAGATTACACATCTATAGTTTTTATGAGCCTCTCCACTGGGCCCTGGCCAGCCAATTTGTTAGTTCACGATGCATTTGGGAAATGTGCCGCTTATCTGTGTTACTCTCTGACAAGTGCTTTACTGTTATCTCTCTTGGATGTGGAGATCCCTCCCATCAGTGAGTTACCTTGGAAGTAGGTCTGAATAGCCTTTCGTCCCTCTTTAGCAAGTCATGGGTGCGTCCTGGTTTCGGTCTGTCTTGATAGTTTAGACCTAAAGGCACGATGCCAGCATAACCTCTACTCAGAGATGCACCTAGGTAATTTTGGAGCCTGGACCTAAAGGCCTTTGGAGGCCCCACCCCCTCCCCTGCAAATTAAGCATCATCACACTCCATCAGGTGGCCACACCACCTAGGACAGACTAAAGAGGATTTGGGGGCCCCCAGGGGCTGTGGAGGCCCTGGACTTTGGCCCCAAAGTCCAGGGGTAAGAGCACCTCTGCCTCTCCTTCTGACCTGCTTTGAGCCAAGAGAAAAGTTCTTTTGACCAGACAGAGTAAAATGGGTACTAGGATCATGAGCCCATGATCCAGTGCGATTGAGATATTTGGGTAGAGGGGTGCTCTCTGTGCTACCCCAAAATATGGTTGGCAGGCAACAAATGAGGGATATCAGGTGGGGATTTGGCACCACCAATCAGTTCTGGCCAAAAAAGGGAACTGCAGGATAATCAGCCACAAGAGTCCAATCAACCAGAGTGGATTGGGAAACATTCTGTGATGCCTGGAAGTTTTTCACACCCGGCTTTTGGTTTGCCAAGGAGGTGTGCATCCACATATTAGCCAAGTTTGAGCAAAGTAAAAGTGGATCTGATACCGGAATAATCATTTCAGAAAAAAGACTAGTTTTGTGTGCAAGTTCAATTAAAGACTGAACTATTAGTATATCGGGTTGTATAATAAAATGCTGACTGGTTAAACACATTTCATTATGCATTAGCCTATTGCTAATAGGTTTGTTAGAAAGTCATAAAATGAATCCTTTGTGACTCACTGCAATAGTGGAAACACAATATCTAGGGAACATAACAGATCCTTACGTCAGAACAGAAATCCCCCTCTCCCCCTTTTTGGCTATGTATCTTACCATATAACTGAGCCTTTAAATTCCATCTCTCATAGGAACATAAGAAGCTGCCATATACTGAGTCAGACCATTGGTCCATCTAGCTCAGTATTGTCTATACAGGCTGGCATCAGCTTCTCCAAGGTTGTAGGCAGGAGTCTCTCTCAGCCCTATCTTGGAGATGCCAGGGAGAGAACCTGGAACCTTCTGCATGCAGATACTCTTCCCAGATCAGCCCCATCCCCTAAGGTAATATATTTCAGTGCTCACACATGTAGTATCCCATTCAAATCCAAACCAGGGTGGGCCCTGCTTAGCAAAGGGGACAATTCATGCTCACTACCACAAGGCCAGCACTCCTCCACCCACCCACTGCAAAAAATACTTTTTAAATTGGATATTTTATGGATTGGTGCCCAAAGGCAGTATACACATGTTCTAATAAAGAGGACTCTCTCTGCCCTCTGTTTTTCATACACACACTGCAGGATTCAAGGGACTGTGCCCTTGCTTCCATGCACTCACTGGGATTTTTGGAGGGAGCAATTGCCCATCACACACCAGATGCCCCATTCAGGGCCTAGTCCTGAAAATCAAATGACCCTCCAGCACCACGTGATGTAGGATGAAGATGTGCTAAGTCAGACCATTGATCTATCCAGCCCAGTACTGTATGGTCAAGGGGTCAGGACTGCAGTTCCAAAGATACATCATGCAGCAATCTTACTGAAACTATGGTGGTCTGACTCAGGTCAGTGCCTGGATGGGAGACCATTTGGGAGCGCTATGTAAAGTATGCCACCTTCAGTTCCATTGAAGTAAGGCAGGCAGGATATAAATGTAATCAAGAAATAAAATAAAAATAAAATAAGGGCTCTCTAGGGCTGCAGCTTCCTGAGATCCCCTTTTGACTGAACCTGGTTCTGCAAACCAACCATTTTTTACCTATTTATTTTATTTATTAGAAATATTTAATATACCGCCCACTCCGAAGACTCCAGGCGGTGCACAAAAACGTGTAAACAAGGCAACATTAGAAATTACATTATAAATTAAAAACTAAAGTAACTAACCAAAAACAAATAAGTAAACTACAGGGCAAAAGCCTGGTGAAAAAGAAAAGTCTTCAATAGAGATTTGAAGGCCAGTAAGGAAGGGGCTAGACGGATCTGATAGCAATGAGTTTCATGAATGGTGCAATGAAGTACTGGCTGACATACAATGCACCAGCCTAGTAACAGGGCACACATTTAAGTTGCGCAAATGCAAAAAATTGTGCAAATATAAAACAAGAATATTCCTATTGGAAATAATGGGCTTACTCTCATGTAACATCATTTATGTAATTTTTGCATTTGTACATCTTGCATGTATGCAACATACTAGGCTGATGTACTTTTGCACAGTGTCAGCCACTTTCTTTAACCTATGTGTACTGTCAGTCAGTTTTGTTGAATGTCCCCGAGTTCTAAGATGACGAGCAAGGGAGAAGGAACTTTTATTCTTATTAGGATCACAACTCTTGAAAAATGAAGAATCCAAGACAATCACAAATGAGGGTCAAAACTACAGTGCTCAAGAAGTGGCCATGAAACATGCAAATGAGATGTTTAAAACAAAAGAAAAAAATCTACCTGCTGATGAAGTTCAATTCCTTCCATTCTAGTGCTCCTGTCCCGGGGCGGAGCCACCATTGTGCGGGGGGTGGGTTCAAAGAACCCGGGCCGCTGTGCTCAGGGGCCGTGCCTGGCGCCCCAGCCACACACCCTGTATCTGATGTCAGCTGCAGGGGGCGTGGCCTTGTTAGCAAACGGGGCCGCTCACCCCGTTTGCGAGTAAACTTCAGCCGGCTTTTTCATTTTTGAAAAGCTTCAGCCAGCGCTGAGTTCCTGGCCTGGCAGGGACACATCTCTGCTTTTCCAAGCAGGAAGAGGCATTCCTGGCTGCGCTTCAAACCTGGCACTGGCTGAAGTTTACTCGCAAATGGGGCGTGTGGCCCCGTTTGCAAACATGGCCACGCCCCCTGCATCACTTCAGAGGCAGTGGGCGTGGCTGGGCAGGAGCTGCCAGTGGCGGGCTGAACAGGGGCCATTGGCGTCCTTACTCCGCCGTCTTCTAGGAAGATTGGCCATTTCTCGAACGAAATGTGCATCTCTGTCTATCTGGGGGTTTGCCATGCAGTTGGCATTAATCACTATGATGTGTCATGCTGCTAAAATGTGTGACAGCATTGTGCACCAAGGGAGGAAAGTGAACTTCTTATGCTGTATATTTTTCTAATCAAAGAAAACTGCAATTGATTCCGTAATTGTTTTCTTTTCTCTCGCCAAAACTGCCTACCGAATTAAGTGGTTGCACTTCTGTTCCAACCTCAGGAAAGAATGGATAAAGAATTCTGGCAAAGAGGATGTTTCCCACCCAGCCCACTCTCATGGATTGGCCTTTTCTCTTCCATTGTGCATTTTTAGGAGTTCATGTTTGGGGGGAAAGAGGCAATAATATTTAGCTTTGTGGAGAATAAGATTACTGTGTCATTCTAGTGAAACGGCTATTCTTCCCTGCTCTCTGAAACAGCGTGTGTGCTGCTGCTGCAGCTGCTAACGAGAGAAGATGACAGTCAAACCCACCAGCTGTACACCCCCGCATCTTCTGGAATGGGAGAGTTATCGCAGATGTCAAGCCGCAACAGGAATGTACTGATGCCAGAGACGTGTGCTTACAGCAAAGTTTTACTTGTGTCGTTAAATCTGCCCTTGCTTCAAGTTTTCTTCCTGTAGCCAAAGTTCTTTTTCTTCTTGTCGTGCCACAGATCTCTCTGAAAGTTTAGTCTGATAACTGTCTTTTCAAACAGCACTAGGGGAAAGAAATGGAAGAATTAATGTACAAAAACCTTCCATGGTGCTGCAGCAAGCAGTCACAGGCGGAGCAGGAGTGTGTGTCCCGATATAGGATGGTGCTTCAATACATTTATGCTGCCAGGATCTACAGCTGTGCCTAATTCTAAGCATTGTCACATGTAGGCCTTAAATTGCCTTTGAGCGTCTCACATGCTGTTGCACAGTTTATGGTTAAGTCCAGTGGCAGAGTCACAAATTCAGAAGAGCCGGCGCTCTCCAGGACATATATATATACTTTTTGTTATCACTATTCAGCCTCATTTAAGATTTCATTACTTCATGAGCTGAGCTTCAGCGGGGGGGGGGGGGGGGCATTTTAAAATCTTGTCTCTGGGCCCACTACAACCTTGCTACGCCCCTGCTGAGGCACACCAAGGCTGTTGGTCATGGAAATAGAGTGTATAGACATGAGAAGAGGAAATCTGCATGGACAGAGAGTCCAATAATCCAATCAGTACTTTTAATGGGTGCATCTCTAGGTCCTTATCGCTGACTCAAGATCTTTTGTAAGTGGGGAGATTTACCTCCTTGAGCCTTATCTGTGTCCTTCCAGCTTGCTGCTATCCTTTGCAAAAGGAGGGGAGAGGCAGAGTGGCCTTGGCTGGAAGTTAACCTGCTTTAGTTAACGTCTGGGGTCTATTTAGGGTATCCCAGATAGGGAGGGTGTGCATCTGCTTCCCTTTTCAATGTGCTTGTTAGGAGCCAAATCTAGGGCTGACTGGCCCACTGTCAACTAAGTGACCAGTCCCCATGTGCCACAAAGAGAGAGCTCACGATGCTGTGAGGCTTCTGAGCATGTCAAGAGTGAAATCTCCAAGCCTGGAGGCTCAAATACAAATGAGGGGGCACCTGGGAGCCAGCAGAAAAGGATTGCTAATAACATGTGACATGTTATGATCCTTATGGGTGTATAACCAGAGCACCTGAGGATGAAAAGGAGGCACCTGTAGACTTGGGGTAACCCACAGTTAGTCGGTTTCACAAAAATCTGAAGGAAAAAACCTAAGGGGGAAACCCCCCCCAACTGCCCCCCCAACTGCCCCCATGTAACTCAAGGGAGTGGCATGTTCGCAGACTCACAAGACACTTAATAGATAACCAGGTCCATTATTAAATTATGCATGGAGTAAGGAAAGTAGACAAATAGAAATTTTCCTCCCTCGCTCACAACACTAGAACCAGGGGTCATCTCATGAAACTGAAGGCTGGGTATTTTAGGACCAACAACATAAGAACATAAGAACAGCCTTGCTGGATCAGGCCCAAGAAGGCCCATCTAGTCCAGCATCCTGT
The DNA here is from genome assembly GCF_027244095.1 of Hemicordylus capensis. Lineage (NCBI taxonomy): Eukaryota > Metazoa > Chordata > Lepidosauria > Squamata > Cordylidae > Hemicordylus > Hemicordylus capensis. The sequence goes on from NC_069659.1 coordinate 344,113,388, forward strand.
TTTGCACAGTGGCCCACCAGATGCCGCTGGAAACCACAGGCAGGAGTTGAGGGCATGCCCTCTCTTCTGCTGTTAATCCCTTGCAACTGGTACTCGGAGGCATCCAGCCTTTGAGGCTGGAGGTGGCTCACAGCCCTCCGACTAGTAGCCATTGATAGACCTCTCTTCCATGAAGTTATCCATTATCCTAACCCTTCTTAAAGCCATCCAGGTCATTGGCTATCACCACATCTTGTGGCAGAGAATTCCACAAGTGGATTATGCGTTGTGTGAAAAAGTACTTCCATTTGTTTGTCCTAGATTTCCTGGCAATCAGTTTCATGGGATGACCCCTGGTTCTAGCGTGATGTGAGAGGGAGAAGAATTTCTCTCTCTCCACTTTCTCCACACCATGCATGATTTATAGACCTCTATCATGTCTCCCCGTAGTCGTCTTTTTTCTAAACTAAAAAGCCCCAGGTCTTGCCTCATAAGAAAGGTGCTCTAGGCCCCTGATCATCTTGGTTACCCTCTTCTGCACCTTTTCCAGTTCTACAATGTCCTTTTTGAGATGTGGTGACTAGAATTGTACGCAGTACTCCAAGTGTGGTCGCACCATAGTTTTGTATAAGGGCATTATAATATTAGCCGTTTTATTTTCAGTCCCCTTCCTAATGATCCCTAGCATGGAATTGGCCTTTTTCACAGCTGCTGCACATTGAGTTGACACTTTCAACGAACTGACCACCACAACTCCATGATCCCTCTCCTGGTCAGTCACCGACAGCTCAGATCCCATCAGCGTATACTTGAAGTTGGGGTTTTTTGTCCCAATTTGCATCACCAACATTGAACCACATTTGTCACTTTGTCGCCCACTTCCCCAGTTTGGAGAGATCCTTTTGGAGCTCTTCACAATCCGTTTTGGATTTCACTACCCAAAAAAGTTTGGTATCATCTGCAAATTGGGCCATCTTGCTGCTTACCCCTGCTTCTAGATCATTTATTAATAAATTAAAAAGCACAGGTCCCAGTACAGATCCCTGGGGGAACCCCACTTCTTACTTCCCTCCGTTGTGAAAACTCTCCATTTATACCTACCTTCTGTTTCCTGTCTTTCAACCAGTTAGCAATCCACACATGTACTTGTCCCCTTATCCCATGACCACTAAGTTTCCTCAGGAGTCTTTGATGAGGAACTTTGTCAAAAGCTTTTTGGAAGTCCAGGTATACTATGTCAACTGGATCACCTTGATCCACACACTTGTTGATACTCTCAAAGAACTCAGACAGGTTTGTGAGGCAAGATTTACCTTTGCAGAAGCTATGCTGGTTCACTTCCAGGAGGGCCTGATCTTCTATGTGCTTTACAATTTTATCCTTGAGTATGCTTTCCATCAATTTGCCTGGAACAGATGTTAAGCTAACTGGCCTGTAATTTCCCGGATCGCCCCTGGGTCCCTTTTTGAAAAACGGTGTTACATTTGCTACTCTTCAGTCCTCCGGTACAGAGCCCAATATCAGGGATAAGTTATATATTTTAGCAAGGAGGTCGGCAATTTCACATTTGAGTTCCTTGAGGACTCTTGGATGGATGCCATTGGCCCTGGTGATTTGTTAGTTTTCAGTTTTTCCAAATAGTTTAGAACATCATCTCCAGAGGCGTAGCAAGGATGGAGTGGGCCCAGAGACAAGATTTTAAAATGGCCCCCTTCTCACTGAAGCTCAGCTCATGAAGCAAAGAAATCTTAAATGAGGCTGAATAGTGGTAACAAAAAGCATAGTAAAATTTATATCTATCTATATCTATATCTATATCTATATCTATATCTATATCTATATCTATATCTATATCTATATCTATATCTATGTGTATAACCTATGTGCCACAATAGAACATCAACCTAAGTACTAGAGAAAGACATGCTGTTCTGGTAGCTCCAGGTCTTAACACTCACATCAGTTTTGGAGGATGAATACAACTGAAGGAAGCCCGGGCGGGTGCGCGGCTGGGGGAGTCAGTCATGTGACTTGCCTCTGGGAGCCCCCCCCCAAGGCAGTGGGCCCCCAGACAACTGTCTCCTCTTGCCCTATTATAGTTACACCCCTGATCATCTCTTGTCACTTCTATCTGACCCAATTCTTTAGCCTCCATTCCTAAAAAGCCTGGTTCAGGAACAGGTATATGCTCATTATCCTCTGCTGTGAAGACGGATGTACAAAGTAAGTACTGTACAAAGGAACAAAGGAAGTACTTCTTCACACAGCATGTAATTAATCTATGTACTTCTCTGACACGGGATGTAGTGATGGTCACTAGCTTGGATGGCTTTAAAAGAGGCAGACAAATTCATGGAGGACAGGTCTATCAATGGCTACTAGTCTGGTGGCTATAGGCCACCTCCAGCCTCAGAGGCTAGATGCCTCTACCAGATGCAGGGGAGCGACACCAAGAGATAGTGCATGCCGTCAGCTTTTGCCTGTGGTCTTCTCAGAGGCATCTGGTGTGCCACTGTGTGAAATAGGATGCTGAACTGTATGGGCCTTTGGCCTGATGCAGCAGGGCTGTTCTTACGTCTTTATGTCCTTAACCATGTGGGTGGAGCTAATGGAATTCAGTTTCAAGGAGAATAGGAAGAAGAACAACAAAAAGAGCAGGGGGTTTCTCAGCTTGAAGAATACTTCCGCAAAACAATCACAACCCCTTCTGCTTCTGAGAGGGAAAGGTCTCTAAAACTATTTTGTTTTTGCACCAGCCATGTCACAAGTTTGTGCTTCTGAAGGGGGAGGAGGTTGACACATTTAAGCTCTTGGTGTGTGGGGATTAGCCCCCTCCCCAAAATAGAACATAAAAACAACTGTATGTGTGGGAACTGTACTGAGGAATGGAGGAGGAAGTTGCACACTGAATCTGTTACTCTGCTGATCATCTTATGTGTGCACACACACAGTCACAGAACAAACTCACAACATTTACTGCTTCATTCCATGGCACTTTCCAGATTAGACTCTGCAAGGGAGTCACAGTGGATCTCTGAGGTGTGCTTCCGCACTTCCTGTGTTGTGAAACCGCAGTCCTTGTGCTGACAGCAGGGTGCCGTTCACAATTTCAATGCCTTGTTTTGAATTTATCGTTGCGATATTTATTTATTTATTTCATTTTATATGCCGCTCTCCCTCCAAGGAGCCCAGAGCAGTGTACTACATACTTAAGTTTCTCCTCACAACAACCCTGTGAAGTAGGTTAGGCTGAGAGAGAAGTGACTGGCCCAGAGTCACCAAGCAAGTATCATGGCTGAATGGGGATTTGAACTCAGGTCTCCCCGGTCCTAGTCCAGCACTCTAAGCACTACACCATGCTGGTTCCCCAATAAGAAGCCACCTAATGGCTCAGCGGGGGGGAAATTTGCCTAGGGAGCAAGAGGTTGCTAGTTCGAATCCTCACTGGTATGTTTCTCAGACTATGGAAACACTTATTTTGGGAAGCAGTAACATAGGAAGATGCTGAAAGGCATCATCTCATACTGCATTGGAGATGGCAATGGTAAACCCCTCCTGTATTCTACTAGAGAGAACCACTTGGCTCTGGCTGCCAGAAGTCGACACCGACTGGACACTAGGACTTTACTCACAAAGAACAGCAGCAGCAATTAACGCACCATTTTTGCATGCAAAGTTGGTAGATGTCTATTTCCCTTTGCAGCTGGAAAGTAAACTGGTGTCATGTGGATTCAGCTCAGCTCATTGACTTCAATGAGAATTGCGCCCTTTCCTGATATGGTTGAGTGTTTCCTATAACCTCTCTTAAAAGCAAAGATCCTACACAACTGATTAACACACACTTTGAAATATCAATTAACCTGAGCTTCTTCCATTTGTTATCTTAAATATTACTCCTTGTGGATAATTATTCAGGCTATCCTTGCCCTCCAGATCTTACTGCTTTTGGATAATTTAAAACACAACACAATTTTAAAGCAAACAAGAACAGGGGCTGCTAATTACTTTGGGGCAATGTGTGCACTTCTGCTTCATTAAATGTTCAATGGGCACTTTGTTTTAATTGCTCCTTAGAGGCAAATGCTTATGCAGGCTGCAAAAGTGTGTGTGTGTGTACGCGCTAAAACAACACAGAGGTATGAAGAAGCAATCCAGCAGTTCAAGGGTGAGTGAACCCTGCCCTAAGCAAGTTCGGGCTCTGAAATACTCAAAATGAAATATTACATCTCCTTAGAACAGGAGTTCTCAAACTTGGGTATCCAGATGTTGTTGGATTTCAACTCCCATCATGCTTTTTTTTTTTTTAAGAAGAAATGTTGTTTGGGAACACCCATTGCCAAAAGCTTCCTATAATTGTAACTTGGAAGTAATATAAATAGTTGTTGTATTCGTAGAAGTAACTGCCACTGAATAACAGTTCTGTTCAATATGACTTGAAAGCCTCCTCTTTCAGGTTCAGCTCTTTCTATCAGGGGCATAACTATAATAGGGCAAGGGGAGACAGTTGTCTGGGGGCCCACTGCCTTGGGGGGCCACCCAGAGGCAAGTCACATGACCGACTCCCCCAGCTCCACACCTGCCCGACTCCCCCAGCCACGCACCCGCCTGGGCTTCCTTCAGTTGTATTCATCCTCTGAAATTGATGTGAGTGTTAAGCCTTGGAGCTACCAGAACAGCATGTACAGCCTCTGATATGCATCTTGAATTGTCTTAATGCCCATTTCTTTTCCCATGGGAGACAGGCTTTAATTGTTTGCTTTAAATCAGGGGTTCCCAAAAGGAGGTCTAGTACCTCTAGGGGTACATGAATGGCTCCCGGGGGCCCTCAGAGCCCTCTTTCCTCCCCACATTGCAGCCACACTATTTGTTCCCTCTCTGAAGATGGCCAGCTTGAAGATTATGCATCCTCATTGATGTGTCCCCTGCAGAAGGGGAGGGAGGAGACTGAAACCCCTCCTCTGCTCCTGATTGTTTGGCTACATGCTGAAGCTTAGCATACCTCTCCCCTCCGCCTGACCTGACAGGCTTCAGAAAATTAGCACTGAATATTGAAATTAATAGGAAGAGTACACTTGTTCCGTTTATTTCAGTAAGAATGCTTATGAGTAACTTAGTGTGAATGTGAGCCAGTGACTATAGCAGACTGTCTCCCTAACTGTAACACTCAAATTTCTGTTTTGATCTATATGTGTGTACACACACACACACACACACACACACACACAAAATGAGACAGCCAAATTTGCAGACGACACCAAATTATATAGGGTAGTGAAATCCAAAAGCAATTGCGAGGAGCTCCAAAAGGATCTCTCCAAACTGGGGGAGTGGGCAACAAAATGGCAAATGCGGTTCAATGTTAGCAAGTGTAAAGTGATGCATATTGCAGCAAAAAACCCCATCCTCACATATATGCTGATAGGGTCTGAGCTGTCGATAACTGATCAGGATAGGGATCTTGTGGTCGTGGTGGGCAGCTCGTTGAAAGTGTCAACTCAATGTGTGACAGCTGTGAAAAAGACCAATTCTGTGCTAGGATCATAGGAAGGGGATTGAAAATAAAACTGCCAATATTATAATGCCCTTATACCAAACTGTGATGCAGCCACATTTGGAGTACTACTGCTTACAGTTCTAGTCACCATATCTTAATGACACTGTAGAACTGGAAAAGGTGCAGAAGAGGACAACCAAGATGATCAGGGGCCTGGAGCACCTTCCTTACGAGGCAAGGTTACAACACCTGGGGCTTTTTAGTTTAGAAAAAAGACGAGTGAGGGGAGACATGATAGAGGTCTATAAAATCATGCATGGTGTGGAGAAAGTTAATAGAGATAATTTTTTCTCCCTCTCACATAACACTAGATCCACGGGGTCATGCCATGAAACTGATTACCAAGAAATTTAGGACCGAGAAAAGGAAGTACTTTTTCACACAATGCATAATTAACCTATGGTATTCTCTGCCACAATATGTGGTGACAGCCAACAGCCTGGATGGCTTTAAAAGGGGCTTGGACAAATTCATGGAGGACAGGTCTATCAATGACTACTAGCCTGGTGGCTATAGGCAAGATGCCTCTAAATCCCATTTTCAGGGGATTAATAGCAGGAGAGAGGGCATGGCCTCAGCTCCTGCCTGTGTGCTTCCCAGAGGCATCTGGTGGGCCACTGTGTGAAACAGGATGCTGGACTAGATGGGCCTTGGGCCTGATCCAGAAGGGCTGCTCTTATATTCAGTCAGTGGCTGACTTACTTCCAGATTAGATTACTCATAAACTGCCTTACTGAAGTAAACTTGTCCCAGTATGGGATTCCTGACCTGAAGGTCTGTGACAGAAGGGGCACACTTGTTGAAAGAGATTGGCAACCCCTGCCTTAAATAATTACTCATCAATACATATTCTTTGATAATCTATATAATTAATTCTCTTAGCTGGCATGCATGTCCAGGATTTGGCAGTGGAACTCTCACCACATGCTGCGAGAGAAAAGCCGCAGCGGGAGGGAGAAAAAAACAGTGGCGTTGGGTGGGCGTCGGGACCCTTCTTGGCCACCCGCCACCCGGTGAGGCTCTGTGTAGGGGGAGGGAGGAGGGCTAGAGAGCGTGGGGCTGGAAGGAAGGGGAAGAGAGGAGAGACCGGGCCAGGAGGGAGGGGGGGAACAGCTGGCTCCAAAGCACCGCACAGATGCTCTGTGCAGGGTCGGCTAGTTATTGATTATTGTGAATAAACATCACACTGAAACACTGTAAGAAGGCGATCTTCATCCATCAATAGGAAAGTGTGAGCACAAGAAAATCCCTTATACAGAGTCTGATCATTCATCATCCCCCTAACTCAAGATTTTCTCCTCAGACTGGCAGAGCTCTCCAGGATCTTGGGCAGGACCCTGCCTGGAGATTCTAAGGACTGACCCTAGGATCTTCTGCAGGCAAGTCAGGGGCAACTGGATAATTCGGTAAGTTGAGGTGACAGCCTCAGAGGCCGCCTGATCCATAGGGCATCAAGTGTGTGGGTCTCTCGCCCTGCCCTCTCACTGCCCACAGGCACCACCTCATCTACCTGCCCCTGCTACCTGCTTTCTGGCACCTCCCTGCCCCACTGTTTCCCATATTGTGGCTCTGCCATACCACCTAGCCAGGTAGAGCTGGGGTTTTAAAGTACAGATTGGCAGCGGCCGGTAAGAGAGAGCTCTCTCGCCAGCCCAGGCTGATCTGTGTTTTAGAACTGCAGCACAACCTGCCTAGAAGGTAAGGCAGAGTCATGAGATGGGGGAAAGGGAAGCCTGTGGGCTGGGCAGGGCTGGAGCAATCCCTTGACACTAGCGTAGGCATCAGGGAGCTGGGCCGGCCCCACCTCCCTCACCAACCGACCCTGTGCACCACTCTTCCTCATCCAGGGGTATAGCTAAGGGAGAGGGGGCTTGTGTTTACCTCTTCCTTGGCGGCCCCTTGGAGTGAGGGAGAGAATGAAGAAAATAGGAAGGGGTGAACCAGGCAGCACTCAGGAGTTGGGTGGGGGCCAGCTTCAATCCATCCACTCAATGATAGCTACGCCCCTGTCCCCATCTCACTCCTCTGCCTTAGCTTCTAGGCAGGCCAGGCCAGGGGTTTTTATTATTTCTTGTTTACACAGTCAGACAGGTGTTATTGACTGGTTTGTTTTATCCAGACATCGAGTCCTTCCCAAGGACCTGGGGTGGCTGAATTTTATTGTCAGTTGTTATAGATAGTTGTTATAGATATCGTCGCAGAATATAGGCTGTTCCCAGTAAAGCTGCTTTTTGTAATTGGCTGATGGTGATTTCTGTGGCCCCTATGGTGTTGAGGTGCTCTTCAAGGTCTTTTGGGACTGCACCCAGGGCGCCAATTACCACTGGGATTATTTGGGTCGTTTTCTGCCATAGCCTTTCAATTTCAATTTGTAGATCTTTGTATTTGGTGATTTTTTCTATTTCTTTTTCTTCTATTCTGCTATCCCCTGGAATTGCTATGTCGATTGTTTTGACTTGTTTTTCTTTCTTCTCCACTACAGTGATATCTGGTGTATTGTGTGGCAGATGTTTGTCTGTTTGTAGTCGGATGTCTCATAATATTTTTACATCTTCATTTTCTTCAACTTTTTCAATTTTATGGTCCCACCAATCTTTGGCTACAGGTAGCTTGTATTTTTTGCAGATGTTCCAGTGTATCATCCCTGCTACTTTGTCATGCCTTTGTTTGTAGTCAGTCTGTGCAATCTTTTTACAACAGCTGATTAGGTGGTCCACTGTTTCATCTGTTTCTTTACAAAGGCGGCACTTGCTGTTTGTTGTTGACTTTTCTACTTTTGCTCTTATTGCATTTGTTCTTAGTGCCTGTTCTTGCGCAGCCAGTATTAAACCCTCTGTTTCTTTCTTCAAGCTGCCATTCTTAAGCCATTGCCAGGTCTTGGTGATGTCTGATTTTCCACTTATATTGTGCAAATATTGACCATTTCTTCATGGAAGCAAGATCAAGAACCTGGAAGAGAAAGAACCTTACAAATACTTGGGCATTCTCCAGGCTGATAACATCGCACACACTGAAGTTAAAAGAAAAATTGGAAATGAATACATCAGGAGAGTGAGAAAAATCCTCAAGTCCAAACTCAATGGCGGGAACATCATAAAAGCCATAAACACCTGGGCTATACCTGTTATTAGATACACTGCAGGAATAATAGACTGGACCCAGGCAGAGCTAGAGACGCTAGATCGTAAGACCAGGAAAATCATGATCATCAATCATGCTCTGCACCCCCGCAGTGATGTAGATAGGCTATACCTCCCTCGCAGCTCAGGTGGAAGAGGAATGCTGCAAGTCCATCAAACAGTAGAAGAGGAGAAAAGAGGCCTTGAAGAATATATAAGGGACAGTGAAGAAGATGCACTTCAAATGGTCAAGAACGCGAAACTATTCAACACCAATGAAACAAAACAGGCCTACAAGAAAGAACAAGTCAAGAACCAAGCAGAAAAATGGAGAAATAAGCCACTGCATGGTCAATATTTACACAATATAAGTGGAAAATCAGACATCACCAAGACCTGGCAATGGCTTAAGAACAGCAACTTGAAGAAAGAAACAGAGGGTTTAATACTGTCTGCACAAGAACAGGCACTAAGAACAAATGCAATAAGAGCAAAAGTCGAAAAATCCACAACAAACAGCAAGTGCCGCCTTTGTAAAGAAGCAGATGAAACAGTGGACCACCTGATCAGCTGTTGTAAGAAGATCGCACAGACTGACTACAAATAAAGGCATGACAAGGTAGCAGGGATGATACACTGGAACATCTGCAAAAAATACAAGCTACCTGTAGCCAAGAATTGGTGGGACCATAAAATTGAAAAAGTTGAAGAAAATGAAGATGTAAAAATATTATGGGACATCCGACTACAAACAGACAAACATCTGCCACACAATGCACCAGATATCACTGTAGTTGAGAAGAAAGAAAAACAATTTTGCGACGATATCTATAATAACCAACAGTATTGATGATAAAATTCAGCCATCCCAGGTCCTTGGGAAGGACTCGATGTCTGGATAAAACAAACCAGTCAATAACACCTGTCTGACTGTGTAAACAAGAAATAATAATAATAATTATTATTATTTACATTTATATCCTGCTCTTCCTCCAAGGAGCCCAGAGTGGTGTACTACATACTTAAGTTTCTCCTCACAACAACCCTGTGATGTAGGTTAGGCTGAGAGAGACGTGACTGGTCCAAAGTCACCCAGCAAGTTTCATGGCTGAATGGGGATTTGAATTTGGGTCTACCTGGGTCCTAGTCCAGCACTCTAACCACTACACCACGCTGGCTCCTTTTAACAGTGCAGACTGGCCGCAGTTGGCAAGAGAATATTGTTATAAAATATTTATAATTTGCAGGAAAGGTAGCTTATTAAGGTCATATGAACAAGCATGATAGAATGACCAGACAACAGATGATAGAATGACCGGCATGTCCAGACCTAGAGGGTTCCTGTGTCTTTAAATTTTGTTCTATTAAAGCAGGGTTTTTTAAACAAGTGTACCCTTTCTGTCACAAACCTTCAGCTCAGGTACTCTTTTAATTTGATTTTTACATTAATTTTTAATTTAAATAGGTGCGTATTTAAATTAAAAACACAGGGACACTCCGACTTACAGACTACCCATACTTGCAAACAACGCTCCATAACCTGTTAAATGAATGAAGTCCCCAACTTACAAATGCCATGCCAGTCCATACATATAAACAAAGCATCCCTTATATGAGTTTTGAGTTATGAACTTACAAACTAACCTTTGGAACACAACCATATTTGTAAGCTGTAGACTCACAGACACACATACATTTAGGTGCTACAGTTATGAGACAGGTTACTCCAGTCACTGGCTCACATCTAGAGACTAAGTTACTCATGAGTAAAGTTGTGCCCTCTTGAGTCGATATTGACTCCTGGAGACCACAGAGCCGTGTGGTTTTCTTTGGTAGAATACAGGAGGGATTTAACATTGCCTCATCCCGCACAGTGTGAGATGATGCCTCTCAGCAGCTTCCTATATCGGTCCCAGTGAAATTAATAGGTCAAGTAAACTTGTCTCATTAATTTCAGTAAGACTTCTTATGAGTAACTTAATCTGAATGTAAGCCAGTGACTGGAATAACCTAAGTGAGAAGGAGAAGCTAGAGAGAGCAAATCTGGAATTTTCCCTTCAAAATGATGTGTTATTTTTATTTTGATGTTTTATTCGGAGGTTGCCATCCTGTGCATGAGAAAAGCCTCACTTGAACTCAGTGGAACTCAGTTTATTTCTGAATAAATGTACATAGGCCAAATTTGTATCTTGCTTGATTTTAAGAGCAAGAAGTTGACCTCAGTTTTAAATTTATGGAGACCTCTAGAATGACAAAACTTGTACCAAAATTGTAAGAGTTGGCAGTCTTGTACAGCTGTCATTGCAAACCCCATCTCGACCGCAATTTTCCTGCTTAGAGTTGTCTTTAGATCCATCCCCTTACAGCTATGATAAATGACCCAAGCAGACACACAGAGGAACAATGCAGCATTATAAACCCACTGCAATTATTCTTTTTGTATAAGGGAAGAAATCAGATTGACTAGAAAACTGATTCTGGCTATAGAGAAGCAGCAGCTTTATTATCTAAATATCCTCTCCTCAATCCCCTGACCCCTGCATGTATTTTAATCACTCTGATCACAAGCTGTATGCGTACAAATCAAGGATTGTTTGAATGACTGATGAGGAGTTCACACTGTCTCAACCTAATCAGCATATTGCTGGTATTATGTTGATTTTTAAATTTGATTTTTAAAACTGATTTTTAAAAAAGTTTTAAAATGGCTTTGTATTGCATTTTGTATCCCCCCCCCCTTTTGGTCTGTTGTGATTTAATGTGTTATGTGTTTTTAGTTGATGTTTTAATGCTTTGTTGTGAGCCGTCCAGAGAACAATTTATTATGGGGCAGCTAACAAATAAAGTTGCTTCATGATATGATATGATATGATATGATATGTATGATATGATATGATGATTAATTAGAATTTTCTCAGTGCACATATATTTTGACTAGCATCTTTTGGGAAACTGTTTCAATTGCTTCGAGCCTTAATTAGAGGTAAAACAGAGTTTGGGGATATATAAAATGATTTCCCCAAAGATGCTAGTGGAGTATTGCAGTAAGGATGGGAAGGAGCAGAAGGGATGGAGATTGATGTTTCTCCTTTCCTCCCTCATTGTCTCCGAACCGCAGGGGGCTTTTACGCACAGCAGGTTTTACTGCGTGTTTACAGGAAGGCTTTACTGTGAACTTGAAGTCCCCCAAAACTGACACAAATGGTGGATATTTTTTTACCCCGGATATAAATCGGATGATCTGAGGTGATATTTCTCATTTTATGTTGGGATAAATACCACTTATTCCCTCAAAAGCAAATTCATTGCTTTTATTTATTATTAGGACTGCAAGACTAAAATTGAAATGTGGAATTTATTTTACAGGATTTTGAGTACATAGATTGAAACCCAACCCACCCACCCCAACCTTTGATGTAGTTTGTAATGATCTTATTTCACCCTCTAGTGGACTATTTCTATATAGCAACAACTTTTCAAGGGCCTTGAATGTCATGATGCTTTGGGGCTATATAACCCTATGTCCAAATTATATCCTGCAGCAAGAACAGGTTTCAGTCGTGAATGTGAGGTTTGGTAAAATCAGTTTGAAGATCAACAGTGTTCCCAAATCTGGGGGCTATGTTTCTTTTTCAAAATTGGAAATTTGGCAGTTGAGAGTATTTCAGTTCTTACTTGTAGATGAACTAGAATGGTGTCAAGTTTTATATTGTTTGGTTGTCTGAAATTTACCTACTGTATTGTCCATTATACACCCCTCATATATAAGTAAAAACAGCTGTTTGTATAAGTTAGCAGAGACATGGAAACACAAGAATCAGTGACTTACTTGTATTATACACACATCTTAAGGATAGAGAGATCTAGAAATCTTGCCAAATAAATAACATTCAGGGCTATCCTAAGCATGTTTACTCAGACGTCTCATGGAACTTCTGAGTAAGAGTTTTTAGGAGTGTAGTCTTCAGTAGGGACAATATTATTTAATGTTAATCTGAACTGATATTATTTAGAGCACTATACCTCTCTTTTCACATACACAACAAAAATATATTATATGGTAATGGGAATTAAATGTTTCTGATGCAAAGTAATACACAAACTCAGGGATGGCTCACCCACTAGGCAAACCTAGGCAGTACCTAGGGCACCAGTTCTTGGGAGGCGCATAAACTCTGCAGGAATATAGCACACACTGCCAATTATTCTTTCTCTCGCTCTTGTATTTCACATCCAAAGTACTGCCCAGTGGTGTAACAATGTGATATCTAACCCTTCACCCTACTCCCCAAAAGGCCTGCACATTTTGTATCCCAAAATACTCAGTCTTTTTTGCTCATTGCACCTCAGCCAGCAATAAACAGCTACTCTCATAAGCTGCACTCCCTCTCTTGAATATGAATTGCCTGCCTCAGCATTCATTTCTAGGAATGTGCATGGAACTGGCAACTGCAAGCTTGAAGGTTGTGGGGGGGGGATAGCTTTAAGGACGGGGGAGGGTGGTCTCCCCCCCGCCACCATACCTCTTTGCCACCCTGGTGCATCACGGGCTATTCCCCCCACCTTTATGCTGGCTGTCAGATTTTTTTAATTTGACTTGTGCCCAAATTGAATTATCCCTGATTTGTTATGTGTCCAAATCTGTCCTCTCGAATCACTCCAGATTCGATTAGGTTTTTATTCAATTTGATATGGATTTGAATCAATTTGGACAATACATAAAAGTCCTAGGGGCTCCATATTTGTTTGGTGTGTGGGTCCCCATGGGTGCCACCTACCACCCAAATTTCAAGGCAGCGGGGCACTTGGTTGATTTTTTAATGATTTTTAAAAAGTTTTTACTGATTTTGTAGATTTCCACCATAGGAAATAAGGGGGATCTGAAGTTGCCCTATCCTAACTCTAACATGGATCTCCAGCTTTCACTGAAAAAAAGAAGCTAAGCTCTAGCCCTTGTGGAAGTGGAATTATGGAGCAAAATGTGTGGTCACTATTTTTCAAGTGTTTGGATTCCTTGGTCCATAATAACCTTTCCTCATAATGAATTCCCATGAGGACTCATTGCACATCTTCATTTCTTCTGTAGTCGTCGTTGTTGTTGTTATTTTATTTGATTTCTATACCACCCTTCCAAAAATGACTCAGGGCGGTTTACACAAAGAAATAATAAATAAATAAGATAGATCCCTGTCCCCAAAGGGCTCACAGTCTAAAAAGAAACATAAGATATACACCAGCAACAGTCACTGGAGGTACTGTGCTGGTGGTGGATAGGGCCAGTTATTCTCTCCCTGCTAAATAAAGAAAATCATCACGTTAAAAGGTGCCTCTTTGCCAAGTTAGCAGAGGTTCTGTTCATTTTGACTGTCATTGGACAGAGCAGCTGTCAACTGCCATGTGCCAACTACACCCCCAACCCCACCTGCAAGGCAGTGGGGTACACAGTTTATATTTAAGTGTTAGATTCTTTGGTGTCTAATAACGTTTCCCAATGCGGATTCATTATACACCTTCATTCTTCTGTTCATTTTGACTGTCATTAGACAGTACCAACTGTCAACTGTCGTGTGTCAACCACCTCCCCCCCACACACTAGGGTACTCAGTTTATATTTTAGCAATTTTGGGGGTGTTTAGACTCTTTGGTGTGTAATGAATCCTCAGAGGAAAGGTTATTAGACACCAAAGAGACTAAACACTTGAAAAAAATGTCTTTGAAAAACAAAGAGTCTAAAGATAGATACTTTATTTACAACCAATGGCCAAAACAAAACAACAACACAAACAATAAACATTATTCCAGCATTCAACATTAACTTAATCATTAACTTTAGCATCAATCAATGAACTACGAATTCTAATTGCGATGTAACAAAATTTTGCTACAACATGAGAAATGCAGAGTGCATTATCTTCAAGTACAAATTTCACTAGCAAATCATCCGATTGATGTTGAAACCTAGAAAGAAGTGGCAGAATCAAATGACATCTAATATTACTGTAGAACCTACAGCGTAATAAAATGTGAGCGACTGATTCAGGTTCACCCAAACCACAAGGGCACAAGTGAGCATCCCGGGGTAGATGTTGAAATCTCCCCATTAATATAGCTGAAGGAAAGGCATTAAAGTGTGCTCTTGAAAAAGCCCAGCGGAACCTTCTGACAGTTATGATGGACAAATATGAAGCCGGGGGGAAACCCACCCTGGCCTTAAACTGACTGTAAAATGCCAGCAGACAAGCCAACTCATTCTGAAGCTCCATATCATTTAGATGTTGACAAACTAATTTTTTGGCATTCACTAGGTCAGTTTCTAATAAAAATTCAGGATCCAGGCCAATACGGGAAAGTTTATCTGTAATCGTTACCAGCCAAATAGACCGGGGCATAGCTGAAAGAAACCCAGGCACAAGTCCCGCTGGCTGGAGGTGAAGCTTCAGCCAGTAGAAAATAATCTGCAACCATGCAGAGCCTAAACACTTGAAAAAAATTCCTAGAACATAACCTGAGTAGTACCCTACTGCCTTGCAGGTGGGAGCGGGGTGTGGTTGGCAAATGGCAGTTGACAGTTAGCCCTGTCCAAAGAAAGTCAAAATGAAAAAAATGAAAGCTGAGAATCTGGGGAAATTAATAGGTGGAATCCGAATCTTGAATGGATTCAAATCGAATCTGGCATGATTCAATTTGGATCCAAATCTAGCCAATGGACCACAGGGGTTATTTGGTCTCCAAATCTCCCAAATCAGCTAGATTAGGGCACAAATTGATTTGTACCCGAATTGATTCACACATCTCTATTAACAAGTAGTTAGATCTGATTTTATAGGTATTATTATAATACTAGTAATTTTCAGCCCGTTAAAATAACAGGCGCTAGTAGCCTTCTCCGCCCTCCTGCAAAGAACTTTCAGTGGGGGGGGGGCTGCTCCCTGGGCGGTGCTGGGAGGGATGCGGAGGTCCCATTTGGGGCCTGGGCGGATTTTTCACTCAGGCTCGCCACACCCCCCCACCCGCCCTTGTTTTTACGGGTTGGGCGGCCGCAGACCAAGGACCCTGCTGGGCAGGCTTTGGTGCCCTCCTCCTCTTCTCGACATGGGCCAGGAAGCCCTGATTTGAAGGCTCTGTTGGGGGATGGGGACGGAGAGCCTCTGCTCCAACACGATCCCCTCCATCTATGGGGCTGGTGGCGGGGAGAGCAGGCGAGAGTCCCGCCCTGCAATAATCGAGAGACGGTTAAAGCACGCGTGGAAGGTCGGGGAAGGGAGCGGCAAAGAGACTCACGTTCCCGCAGCCGGTTCTTGAAATTGGGGTCGCTTCTCCTTCCCGCTTCTCCTCCTCCCGGCCCCAACATAGCTGCCTGGTGCCTGCGGTCCCACCGCTGCCTCCTCTGCCCTCCCCAGTCCCCGCTTCTCCTCCTCCCCCCGCCCGCCTCCTCCCCCAGACCCGCCGCCGCCTCTCCTCTCCCCGTGGCCGAGCTGCCT
This sequence comes from Hemicordylus capensis, assembly GCF_027244095.1. Taxonomy (NCBI): domain Eukaryota; kingdom Metazoa; phylum Chordata; class Lepidosauria; order Squamata; family Cordylidae; genus Hemicordylus; species Hemicordylus capensis. The sequence goes on from NC_069659.1 coordinate 344,129,521, forward strand.
GCCCCCGCCGTCTTTCCTAAACCCCCGCTGCAGCCGTTTCCCCCTCCCTGCGGGCGGGCCGGTCCCGCCGCCGCTTCCTCGTTTCCCCCCGCAGCGGGGCCGGTCCCGCCGATGTCGCCTCTGCCTGCAGTCCGTTTGGTCCCGTGCCCGCCTCCTCCGGCCTTCCTGCGGCCTGCCCCCACCGTCTTTCCCTTCCCTGCTCTTTTCGGGGGGCGGGCCAGACCCGCTGCCGCCGCCCCTCCTCTCTCTGCGGCCGCTTCTGCCCTCCCCGGTCCCCGCTTCTCCTTCTCCTGGATCAGCAGCCAACATGGCCGCCGTGTCCCTGCGGCCGTATCTTTTTCGGCTGTTCTGGGCATGCGCTCCGCGCATGCCCAGAACGGCCGAGAAAGACACAGGCGCAGAGACAAGGGCACACACCCAAGCATTTTATTATAGAGGATACTAAATGTATCCATGTGTTTAGCCCTATTTATGTTGTCCATGCATTCAGGTTCTGCACACACATACATGCTCTTGTATAAATAACTGTACCTGCATTTATTTTAAAAGTTAACTTAGTAGAGGTCCCTCAAATGCATCATACAAATAGGAAATGTACTGCTGTATGTGCATTCAGCATAACATGTAAGTAACCATATGTGTGTACAGATCTGTACATGTGTACACTGTATACAGACTGTACACATGTTGAATACAAAATGAGAATAGGGCTTGTGTGTAACATAATATTATGTCTTATTGATTTCATCATTGGATTATTAATGAAACATCTATATATTTAATTCTCCTGGGTGAGCCTTGGAATGTGCATCCCGGCGCCCAGCTGATTGGCTGGGTGGCAGAGGTGCCTGATTGGCGCACCCAGGAGAATTGGTCACCGCGGCGGGCCTGGCTGCGGAGGCAAGGCAGAGGTGGGCCCGGCCGCGGTGGCGAGGCGGTGGGCCCAGCCACGGAGGCGAGGCGGAGGTAGTGGGTTTGGTTTGGCTGCGGCCGCGAGGCGGCTGCGGCGGGCCCAGTCCTGGCCGTGGCACTCGGCCCGGCTGCAGCGGCGGCACTCGGCCCGGCAGCCTGGGCCTGGCACAGGCCAGCTGGTGACTGGGGCAGAAGTTGGGCGGGGGGTGGGTGGAGAGGTAGCCGGTCCCACAGAGCACACAGATGCTCTGTGTGGGGGTCGGCTAGTTAGACAATATTACATCTAACTAGCCGGGCTGGGCGCAGAGCATCTGTGCCTCTGGTCGGCCGGCCAGCCCACCCACTGCTGCTGCTTTCCCCACCCCCACCGCCAGCACGCCTGGCCGACCGTCCACTTCCCCCACTGCCCACTTCTCCACTCCCTGCACTTTCTGGTCGGTGGGTGGGCCTCCTCGCCCCCACCCCACGGTTTCTGGCTGGTGAGCCAGCCCACCGGCTCCTTCCGGCTCCCAGTAGCGGCCGCCTCTTCCCACCGGCCGGCCCGGCCCACCACCTCCTTCTCCCGGCGGCTGGGCCAGTCTGCCACTGCCTCTTTCTCCCACCAGCTGGCCCACCTCGCCCAGCCTCCTGCTCCCACCGGCCAGGTTGGCCTGCCTCCTCCTCCCAGCAGCTGGGCCACCCACCGCCGCCTCTGGCCGACCGGCTGCCACCGCCATTTTCTCCTCATCCCCATCGCTATCCCCCAGGCAGCTGCTTGCAAACTCTCGCGAGAGCTGCCACGCATGGGATTAGCAACAGGCACGTTTAGGAGAATTATATATAGAGATATGCTAGTGGAATTAAGCAGTGAGTGGGTTAAAATCAAGTTTATTTGAATTCATTTATTTACATTTCCAAGGCACTCAGTGTAGCTTCATTTCTCCCCACCCAGCAATTGTTGCCCTGTTGGGCTTATGGTGGGGGAAAACTCACCGATACCTATGGTGGGTTTTTATTTATTTATTTAAAATATTTCTATGCCTCCCAAACCTTGCCTCTCTGGGCAGTTTACAATTAAAATCATTTAAAACATTAAAACATTTGAAACCCAGTATTAAAAATTTAAAGCTAGACATCTAATTAAAAGATTTATGCAGAACGATCAGGCAGGTTTAACAGGTGCTGCAATTATTTTTTCATTGCTTTCTTTTGCAAGCTATATTTTATTGTTTTAACTTTTTAGGATTATTGTTTTTGATACATGTTGTAAACTGCCTTGAGGTTTCTTATGACAGGTAATATATGAATTTAATAATAAACAAAGGGGCATTAATTCTGCAGCTCTTCACAGAGCATACAGGGCAGGAGCGTACAGCCCTTTTCACCACGCTGTTTGTTATTACATCAAGATTTGACATGAAGGCCCTCAGCTGATGCACAGTTACTCGAGAGTAAGCCCCGTCTTCCGCTCAGTGGAGCTTACTTCCAAGTAAACACGCACAGGGTCGGGCTGCGGGCATCTCTTTTCTGCTCTGCTCTCGCAAAGCATCTCAGCAGCCGCGGAAGTTTTTGTGGGTAAAACGAGTTTTCTGAAGTAAGAGCTTTCCCCCGCCCATCCCTTGTTAGCCCCGCCCCCTGCTAAGGGAATCGTGGCTCGGTGGACGTCCTTCTGCGCCTGCGTACTGCGCTCGGAGGGCGGTGCCTAGAGCGCAAGCGAAATAGCGAATGCCTGCAGAGCGTTGAGCTTCCGGGTCAGGTAAATCGGTCTGTGTGAAGGGAGGAGTCGACGCCGCGCCGCCGGGAGGCACCCAGGGCGCAATGGAGAGGGATTTGCTCCGTCAGACGCTCAGCTTCCATGGGCCCACGCTGCTCTCCCTTCTCCGTACTGAGCAGCACGACAACCCCGACTTCCGAGGCCTCCTGCCGCCTGGGGGGCCCGGCCTGGAAGCTCTGCCGCCCGCCAGGTGAGCGAGGACAAGCGGGGCTGCCCCCTCCTCCCTCGCGAGGAGGGAGGAAGGGGCGGGACCTCTGGGGCGGGGGAGGGGCGGTGTGCTCAGAAGACCTCAGTGCTTTGCTGACTGCGGTGTGGGTAACTGGAAAGTGGCTGGTTCTTTGTCTTGGAGGGAGGAGGAGAGGGCATTTTTGCTCCAGAAGTCAGATCCGCCAAGCTTCGGGGCTCGCTCAACCCTGGTGTGTATGAAGTACAGGAAACCGTGCCCCTGAACATGTGCAGAGTGCAGGATCTGTTCATCAGATAACCTACAGCAAAACCCTGCATCTCTGGGAGTAGGGATGCTTGATGACATCATTATTACTAGTTAGGTTTCTATCCTATCTATCCTCCACAAAGTTTGGGGCCGTATATAACTTTTTTGAGGTAGGTTAGGACAGTGACTGGACAGTGATTAGCTTTGTCTCTCTTCTTTTGAGAACATAACTGCTAAATTCAAACCATAACTTGTCCCTGTAATATGAATACACACATTCTTTCCCCATGTAACATCTTATATGACCAATGTGCCAAGCACAGCAGAATTGACTCTTGTATTTGTATGTCACGCATTTGAGGGTTAGCAATAGAGATGCCAAATTGCCACACATCTGTGCCCCATGCACTTGTCAATATCTTATGGAGCCTTACTAGGAATAAGACTTGTTGAATTTAGTAAGCTTGTTTCTCTGTAAACATGCTTGGGACTGCATTGCATGAATCTCTGACTTAATTTTTATTAATAAAGTTGAGTATTAGGTGAGTGTTCAGTGTGATGCTGAAGGCTAAGGAAATTGCTGAATAAGATATAACTTATTTTGAGCACACATGGATGAAGGCACCAACATCTGAATCATGTTGTTGAGCATGTAATTATGAAGCATCATCTGAAGAGAGTTGTGTACTTTGAGGCTAACATGTGCCATTCTGTTTGGTATTTGCCATTCTATTTGGTGAGTGAATGTATTAATCGAAAGTAATTGGTATTTGCCATCAAATTGCTGAGTTTCTGTTCAGAATGGCATAATTCCAACTGTTTGTCTTAGGGCATGCTAATCTCCCTTTTTTGCTCTTTTAGAAAAGAGAGAGGAATAGCTAATATTGAGATACAGCACTTCATTGCAAAAAAGGCTGATCTTCTTTTCTCTAATGCTTGGAAAACAAATGTGCCAACAACAACAGAAGGAAATGAAGAGAATGAAGGTATGATTTCTGCTAGTAAAGTCAGTCCTGTTAAGATCAGTGGGACACATTTTCAAATTTGGGTACATACAATTGGAACTTGAAGGCAGGGGCACACCACCTGCACATGAGAAGTTCAGGAAAAAATATTTGTCTTTCCCCTCTGCCTGCCCCCAGTGTGAACTGGAAACATTGGGGGAAATTTCTTTTGAATATACTTTTAGTATGATCTTCCAGTATGAAATACTTCTTAAAGTTGGCAGTGAGCTTGTTCGAGATAAATTATTGAACAATAGTTTCTTCAATACAGTTACTCCTTGAATTGACGCATGAGTAAATATATTTCATAATTAAAACTGCAGTATATTTTTAAGGTACTTAATTGTAATTATATGTTTATGGAGGTTCTGTATATCTATACTATTGTGGATAATAGTTCTGTTTTTGATATTCGGACTCTTCCAGTTCTGGACATTGAGTCTGTATTAATGATCATTGTTAACTTTAAAATGTTTAAAGGCCACATGTTTCAATAAAAAGAAAGCCTTCTTTGTGGCTGTGCCTAGACCTTGAAATTTGCTACCTAGGAAGGCTTGTTGACCTTCCATGGCTATATGAAAACTTTTTCCAGTAGGTGTATTTGACCTGTTGGGTTCGTGAATTTTTACTCTCCCTGATACATTGATGTCCTCTTATCTGCTGTTAATCATATAAATTAATATGTTGTGTGTGTGGTGGTCTATGCTGTGTGCTGTCATGAGTCTTTTAATGTGGAGTAAATGCCTTAATGAAGTTCAGATTTGATGACAAAATTTTGCATTTCCCCCAACATTTCTCTATTCTCCCTCTCTATCAGAAAAAAGTAGAGAGAATTTCCCTTGGTTCTCCTCATACTGATCAGGTTCACACAGAACATAAAACCATAATTTGTTTAGTGAAACCATGGTCTTGCATTTTGTCTGAACTTGAGCCTGTCCACGAATCATAGTTTATTTGGAGCCAACAAACCAAGATATGAAACTGTGGTTGAAGTCTGCTTGCAAACCATTGAACTGTGGCTGATGTTTTCTTGCAAACCTTAGTGCTAACGGTTGATGAACCACAGAGCCATTGCTCTGCCTTCAAACAGCTGCTGTACCATGACAATGAGAGTGAATGAAGTTGAGTACTGAGTGGATGAGAAACAAAAGCTGGCAAGCAGCTCTAAACCATAGTTTGTATGTGGTTTGTTTTGTTAAACCAAAGTTAGCACAAACTATGGTTTTGCATTAAGTTTGAACCTTTCTATTTACTGTTCAAATCCAATTTATACAATGTGGTTGTGAACAGGTTTAAGTAAAATCTGTGGGGCTGTACAAGTCTTGCATGTAGACAATCAGCTCATTGAGAACTGTCCCATATTCTTCTCACTTCTCTTGGCAATAGCCATTTTATTTATTCAATTTATATGCTGCCTTGCTTAAAACTTATCCCAAGTACGTTTTGTAACAAAATGTGAACAAAACCAGTCTGAAAACTACTTCTCGTATTCATCCCAGGTCTTTGTGAAGACAGTTGGCCAAAGACTGTGCTATTTTGAACATAACAGTGATAGGATCTCTATAGTCTCTGTATCAAATGTTCTTGGGAAATATGCTTTTTTGCATGTTTAGAATTTGATGGGTGTTTTACCATAAAGATGAAATTGTGTAGACTGCCTTATGTGTAAAGTAAAGTTGTGCCATCAAGTAGGTGTTGACTCATGGTGACCGCAGAGCCGTGCGGTTTTCTCTGGTAGAATACAGGAGGGGTTTACCATTGCCATCTCCCGTGCAGTATGAGATGATACCTTTCAGCATCTTCCTATATCACTGCTGCCCAATATAGGTGTTTTCTTGGGAAACATACCAGCGGGGATTCGAACCAGCAACCTCTTGCTCCCTAGTCAAGTTATGTGTAAGGTAAAGTGTGCCATCAAGTCTATATCGACTCCTGACGCCTACAGAGCCCTGTGGTTTTCTTCTGTAGAATACAGGAGGTTTTTACCACTGCCTCCTCTTGTGCAATATGAGATTATGCCTTTCAGCATCTTCCTATATCGCTGTTGCCTGATATAGAACCAACTGGGATTCGAACCGGCAACCTTCTACTTGTTAGTCAAGCATTTCCCCACTGCACCACTTAAGGTGGTAAGTTATGTGTAGTTCCATTGAATTAAGTGAGTCTTACCTGCTTGATCTGGTTTCTGAGTCTTTTTCTTTCCTGGATGATTGTGAATTTTTGTATCCATACAACCAACTTCTGAAATATGTAGCTGATAACCTTAAAGTACAGTATTTTTGAATGACCTGGTAGTAAAGCACTAGCACTAAAAAGGTACCATGAGGTGAAGGGCTATAATTAATTTCAAGGATCTTGATATCCACCAATTATTGTTCAATGAAAAAAAAGTAATTTTCCTGTTCAATTTTCCTTCTTAAATTATGGCATTGTAAAGGATTGTTATTGTTTGAAAATGTTGCTCTGATACTACAGTAACAATGTAGTATCAACATTGTTGTATTTCAAATAATAGCTGTGTAGTATTTAGTAACCCTTTTATTTCCATCTGTTACAGATTATTATGCTGTTATGCCACCATTGGAGCAATTCATGGATATTCCCAGTGCAGAGAGGCGAGAGTTGTTTTTCCGAGACATTGAGCGTGGAGACATAGTGATTGGAAGGATTAGTTCTATTCGTGAATTTGGTTTTTTCATGGTGCTCTTCTGTCTGCGAAGTGGTGTCATGCGAGATATAGTGGAATTAGAAATCACCGTAAGTCATGATGATGGCTATTAATTAGTGAATTTTTGCAGAACAGATATAGCTTCATTCTTGGGGTGTTGGGGTGTGTGTGTGGTGTGTGTGTGTGTGTGTGTAGCCTCTTGTACATCTAAATGGAGTAGCTTGCTTAGGGAAAGAAAATGTGAGCTGGAGAGTGGTGGATAGTTGAAAACTTTAATGTGTTCTGACCTTGAAGGTAGTGTCGTATAAGGTATTTTGATGCCTCAGCAGGACACTTCTGCTGAATGTTTTGAGGGCATAAAGGCCTTGAACTGAACTATGTTTCTTGACTGACTTTTAAAAGAAAAATGTTTCTTTCCTTCAAAATTAAACTCTGGTAAACATTTTGGGATTTTATACAGGGGCAGTTGGTTAGGATAGAAAGGAAAGGTGTGTCTGCAAAGACTCCTGCATCTTCTTTTGATGTTTCAAAATGTTTTTGTGATGATTGGTATTCTGTGTCTGGTGCTAGGACCAGTGACTTTGTTCAGAAATCTTTCTACTCTTTTTTTTCCTATTGAAAATCTTCCACTTCTAAAATAGAGTTAACCTAATGGATACAAATATGAAATTTATGAAACAGTGCATTATGAGAATTTATTTTCATTATTTATAAAACAGCTCCACAGGGAATATCCATCTGAGGAGGACTGGTTGTGGTTGCTGCCGACTCATCCAGTGGCAACTCAAGGCTGAGTCTTCTCTGTGGCTGCCCCAGTATTTTGGAATGCACTGCCTTTCAAAATAAGAGCTTCTCCATCTCTGATTGCTTTTAAAAAGACCCTTAAGACATACCTGTTTTCTCAGGCTTTTAATTAAAACTAATTCTAAACTGTTTTGTTCTGTGAAATTGTTTTTTAATTGTGATTATTCTATGAAATTGTTTGTTGTGTTAATTTTATATTGTAATTTTGGATTACGCACACCGCCTAGAGGAGGGGGTATAAAAATGATAGATAAATAAATGGATGCAAATACACTATCAGGTACGTTGGTCAAAGTGTGAGAATAGGCTGGTTCAGATGTAAAACAGAACCACTGTTAAGCCGGGTCCCATGCAACAACCCTGAGGTTTGGAAACATGCACTCCGCCACTCCCTTCGCTGCCTCATGACAAAATGTGAGCATCTCCTTGCAGTTTAGGTTAAAATAAACCAGCATCAATCAGGGCATTCAAACTGACGAGTCTCTCCTGAAATGAACAGCACCCCTGCTAACTTGGCAAAGAGGCACCTTTTAACGTGGTGATTTTCTTTATTTAGCGGGGAGAGTAACTGGCCCTATCCACCCCCAGCACAGTACCTCCAGTGACTGTTGCTGGTGTCTATCTTATGTTTCTTTTTAGATTGTGAGCCCTTTGGGGTAAACTGCTCACAACTGCTGATTTTAATGCTAAAGCTGAGTTGCTTTACCTGACACAGTGAGGGAATTGTAGAATTGGCACATGCCCAGGGAGTCTCCTGGGAAGCATGTACACACCCTCTGCCCAGCATGGTTTTCCTCGCACAAACATTGTTTCCTACACTTGTGATTTGGAGCTCAAATGCTGAATTGTCAGCACACAATGCTTGCGTGCACACAGGTGCAATTGGGTATTTTTTGCTGTAATGCTGTTAATGATATCAGTAACTGTGATCAGTTAGCATGTTCTGAACCAGGGGTTGGAGGCAGTAATGTGCTGGATGTGAGATAGAAAACTGAAATTTAATCCAAATAAGATGAAGTAGGAGACCACGGCAGGGGCGGGGAGGGCTTTGACCATGGTGTTACTCCCCTTGAAAGAGCAACTGCTTAGTCTGAGGGTACTGTTGAACCTAGCTTTGCTTTTGGGTGCTCAGGTGGAGGCAGTGGCCAGGGTGCCTTTGCACAGCTTTGGCTGGGGAACCAGCTCTGCCTGTTTCTTGAGAGGGGAGATCTGGCTACAGTGACCCATGTCTTAATTGCAGCTGGATTACTGCAGTGCAGTCTGGGTTTGCCCTTGAACAATATTTGGACACCTGAAGGGCCGCCTGCTTGGTTATTGCCCCCAGGTTTTGGAATGCTCTCCCAGGTGGTATCCCGTTCTTGACTCCTTGTGCTGCCTTTAAGAGGCAATTAAAAACCTTGCTGTATATCCAGGCCTTTAACCCTTAAATGATGTTTTTTCGGCTTTGGCTGCTGTATTTTACTGTTGGTATTTTTTGTTTTTTGTTTGACATATGGATTTTATGGTTTAAGTAAACCACCTTGGGGGTAAAACTTATGAAAGGTGGTATTAAAAACTTGCATCTACATTTATATGTATAAAAATTACAGTACAGTGGAATTGATGCCTGGATGACTACAACTAACCTAATTCAGAACTTTATTTTAGCATCAAACAAGGTGAAAAATCCTTCCTCTGAAAATGACAATAACACAATTAAGTTACAGGCAAGACTTGGGTATTGTAATTGATACTTGTCCTAATGATGAGATGGAAGTCCTCTTTTTTCTTTTTTTCTCTTTCTCTGTGTGTGCATGTGTCTTAAGTTGTGGAAAAATTGAATAAAAAGTTATTGAAAAAGAATAAGAATTAATTTTACGTAAACTTTTAGTAATTTGGTATTGGGCGCACTCACTTTTTTGGTGTTTCTGTTTCAGGCTCTCTGTCCACTGAGAGATGTGCCTTCCCATAGCAGCCATGGTGATCCTCTATCGTACTATCAAACTGGTGACCTTATCCAAGGCAAGTGTATCTGTAGCTTTTAGTGGTCTCGCTACTAGACTTGCTCCATATGTTTCCTCACAACAAACTTGACAGTGTGGTGTTTTGGGTTTTTTGTATCTTAATAGCTGCAATCAAGGATATTGATCGCTACCATGAAAAGCTTACAGTATCACTGCACAGCTCTGCTCTCTCTCCCAGTCTAGCAGGTACCAAATTGGGAGTAATTGGCTTGGAAGAATCACCTCTGCACTATAGGTATGAAATTGTAATTAACTATATCTTTCTTTATTGTTTCATACTTTGGACCTTTGTTTAAAAGGAAAACACATGCCCTTATTTATTTAGTTGTGGTGGGAGACACTGCTTTGCAGTGGTTCTGCTCCTACCTCTCGGGCAGGTTCCAGATGATGTTCCTTGGAGACATTTGTTCAAAATCTGAACTTTTGTATGGTGTCTCTCAGGGCTCCGTATTGTCTCCAGTGTTGTTTAACATCTACGTGAAACTGCTGGGAGAGATCATCAGATTTGGTGCGGGGTGTTATCAGTATGCTGATAATTCCCAAATCTTTTTCTCCATGTCAGCATCATCAGGAGAAGGCATAGCCTCCTTAAATGTCTGCCTGGAGGCAGTAATGGCTTGGATGAGGGATAACAAACTGAGGCTGAATCCAGATAAGACGGAGGTACTTATTGTGCGGGGTTGGGACTTGAGAGTTTGGTTTGATCTGCCTGTTCTGGATGGGGTCACACTTCCCTGGAACGAACAGGTAATCCAGGGGTGCTTCTGGATCCAAACCTCTCCCTGGTATCTCAGGTTGAGGCAGTTGCCAGAGTGCTATCAGCTTCGGCTGATGTGCCAGTGGTGTCATTTTCTTGAGATAAGCAGCCTCAGAACAGTGATACATATGCTGGTAGCCTCCAGACTGGATTACTGCAATGAACTCTATGTGCCTTTGTATGTAGTCCGGAAACTACAGCTGGTTCAAAATGACGCCGCTCGTCTGGTGGCTACTCAGAGACAGGCCTTCTCCGTTGTTGCCCTGAGGCTTTGGAATGCATTACCTGTTGAAATACGAACCTCCCTGTCTCTGACAACTTTTAAAAGAGCAGATAAGATGCATCTGTTCACCCAGGCTTTTAATTAGATAATGTTTAATAGTTTTAAACATTGTTTTAAATTATAAATTATTGTAATGTTTTTAACCTCTTATCTTGTTTTGTTAGAATTGTATTGTTGTAAACTGCCTAGAGATGTAAGCTTTTGGGCGGTATATAAATGTGTCGAAGAATGTATAAAATGCAGCAGCCAGATTACTGACTGGGACCACTTGCTGTGCACACATAGCTGTCCTAAGGGACTTGCACTGGTCACTCCCCCCCCCCCCCCCGTTGGTGCAATTTAAGGTGCTGGATATTACCTTTTTAAAAGCCCTATATGGTTGAGGCCCTGCTTACTTAAAGGACATTCTTCTCCCATGTGAACCTACTTGTCTGAGGCCTGCTGGGAGGGCCCTGTGTTACATGCCAATATCTAGAGGCTTGGTTGTCATGCACACAGGATAAGACATTCTGTGATTGCCCTCGGATGGGGAACTCCCTCCTGGCATTTGATGAAGGGGAGACCAGAGTTCAAGTCCGCATTCAGTCATGAGGCTCACTTAGCGATCTTGGGCCAGTCATCCTCTCAGTGCCTGAAAGGATTGTTGTGAATGTAAAGAGGGGAAGAAACCATCTGTGGAACTTCTTGAGGGAAGGGCAGGATAAAAATAACCTCCCTGAATTCCTTGATGAAGAGCAAAAAAGACTTGAAACCTGTCGGATGCCTCGTCATACATATTTTCATAGCACCTTTTAGCTAATCCCTCTTCTGAGAAGGATGGGAAAGGTCTAATCTTTTTCAAAATGGTACCAAAGAGAATTCTCATGATTGCCCTTTTAATTTTTCTTCCAGGAGGAGTGTCGAAGTAGCCAGCAGTGTAGAAACATATGACAAAGTTTTGCATAATTCCTTGGGCTTTGCCAATCCAGCAGTAGTTGAGTTTCTGGTAGGCAAACTGGAACTGAGTGAAGCCAGCCCACCATCCTTGATGAGAGGACTCCAAAGGTATACGAGGCATTACAGCCACAGAAAATGCTGAGTCTTGCCACCATGGTTCATTCCCAGGTTTATTTTCACTGTGTGAACATTGACTGATGTGACACATTGTCTTTAGAAACGAAGGTTTGGGACTCGGTCACTTTTATGCAGCCTTACACCAGACAGTATCCTTGGTACTGTGTAGCAGTCTGACCACTTAAGTGGAAATATCTGGACTTAAACTAATTTAGTCACTTTGAAGTCAATGGGTCTGAACAGGCTGAAATGCAACTGTTTGTTTTTGCGGATGAAACTGGAAGTTAACTAGGTAGTCCTAGAGAAGTGATTTGGGAGAACAAAGAAGGAGGTTATATTAAACACAACTTCTTGTTATCTGTGATAATGACATATGACACAACACTTCTGCTATCTTATTACCAGAGCAGAGATGAGTCAGTTGATCCTCATCTACAAATATAGACAATTGCTGGGCCTACAGTATTCTCTTTAATCCTGAAAAAACGGTTTCCCCTGCTTTTTCAGCATTAAGGTATCCTGTGAATAATGTGCTGAATACAAAGTATATGTCTTCTAACCAAATTGTAAGGACTTGCTAGCAATTTTTCTTGACTTAAACATTTCTTGATTATGTTTCCCCCGCCAGCAAAAATTTCAATGAAGAGGATTTTGCCACTGCATTGAGAAAAAGACAGTCTTCCTCTTGGGCCTTAAAATGGTATACACAATTTCATTTTTATTACCAAATGTTTTGTGTAAGGTTGGGAAGAACTGTCATGTTTCTCCCAGCAAAATCCATTCCTAACTTGTTCAGACTGGTAGAAACTGATAATCCTGCCCACCACAGGTGTGGGGAGATACTTGCACACAAGTACAAGTTTCCTGGTTCTTCAGGAAAAGGGCTATGCTATGGTAGTTGAAAGTACATAAGAACAGCCTGGCTGGATCAGGCTCAAGGACTATCTAATCCAGCATCCTGTTTCACACAGTGGCCCATCAGATATCCCTGGGAAGCCCACAGGCAAGAGCTGAGGGCCTGCCCTTTTTCCTGCTGTTGCTCTCCTGCAACTGGTATTGAGAGGCATCTTGCTTCTTAGGCTGGAAGTGGCCTATAGCCCTCAGACTAGTAGCCATTGGTAGGTTTAAATAAATTCATGGAGGACCACCATCTAGGCTGGTGGCTGTCAACACATCTTGAAGCAGAGAATTCCATAGGTTAATTATGCATTCTTTTGTCTGTCCTAAATTTCTTGGTAATCAGTCTCATGGGATGACCCCTGGTTCTGTTATGCAAGAGGGAGAAAGTATTCTGTCTACTCTCTCCACACCATGCATAATTTTAGACCTCTATCATGTCGTGCCTCAGTCATCTTTTTTTTCTAAATTAAAAGCCCTAGGTGTTGTAGCCTTAACTCTTAAGGAAGGTGCTCTACGCCCCTGAGCATCTTGGTTGCTCTCTTCTGCACCTTCTTCAGTTGTATGTCCTTTTTAAGGTATGGTGACCAGAACTGTACACAGTACTCCAAATGTTGCTGCACCATACTCTTGTATAAGGGCATTATGATATTAGCAGTTTTATTTTCAATCCCCTTCCTAATGATTCCTAGCATGGAATTCGCCTTTTTCACAGCTGCTGCACATTGAGTCATCACTTTCAATGAGCTGTCCACCATGACCCCAAGATCTCTCTCCTAGTCAGTCACCAACACCCCATCAGCGTATATGTAGTTGGGTTATTTTGGTCCACTATAATCACTTTACACTTGTGTACACTGAACCACATTTGCCATTTTGTTGCCCACTCCTCCAGTTTAGTCCTTTTAGAGCTCCTCACAATCTCTTGTGGATTTTACTACCATGAATAGTTTGGTGTCATCAACTAGGACCGGGGAGACCCGAGTTCAAATCCCCATTCAGCCATGATACTAGCTGGGTGACTCTTTTCCAGTCACTTCTCTCTCAGCCTAACCTACTTCACAGGGTTGTTGTGAAAGAGAAACTCAAGTATGTAGTGCACCGCTCTGGGCTCCTTGGAGGAAGAGCGGGATATAAATGTAACAACAACAACAACCTCGCAGCTCAGGTGGAATAGGAATGCTGCAAGTCCATCAAACAGTAGAGGAGGAGAAAAGAGGCCTTGAAGAATATATCAAGGACAGTGAAGAAGATGTACTTCAAATGGTCAATAATGTGAAACTATTCAACCGCCCTGAGCCATTTTTGGAAGGGCGGTATAGAAATCAAATAATAATAATAATAATAATAAAGAAAGCAGGCCTACAAGAAAGAACAAGTCAAGAACCAAGCAGAAAAATGGAAAAATAAGCCACTGCATGGTCAATATTTGCACAATCTAAGTGGAAAATCAGACATCACCAAGACCTGGCAATGGCTTAAGAATGGCAGCTTGAAGAAAGAAACAGAGGGTTTAATACTGGCTGCACAAGAACAGGCACTAAGAACAAATGCAATAAGAGCCAAAGTCAAAAAATCCACCACAAACAGCAAGTGCCGCCTTTGTAAAGAAGCAGATGAAACCGTGGACCACCTAATCAGCTGTTGTACAAAGATCGCACAGACTGACTACAAACAAAGGCATGACAAAGCAGCAGGGATGATTCACTGGAACATCTGCAACAAATACAAGCTACCTGTAGCCAAACATTGGTGGGACCATAAAATTGAAAAAGTTGAAGAAAATGAAGATGTAAAAATATTATGGGACTTCTGACTACAAACAGACAAACATCTGCCACACAGTACACCAGATATCACTGTAGTGGAGAAGAAAGAAAAGCAAGTCAAAATAATCGACATAGCAATACCAGGGGATAGCAGAATAGAAGAAAAAGAAATAGAAAAAATCACCAAACACAAAGATCTACAAATTGAAATTGAAAGGCTGTGGCAGAAAAAGACCAAAATAATCCCAGTGATAATTGGCACCCTGGGTGCAATTCCAAAAGACCTTGAAGAGCACCTCAACACCACAGGGGCCACAGAAATCACCATCAGCCAATTACAAAAAGCAGCTTTACTGGGAACAGCCTATATTCTGCAACGATATCTATAACAATTGACAATAAAATTCTGACATCCCAGGTCCTTGGGAAGGACTCAATGTCTGGATAAAACAAACCAGTCAATAACACCTGTCTGACTGTGTAAACAAGAAATAATAATAATCTGCAGATTTAGTCACTTTGCTGTTTACCCCAACTTCTAGAACATTTATGAATAAATTAAAAATCCTTAGTCCAAGTACAGATCCCTGGGACCTCTTACTTCCTTCCATTTAGAGAACTGTCCATTTATTCCTACGCTCTGTTTCCTGTCCTTCAACTAGTTACCAATCCACACATAAACCTGCCCCCTAACCCCAAGACTGCTAATTTTTTTTCTCAAGAGTCTTTGACGAGGATCTTTGTTGAGAGCTTTTTGAAAGTCCAAGTACACTATGTCAACTGGATCACCTTATCCACACACCTGTTGACACTCTCAGAGTAATTCTTAGATGTTGAGGGTACTTGAAGTTCCTGTATTAATTGTCTCATTCCATCATATTGATTTATTGTTCCCAGCTCACAAAAGTGAAATGGGTTTTCCTAGCAGTACACTTGCTGTTCATTTGCATGTGCTTCTGCTCAAAGTTCCCGTGTTTACTGTCAAGAAACAATGGAAGATAGAATTACTGTTCATATTATTCTCTCCCAACGACCTTACCATAATGTGATTAATCTCCCTGCCCTTTGGAACTTTTATTAGCCTACTTTCTGAAAGGAAGGTTTCTAGGTAGGGTACGTGACTCTAGTATGTACAGTCTGATACAAACCAAATTCACAACACATGGAAGGGGGTTCTAGGGGACTCCAATGGGAATTTTTTGTGCCGATCTGTCATGTTCATGATGGCAGCCACTCAAAGTATGGGCAACATTTCCTTGTAACACCTGCGCTGACAACTAGATACAAAGCAAACTCACAGTACGTGGAAAGAGTCTAGGTAAGAGTCAACATCTTAAATAAGTGGGAAGTTCTATTTAGAACTACTTTTAAGGAATTGTGAAGAAAATCTGCAAAGTTGATGGGAAGACCTGGATTTAGGGGTAAAACTAAAAAGATCTACTGGCTTCAGTAAATTCATATCTTTGAAGGTAATTAGTATGTTTAAACTTGCACAACAAATTAGTTCTTAATAAATCTAGTTTGTTTAGATAATCAGTCTACATTAATTTTAAAATGACAAATGTGGTTCAGTGTAATCAAGTATAAAGTGATGCATATTGGAGCAAAAAACATGAATTGTACATTAATCTTAAATGGAAGCTTTTCCAACTATTATAGAGCTGTATTTCTGATTTCTGTGTTTCTATATGTTTTGTCTTTTTTAGTGTAAAAATTGGGGTTGATTATTTTAAAGAGGGCCGCCATGTGGATGCTATGAACGAATACAACAAGGCATTGGAAATAGATGCACAAAATGTTGAAGCCTTAGTAGCCCGTGGTGCACTGTAAGTATCTGTCTGATTGGTAGATGGAAGGTAGCATTTTAATTTTTTATATTAAGTGTTTGTACTTACAAGATTTTTGCACTCCTTCTAGGTATGCAACCAAGGGAAGTTTAAATAAAGCAATAGACGATTTCGAAGTTGCTTTAGAAAGCTGTCCAACTCACAGAAATGCAAGAAAATATCTTTGTCAAACACTTGTTGAACGGGGAGGCCAGTAAGTGCAGCTTTTTCTCTTTCATTTTATTAGGTGTGCCATTCTTCTTCCTGTTACCTCCCCCCCCCCCTTCAATTGGCTGGTGAAGGCAAGGTGTGTCTTTTGCATGTAGCTGCGTGTGCAGCCAATCCGGCAAGTGAAAGATTCTGCCTCTTATTTTCGCTGCCATCTCATTTAATTGAGCAGGTCTCTGAGGGACAAAAGAAGCTCCTTCCATTTTTATTTAGTGTTTTTAAAGTCATAATTAATAACTGGAGGCCCACAGGCAAAATTTAGCTCCTTTAGGGATGTCAGATTCCCCTGTGGCCTACTATAGGAGGTGCAAGTGCTGGTTTGCTTCTTGTTTGCATCTCTAAGTGGCCCTTCAGTGACTAAGTTACTATTTCCTGGCCGACTTGCTGTCCAGTGTGTATTGTGATACCTTTCCCCCACTGCTGTATTGGATGGGATTTTTTTGAAGTAGTCTTCTACCACGCATTGTATATTAACCTCCTTTCTGATGCTTTTATTTTAGACCGGGGTGCACAACTCAAATACCCTAATAGTCCAGAACCAACCATTACTTGGTGTGTGGGGGCCAAGCACATCAGCATTAATAATGAAAGCAATTATTAGCTACTTGTTGAACTTTCCCCCCGTCAAAGAACCCACAATTTTAACTAAGGGTAGTGGCCAGAAAACAGGCCCTGTTAGTGGGGCAACTGGAGTGCATGCCAGCCTCAGACAAATACCAAGTGCTCCCTAAATCGCTGTTGCTTTCAGGCTGCAATCCTAGGCATATTTACTTGGGAGTAAGCCTTACTGAGTGCACTGTGGGATAGATTTCCAAGTACATAACAGCCCTGCTGGATCAGGCCCAAGGCCACTATAGTCCAGCATCCCGTTTCACACGGTGGCTCACCAGATGCCTCTGGGAAGCCCACAAGTAAGAGGTGAGGGTGTGCCCTATCTCTTGCTGTTGCTCCCATACAGTGGGTATTTACAGGTATCCTGCCTCTGAGGCTAGAGGTGCCTAAAGCCACCAGACTAGTAGCCATTGATAGACCTGTCCTCCATGAATTTGTATAAGCCCCTCTTAAAGCCATCCAAGCTAGTGGCCATCACCACATCCCATGCAAGAGAATTCCATAGATTAATTATGCGTTGTGTGAAAAAGTGCTTCCTTTTGTCAGTCCTAAATTTCCAGACCTTCAGTTTCATGGGATGACCCCTGGTTCTAGTGTTGTGAGAGAGGGAGAAAAATTTATCTGTTCACTCTCTCTAAAGTAAAAGTGTGCCACGAGTCGATTTCGACTCCTGACGCCCAGAGGGCCCTGTGGTTTTCTTTGGTAGAATACAGGAGGGCTTTACCATTGCCGCCTCCTGTGCAGTATGAGATGATGCCTTTCAGCATCTTCCCATATCGCTGTTGCCTGATATAGTACCAGCGGGGATTTGAACCGGCAACCTTCTGCTTGTTAGTCAAGCATTTCCCCACTGCACCACTTAAGGTGGCTACTCGAGACATAATTTTATATACCTTGATCATGTCTCCCATTAGTCGCCTCTTTTCCAAAGTAAAGAGCCCCAGATGCTGTAGCCTTGCCTCCATAAGGAAGGTGTTCCAGTCCCCTGATCATCTTGGTTGCCCTCTTCTGCTGCACAATTTCCAGTTCTACAATATCCTTCTTAAGACTTGGTGGCCAAAACTGTACGCAGTACTTCAGATGTGGCCGCACCATAGATTTGTATAAGGGCATTAAAATACTATCATTCTTATTTTCCATCCCTTTCCTAATGATCCTTAGCATGGAATTTGCCTTTTTCACTGCTGCCATGCACCGAGTTGACACTTTCAAAGAACTGTCCACCAAGACCCCAAGATCTCTCTCCTAGTCAGTCACCGACAGTTCAGCTCTCAACAGCGTATATGTGAAGCTGGCATTTTTTGCCCCAGTATGCATCACTTTACACTTGCTTACATTGAATTGCATTTGCATTTGCATTTGCCATTTTGTCACCCACTCGCCAAGTTTGGAGAGGTCTTTTTGGAGCTCTGCACAATCTGTTTTGGATTTCACTACCCTAAATAGTTTAGTGTCAGATATATATAGGATGGAGTTATAAGGCAGTTTCTAGAGAGGACAGAAGCGGAGCACAATTGGGTCCTTGTCTCCACACTCCCAACCTTTCTCACCTCAAAGAGGAATCTTCAAGCCACCCACCTGATGGTCATGGGGCCCAACTGTCCAGTGCTGGGGCCGATCCTCTCCCACTTCAACCAGGAGGGCCTATTTCCACCACAACCTTGGAACACTGCACCACATTTGGAGGCCTCTATTCCATTCTCTCCTTCGGGGCATCTCCTCCTGGCAGACCCTGCTGTGATTGCCCAAGTTGGGCTTGGTCTCCACTGGGGGGAGGAGCAGACGAAGCCCAGAAACAAGCCACGGGGATGGAAGGACTTCAGGCCCAATAGCGGCCATAGGAAAGCCAGGGAAGAGTGGCCACTGTGGAAAGGAAGAGATAGAGGCCACCACAGCACCTTGTATTAAGAATGTAAGAAAAATCCTACTGGATCAGGCGCAAAGCCTATCTAGTCCAGCATCCTGTTTCACAAAGGTGCCCATCAGATCCTTCTGGGAAGCCCACAGTCAAGATTTGAGGGCATGCCCTCTCTCCTATTGTTACTCCCCTGCAACTGGTATTTAGAGGGAGCTTGCCTCTGAGGCTGGAGGTGGCCTAGAGTCCTCAGGCGAGTAGCCATTGATAGACCTGTCTGCCATGAAATTATCTAAACCCCGCCTAAAGCCATCTGGGTCAGTGTTTCTCAACGTTTTTGGAGTCATGGACCGGTACATTATTCATAACACAGGTTCCTGGACCAGCAGTTAGTAAGGGGGTCGCCCCCACCCCCAGACACCCCCTCACCCCTACCCCCAGGCACCCCCCTAAAATACCATTTTGTTCAGTTCTCTGGAGCTCATTTCCGGGCAGCCCTTGCTGCTGGATAATGTTCATTTAGAGGAAGTGAAATGAACGTTATCAAGCAGCAAGACCTGCTTGGAAATGAGCTCTGGAGAGCTCCTGGTGGTCCCCGCTGGCCCAAAATTGTTTTTTTGGGGGTGGTTTTTATTAGTGATGCCTCACGGACCAGCACTGGTCCACGGACCGGTGGTTGAGAAACACCGATCTAGGCTGTTGGATGTCACCACATCTTGTGGCAGATAATTCCATAGGTTGATTATGCATCATGTGAAAAAGTTCTTCCGTTTTGTCAGTCTTAAATTTCATGGCAGTCAGTTTCATGGAATAGTCCCTGGTTCTAGTGTTAAGTGAGAGGGAGCAAAATTTCTCTCTCGACTTTCTCGACACATGCATGATTTTATAGACCTCTATCATGTCTCTCCTCAGTCATTTTTCCAAACTAAAAAGCCCTAGGTATTGTAGCCTTGCCTCATAAGGAAGGTACTCTAGCCCCCCAATCACCTTGGTTTCCTCCTTCTGCACCTTTTCCAGTTCTACACTGTCCTCAAGATATGGTGACCAGAATGCAGTACTCTGAATATGGCTCCATAGCTTTGTAGAAGGGTATTATATTATTAGCAGTTTTATTTTCAAATCTCTTCCTAATGATTCCAATCATGGAATTGGCCCTTTTCACAGCTGCCTCGCATTGAGTCAACACTTTCAATTAACTGTCCACCATGATCCCCTCTCCTAGTCAGTCAATGACAGTTCAGACCCCGTCAATGTATATGTGAAGTTGGGGTTTTTTTGCCTAGTATGCATCACTTTACACTTGCTAACATTGTACCGCATTTGCCATTTTGCTGCCCATTCCCCCAGATTGGAGAGATCCTTTTAGATCTCCTCACAATCTCTTGGATTTCACTACCCTAAATAGTTTGGTGTCATCTGCAAATGTGGCCACGTTGCTGGTCACCCTAACTTCTAAATCATTTACAAACATGTTAAAGAGCACTGGTTTCAGTACCAATCCATGGGGGACCCTACTTCTTACTTCCTGTCCATTTATTCCTACCTTTTGTTTCCTGTCTTTCAACCAGTTGCTCCTTTTTCCTCCAAGTTTCCAGCTTACCCTCTCTTTCCTCTTAATCATCTGACCAACTGTTCAACAAATGGTTTCTGACCTGTTTTCCTCCCACTATGTTCCCTCCTGTGTTCCAGTCAAGATTTCTTTTCTGCAGGGGTCTCACTATTACTGCTTTCGGTCAATCAACCTCCTGCACAGACTTACAATAACAGTTCACACCTTTACAAACGTAAGCTTTAACACATGACACAACAAATACATTCAAGAAGCAGTACTTAAAAAATGCGAACAGTCACAGGGGCCAGCAAAAAAGTCGCTTCATGCTGGAGCCTGCCCCCAGGCCTTCTGTTGTCCAAGCCTGTTAGACTGTCTGTCCTCTTAGTCACGTGGGGTTATGGATTCGAATAGAGCTCATGACCTCACTTTCTCTTGAGTTTCTGGCCTATTCAGAACTGGGAGTGCTTGATCAGGTTCTACCATTGCAGCTCCTTCATGCATGTGGCTCTGTTACCGTTTCCTGTGCACATGTTTTCAAGCTCATGATTTACAGCATTTCCATGGAAGAAGTACATATGAACCATGTTATAACTCCTTGTTGCTAAGGTTATCACAATAGTCCTAAACCATACGGGGGGTGGGGGCAGCTACTGATTCTTTCCTTGTGCTGAGCCTGTCTTCTGTCATGGCTCTTGGCTGTGACATCATCATCCTCATCCTCATCCTCATCATCATTATTATTATTATTTTTCATTTATATCCTGCTCTTCCTCCAATGAGCCCAGAGCGGTGTACTACATCCTTAAGTTTCTCCTCACAACAACCCTGTGAAGTAGGTTAGGCTGACATACTACACAGATGCACAGAAGATGGCTCTGCTCTATACTGAAATTGTGCTGTCGGTAAAAATCTTGATTACACTTTGCATGGCTTATTT
This sequence comes from Hemicordylus capensis, assembly GCF_027244095.1. Classification (NCBI taxonomy): domain Eukaryota; kingdom Metazoa; phylum Chordata; class Lepidosauria; order Squamata; family Cordylidae; genus Hemicordylus; species Hemicordylus capensis. The sequence goes on from NC_069659.1 coordinate 344,150,867, forward strand.
AGATGAGCACTGATGCCAAAGCATTTATCAAGAAAGAAGTTGCACATTTCTCAGTCAAAATATACTGTTGCTGGCAGTGAATATTAAGAATTTCAGCATTTCTTAAGCATAAAGTGGTCTAGCCCTCAATGTAATGGAGACTACTTGGGGATGTCAGAATGTTTATATGTGCTATAAAATCATTTGCCAGGTTGGAAGAAGAAAAGCTGTTAAATGCTGAGAGTTATTATAAGAAGGCTTTAAACATAGATGAGACATTTCAAGAAGCCGAGGATGCCTTGCTGAAACTTCGTAAGCAGATGCAGGTGATTCTTTATTTTCTCTTAGTCAGCTAAGGTAAATATTTGAAATAATGCACCAAGTGGCAACTGCGTGTTGGTTATTTGTTGTGCTCTGTGCCTGCCATCAGTGGCATGTTTCAATTGTGAAGAATGTTGCTGAAGTTGTCAAAACCAAATGTCTGGATTGCTTGATTGCTGCTGGTCAGAGCAGGAATGCTTAGAGAGATGTGAAAATAAGCCAGTCTTCAGACTGCCTTATTGTAATCGCAATTGCTGATGCTGAAGACGACCAGATCAGATTAATCTTTCAGGACATGCCAGTGTCACAGGAACATAGAAAGCTGCCTTATTCAGAGTCAGACTATTGGTCCATCTAGCTCAGTATTGTCTACACTGACTGGCAGCAGCTACTCGAAAGTTGCAGGCAGGACAAACTGGACATACTGGTAGCTAAGGGAATTTCCTGAGCACATGTACATGGAAATAAGTATCACTACTTTTGATTGAGTTTATTTCAGTATGAGTACCTTAATTGGAAATTGGTTGCAAATCTGACACAGTGGCGTTTAAAAATGTTGCTCCAAGAGAGCCAGACTATGTTGCTCGGAAGTGTTCTTTGGACACTGTTGCTAATGAGTTGATATGGAATGGCAGATACTTTGTTGGGCTACTCGGTCCTCAAGTTGTACCACCAGTGTATTTTGCAAAGAGCCTTGACAGACAGCTTTAGTCAGCAAGCCTTCAGGGTTTGGTAATTAACGTTTTCTAGATCACAGTTTTATTTATAACATGCATGTCTGAAAGACACTGAAAGTCATGTTGTACATGCTTGTATTGCTTTTTCCTCTATGCTGGTACTTCTCCATCATGCAGAGAACACATGCAAAGTGGGATACCATGTCTGTGTTTACCAACAAATCTCCACATAACATGCCAGCAAAAAGCAGCCTGTAAATGGAAGCATCTTGGTAAAAATAGACACAGTGTCCTCCTTTGCACATGTACCTCTCTGTGTGTGGTGAGGAGCACCAGATGGTGAGAGAAAAGGTCTAAACCAGGCAAGTACAAAGCTGCCTTGAGTTACAACTGAAATTGACAAGCTGTCTTCCCGTAATACTGATGATATGTTTTTCTTCAATGCATTTTCCTCTGAACTGGAACTGTTGCTGCTGTGTCTGACCTCTGGTGCTGCTCATCACCAACAACCCACTGGAATATGATTACGTGTGTAAACCATGCATCAAACTGGGCTGTGGTACGGTTGACAAATGGTTTGTATTCATACATGGCCCCTCCCAATTGCATTTTAATTTGGATCACATTTTATGCATAAATCCCAACATTGCTTTACTTGATCCCTTTCTGCTTTATTATTTTACATGGGCAACTACTCTGCTGTGCTCTTATTTTAATCTTGCATCTGTGCCTTCTATGCTAATATAACTACGTTGGGTTATGGATACAATGTCCCCTCATTGCTTTTCAAAAAAAACTTTTAAAATACTGCAATATGGTCCTTAATACCATTTGTTCATTTCAATGTTCTATTTCTACATGATTCTTTTGTCTTGAATGTCATTTTGGGGCATGATATCCTTGGGGGTTGATGTCAACTGTGTGTGTATTATGGGGTGGGGATGGAATTTGGGGGAAATCCTTGGATTAACATTGTGGCTTGTTAATGCAATATTTTTGATGTTGGGATTCAAAAAAGAAATCTCTGGAAATGAGAGAGAAACAAGCTGCAAAAGAAGAGAGGCAGAAAGAGAAGAAAATAGAAACAAGTGCAGAAAAACTGCGTAAGCTCTTAAAAGAAGAGAAAAGGTAACATTTGTTAAATTCTACATGCTGTTTTCTTGCATCTTCCATAGACCATCACTTAGCTGATAAAGCATCACTTGTGCGTGATTAAGCTAGCCAGTATCGTAAGTATAATGGGCCATTCACCATTAGTATATTGCTTTTTTATTAATTTTTTTTGCTCCCACAGCTTTTCTCAGGTATTAAATTGGGGTTGTGTGTATATTTTAAAAGAGGCTCGGGGAATAAATATGACATGAAAAGCACGAAAGCATCTTCTAATCAAAGCTTAGTCCTGTTCTTAAATACCTTAAGCCTCTTTTTGAAAATGGAATGTGCACTTAAGGAGGGAAGATTGTGAGAATGTGGGTGGGGTTGGTCACCAGGTAGCCATCCCTGGGTGTCAAGGAATGTGTTAACAGAAATGGCTAAGGCTGGCATTGCACACAGTCACTGAAGAGAATATTTACAGTCATTTAGTGAGATCTGTGCAGTGGCCTCCACAGCACAAAATGGACTAAATAAGAATTTTTTTAGGCCAAGAATTGGAACAAGTGGGTACTTCCCAAACAAAAGCAACATCAGTGGAAGAAATTTGGAGCCACTGTTGACTTGAGAACCACCAGAGTTCCTCTGAAGCAGATTGTTTGAAAAATACAGTCTTCATCTCATGGATGCTTTGGAAATTGCACCTGTGTTCTCCGTGGATGCATGAGATTTGAAGAAATTGAGCTGTTAATTATTTTAATAATTGTGTTAAAATGTTCTTGAAGATTTTGTTCCATTTTCTTCTACCTTCATACTCAAAGCAGAAGTATTCATCAAAAGGTTTGTTTTACTCCCTTTAGATGGTTCTTTAATATCAGGATTTGGGATAACACATAGCATGGACCCAGAAAGCTAGTGAAATTTGAGAAATACTGTGAGACATCAGTTCTATACAAAACATCTATCTTGTTATAAGCACACTTTGTAATAAATTGCACAGTACAGAAGCATAACTGAAGGAATAGCCATTTCTTCAGCCTGGGTACTCATTGGATGAGGTGTGCTCTAGTATCTTTGAGAATGAGTCCATCAAGCTTGGTTTCAGACAGGAGTCTTCCCTGCCTTAACTGGAGGTGCCAAGGATTGATCCTGGGAACTTGGTCCCATGCAAAGCATGTACTATAGCGATGACCCTTCCTTGAGATCTCAGGGCTTTGCATGGATTAAAAAAAGATCCCTCCAAACTAGAACATAAGAGCAGAATTCAAGGAAGGATGCAAGAACTATTCATGTACCATTTTGAGAGCAGGGAAAAAAGTGTGTTTGTCTTTACAGAATGTACTTATAAGAGATGTTTGGTCTTTTAAAATATGTATTGTATATTATGAGTGCCTTGTGGAAGATATTTTTTCCACTCTCTCCTCACTGGAGCCTCCCAGAGGCACCCCAAAAGCCATTCCCTAGGGATGCAACATAAGTGGTTGTAGACAGGGGTGGGGGGAATTCTTTGAAATCGAGCAGACACATCTACTTATGGAAGTTTTAAAAAAAAATTAAAATATTCCTATACCGCCAAAACTTGCATCTTTGGGTGGTTTACAATTAAAATAATTTGAAACATTAAATCAATTAACAATTAAAATCATTTAAAAGATTAAAAACATTTAAAACCCAGTATTAAATTATTTAAAACTATAAATCTATTTAAAAGCCTGGGTGAATAAATGTGTCTTCAGTGCCTTTTTAAAAGTTGCCAGAGATGGGGAGGCTCTTATGTCAACAGGGAACACATTCCAAAGTTCAGGGGCAGCAATGGAGAAGGTCCGTTCCTGAATAGCCGCCAGATGAGTTGGCGGGAGTTGCAGGCAAACCTCTCCAGATGATCTTAGCAGGCAGTGGGGCTCGTGGCGAAGAAAACGTTCCCTTAAATACCCAGGGCCTAAGCTGTTTAGGGCTTTATAGGTAATGGCCAGCACCTTGTATTTTGCCCGGACACGTATTGGTAGCCAGTGCAATTTCTTCAACACAGGAGTGATATGGTCTCTCCTAGATGACCCAAAGTCAATCTGGCTGCTGCGTTCTGAACCAACTGCAGTTTCTGGACTACTTACAAAGGCAGCCCCACATAGAGCACATTGCAGTAATCCAGCCTCGAGGTTACCAGGAGATGTACCACTGTTTTGAGGTTGTTCATCTCAAGAAACGGACGCAGCTGGCACATCAGCCAAAGCTGATAAAAAAACACCTCTGGCAACCACCTCAACCTGGGACACCAGGGAGAGGTTCGGATCCAGAAAATACCCCCAGACTGCGTACCATTCCTTCCAAAGGAGCATGACCCCATCCAGAACCGGCAGATCAAAATCTTCTCCCAAGTTTTGACCCCGCAAAATAAGTACCTCTGTTTTATCTGGATTCAGTTTCAGTTTGTTATCCCTCATCCAGCCTATTACTGCCTTCAGGCAGGCGTTTAGGGAGGTTATGCCTTCTCCTGATGTTGACATGGAGAAATAGATGTGTCTGAATGGTTTCTGGGAATTCTCCCTTTCCTCGCAGTCATCTGTGCTGCATCCCACATTGTTTCTGAGGGTCCCTAGAGAACACAGTTTTGGGCTACAGTGGGGAAAATCACTTTTGTGAACAGCACTGATGATGCTATATGAGTGTGTGTGTGTGTGTGTATACACGTGTGCTCATGCATGCACACTTCACTTGGTTCATTCCTTAATATCAGAACTAGTATCTTCATTGAGAATCTGCTTTTCTTCCTCTTTCTGTTTAATCCTGCCTAAAACCATGATTTCTTCCACCGAAATGCTAGGCTATCAATTTAAGACTATTTAAGAAGCACTGAAATCAGGACTTGCCACTATTTGTAGGTTAAGGGTTCGCAGATCTGGATTATGATTGGTACATAAATGAAGGAATGATGCTTTGAATCACAGGAGAATCCATTTTAGGCTAAATATCAAACCATACTTTTAACCTTCAATCTTTAGGCACCATTCTTCAATATGTGCCTGTCTAAAATTTTTCATTATTTATCTAGTCGTCCAGCATCTATGCTGCTTCACACTTCTATAAGCAAAAAGGACAGGTCGCTGACCTTCTGAAAGATTATGACTGTCTTTAATTTAGATTGTACAGGCAAACCCTGTTATCCGCAGTTTCAGTACTCACAGTTTCATGTACCCGCAGTTATGGAATAGGCACCCGACTTAGGCATGTGCGAAAGAAAAAGAAAAGACTCACACATCTGTGGGTTGGCCACAGCCATACTTGTAAAGGGGAATCCAGCAAGGATTCCCTCTTACAAGTAAAGGGCTTGGGTTGGAGGGGGGCAAGGGGAAAGGAGGCAGCATTTTACCGCACCTCTGTGGCGATTTTAGAAGGTAAAATGCACCACCGCTGCCCCAATTCCCACTGCTGCCACCACCATCTACAGTTTTTTTAAATGGCAAAATGGCAAGGATTTTTGCCCAACTTCTGGCTGTTTTTTGGCCAATTTCTATTATAACAAAGAACACCATTTTAGTTCAATCCCCGCCACCCCCCGGAACTTAACCCCTGAGGTTCCATAGCCCCAATTACCTGGTATTTGCAGTTTCAGTATCCACAGCACTAGCCGGGAAAGGAACCCCCGCAAATACCAAGGTTTTCCTGTATACAGAAGATGGGGACAATGGTGATCTAGTGCCTCTGGAGAAAATCGGGGGAAGAGAGGCGAAGGGGAGAAGAGTAGCATGAAAAAATGCAGTTACTCATACTTGGTCTTTGTTATAGTTGTGGGTGAGGGTTAAAGGGTTAAGATGCAGTCTTCATGGAAAAGATGGAGCTCCAGACATAAGAAGCTGCAAGCAAGTTGTTTAGTTAGAGGAGTTGATTCACTTTCAATCTAATCATAGTCTCCAGAAAAGCAGTGCTGAACAAAACAAGTCTTGCGTTGTTGACTGGACTTGGTGGTTTTGTGGAGCCAAGCAACACTTGGGTAGTAAAGAGATTTCTATGGAAGATGCATGGTCTCCAAGTAATGCTTTAAAACTTGAATACTTTTATATTGGCACAGCTTCTCTCCTACAGGATTCTGTGCACTAGGAATTCTGAGCTTTTCCATAACTGCCAAACTTCAAAACATACATACCAGAATATTTTAAAACCAGCTTGCATATTTCAGAAAACATTTTTTGGGGGGTAGATCTGTGTTAAAGCCCTTTCCCTGTACATAAATTATAATCTCATCTATACCAAATAATGTCCAAACCTGTATTAGTTTAATACCTTCTTATTAATCTCTAATATGGAGCTTTGCCAAAAATGTTGAACTTTAAATGTTACTGGTAATGCCTCATGATTGGTTAACACCTTTTTAGGTTGAAGAAGAAAAGAAAAAGGTCAACCTCCTCCTCTTCCTCCTGTGATTCTTCATCTGATGAATCAACTTCCTCCTCTTCATCTGATCATAAAAAGCACAAGAAAAGGAATCGGAACCGGTCCGAATCCTCACGCATCTCTAAAAAAAGGACATCTAGGAGTTCCTTACATGAGAGCAGTAGAGATGACTGCTACTCTCCTCCAGCCAATACCTCTGCTTCCTTCCTTAATCAAAAGCATGAAATGGAGAAACTGCTGGAGAGGCAGGACAGGCTAGTCTATCAAAAGTCTGAGGTAAGAGACAAAGATAGCTATTTCTCTATATCACGGACTTCTGCTGATGATGAAGACCCTTATGGAGGTAGGTCTGAAGACTCCAGAGATTCCTATAACAGCTGCAAGACTCAGGCAAATTGTAACAAAATGGAAAAACAGGGTAAAGTAGACAGGTTTGCCTCTGATAGGAGAGATAGTGCAGGTTCTTATCACAGGAAGTCTGAAGACAAGAATAAAAACTATTTAGGAAAGTTAGAAAAGGAAGAAATGGGGAGGAAGGAATACTATCGAAAACACAGTCCAAGCCAAACAAGATATTCCACATCTCCAACAGGGTCTGATTATTCAACCAAATCGGTTGAACATTACAAACGATACACTAGCCGGTGGATAAATGAATCTAGTAGGTGCAGTGTTGACAGACATGAACTGGCCTGGGGTAAAAGTGAGAGAGCGCCTAACAGTAGGGAAAAGGAAACCACAGAAGCAAAGGACCTAGATGAGGAAGCTGCAGTCAATGGTAAAGGGCAATCAGGAAGTGGTGCTAGGAAAAAACTGCCTCAGAACTTACTCAACATATTTAATCAGATTGCTGAATTTGAGAGAGAAAAAGGAAGTAAGCAGAAAAACCAATAAAAAAATTGAAAATCTTATGCTGGGTGCAAGCAGAGGATATTGTTCAACCTCTAATCACTTAAATCTGTGTTCTTAATAGCAAAATAGAAATCGGGTTTTTTGTTCGTCCCTCTTAAGTATGCTTGTTGGATATTAATGTAGGGAAGGATAAATGCAAGACCTACATCATCTCACTCTTAAAAAAAGTTTCTTGTATTTAGGATGTTACGGTGTGCTGGTGTGGTTAGCTTAAATAACAACCCCTTAGCTACTATTAGAATTGCCAGCTATGCTAACTGGCATCTAAATTGCACTTTACAGAGGGAATCTTTTCAAGGGCACCAATGACTGTTCCTTTGTATTAATACTACCATGAACACAAATGTTTTTTAAATGAATGTGCCATCAGTGTATATAGTCAGCCTTACTATTAAATTTTTTACAAAACAACTTCCCTGGTTTTGTGTTAATGCCTCTTGCTCACTCACTGGCCTTTTAAAAAAAAACAACCTAATGTCATCCCCTCCCCACACCCAAATGAAGACTTGTCAGTTTTCCAGAAGACTACTCCTGGTAGTTCCAGTGCTGATGGTTCAGTGAGAGATACAACCTAAACTACTCAGTGAGTCAGCAGGATAAAGGAAGTTTAAAGGGGGTGGAGAATGCATAGCTGTCTTAATCAGTTAAAATTCTTCTGTACAATTAGGATGACAAGCTACAAAATGATATACATCTGAAATGTTAAAGCTGCCTGCTATGATTCTTAATCATGCTACTGCAGTGATTAAATGTACTTCATTTCCAAGTTATTTTTATTAAACATTTATTGCAGTTGCCAATAACTTAGTTTTACTTGAGATCAATAACTTCTAGCTACTTACAAAGACAAAATATGCTGCAGTTCAGTAAATAAGTATCTCTAAACATGGGGCATACTCTTAAATATTTAAACTCTTAAAAGCTCTCAAGAGATTCCCTGTAGGGCAACAATAAAAACTAATATGGGCTTTTTGAATGAGAGCTTTCAGAGGTAGTAGATCGGCTAGAAAGGCGTGAAGAAACAGGGCCACTAGATCGAGGACTGGACAAAGTCAAAGAAACGACGTTAAGATGTGCTGGACTAGAAGATGAAGCAGAACTTCCAGCAGACCTAGAAGACAAAAAACATCACAATGCTTAATTATAAAATTAGGAAATTAAAACCAGGTCTCTGCATGAAACAAAACATTACATTTGTTACATTAAAGGGGACTTCTAATACTCTTAACAGTTAACATGACATCAATTAATGACAACAGAAATCCACTCCTTAACCTTGACTTCCTGACTTTACCCTTTACCAAATGGAGTCTCCCTGAAATTAGCCTCAAATTCTGAGTTGCTTTTATAGACCCAACATAAGCCTTATGGAATTATGATTTATAAATCTGTAATTTCAAGCAAAGCAGGAGCAATAGGGAAACAAAAGTCAAGGGAGAAAAAAATAAGGTGTCCCTGGAAACCTGTTCTTTCTTTAGGCAACTGTACATGTCAAATGAGACAACCCATTCCTCATAAACTGCCTGGGCTCTTCTGCAGGGACCAGAATGACACTTTGTTTTCATGTACCTAATAAGGAAGAATAATCAGCAAAGCAATATCTAATAAACTCCCACAACCGATGGTGGGACTAAACACTCAACAATGAATGATAGCTCACCAGGACCCTCCAATTCAAAAAGTAGGTACACAGCAAGTAAGAAACTGAGCTAAAAATCATCAAGTTCTTGACCCAAATTTTGACTCTGCCATGAACTCACTAGGTTACCTTGGGCAACAGACTCTTGGCACTGCTTTATCTTGTTAATACTTAAAACCACTTGTAAAGTTCTTTTGAACACCATAAAACTGTTGGCAACCTCAGGGAAGTCACAGCCTTGATTTTGCCATACTCCTGGGCATACACGCTTTTGAGGCTATTCACACGATTGAAGAAAATCGGGCTCAATTGTGAGAACCACCGGGCTCGGCTGCGAGCCCGGTGGTTCTTGAGCGGCTAACCTGCTCAAGTAGCCCACCCCTTAGCCCGGGTTTGTGGAGTGAGTGCACCGTAAACCTTGGCTATCTGATTGTGAGTAGCTGCGGTGTGGTTCCGCGGCTACTCATGAGGGGACCCCCAGAAGGGAGGCGAAAAGCCACCTCCCAGCTCCAGGGGTCTCGCCAGCATGCCCTGCGCATTTGCGCAGGGCATGCTGGAACTTGTGGAGGCCGATTGGCCCCCGCTCCCCCCAGCTGGCTCTGTCACGGAGCCGGCAATCGTGTGGGCGGCCAATCCGGCTGCTGAGGGTTCCCTCCCCGCTCACCGCCCCAAACCGGGCCTCAATGATCGTGAGACCCGGCTCCATGTCTTTGCTTTCTTCTGGTTCTGTGGTGACTGCTCAACACTCAAGCTGACTGGGAGGAAGGTTTTGCAACAAATCCGTTTTGTGCTGCTGAGTGAAATGATTTATGTAAACTGCTTTGGGAACTTTTGTTGAAAAGTGGTATATAAATATTTATTTTTTAAAAAAGAACACCCTGGCCAGGGAGATTCTAGCTCAAACTGCTGCAACCGTCATTTTGGGCACTCGCATGCAGAAGTTCTCTGGCGGCTGTGTTCCTCAACCTTCCATGTCGGCAGCCCCTGATGGTGAGTTGGGGCCCCCTACCTTGTCACCATGTGTCCCATGTTGCCCATCTGCCCCTGCCTCCTTGCCTATCTCCGCCGTTCCCTCGGGTGACTTTGACGGTTCTGAGTCTGATTCAGGCAGAGAAGAGGGGGAGTTGTCTGGGGATGAGTATGCTGTTCCAGTGCCACAAGCCCCCTATAGGTTCTTCACCTAGTCAGATTTTCCTGTTCTTCTCCACAAGGCCTGCAAGACCCAAAGGCTGGGGGCGGGGGTTGTTCCCACTGTCCCAGACAGTACTGAGAGAGATCCTGTGGTCCTGCCTTCTTTTAAAGCCCCTGAAGTGGCGGTACCCTGCCCACAACCTTTTGCGGACATTATTCAGGCTGAGTGGGATCGGCCCACAGAAAGCAAAGGGTTCCTTCCAGGGGTTAGATGCCTTTATACCACCACCAAGACTATCATGGACAGGCTTCAGGTCCCACCAGGGGATGCTGAGGTAGCCGCCTTGGTAACTGGTGCGGTCCTCCCAAAGGATGGGGATGAAGTCTTGCAGAATTAAGATTATAAGAAATGTGATGCTGCTCTGTGCAGGTCACATGAGGTCTCCGCTCTATCTATATGGGCCTCCATGGCTAACTCTATTTTTGCTCATGCATCAGTGCTCTGGATTAAGGAGTTTGCACCCCTGGTTCCGCCTGAGTGGACAGCTCTGAGGCAGAAACTTAACAAGCTGGGCAAAGCCTCCGCCTTTATGGCAGACAGCTCTCTGGAGGCGGCCCAGTTGTCAGTCAGGGCTGTGGCCTCTGATATCACGGTCCGTCGCCATTTATGGCTTAAAAATTGGAAAGTGGACCAAAAGTCGAGGTGTAATCTGGCTAACTCTGCCTTTAAGGGGGGCAAGTTGTTTGGCGAGGCTCTAGAGCCGGTCTTGATTGAGACTAAGGACAAGAAGAAGGATCGTAAACATGTTTCTTCCAATCCTCCTTCCTCCAGGGCTTTCAAGTCTAATTTTCGTCCCTGTCAGGCGAAGCATGACAGATCTGCCTGGACAAGACCACAGGGATCCTTTCGGGACAACACGCAGCCAAGATACCAGCAACTCGGCAACCACCCAAAGCCCGAGTTCATTTTTAAAAAAATAAGAATTTTTATTAAGAAATAGACCAAAGAGGACAAAGACAAATCACCATAAAAACAATTTAAAACCAATCATTCATGATGAAAAACCATTTTTCTAATTAATTACATCAGTATAGAAAAAGTATCTAGAACAAGATAAAGCAAAAGAAATTCAGACTCTTAGAATTGTAAAGTCTAATCTGATCAGCTTCTTGTAAGTTACATATCAAAAACACTAAGTCAAATCCAGAAAATGGGAACAAAGTTTGACCATAATGGATATAACCTACTTCATAGGGTTGTTGTGAAAGAGAAACTCAAGTATGTAGTACACCGCTCTGGGCTCCTTGGAGGAAGAGCGGGATATAAATGTAAATAATAACAACAATAACAATAATATATTATTATTATTAATATTAGGCTCAGTTTGTCAGAAACTGCTGCTCCGTCCCCATCCTGATGTCCTCAGTCTAAGTCAGCTGCAGGGCATGATGGTGTCGACCATCGGGATTGTGCCCTGGGCCCGTTTCCACTCTTGGTCCCTCCAGTGGCTTCTTCTGCCCCTTCAGGACCTGGTGGTAGTCAAGTCCAGAATCAGGGTCCCTCTCAGCCCTCTGGTTCGGCAGTCCTTGGGGTGGTGGATGTCCTCAGCAATCTGCAGGGGTGTGAACTTCTTGTCGGTCAGCCGTGTCATAGTAACTACAGACGCCAGCCTACAGGGCTGGAGAGGATACTGCCACCACCAAGTGGCTCAGGTTCTAAGGACACCAGAGGAACATCTGCAGTCAATCAATTGGCTGGAACTCCATGCAATCCGCTATGCCCTTGCACAATTCCTTCCCACAGTTCACAATCACCACGTTTTAGTGAAGACTGACAGTGCGACAGCCAAAGCGCATGTCAATCGATGCGGGGGGGACGGGATGTGACGGGGACACACAAAATCCTGGCCTCTGATGCGTGAGACCTCTCTTCTGTTGCACTGGGCGGATGGAGCGGAACTTGTGTTTGCTGGAAGCCGCTCACGCCAGTGCAGTGCAGATTAGCTGAGTCACTCTCAGTTAGACCAGGCGGAGTGGTCTCTAGACGACCAGGTTTTCCAAAGGGTCATAGAATGGTTTGGAACCCCCCTCATGGACCTGTTTGCAGCCCCATCTAATGCCAAGGTGCATCACTTCCTCTCCAGATACCTGTCCCTGGGGGCTGAAGGAGTGGATGCCCTACTAATTTCCTGGCCCCAGGGCTTGCTCTACACCTTTCCTCCCCCGCCCATCCTCTGCCAGACCGTCCAAAGGCTTCGTCAGCTGAGGGTGGAAGTCATTCTCGTGGGCCCTCATTGGCCACGCCGACCTTGGTTTTTGGATCTGGTTGCTCTGTCTCTCGAACCTCCGATGTCTCTCAGGTCCAACCCTAATCTTCTCCACCAAGGACCTGTGTTCCATCCAGACCCGGAGTGGCTCGATCTCTACGCTTGGAGATTGAGCGGAGCAAGCTAGACAATTGTGGCTATTCTTCTGCTGTCCGTGAAACTATCCTTGCTTCTAGGCGCCCTCCCACTGTCAGGGTGCCTCAATCTACCTGGCAGGCTTTTTCCATCTGGTGTGACTCAGTTGGGGTGGAGCCTTTATCAGCGTCACTAGTTCAGGTTCTGGGGTTCCTGCAAGTGGGTCTGGATAGCGGGCTCCGGCCCAACACGCTCCAGCGTCAGATGTTCACCATTTCGTCCACGCTTCAGGTTCTGGGAGTTCCCTCCTTGTCTGGGCACCATCATGTTCAGAGGTTCCTGAAAGGGGCAGCAGCTCTTAAGCCCCCTCCTATCCATCAGTTTCCTACATGGGACTTGAACCTGGTTCTCAGGGTTCTTACAAAGGCTCCCTTTGAGCCCCTAAGGATGGTGGTGTTGCATCTCCTCACCCTAAAAGTTCTATATTCAGTGGCCATCACCTCTGCCCATCGGTTAATTCCCTGTTCCACAGAGCCCAGGAGCTTATGCTCCCTTCTTTTTGTCCCAGCCCCTCCTCTCCTAAGGAAAAGGAATGGCATACCCTGGATGTGCGCAGGGCAATTTGTATCTATCTAAGGCGCACCAAGACCTTTAGGGTCTCTGAGTCCTTTTGTCTCTTTCCGAGATTGTTCCCTGGGCAAGAAGGTAGCTATGTCTACTCTAGCATGCTGGATCAACCAGTGCATACAGTTGGCTTACATAACGGTTCGTGTGGCCGTGCCAGAGGGGATCACTGCTCACTCAACTCGAAGTGTGGCTTCTTCCGCTGCCCTTGCTACCCTAGTGCCTCTGGCTGATATTTGTAGAGCCACCACCTGGGCCTCTCTTTCTACCTTTGTTCGTCATTATAAAATTCACAATTGGGTTTCTGCTGATGCCTCTTTTGGCTGGCGAGTATTGAAGCGGGTAGTCCCTCCTTAGGACCAGACTCTGCTTCCCGCTCAACTTTGATAGCGGCTATGGTATATCCCATAATATTCTCAGTTGCAATCCTCTTCTGAGGGAGAATAAATTGTTGGCACTCATCTGAATGGTTATTCTCAGAAGTATGGATTGCATCCGACCTGCCCGCTTGTTCATCCAGTGTCTCCGCCCCCCCACCGCCTTTATCCAGCTTTTCACTGTCCCCTATATATTTGTGGGGAGGTGTCTTTCCTCGGGGGTGGTGTGTCTCCCCGAGGAGTTTGAGTTAGTATTTGAGCTTTGCTTGGTTTATTGTTCAGCTCATCTTGGGAGTTTCTCTGTTGCCTTACCAGGCTGCTGGGTCTCTCTTAGCTTTCTGTGTATCTCTTATCCTTTCTGAATTAGCAGGAGCATCGGCGAGCTAGTTACCGACTGAAGGCTGAGGGGCTTGCCCCTCCCTCCTGGAAGGAGGAAAAGCTCTCTGATTGGGCCTGTCTTGGAGCAGGAGGTCATGGCAACTCATAATACTCTCAGATGCAGTGAGGAAAATGACCATTCAGGTGAGTGCCAATGATTCATTCCCAGGCTTTTAAAGCTTCTAGCTACTTTACATAGTCCTGCCTCTGGAGCATTTAGGAAGGATAACTCACATGAGATGTCCTCAAATCTAGCACCAAAGAAGACTTAACTGTAAGTAACCAATGCTCCTTCCTAGTCTACCCCCACCCCCAAAGTTCCTCCTTGTATGTTTGTAAGACAGAGCAGAAGGCATTTTTATTTTATGATTAAGTTGGGCTATGTGCTTGACATTAGTTTCAGGATCACCAAGCTGGTCATGTTCCTTGGCCTTTCTGATAGGTGTTTTCAGCTTTCCAGATAGCTGTTTTCAGTCATGTTCCAGTCAAGTACTCAGATCCTCCCACACTCCCACCCAGATTTAGGTACACCTTTCAATCTGTAAATGTCAAACTATATTTTCTATAGTGGCTTGGCAGGTCGGTTCCCCATTTCAGGCGGGTCTCTTCCTCACTTTTGCTGAAAACAGGGTTCAGAAACAGAATGTGCTCACAACGTTCTGCATGAGGTGGTCGTTACACTCATGATGCAGTTTCATTTACGCAAGTTCAGAACCTAACCAATAAATTTATATGTCAAAGGGGGTGACAAATTGGAATATAGGTCATCAATGGTCAAGATTAAATCGACCAATCATTATTAGGAAAAGTGGAAAAGAAATGATGTGTGGGTGACCAGTCAAAAAGGTATATAAGTTAAGGTCTGTTAGAGGGAGAGGTAATTAATTAATTAATTAAGCAAGTACCAGGTGCCAGGCAGAAGAGGAGAAAGGAGAAGAACAGAGAAAGTGGTTTTTTTTTTCTCGGCAAGGAGGAGGGAAAAGGAAATTCAGAGACTTAACCACAAGGTATGACCACAGAGCCGGTGGGGGGTGGGGGGGGACATTAATCTTGAGCTGTTAACTTCGGTTTTATATCAGAGACATTGGCTGTTCCTACATCCTGAAAACCGCTCTGGGTGAGAAATAAAATGCTGTTAACCTCTTACTTTGCTTGTGCTTGTGCTTTTGTGAATCTTGGGGGATCATAACAGTCAGCCTTTAGCGAGAACCGGCATTCCTCCATTTGAGTGTCTCCGAGCTTTCCATTTCTCCCTTTTGCAAGGAAGGGGAGGCTTTGAGGCATCTCAAATATCATTTACATAACTGGTGTCCCGTAGGGGGAACCACCAATTCTTACCACCTTCATGAAACATGTAAGAGAGATACATGTTTCATGAAGGTGGTAATGGCAGCAGGCTCTTAGTCTGATGAGTCATTCCTGCTGAAAAGTAAACTGCATGAGTCGAAGGATCATCCCTCCTAGTGTGAAGGCAGGATAAAAATGGAGTGAAAGCTCTGCTAGTAGAACATTTTCCTTTTTAGTTCCCTTTTCAGACTGCTGGACCACTAATGGGCTAACACCCCCACCCCCACTGCTGAACTTCCAAGTCACTATAGTGTTCCCTTCCAACTCCTGCCAAGTGTCTTGCTGGGAAAGCTGAGTTCCCCCCCGCACGCACACACTCCAACATAACCCATGCCTGTCCCACTTGGATCAGTAAAGTATTTGCTATTCATTTGGAAGCAGATTTCATTATAAACCTCATAATACTAGAACTTACATGCTTGAGGATGAGCTCCGAGCAGATACTGGTCGAATACTGGGACGAGAACGCATACTTGCTGATGCTGTAGGAAGTTCTAAGGAAGCCTAAAAGTCAGAAATATATACTGGAGATTATAGTAGGCCACAGTTCAAAATAAACCAGTGTTTTTGTTTATTATATTACTACTAGTATTTTGAAGCCCGTTAAAATAACGGGCGCTAGTACCTTTATGGAGTGTGTGACTGGCAGCTCAGCAGCGACCCAGCTGCCGCCGTCTCCTGTCCGTCCCGCCGCGGCCCCCGCCCCCTCTTGCCGAGGCCGCGGCTTCGCGGCGGCCCCCGCCGCCGCCATTGGGGCCAGTCACCCCGCCGCCGCCTCACCTGCACTCCCGCCGCCAGTTGCCCCGCCGCGGCCACCACCACCTCTGGCCGTGGCCGTGGCTCCGCTGCCACCTCGCCCGCACTCTCCTCCCGGCGTGGGCGGCGGAGGCCACTTCTCCTTCTCCCAGCCCCAACATGGCCGCCTGGTGTCGGCGGCCGTGTCTCCCTCGGTCTGTTCTGGGCATGCGCTCCGCGCATGCCCAGAACAGCCCAGGGAGGCACGGACAGACGCCTTGGTGTCCGTCCACGGACGGACGCCAAGGCTTTTATTAGAGAGGATGGAATTGCATTATGTGGTTTGAATTAGGAACAGTGCATGCAAATCTCTAAAGTGAGTTCTCAAAGATAGAAGCCAAGACAAAATGTTACCTGTTCAAAGTATGTATGAAGGGCTGCCTCTAAATCTGGATTTTCTTCTGAAATGTCAAACAGCATTTTATCTATGGATCTACAGAAGTCTTTCAGTTCACGAAGTTCAATATCTTGTTCTTCAAATGTTTCTGTCTGGCTTTTCTTCAATGCTCTGACATCTCGTGATAGTCGAGAAACCTTTTTTAGCCATGAAATAATTACAAGCATTGCTTAATGAAAACGGTAAGAATGGAAATAAATGTTTATAGTATATTGGCAGTAACTTGCAATGTTGATCTCTTAATTCTGTAATTTGCTTATACTTTTAGTGCATAGCTGAATGTACTGGTTAATTTAACGTAAACCAACCTGTTTTGTGACTCTTTGCAGTTTTGGCTTCTGCTCTTTTGTTTCTTTAGTTAACTGTAAAATGCGTAATTGTTTCTCTTTTAATTTTTCTGTGTGGGCTGCCTCTTCTCTCAGAAGAGCATTAAGAGTACTTTCCATGCTCTGGAAAGATAAAAAAATCATGAACAATCTTGTTTGAAATGGCTTTTAAAATAAATTTTAAAGAACACTACAGTAAGAGCAAGAATATATTTGTATATTATCTGTTTCAGGAGTCATATCAGCTCTCAAAAATCATAGCCATTCCTAAGAGATACAGAGCAGAGATTAGACAACTCTTTAATTTATATCTCACTCTTCCAAGATTCAGGCTGGTGTACAATGTCAAACACTGGTTTAGAATTTAAATACTGTTAAACGCAAACATACTAGACTAATAGGATCTACACATTTGTGATTTTCTACATGTGGTAGGAGGCAGATCATGGCTTGTATTACCAACTTCTGATGTAGCTGGTCCATCTAACATTTACATGTGCGTTTTGTATACACTGACTTTAGTATACAGATCATGTGTGTTTGGCCTACACATACTGAGCTATATGCCATTGCGGTAATAGAGGATGGAGTGAGTTTGCAGAATCTTGTTTTGCCACACCACATATAGAAAAAAATGTTTCGCAGGCATTATAGAGTGGCTTTGAGGAGACCAAATGTAGCGAGAGGATGCAGATGTCTTTCACAGGGCTGGCTTGCCCATTAAAGGCCTAAGTTAGGGTTAGGGTGCAAAGCCAGCAAGGGCAGCAACAGTCTAGGTCACCTAATACCCATGGTCGCCACCCTCCCAGCACAATGAAGAACCCCCACCTGCTTGCTCGCGTGCCCTTGTTGCCGTCATCTCCACCTGCCACTTTCAGGGTGAGTGGGGGTGGCGGCAGCAGTGAGGAGAGTGGGTGGGTGTTCCCCATTGCCCTCCTCACTGCCACAAAGCAGCAAGTAGCAGCAGCAAGGAGGACAGGTGCGTACTCCCCATTGTGGCCAGAAGGGCACCCAGGCGGGTCATGGGGGGTGCTTGGGTGGGCTTTGTCTGGGGTGTTCCAGACATCTGGGGTGCCTTGGGCCAGACCTAGTCTTTCACATCAACAGTTGTTAGATGGAATGTGATCAGGCATGTCTAGACACTCCTATCCTCTTTCTGGCTCCCCAACAAGTAGATTGTCTCTACAGCTTGCTTCTTTTTATTTTGTATGGCTATTTTATGCTTCTATTTTAAATCTCAGATCTGTTTTTATATTTTCGCTTATATTTTAATAATGTATTTTTTATAGTCATGTGCTAATTTCTGTGTAAACCAACTTGAGATTCTTTTAATGAAAGGTGGTATATACATTTAACAATAAATAACTATGAGTACAGGTAAGGAGGTACCTCTTACTTAATCCTGCTACAATTGGCACTGTGAGATATTTCACTCCAAGACTTTAGTCTTGTACAAATATGTGCCTGAGGGCTGTGAAACCTTCAGGCACATATTTATGCAAGCATCAAGGACTTTTGCAGCAAGGGGAGAGAGGTGAAAATGACTGCCCTCCTCTGCACTAGGGTGGCCATATGCCCTCTATGTCTATAGAAGACAGTGCTCTCTTGAGGGACCATGTCCTCTCCCCTCCATCCATGTCAACGTGTTTTTTTTGTTGGTGGGGGGTGATGTGGACCTGGGTACCCAACTGACGATCAAGTCAGGGTATATAATATAGCATGATTTGTTGGGACTGCTGCTTGGTCTGGGATTCGGCCAGCATGTTGGGTGGGCAAAAAGATTTAAAAGACCTTTTTAATGTTGCCATTGGAAAAGGTTGGGCTTTTATGCTAAGTCATATGTTCATCTATACATATAAATTAACATCTGCAGATCTTATGCAAATTAGCATCTGCTTTTGTCCTATTTTTGGCCTACTTTTGTCCTATTTTCCAATAGGCTTATGAGATCACCCGGCTATCCGTGTTTGCATCCCCTGCTATCAACTTTGCAATGCCTGGACCAATATGAACCAAATCAGGTACAGTCATAGGGACACCTCAACAGCATAGTTTGTGATGATGTTATCCACCCCAATTCAATATGGCAGAAACATAAACATTTAAGGCACAGGGGACTAACTTGTGGGCTGTCTGATTTGAACCAAATTTGGTACAGTTGTAGTGAGTGACACACAGGGACACCTCAATGATGTAGTTTGTAATGGCATCCACCCCGATCCAAGATGGCGGACGTATGAACATTTGAGACGCAAGAGACTTGTAGTACTCAATTTGAACCTAATTTGGTACAGTTGTAGAGATAGTGAAAGGAAAATAGGCAGATTAGTTTTTACTAGAATAACTTGTTTTAATGATGAATGTCCTATATAACCATTCTGCTCTGCATCTGCTCAGCTGCACAAGAAGCCTTCAGCAAAGGGATACTGAAAGCTCTTAACAACTGAATTGTGGCTGGGGATGCTGGATGTTGAGTTTAGCAACATTCAGTGGACTCAACATTAAGAATCACTGTTCAAGAGATTCAAATTTGACATAAAAACAAAGCATCCTGTAGCACCTTGAAGATGAACATTTATTTCACATAAGTTTTTGTAAAATCTGCTTCATCAAGCTTCATGCACCTGATGAAGTGAACTCTTATTTCAGCATAAGATTTTGTGGACTAAACTACTGTTTTTTATTGTAACAAAGGCCTACCCTTCTGGAAAGTTTACACAGAATCAAATTTATTTCAGCTACTATTCACACCTTTATTTTACATACAGTATAAGACGCTTACTCATTTTCAGTATTAAGGGACATATGAACATATGCAGCTGCCTTGTACTCAGTCAGACCATATGTTCATCTAGGCCAGTACTGTTTTTACTGACTTGCAGGAGCTCTCTGGGGTTTTGTACAGGGATCTTTCCTAGCTCTACCTGGAGAAGTGACTGAATGTGGGACCTCTGCATGTGCTCTACCACTGAGCTACAGTTCCATCCCCTTGGAGGATTTATACAACTCATATTTGGGAGGAAAGAAAAATTGCTCTTATAGTTGGAAAGCAATAGTTGTGTGAATTCTCACTAAGAAATAAGATTAGAGGTTCCTAAAGTCAGTGGTGAGGGCCAGGGTGAGGGCCATATTTGAAAAACAGAACCAGCTTGGGAAATAATTCCTCTCCAGCACCAGCCTATATGATTAAAATTGCTCACTTAAACCAGCTGTGTGCATGTAGAGAGGGGGTGTTTGGATTATGTGCATGCACACCCCTACGCATGCAACAAAGGAACACGTTTGAATAGCACTGGGGCATTTGTGAAACTCATCATAATGGACTTCTTCTGGGTGTGTCCCCCTCTTGGGGCCAAAGCATCATCTAAGTCTAAATCTAGATAGGAATTATACTTTTACCTGGATATCTTCCTGGAGCTCCTTGATCTGCCTTCTCTTGTATCTGTATTTTTCATCAGCTGCTCTTTTCTCTTCTTCCAGCTTCACCTTTTCGTCATGCTCCTCACCTATAAAAGACCTGGATTTTGTGCTTCATGTTGGACAGGGTGTATACACTCCAGCTACAAAGACGGTTTTGACTTTTCACAATAACATAAGAAATAATACATGAAATAATACATGTGGACTCCGGTGTGGTCAAATCTTCACAAGCTGACTTTTTAAGCAATCTGGATAATATGCAATGAACTGGACTGAACAAATGCACATGAACCAATGAAAATATAATGCTAACCATTAACTGTTTTTCAGTGCTGGTTATCATTATGTCCGCAGCAGCCCAATAACTTTTAACAGAAATTGCCTGATTTGTCTTAAGTTGTGGAGATCCTTGAAAATTTATTTGTGAAGGTGATATAAATATAAGAGAACCAGTAGAGGGAGCACAAGTTAAAAGCAAATATTCTCTCTCTCCCTAGAGCTATGCTGAATATTACTTAACATTCAGTTTCAAATGATTTGGGGAGACTGAGCTGCCATTTAGGCTAGTGTTTTCCAGGTGCTATGATATTTTAGTCTGTCAATTAGGATTAGGAATGTTTTTGTCTTCCTAGGGAAAAAAGCAGGACGATCTTCACCTGTAAGCAAACTCACATTTTATTTCAAGTGCTTCTAAAGGAATAGTGTCAGAGGTGTCCAATCTTTGAAGTCTCAACTGCCAACTATTCTGTTGAGTCTCTCCCATAGTATTATTTATTTATTTTTCAAATTTGTAGACTGCCCTGTCTCCTGGGCAGTTTATGACAACAAAACAGATTAAAAATAAAAACGATGAAACAATTTAACAGGAATATGGTGAGCCACATCAGGCCTGCCAAGCCTCTCTGATCAGTCTGCTGACCATCTTCTGCCTCCCCTCTGTTGGCATTGCCCCCACCGCTTGTGCTTGCCTGGGACATACTGGATGGAATCATGGAGGCTGGGCCTGTTGCATCATCTGCCACCAAAGCATGCACGTATGTGGAAAGGTGATGGCCCTGGGACAACAGGCTGGGAAAAGGGCTGCCTGAGAACCCAAGTAAATTCTGCTTACTACTGGAAATTACAGAGAATCTTACAGTTTTTGTCTCTGACAATCCTGCTGCACTCACAATCTGTCTTTGAATTGAAGAGTTTACATGTAAACTTAAATGTATGTAAAATCTCATTTTTTACATAATACTGTCTACTCCTTCCAGCCTTCCATCCCATTTATAGCCTGCCCTTATTCCTACAATGCCTGATTTAGCCTTGCAATCACCCTAGGAGGTAAGTTATGATGGTAATTATTTGTTCAAGGTCACCCAGTGATCTTGATGGCGAAGCAGGGATTTGAATTCAAATTTGTGCAGTCCAAAACTTCATCCACTACATCACACTTGTTCTATCTAGTTTTCCTGTTCTGACTTCAAAAGAACTAATATGGCATAATGTAAAATTACATTTAAACATGTTTGTGCCAGTGCAGGTGGAAGGTTCACTGCCTTGAATCCAAAGATGCATTACCTCTAGAGGAAGATTCTTTCTATTAGAGAAAAGGTACCTCTGGAACCAACTGACCTTCTTAGCCTACTTTCCAGAAGACTTATGAGATCACCCGGCATTCCATGTGTGTCCCCACCTCCACCCGCTTTGCAATGCCTGGACCAATATGAACCAAACCAGGTACAGTTTTTGGGACACACAGAGACACCTCAATGGTGTAGTTTATGATGATGACATCCACCCTGAATCAAGATGGCGGAAGTGTAGAAGTGCAAGTGGGCTTACCTGTGGACCGTCTAACATATTTGAAACAAATTTGCTATAGAGGTAGGGACACATAGGGACAGTTCAAGGGCACAGTTTATAACAATGTCATCCACCCTGATTCAAGATAGTGAACACATGAGCGTTTGAGGTGTGTGTGGGAACTGATTTGGACCAAATTTTTTACAGTTGTAGGGACACATAGGAACACCTCAAAGACATAGTTTGAATTGCTGTCATCCACCCCAATTCAAGATAGCAATAGCACTTACATTTATATACCGCTTTATAGCCAGAGCTCTCTAAGCGGTTTACAATGATTTAGCATATTGCCCCCAACATTCTGGGTACTCATTTTACTGACCTCGGAAGGATGGAAGGCTGAGTCAAACTTGAGCCCCTGGTCAGGATCGAACTTGTAACGTTCTGGTTACAGGGCGGCAGTTTTACCACTGCGCCATCCACCAAGATGGTGGATGTATGAACATTTGAGGCACAAGCGTGCTAGCTTGTGAGCTGCCTAACTCATTTGGACCAAAATGATAGTGAAAGGAAAGAAGGCAGATTAATTAATTCTTACTGGAAGAACTTGTTTTCTTTGCTCTCGTGTCCTGAATTTATGTTGCTATTTCTAACTTCCACAATTACAACAATTTCTGCTTACTTTTCTCTGTGACCTTCTTGTAGGCGTTTCGATAGTTGCTATTGCAGTTATTAAGCACTTGCAGAGTATTCTCTAGGGCTAGGCATTCTTTCTCTGCTTGCTGGATCTTTGCATCCAAAGTGTCTCCTTCACGCTGAAGATCTTCCTTTTCCTGGGCAGCCTTAACATAAAAGATAGAATTCAGAGTTTAAAGATTAAACCTCCATATTCTGGGAATGCCTTTCTGTTGGGTATTTATTTATTACTGACTCAAATGTCAGAAAGGGATAAGACATAAGGATTTTAATACAACTACTTATGTAATCAAAAATGCTTAATTTCAGTCTTGGGTCAAGATTGAATCATGAAGTCATCTGTAAAGTCCATCAGGCTTATCTGAAGCAGTAAGGCAAATGACTGGTATCAATAATGGAAAACCAGAAGATGCAAATTAATCAACTAAGCAATGTGAATCAATCCCACACTAGATGGAGGCAGGATAGCTAGCAGTGAAACATGGCTTAAGATGCGGTATTATCAGTATGGAAGGAGATAAAGGTGAAAATTGAGAGAGAAATGATAATTCTACTAGGGATGTGCACAGAACTGGTTTGGAAGCCCTTTATGGTCCTCCAAACCAGTTTGACAGTGGGGGTGTCTAACTTTAAAAGTGGGGGAGAGTGCACTTACCCCTCCTGCTACTTTCCCTCAGCCGGCATCCATTTTTATCAAAGCCCATCAGGCGGCAGAGTACCTCCCTGCTGCCCCGTTGTCAGGATATGACTGGAAGTCTCCGATGCGCTGGTGTGCCAGATACTTCCGGTCATATCTGGACAATGGGGTAGCAGGGAGGTATGCTGCTGCCCCGATGGGCTTTGATAAAAATGGATGCCAATGGAAGAAAAGCAGTGGGTGGAGTAAGTACACCCTTCCCTGCTCTTAAAGCAGCACCCACGCCACCTTCGAGCCTCCCCTGCACGGTTCCGTGCACATCCCTAAATTCTACCAGGAGTGTTCAAGATGATAGGCAGTATCTAAGCAGGAATGTTACCTTGACGACATAATAAGTCTGAGTTTTCTCCTCTTCTCCTTCTGGAGGCATCATGACGATAGTAATGATTTCATATCTGCCTTTCAGCTTCTCAATTTTACTCAGTCGCTCATGAAACTCAGTACTAATTTGAAAGGGAAAATTCAAAGACTAACTCAGATGTTTGAGAGGAAAAAACAATTATACTCATGAGCCAATTTTCATTGGACAGCATTTAGTTGCTGATAACGCTGCTTGCCAGGGCTGCTGAAGATGCACAGGAAGCCTCAACGCTTTTAAGAATGAATGACTGTGCAAGCAGCGCTACCTTGGTTATTCCCGTTATGAATGGGAATAACTGTAGCAGCATTGCTTGTGCAAGCACTCAGGACTGCCTGCATCTCTGCAACAGCTCCAATATGGAACATTCTGGCTCATGTCAGTCATGGTTTTCAAGGCGTGTGGTGATGCACCCTAAGAAGCCAGGTGCGGCAGCTTAAGTTCATTTGTCATCCTCTTTTGGGGGAGCCAGAAGATAAGAGTGTAAGTCCCTTCCTTCCTATTGGTGTAGCACAAAAACTACTAATGCTGTGTGTCCACCCAGTTACTGAGCTGACAGAAGTTCTGAAGGTTGGTGGGGAAAACATTTATATTTCATGGATATCTTGTTTCACTAGAGTCCTTCCTGCACTAACCATAATACCTGCTGCAGGTTTCTGAGATCTTTGCTTTGAGTCTTTTCTTTGATCTTCTTGTGGCTGATACCAACTGAAGGCAGAACTATACATGACACCCCAAATCATATACCAAAGTCAGTTCTTCTGAGGAAAAGCAGCTTTGTGTGGGGATGTATTGGAGCAGAGAAAAGCCCTTTCTTGAAGGAGCTGTTTGTTAAATATATTGGAGTCTAATATGAAGTTCCATCTTGCTATGTCCACAACAGCACTCCTGTTATATTTCAGTTAAGTTTTTTCTTCACTGTTCTCAAAGAGGTCTTTCCACATTCCCTCACCAGCTCCTTGTCCCGGGCTGAAGAACCCCACTTCAACTGCCACCACAGAGCAGCCAAGGACCATTTTGCTCTGAGGGGAGGAGAAAGGAAGTAAGGCTCATGTAAAAATGTAAATGTATGGCTTGATGTATTGTCCTTTATGTAATTTTTTTGCAAACCGCTTTGGGAGGTTCGCCTGAAAAGGGGTATATGAATGAATGAATGAAATATGTGCTTCATCTACTTGGAATGGTGAAAGTGGATTCCCCCGCCACCAAAAAATAATGCAAAATTTTGTTAATGACACTTGTGCACCAGTACACACTCCAATGAATCTGATGCAATGTTCCAAAAGGGTAGAGGAGTCTTGCTGCACCACTGTGAAATAACTGCATTTCAGGAGCACCAAGCTATTAAGTCCTGCTAAAATAAATCTACCAAATTTAGCAAAGTGCCTAATTTGAATACATGCAATGATTCAAGTTTGGTGTTAGGAAGACTTCTTTAATGAAAGAGGCAGAGGGGCAACGGCTGGCACAGGAGAACGGTAGGGGACTTCTGTTCAAATTGATCATGAGATCTATTTCTTTACTCGAGTAGACACCTCTGTGCCAAAAATCACAGAAGCAGAGCACTAAACAGGAATAAAACTTGATAGTACGTGGCACAGCTCGTACAACCTCCTCATACAAGGACCTGGTAGCAGACCTTGCACAAAGCCACCAGTCTGGATCCACGCTTGGAGAGATTCATATAGTTTATTCTTGCCTCCTAAGGAGATAGTTTGCAGACACGTATACAGTGTTGGTTGCCAGCTTTGGAGGTTCCTTGGGCAAGGTACCCCTAGTAAGCCTTCCTACCTGACAATATCTACCCTACTTGTCACTGTCTCCAGTGCCTATCCATTTGCCATCCCCCTTCTAGGTCCAATCTCCAACAAAGTCCAGAGGGACAGAGCAAGGTGATCATAAATACTCCTTTTGGTCTTGTCACACCTAGGTGAAAAACAAGTTGGTTATGTGTTACAGGTGAGCTTTTGGTGATCCATGTTTACTCACAAAATGGTACTGGGCCTGCACAGTAACCCCTGTGGAATAAATCTTCAGCTCCTCAAGGTGCTCTTGACTCCTCCCACTGTGCATTATTTTCAACAGTTAGATCGCCAGTTGCTCAGTTCCTGAATGACCACTGTGAGGATCAATGAAGTGTGGATGGATGAGGACAGGTAAGTGATTATTACTGTGGAAGCATCTAGCAGCAGGGAAAGCTGGGCAGGTCTTGTGAGTGAACATGGATCGCCAAAAGGCCTGTAACAGGTAAGCAATCTGTTAAAGATAAATCCATGTTACCTCACAAAATGGGTGATTAGCGAGCTCACCAGTGGCGGGTGCTAGGATGGTCTCTAGAACTGCCCAACCAAAGTAGGCCTCTCCCGCTGCGCTAATGTTTTTCAAATGGGAGGGCTGAAGATTAAGTTGCTGCTTTGCAAATGTCCACCATACTTATTCCAGACATATGAGCTACTGACGTGGCCATTACTCTTATAGAGTGTGCCTTGATTCTAGACAGAAGCTTAACCTTCTGTATGTTGTAGCACATTAAAACTACTTCAACTAACCAGTGTGAAAGTCTTTGTCTGGAGATGGATTGTCCTTTTCTCTTTCCCTTAAAGGAGACAAATAGTCTATGGGATTTCTGGAAACTTTTTGTTCTTTCCATATAGCACAGAATAGATCTTCTAACATCCATGGAGTAAATTGGCTTCTCCAGAGGAGTAGGTTCATGAAGAAAGAAGGGAAGACTATGTCTTAGTTTATATGAAACTCTGGACTACCTTAGGTTAAATCTGTCCTCATAAGAATTTCGGGAAGAACTTTGTGTAAGGGGAGTCAGTCCTAAGAGCTGTTAGTTTGTTCATTTACTCTACTTGCTGATGTTATGGTCACTAAAGAAGTGGTCTTTAGGGAGAGTAATTTAAGTGAAGTCAAGGCTAAAGGTTCAAAGGAAGCTCTGTTAGTGCAGAAAAGACCAACGAAAGGTTCCAGGGTTCCAGTTATTGATCCCTTTCAGGAATATTTCCAAATCAGAAGAAGAGAAAACAGATCATGCATCCCACCCCAGATGTCTTGCTGAAAGTGCAGCCATATAGACTTTTATGGAGGCATTTGACAGGCAAGATTTTTTTAATTAGTTAAGTATAAAATAATCTTTTGGATAGAGGCTTTGTAGGGATCACATCCCTTAGTTGCCGCATAGTATGTGAATCTCTTCCATTTGCATTTATAACTACATCTTATTGATTCCTTCCTTTCATTTAGGGGGACGTCATCTAAAAGTTGCGCTTCCATGCAGTAAGGGAAAGTACTTGGAGGTTGTGGTGGAAGCAGAGATGCACCTAGGTAATTTTGGAGCCTGCCCCCCTCCACCATTACAAGTTAAGCATCATCACCTAAAGGCTGATGCCCCCGCCCCTTAATATATTCCCATCCAACATATTTCTTTCTCCACTCTCCCCTGTCTCTAAAGCACCCGGCTGAGGTCACAATCACAATTGGCTGCCCAGCACAGTGCAGGCCAGCAGCAACCGCATTACCCAAGACAGATTAAAGAAAATTTGGGGGAACCTCAGGGGTTGTGGAGTCCCTGGACTTCAGCCCTGAAGTCCCGGGGTAAGAGCACCACTGAGTGGAAGACGTGAAAGAGAATGCAATGAATATTTATATACCGCTTTTAAACAACAAAAAGTTATTTATTTATATCTTTTACATAGATATAAATAAATAAATAAAATTAAATGGCTCCCTATCCCCAAAGGGCTCACAATCTCAATTTCAGTGCATGTAGCACTGCTAGTACATCTAGAAAATTTGTTAGAGAGCTTTATTGTGGGGTCCATTTCCTTTTGAGCATGGTATCGTGCACAATGAGTTCCCCAATCTTTTAATGAGGCATCTGTTACAGTTATTGAAGAAGTTGAAAGGCAGAAGTCAGTCTCCTTGGACAGAGACTGCAGTTTGGTCCATCACTGGAGGGAACAAAGTACTGGAGTTGGAAGAGTGAACCATATGTTCTGGATGTCCACAACTGGTTTGAACACTGACAATGATAGCCAATCCCTCAATATTGGGTTGGTTGTCAGTGTTGAGATACGTCTGTGCTTTGACCCTGAGTGGTTAGGAGAATGATCCCTTTTTAGAATGTCAGTGATGCCCATATTTGCTGATAACTTCAAGCCTCTTAAACATGGTCTCAGAGCGTTCTTTTTCTGAGCAGTAGATCTAAGATTCTTCCCTTGGTGAGCACTCCTATGTCAACCTCGATCCTGAGGGTTATCAGCCGACATCAAAGATGCTGAAGTTGAAGGCAGCAGTGACGGCGGCATGGGTGATGCCATGGAGTCTTAACACATTTTCATGTAAAGCAACTGTAAGCTGCAGTTCCCCGGTTTTTTTTCTTGTTTCAAGAATGACAAACCAAACTTGCAGGCTCTAACACTCTTATGTTCACCCAAACAAATTAAACACCAATCGTGCCTATCAGAGGAGGGTAGAGTCCCTCCCTACAAGAAGTATATATATATTAAAATAATTTACCATCCACTAGTACCAGTCATAATCATGATCCAAAAGAGAAACATTAAACTGTCCAAGTCCAAAAACCAGGATAAAAGTATGCCAGTAATATCTCACAGGAACAGAGTTCAATCGAGAAGCAAATTCTTCACAAGGTGAACGCTGCAGTAATTGAGAAAGAACAGAGCAACTGGTGCTCTAACCACTGAAAATAATGGATGCACCTCGTGGGTGGTGGGTGGAGTCAAGAGCACCTTGAGGAGCTGAACAGTTCTTCCACAGTGGATACTGTGCAGGCACAGGACCCATTTTGTGAGGGCCTGGGGTACCTGAGGGTCAGCAGTAGACATCATGCTGAGATGTGGGCCTCGGTAGCAGCCAAACCCTCCTGACCCCTGATGCTAGCCCTAGCCCTGCCCTAGACTGATTGCCTTATAAGATTCCATAGGCTAGTTGTGTCATCGCTGTTCCTCCCAGTGACAACAGCACTTATGCTACCAGTATATCCATTGCTGGCACCCAATCCTCCCAACTCATGGTTCTTCTCAAATCCCACAAGAAAGGAGACAAAATATGGCATTACATTGCAAATTCCTGCATCATGGGGAGCAGCCATTCCAGGAACCTTACCCAAATATTTAAAGGTCTGGCATTTCAGCCTTACAGCTGCAAAAGCTGCCCCCTGCTGATTATATCTTAATATTGCTACTGCTAGAAGAGAATAAGCAACAGCAGGAGCAACCCCAAATCAAATTATATGCAAGTGCCAATTAGTCATGTAATTATCAAAGGAAAAACACAGTTTCTGCCAGCTTGGCAAGGGGTTAAGCTCCAGTCACACTAAATCACTCTAATTTCCTATTGCGTGGGCTGTGGATGGAAGAGGGGGCGGGAAGAAAAGGCTGCCAAATCAGCTAGTAGTGTGCTCATTTCCCAGTTGGGTTTAACCACCCGCTGCACAAAGATACTTACTTCCCAGTTACTTAAAAGTTGTAGAAAACAGGACTTTGGAGCTACTGTTTTAGTTTTTCTACTTTCCAAGCAATTGTTACTTGAACCCATGTCTGATACACAGAAAAAGCTGGCTTTTGATAGCAGAACTTGACTTGAGAAGTAGGGTAAATATTTGATTGTATCTAGAATGAGGAAACCCCTATCATACATTTAGCACATTCTAGCAACCAGTTATTAGTATACACTTATCTTCTAGACAAATTGCATTAGGCAACTGGTTTTTAAAAAATCAATTTTAGAAGTTTCTGTATTGCCCACTAAAGCAAATAAACTTGACTATGAACTGAAATGGTAAGCAGAAATGTGGACTGAACAATGCTAGCTGCAAAAATGGAGAATACAAGGAGATTTGTAGTGCAATGTAAGACTATGGCCTCTAGAAATTTTAATCTTGGTGTCTAAGAATGCATGAACAGTCCTGCTAGATCAGGCCCAAGGCCCATCCTTCTTCTTGGTATACATTCCAACTGAGCTTCTAGTATTGTGGTTTTAAATAAATTCCATGCTTTCTGGAGTGATTTGACACTCCTGACTTTCCCTGTCAACTTCCTTTTTACTAGTCCCCTCGTTACTGAGAAGTTTCCTCTTAAGTCCAACATGTCTGTGTTGGACTTCCTTGACAATTCTCCACTTGCATATATGCTGAATTGGATCACACTATGGTCACTGCTACCCATTAATTTTGCAACTCTTGACATCTCGCACCAGGTCCTGGGCACCACTCATGATTAAGTCCAATGTTGCCATCCCTCTGGTTGGTTCCGCAACTAACTGTTCTAAGGCACAGTCATTTAGCATATCTAGAAATTTGGCCTCTCTCATTACCTGAATGTGAATTTACCCAGTCTATGTGTGGGTAGTTGACGTCACCCATTATTACTGCCCTTTCTCTCTTTGACGCCTCTCTTATTTGCATCTCCAATTCCAGGTCACTCTCCGTGTTGTGATCCGGAGGGTGATAGCACTTCTCGAGTAACACATTTCCTTCCAGTCCTCATAATGTTACCCATAATGATTCTGTGGAGGACTCCAGTCCATCTAGGTTTTCTAGCTTGTTGGAATCTATCCCTTTGATATACACTGCTACTGCACCCCCAATCCTCTCCTCCCTGTCCCTTCTGTAGAGTTTATATTCAGGAACAACTGTGTCCCTCTGGTTCTCGCTGTTCCACCAAGTTTCTGTTATGCCCACTATATCTATGCTTTTATTAGCACTCCAGTTTACCCATCTTCACTCGGAGGCTCCTGGCATTGGTATATGGACACATAGGAACATAGGAAACTGCCATATACTGAATCAGACCATTGGTCTATCTAGCTCAGTATTGTCTTCACAGACTGGCAGTGGCTTCTCCAAGGTTGCAGGCAGGAATCTCTCTCAGCCCTATCTTGGAGATGCTGCCAGGGAGGGAACGTGAAACCTTCTGCTCTTCCCAGAGAGGCTGCATCCCCTGAGGGGAATATCTTGCAGTGCTCACACATCAAGTCCCCCATTCATATGCAACCAGGGCAGACCCTGCTTAGCTATGGGGACAAGTCATGCTTGCTACTACAAGACTAGCTCTCCTCTACCTATACACCTATATGCTAGGTCCCTCACCTGGTGTTGGCGTTGGTGTAGTTTCAACTAATTGCTGGTGGTGTTTCAACTAATTTCAGAAAAGACTTCAGCAGCGAAAAGAGCTCTAGAATACCTTTTTCTCTTGAAAAGATAAGACCCCCTCCAAAGGTCACACAGTACACAGGGTCATTACCTTATGGTTTGACGTTCCTGCTCTACCATTCTTATCTGCGTTTCGATCATGGCTTTATGAACCTTAATTTCTGCAGTTCTTTCTTCCATTGTGGCTTGTAACTGTTGCTTTCGTTTTTCAAGAGAGAGAACTTTTTCTGCCTTATTATATAGTGTATCTCTTACACGTTTCATTTCAAGCTTTAAGAGATTGTCTTCGATCATCAAATCCTTCAGTTGACAAAAGAAAAAAATATTTCATACTAAGTCCAACTTCTTATAAAATATAACTTGTGGTTTTAACGCACAGAATAATTTGGTGTCTGAAAGCACATGAGAATTATGATGCTGGGAGACTGGAAACCCAAGCAATCTGGGGCTGCAATTTTTCAATCCTCTTTAACTAAAAACATTTGCAGCCCATCTTTCCCTCAGAACAGATGTCCCAAGGAGGATTACGAAATTTAAAAACACAAAGAAATAATTCCCATAAAGATATTTAGGTGTACCAACAGAAAAGCATTTGATTGGAAAGAAACATTTTCAGGATTAAAAAGAGGATGTCAGATGCTACTCTAGAATCACACACAGCTCCCTACAATCTGAAAGCTAGACCCCAGTGTCCTCTGAAAACACAGAACAAGGAGCAAGTGGTAGACCATTATTCTTGCCAGAACTTTTTGTTTTGTCTTCCTCCTCCTTTCTTTTTTTAGGGGAAAAAGCCCTCTCACTTTGGAAAAGCCATTACCTTACCTGTTTATCTGCTCTGGCTTTTTTTAATAGCTTCTCTGATTTGTCAGTGAAAAGATTTAGTTCATCTACTCTGGTATTGAGACCAGCCATTTCTTCTCCAGTCTTATTCATAGCCAACTTGATAAAATGGGTGTCGCTCTAAAAGTGGGGGGAAAGTGTCATCATAGTGTCAATTTCTGGATCTTTGGGGTAAAAATAAAACATCACACTTGTCAGCCTGCAGCCGCTGGGACAAACATTGCTGCAGCCCCAATAAATTTCACTGTCCCAGAACTCCCCACTAAAAAATGAAAACAAGTTTTGGCCTCCCTCTTCACCTGCCCCGCCCCACCCATTTTGAGGGTGAAAGTTTAATCTCTGCTGAGCTTCCACATTACCTGAAGTTTCTGCTGCTGGGCTTGTAAAATAGTGTATGCCT
Organism: Hemicordylus capensis; assembly: GCF_027244095.1. Lineage (NCBI taxonomy): Eukaryota > Metazoa > Chordata > Lepidosauria > Squamata > Cordylidae > Hemicordylus > Hemicordylus capensis. The sequence continues at coordinate 344,183,032 of NC_069659.1, forward strand.
GTCTCTTTTCCTCTACAAACTTTGAAAGTTCAGCAACTCTGGCTTCTAGTATTTGCCGCTCATCTGTGTTAAGCTCTCCTTTTAAGCGTGACAGCCTTCGCTCCACTTGCTGAATATAAAAATCCTGTTAAAAATAGTTTAAGCAAGAAATAAATTTAATAGGGTGGCTGAAAAACAAACAATTAGAGCGATTTCTATAAGTGCTAAAATATTAACACAAAAAAACTTCTGCTTTCGGACAGGCATCTAATTAAGTTATTGTTCTTTTACAATTGCTTCTGGCCTATAGGCCTTTTCGTTTGTAGACTGTCTTAAAATGGCTGGTGTGTGATGCTGGCTCCCAAGTAATCTGCTAAAAATATAACAAAGTGTCCCCAGCCCAGTTAGAGATTCTGCTCTAGGGAGGCTTACAGCTGAGTAGCAATCTTGCCACAACCAGTGGATGCTGATAGAAAGGGGTAAATTTTCAAAGTGGTGCATAGGGAGTATGCATATAAATCCTATTAGCAAATAACAGGATTTGTGCATGTTCATCTCTTGTATTGCTTCAAAAATTTACCCTGAAGCAGACATGGTTCAGAGGAGCCATAGCAAAAAGCTGATTTGAGAAAACATAAAACAGTGTTAAATGTATCTTCGTCAAAGTAAGTCACCCATTTATCTCAATGGAATTCACTCAGAAGGGATTTTTTTTCTTTTAAAAAACCAAGTTTCAATTATATCTCTGCAATTTACCTTCAAATAAACAGACGTTCTGATTGAAAAGGTAGAACAATGGCTTTATTCATTCAAACATTCATAAATATACTCCTACTTAACACTGGCTGACATCCTGACTAATGAAGCATGAACATAAAGAGCACCTCCAAGCACACAGAGGGACCATCCCTGCAACTCCATCAGTTTCTTTATGCACGTATGTTTGCGCAAGGGAGCCAACAGGTACATCTCTTTCCCTGCACTCCCCAAAACCTGATCCAGGGGAAATCTGCTATAGATATGCACGTAATTAGAAAAAGAATGAAAAAGCAATTGTAATATTTTAAGTATTGGAAGACAAGACCTATACTTTTTCAAATTCTCTCTTGCACTTTTATAGCAGATATCCCCTTACTGAAAATTATTTTAATTCTTAGCACTGTCTCCTTGGCTTCCAGTGCCTGGCTTTAAATACAATATATTACTCATAGTGGGAGGCAAAACTTTTAACAAAATTATAAACATATAATTTTTGTGACTGAATTAATCTTGCTATGATCCACAGCCAATTAGATGCAGGACGACTGTTTAGTTGCTTTTCAGATCTGTCTATCCACACACACACACACACACACACACTATTCCCTTGCCTGATTATATATGAGTTCCTGTTGCTTGAGTGTTTCTGCATCCAGCCGGCATAAGCGGCTGTACAGGTTTTTCATCTGTCCTCGGCGTCCATCAATTTCAGCAGTGATGCTCCTCTCCTTTTCCTTAAGTGTCTGCAACTCCTTTGTTTTTTTGAAGTGTGCCTCTCGCAGCTGCGCTGCCTGAACCTCTTTCTCCTGACAGCATTAAAGGTAAATAATATCAAGGCTGGATATGTCACTTTAGAAATCTCATTTCCAATTCTGAGAATATAACACGTAAACAAGGGTGTGGTTTTCAAGTTTAACAACATTTAAATTAATTATCTTAGGGCCTTGGATAGGTTTGTGCCTCTTTTGGGGTGTGCACCTCATAGAATTATTGGAGGGGTCCTTGTAGGCAGTCTAGTCCAACTCCCTGCTTGATGCAGGAAATTCAGTGAGAAGATCCCTGACAGATGCCTGTCCAGCTTCTCTTGAAGACATCCAGTGAGGGAGAACCTACCATTCCCCTGGGTAACTGATTCAACTGTTAAACTGCTCTTATTGTTAGGAGAAACTTTTTAATGTTCTACTGACATCTATTCTCCTGCGACTTACTGTATGTCCATTAGATCTAGTCTTGCCTTTACCCGTATCTATCTGATAGCCCTTCAGCTGTTTGTAGAGTGTATAATGTCTACCCTCAGTTTTCTCTTCTTGAGGCAAAACATACATTCTTCAGATTTTTCTCAAAGGGCTTGCTCTCCAGGCCCATTTTAGCTGTCATTCACTGAACCAGTTTCAATTTGTCTACATCCTTCATAAAGTATGGCACCCAAAACTGGATGCAGAACTTTAGATGAAGTCTCACTTGTCCAGAATAAAATGGAACTATTACTACTTGTGACTTGAAAACGACGGTTCTATTCATATAGCCAAAAATTGCATTAGTCTTTTTTGCTTCAGCATCACACTGCTGACTCATGTTCAGCTTGTGATTGAATGAAATTCCAAGATTTACACATGTACTACTGACATGCAGACATTCCCCATCATATATTTGGTGCCAGACCTTTGGTGTGGGCTGAGGCACCATATGTTATTTTATGGTTGCATAAGAAGCTGAAGCTGTTAAGAAGGCTTCTGTTGTTGAGTACTGGGTGAAGTTAGTTTACAATGTGTCTAGCCTTGTCTGGAGATGGGGAGAAAGAGGGGAGGGGTGTCCCTTGACTGTGGGGCAGTTATTCCGTGGTGGTGGGGAACAACAGAAGTAACGGCACATTAGCAGGCTGTTCCAGGGGAAGGGAAATCAGAAATATAATAGCTGTTTCCCCTTCTGGCTGTCCTGCAAGCTCTTTTACCTCGGGGAGCAGTGCCAACTACCCACAGAGCCTAACCTTGCTCCTCTCTCTGTAATGCCAGGCTAGTCCAGAATAAATCAGAAATCATCCATGATCTGATTATGAAGGGGCTGACCTGGTATGTATCACAGAAACTTGGTTGGGGAGGCTGGTGGCCCAGTTTGATCCCAGCTTCTCCGTCCAGGGTACTTTGTTGAGGAGCAGGTGAGAAGACGTGGGCGGGGAGGTGGAGTGGCTGTGGTCTATAAAAATAACTTCTCCCTTACCAGGATCCTTGTGATAAGTCTGACCATATCGAATGTGTGTCCTTAAGTTTGAGGACCAGGGATAGACTAGGACTCTTGTTGGTATACCGATCAGCCCACTGCCCAAGAGAGTCCCTAACTGAGCTGATGGACTTGGCATTGGAGTCTCCCAGGCTTTGTAGTGGTAGGGGTCTTCAGTGTTCGCTTCAAGACCAATTTGTCTCAAGCGGCTCAGGAATTCATAGCAGCCATGACAACTATGGGCCTATTAGGGGTGTGCACAGAACTGTATAGGGAGGTTCAGTTTGAATTCAAGCCAAAGTGCCGTTCCAATCTGAGTTGAACCAGCCGCCAGCTAAGTTTGTCTGGTTGAACTGGTTCGGTGGTTCAAGGGGGCTATGCTTGTAAAGCAGAATCCAGTGAGGATTCCCCTTTACAAGCACAGATGTGGGGGGGATCCTTCTAAAGCCCTTACTGGTCTGGCAGTGATTGTACCACCGCTCCTAGAGGGCTCCCAGCGCTACCCAGCAGCCCGCCCAGTGCAGTATATCAGAGCCACACTGCATGGCTGGATGGGCTGCTGGAGAGGGCCTAGGGGCCTCTAGGAGTGGCGGTACGGCCGCCAGACCAGTAAGGGCCTTGAGAAGCCTTAACAGGAAAGGTCGCCTAGAACCTGTTCAACCCAGCTTCTCGCACCGGTTCAACTGTGGAACTTCATGTCCGATACTCATGCAACCCCTAGGGGATGAACCATTTCCATCTTGTTCCATCCCCTCCTGCCAGCAGCTGGGTGCTTAGCATCCTCAAGAGCAATCACCCATTGTAAATATTCAATCTATCTAATGAACAGACCGGCCATCTAAGAGAAGAAACAATTTAGTTTTAAATGTGTATAAATTTTTAAATTCTTCATCCACCAACATGTAAAGTACAGTTAGCAATTACCATGACCTACTGAATAGGACATAATTCACTTTGACTGTAATGGAATCACATTTAGTTCCTTCTAATTTATTAAGATCTTAATAAACTTATTTTAACCATTCAAAGAAATCCTAAAATAAAGCCAGTGTGTTAAATAAGATTCATTCCCTGCAACTCTGCTTCCTACAGATACTGGGGAAGCGGTGGCAACCACTGGGGAACTGAAGCCCAAATGCGAAGAATGGGATTTTGAATGCATTATTCCCTGCCCATATCTTTTCACAGTGAATTAATAGATGTGGCAAACAGACACGCATGGCTAATTTTGATGGAAAGCACACTTCTGACTAACATATTGCAGACATTGTTCAAGAACAGTTCATCCTAGTTAAACTATCACCCCTAGGCTGCAGAACTGCTACGCTCAGATCAACTTGGGTTATCCGCCTCCTGTGAAAACAGAGAAACCCTGCAAGTGGTTTAGCTGCCCTAATAAGAGGGTTATAGATAATTTAATGCAGTCTGTAGTCAGGTTGTATCATTTCAGTGCGTTCTGTTTTCTGTATTATTTTTCTTTCTTTCTCTTTTAATTTTAAAAATCCAGAATCCCTAAAAATCCAGCAGAGTTTGAAGTGCATCCAGTTACTGAAAATCCAATCCTATGATCAGCATTTATGAGGACTGTGCCCCCTTATTAAACGCTGATTGTAGGATTGTCCTATGTCAATATAAGACCATGAGCTGGCACATCTAGGTTGTGTCACAAGCGAAATCATACTACAGATTGGCAGAACTATTATGCAAAAACACCATCTTCAGAAGACTGGCTACAAAACTAAGAGTGAGGTAGGGGTGGTTGGGAGTGTGGATGACTCAGCCACTCACTCAACTAGAGTGAGCTGTCCAGTCCACACAGGTGGCTTCTCTTGGCCTTGAGTATGTGTTACAAAAACATGAGATTGAATGATTGAGTCCTAACACTCCTTAGCTGGATGGGAAGAAAGGAAGGGCAGATTAAATTATTAAAACAGACAATTTTCTTTTCATAACACAGCCTGTATGAATTCATTATTATTCATTGTGTTACCCATCTTTCAGCCAGGTACTCTACTTACACACACACACACACACACACACACACACACACACACACACACTGAACCCTCAAATTATTAGTCAGTTACATGGCAAACTTTAGTCACACTTTAAGGGCATTCACATGACCAGCCAAAATGGGGTAGAAGCAGGAAAACCCGGGTTAAAAACCGAGGCTCCTGCAGAGCCACAGGAACCGCTCCACCCCGCTGCTCCAGAGCAGGGCTACTCTATTTTGTTTCCTCCTTAGTGTTAACCAAGTTAAGAGGGGGAAAGCCCTATGTTACCTCACAGCCCCAATTGTGTGTGTGATTGGGGCTGTTTGCAGCTGTTCCCAGCAACCCAGCTCCCTTCTAACCATCGAGTGCTGCCTATAGAGTGGCCAGGAAGCTGGGAGCTGCTGCACTGACGCAGGCAGCCTCTCCGGTGCCTGTGCAATGCATTGGGGGATACTGGAGGACTTCCTCCTCCAGATCCATACTGCAGAGATCTCTGCTGTGCCAATCGTGTGGGTAGGTGGCAGAGCACAGGCGAGGCTTTGTTTGTGTGTAGGGGGGAAGGTAGGTATAATCCTACCTTCTTCCTAATCCCAAGGATTTTGGTCGTGTGCACAACCTTCTTGACAAACAAATTTCTGGCAACTGTAAAAAAAAAAGTTACCAAAAAAACGTTGCTTTGTTCCCCCACCCTTTCCCTCTCCGGCAGCCTTTCGATTGTTGTTCTGCCCTCCCTAATTGCTCTGTCGCTGAGCAGCTGGACCAAACTTGCCCCTTTAGGTGAGTGAGAGTCACTTGAGGATTCCCCCCCACTTTCTGGCCCTTAAAAAGGTGGGCTGAGAGTTGAGGCCAATGGATTATTTTTGGGTCCTAGAAGGAAGATCCTTCTTCATTATATTGTTGTTGTTGCCTAGTAATTGGCTGTGCCTGGTACAGGTACAGATGTCTTGGGTTGTTCAAAGATGGGGAGGCGGGGGACAACTCTGGGACAGCTCTTCCAGATAGATATGGTGCTGGTAGGTCAGTGGGCTGTTACAAGGGAAGGGAACTCAGAAATAGGCCTACCAACTGTTTGACCTTGGAGAGCAGTGCAACTATAGGCCTACTTCAAGTGGTTTCTAGACCAATGCACGATGCTGGTCACATGCTCGATTAGGTCTTTTGTTCTGATTAGGGTGATGTTCCATGGGTGGGGACTCCTGTCATCTCCCCATTGTCATGGACGGATCACCATCTTATTAAGGTAGGACGTGCAGCCACAACCCACCTCTGCAGGGGCAAAGGACCCATTAGGTTAGTCCACCCAAGAAGGATCCAATAAGATTCCAAGGAGACTTGGAAGGGTTTGGAGTTGGCTCTGCTAATGATTCTGTTGATGCTATGGTGCAAACATGGAATAATGAACTAACTAGAGTGTTAGACACAATTGCTCCTAAGTGTCCTCTCTGACCTGCTTCAAAGTTAGCATGGTGTTCAGAAGAACTACGGAAGCTGAAGTGGCGAGGTAGACTAGAGCACAAGCGGAGGAAGACTCAGCATAAACCCAACAGATCACAACACAGCGCACTTAAGATGTATGCTCCGGTAGCATGAGCAGCAAAAAAGCAGTTCTTTTCTGCCTGCATTGCTTCCACAACTTCACGCCCTGCTGAGTTTGTCTAGGGTTGTGAGGGCACTAGTTTATAACCCCCTCCCTTGAATTTGAAACTGGAACCATCAGTCACTCACTGTGATGTTTTGAATGATTTCTCTGCGGATAAAATCTCTCGTATTCGGGCCGAACTGGATCCCACAGTTATTGCAGAGTCTGTTGTAGAGGTGTCACTTTCAGTTTGTGACTGCTGAAGTTTTGGACAAACAGCTTTGGACTATGAGTACTACAACCTGTTATCTTGACCCTTGCCCAACTTGGCTTATTTCATTTGGTAATCATATTATCAGAGAGAGTCTGGTAAATATTATAAATGCTTCTCTGAGGGAATGCAGGATGCAGCGTTCCCTCTAAGGTGTGTGTGTCTGCATGCACTCACTTTTTTTTGTCAGCTCAGTTAATTTTAGATTGTGCTCAGGCTGAATCAGGAAGGTCCCACTAGGAATGCACATGTGCACAGACTGCCTTGATACTGCCACTCAGAACAAAACTCTTTCCGCACACAAATGAAAAAAATTAGAGAGAACACTAGCAGGATGCCTCCTTGTCTTAAGAAGGCTATTATTAGACTCTGTTTGAGGAAACCTGCATTGGACCCCTTGGTGTTGGCGAATTACAGAACCATTTCTAATCTTCCATGATTGAGCAAGGTGATTAAGCGGGTGGTGACCTCTAAGTTCCAGGCAATTTTGGATGATGCAGATTATCTAGACCCATTTCAAACTAGCTTTGGTGTGGGCTATGGGGTTGAGACTGCCTTGGTCGGCCTGATGGATGATCTCCAACTGGCTATCGATAGAGGGAATGTGACTCTGCTGATCCTTTTGGATCTCGTGATGGCTTTCAATACCATTGACCATGGTATCCTTCTGGGTCTCTTGAGGAGGGGGTGGGATTGGGTGGCACTGTTTTACAGTGGTTCTGTTCCTACCTCTCTTGTAGATTCCAGATGGTGTCATGTGCAAAGCAAGAGTTAAAGTGTGGAATTCCAGAAGGCTCCATACTGTCTCCAATTCTTTTTAACATCTACATGAAGACACTGGGAGAAATCATCAGGGGATTTGGTGCAGGGTGTTATCAATATATTGACGCACCCAAATCTATTTCTTCATACCAACTTCATCAGGAAATGGTGCAACCTCCCTAAATGCCTGCCTGGAGGCAGTAATGGGCTGGATGAAGGATAACAAACTGAAGTTGAATCCAAATAAGATGGAGGTACTGACTGTGGGAGGTCAGGACCTGAGAGTTGGTTTAGATCTGCCTGTTCTGGATAGGAAGACCCTCAAGACATACCCTCTGAAAGATCAGGTACATAGCTTGGGAGTGCTCATGGATCCCAAACTCTCTCTGGTTTCTCAGGTTGAGACAGTGGCCAGGAGAGCTTTTCATCAGCTTTGGCTGTTAGTTACACCTATTTTTGGAGGTAAATGATCTTAAAACAGTACTCCATATGCTGGTAATTTCTAAGTTTGATGCACTCCATGTGGGGCTGCCTTTGTACGTAGTATGGAAACTACAATTGGTACAGAATTTGGCAGCCCGATTGGTCTCTGGGTCAACCTGAAGGGACCATATAACACTGATTTTGAAAGAATTGCACTGGCTGCCGATATGTTTCCCAACGAAATACAAAGTGCTGTTTTTCACCAATAAAGCACTTAATAGCTTGAGTCCAGGGTACTTAAGAGAGCACCTGTCATGAACCCTGTCACCTACTAAGATCATCTGGAGAGGTCTGGTTAAGATTGCCAGCTTGTTTGGTGGCAACCTGAGATTGGGACTTCTCTGTAGCTAACCTGGGGCTCTAGAATATGCTCCCTGTCAAAATAAGAGCATCTCCTTCTCTGTTTGTTTTTAGGAAGACCCTCAAGACATACCCGTTTCCTCAGGCTTTTAAGTGAATTTTAGTGTTTTTAATGTGTCTTATCTTTTGAGCTTGTTTCGTGAATTTTAACTGGTTTTATATCCGCTGTGTTTTTTAACTTTGAACACCACCTAGAGATACATATATCAGGTTATGGAGAAATATAATAGAAATATGATAGATAAAAGAATTGCCTTCACCTTTACACTTCTCTCTTTCTCTTTCAGTAGCTCTTCCATTCTGGTTGCTTTTTCTTCTAAACTCATTGCTTGTTCTCTCATAAATTTCAGTTTATTTGAAAGACCATCATTCTGGTCCTTAATAAAGATCATCCTAAACAGGGATTTATGTGGTGAAAAAGAGGAGAGAGATGGTTATACACAGATTGATCAAAAGCTGTTGAAGCAATACAGAATCAACACTCCTAACACAACTCCTCAAATTTAGCTCAAGTACATGTTACAGTAGAAAACACTATGTATACTAGTTAGGACCTTCTTGTTATCTAGGAAACATCCCAAATTCCAGCCATTATTTTGATTTTTTTTTAATGACAAAAAAATGAGATGTTAAATTAGATGGTTTGATCTCATTACCATATCATGCATTAAGATATTAATCAGACAAGTCATTTGAGGCTTTATTAAAACTGCAATCAAGAGATGGGTTTCCTCATGGTCAGCACACCAACCATTCTAGGGAAGTGGGTGGGGCATTGCAATAAAGATAGGTGATCCACCAACTGGCGCAGAGAAGGGAAAATGAGAGAGAGAAATAGTAGGCATGGAGATGGAGGGGACATTATTCAGGCCACACTGAGCCATGTGCTAGACCATATCCCAAGCAGCTATCTCTAAATTTCCATTCAGTTCATGTATATGGCTTTCTTCTGAGGACTGTCAGCCAATTGTTCTTATAAACATGAAGAGAATACACCCATTAATGACTTCAACAATCGTAAAGTGGCCATCACTGTGAACCTGTCCATGCTGTACTTGTTCAGCATCCTAAAAATCCTAGCTTCCATCATTGTTATTAATGTATTTAGAACAAATTGGTTTTTTTTAAAAAGTACACTAGCAACCACCTCACTATTTAAAATCCCTACCTTGAAGTTTTGTCCTGAATTTCCTTCTTAAGATTAGCTACTAAGTTTCTCATAGATTCTAGTTCAGAAGCAGTTCCATCCACAGTAGCTTTCAACGTGTCCAGCTAATAATTTAAGTGAATTTAAAGACAACATGTGAACGTATGAGTGATTCAAAGCACTTTAGGCATTTATAAAGTTCCTGTTTTCAGGCACTTCCCTGCCCCTTCCAAATACACACCACAGTAGTATCTGCATAACCCTCATAAGAGCAACAAAATGTTATTTTCTTGTTTTCTAAAAAAAAAACCCCAGTAGTTATATAGATTACTGTGATACAGAAAACCTAGAATGCAAAAAACTTATTTTAGTTAAGTACCCCTTTCATCTATATCTTTCTGCTTTTAATTTTATGTACATTTTCCAACTGGTTGCCCATTCAAAACCATTTTGCTCAAGAAAAAAAGATGGAATTGTGCTTTAGCCTGTGCAGTGTTGACCTTGTATCAGTCTATGAGGACTCCATGACTCCCGGGTACATATTCCTGGCAATGAACGGGGCTGTTGCAGGGAGCAGAAAGAACTAAAAATCACCTCCTGATCCTCTGCTCAGCACGCTACACTGTGGGGCAAACCTGCAAAACAGCTAGTATACGAGCTCCCTGTGATGGCAGAGCTTTTGCTCCATGCTTGTAGGGCTGAAGAGAATGTGGGCCACTGACCATTCAAACCGTTTTCTCACAATAAGCACTGAAGGGAAATGAGGTGCTTTCACTTATAGGGGAATCTCATTTTGCATCCAGCTCTAGAAATTTGTCTCCATTTCTGTAGGGCTGCGGAGCATAAACTATGCTGCATGGCAACCTGACTGAGATTACAGCATAATTCTGCTACTTTGATACAGGCAGACATTTTATTCCCAAGTGACACTAAATTGAGAGATTATGAATACTGCACATGCCAGTTTCAGTATTCGTTGTTACAATGTTAAATTACCTCATCCTGGAGCTGAGTTCGATTTGCCTCCTCTTTTTGATAATCTAGTCTCAGTTTGGTAGCTTGTCGATCGGCTACACCAATTCTCTTTTCGTACTCCACATTATTGCCACTCTCATTTGCCAGAAACTGGATCTTGTCTTTAAGCACGCTTTCTTTTGCTCGGATTGCCCTTCTTGCCTGTGCTAACAGCTAGCCATAAAAATGAAGCATGTTTACATGAAGCATGTTTAACAGCACAACCTGTTCAACAACCCCGTAACCACCAAAATGGATGATGAAGATGGATGAGTGTGTGAGTGCACGCATGCACAACATATTGTAACAGTTCACTATGATACATTATAGAATAAGACAGGCTATAAAATAAAACTCAGTTGTAAATAAGAGCAGAAGTGTAGATGCATACATGGTTCAGCTCATTAGTACATGGAAGTCCAGATGATATTCTATATCAGGGATTCTCAACGTGTGGGTCCCCAGATGTAATTGGACTTCAACTCCCATAATTCCTACCAAAGGCCACTGGGGCTGGGGATTATGGGAGCTGAAGTCCAATCACATCTGGGGACCCACACGTTGAGAAACCCTGTTCTATATCTTAATATAGGTAGATATGTCGGCAGTGCAATGCACATATTAACTCCAACTCTCAGCAAAAATACTCTTTATTGTGCAAAATTTCTTATACCTTTAAGAAAGCAAAACAAAATGGTTTACCAAAGCACACTGATCTATTTCTTGATCTCTTTTCTGCATTTGTTCTATGGTGCTTTCCCACTGTCTGATAAGTTCTTGTCTTTCATGATGAACCCTGCGGAAATCTTCAGCTGCTTTATCTAATTCTATCTGTAAAGAGATGTGGGATCCACTAGTAAAACATTTGAGATATAAGAAATGCTTACAATACTGCTGCATAATTAATTTTCCAACTGATCTGTGGACAAACCTGAGCAGCTAAGGTTTCTGTAAGCTCGTTGTCAAGAATTCTGCGTTTCTGATTAAACTGTACGGTCAGCATTTCTATCTGTAGAGTCAACACCTGAAATGAAAGGGTAATGAAACTTACTATTCTTTTAAACACTGAACATTGATCAAGTACAATTAGGATTTACCAAAGTATTACAATTTCTATATTTTAAAAAACAATGAGACACCAAGTTCTTATAATCCTAAACCTAGGAGGAACCCAAAGGTTTATCTAGTCCAGCTACACAGAGCTCTATGTTATGTATTTCTTAGAATAAGCAGAACATTTTGTCCAAATATCCAAGTCAATTTACTGTATGCCTCATAGTAAGAGTTAACATTGGGCTTTAATACTTAGGAAAAATAGTTCTAGTAGTGCAAGAGAGTATTTAAGGTATGTGTCCTAACCGATTGCACAGCTGATTTCCCAACACACACACACTTCTTATTTATTTATCATGTTTTTATACTGCCTGATATCTACATCTCTAAGCGGTGTACAAAATTTTAAAAACACAGAATACACAAGACACAATAAAAAGTACAAAACAGTTATTAAAACAAATTATTAAAATTAATTCTAATTAAAAGCTTACAAGAACAGGAAAGTCTTGAGGATCTTCTTGAAAGCAAACAGAGAAGGAGATGCTCTTATTTCAGTAGGGAGCATATTCCAAAGCCCTGGGGCAGCCACAGAGAAAGCCTGGTCCTGAGTCACCACCAAAGGAGCCAGTGGCAACTGGAACTGGAACTCTCCAGAAGATCATAAAAGGTGGCAGGGTTCATGACAAAGGAGGCACCCTCTTAAATAGCCTGGACCCAAGCCGTTAAGGGCTTTATAAGTAATAACTAGCACTTAGTTTTTCACCCAGAAAAATATTGGCAGCCAGTGCAGTTCTTTCAAAACTGGTATTATAGTTTTGTCCTTCGTGTTGTCCCAGAGACCAACCTTGCTGCCACATTTTGTACCAATTGTAGTTTCCGGACTACATACAAAGGTAGTCCCACATAAAGTGCATCACAGTAGTCAAACCTGGAGGTTACCAGCATACGGACCACTGTTTTAAGGTCATTTACCTCTAGGAATGGACATAGCTGACATATCAGCCAAAGCTGATAAAAAGCACTCCTGGTCACTGTCTCAACCTGGGAAACAAGGGAGAGCTTTGTGTCTAGGAATACTCCCAAGCTACATACCTGATCTTTCAGGGGGAGTGTAACCTCATCCAGAACAGGCAGAGCATACTCATATGGATTCAGTCTCAGTTTGTCATCCCTCATCCAACCTATTACTGCCTCCAGGCAGGCATTTAGGGAAGATGTGCCATTTCCAGATGAGGTTGGCATGGAGAAGTAGATCTGAGTGTCACCAGCATATTGATAACACCCAGCACCAAACCTCCTGATGATCTCTCCGAGCAATTTCATGTAGATGTTAAAGAACACTGGAGACAGTATGGAGCCTTGTGGAACAACAGTCTCCAAGTGACACAATTTGGAATCTACCAAACAGTGCCACCCAATCCCACCTCCCTCAGGCAGTCCAGAAGGATACCATGGTTGATGGTATCGAAAGCTGCAGAGAGATCCAAAAGGATCAACAAAGTCACACTCCCTCGGTCGATAACCAGTTGGAGAGGATTCATCAGGCTGAACAAGGCAGTCTCGACCCCATAGCCCAGATGAAAGCCAGTTTGAAATAGGTATAGATAATCTGCATCATCTGCCTGGAGCTGAGAGTCCACTACCTGCTCGATCACCTTGACCAACCATGGAAGGTTAGAAACAGGTCTGTAATTAGCTAATTTCTTCTCAGAAATTCCTTGAAATCATTTTGACGCACTGAAAACAAGGCATTTCCTATGGATCAAACAAAGGATGTGCACAAGCCATCCGTGCAGGCATGGGCAGGGAGCAGCTCCCTTAAGCAGCAGGTAAGCAGGTCCTTACCTGCTCTGCTGCCCCTCCACCATTTTTCTGAGAGTGGCACTCACTCAAGCAAAGGCCATGTGCAGCTGCAGCGCTGTTCCCAGCAGCCTGCGTGGGCCGCGGCAGCACACACATGGCCAGTGCACATGCACGACGCCCATGTGCATGCCAATGCCACACGTGTACACTGCAGGGAACAGTGCTGCAGCTGTACACGGCCTTTGCTTGAGTGTGCACGCACACTGAAAAGCAGCAGAGCAGTAGCAGAGCAGGTAAGGACCTGCTTTTCTCCTTAAGGGAACTGCTCTCCGCCCCACCAAACTGGTTCGGCTGCGGGTGCCTGAGCTGGTTCGGCGCTTCCCAAAGGAGGTGCCAAACCAGCTCATGCACATCCCTTAGCCAAACCAGGTATGACTCATAAAACATATGGCATGTGACTCTTTTTTGTTTTACTTTCCTGCATCTCTGGGAGGCTCCAAATTTGATCAGAGCAGCAGCATGGTGAAGTGCTTAACCCTTTCCCTATGGGTCACTTTCTCAATCAAAACCATGCCTCTTCTTGCTTTTTTCCTCACAGGGGAAAACTCCAAGGAGCTCAGGGTAGTGTACATTGTTCTCCCTGCTCCATTTTATCCTTGCAACAACTCCATGAGGCAAGTTAGGCCAAGGCACCCAGTGAACAAAGCAGCTGAATGGGGATTTGAGCCCAGCTCTCCACAACTCTAGTCCGAAACACTAGCCATTACATCCCACTGTCTTGTAAAACGTAGTAATATGGATTTTCTGCTAAAAACACATGACTTTTTTTAAAAATATATATATATACATACTCGTAATTTGCCATCATCTTGCTGTACATATTTCTGGATCGTAACAGCATCATTGTCTTTACGAGCGGACTCTTCCAACCAAGCCTCCAAAGCTTGTTGGTCCCAGTTCATTTGACATCTTAAGGTTTCCAGCTTCTGAGTCACTTTGAAAATGTTATTCTAATAATGGAAGAAAAAGGAGGGAATTCAGAAGACACAATTAAAATCCGTACAAAATCATATTCATACAAGATTGGCATGCCTCTTACATTTACAACTACATTTGCTCAGCCAAGGCTACAACCTGCAAACATCCTGAGCTTAAACAATGCTAATAAGCTTTGTATATTGTGCAGTCTTCCATCTCTTTTCTTACAGTAATCTCAAATCCTGCTGAAGTGAATGACGTTATCTGAAGGCCGTGAATGATGCCTTAGAGGGTGATGGGCCCCTTTTGTGATAGCTTGTTTTTATGACAGAGGGTGAACATCTTGGAAAGACGTTGATACCTATTACTGCTTCCAAGAAAAATAAGAGGGCTGGCAAGCTGCTCTTAAATCATTGCTGTATCTGTGTCTTTTGCGGGAGGTAATAACGTATTTTATTTATTATGACGGGGATTCAAAGACCTGCTTATGAACATAGAAGAGGCTTGTGCTAGCCCAACTGAATGTTGTACTTCTTTGAGCAGTTGACTCATATCACTAACTGCTTTGGAATCTGTGCTTGATTTTAGTTTGCAGGACTGCTGTTCAAGAAAAATCAAGTCTAAAGATCTCTTGGCCTCATGAGATGAACTTTGTAGTTCTTTGGAGCCTAGTCTGCATTTTTATCTCAATTAAGTTTTTTAAAGCCCAGGACAGGTTACAACAAAAATCGTAATATTGTAAAAACATTTACAGCTAAGATAAAATATCAGGATAGCATACTAATTTTAAGTATAAAGCTATCTGCTGCCCAAGATCCATGCCCAACACCAAGCGTGATGAAAACACTGTCTAAACTTGGGGGGAGGGGATAGGAACAAGACCTTCCAAAGGTTCCCCCGCTCCAAGGTAAAATGGGGCAGTTACAGATTACAGGAAGAAAATGCCTTCCTTCCCTGATATATTTAGAAACACAAGTGATAGGCCATTTGCACACCTGTTTCTAATATGGTTGCATACAGTGATTTGGTACTAACTCAACAAATGTAAGCAAGAATGTAAATGCAGATTTGGCATTAGCCGTATCAACCTGAAAGTGGAGTATGCATGTCTGGCAAAAGAGCAAGGAAGAGAGCAGAAGACAGCATAGCATTCCTAACTTTGTTTAGGAGATCAGGCAGTATTACGTCTGTACTAGCCCAATGTGGGAAGTGAGATAATACAACTGGAAGGGCAATATCCTTTAATAATAACCAATAAGTAACCTAGAAGCTGACCCAATAAAAAGTACTGCATTACTGTCTTTCAGCAGTTGCTTGACTGCAAGCAAAACTAAAGAAACAAGAAAGAATTGATCTCACAGTAAGAAAATATATAATCATTTTTATTTTGTTTAAACCAACTTTTAAGAAGTGGCAAAACTTTAGTATGCGCAGGAACGACTGCTGGCACTGCGAGTCAAGCTGCTTGTTATATATAAGCCCACGTAACCATAGCCTGGCAGCTTTTTAAAAGCCACTTCAGGAGGAAGAAACTGTAAGCAGTGGAGAAGCAGCAGGGGAAAGGGGGAGCTTAACATTTCCCTTGCCTGCAGTCCTATTTTAGTCATTTAAGAGATTTAATATCTAGCCCTTTAGACAAACAATCTCACAAGCTGGCTTACAAAAATAAGGTACAAAATGCAATAAAAGGCAATCCAGTAACAACATCCATACACAAAGAGGCTGTTCTCATGAGCAGCCAAGACAGGGCTCAAGCAGCCAAGCCTGAGAGAACCGCCAGGAGCCACATGGCTCCTGGCGGCGCCTCGGCAGCAAACCAAGCTGTGAATCCTGGCTACTAAATGAGATTAAGGGAGCGAGTGCTCCTTAACCCTGTTTAACTGGCCGTGTGTCAGCGCCAGCTGCTTTCAGTCGGCACTGAGATACTGAGGGGCACCTGCCTGTCGCCAGGGGGATACCCACAATGCACAGTGCACTCGTGCAGTAATACATTGTGAGATTTCTGTGGTCCGGGACGACGCACCCCAGCCCTCACAACTCCATGTGGCCTGGGATAGCCGTACATCATCTGGGTGTGCGATCTGCACACCCAGCAACTGGGACCCAGTTGTCTGTGGGGGAGGTAAGCTTCTGTAACCTTCCTCCCTGCACATCCTCCCACAGACTGATCATGAGAAAGGGCCCAAAATCTTCAACAGCCACAACAGATAAGAAGCCAGCAGCAATTACAGAATATTAAGCTACATCAATTGAAAGCCACATTTTTAAAAGATACATTTTAATGCCTTTTCTAAACCAACTAAGGTGTAGCCTGGCAAATATCCCAGTGAGGGAGTTCCATTACTGCAGTGCCACCACTGAAAAAGCCCCTTTACTGGTCACTGTCAAATGTACATAAAATGTTGGGCCAGAGAGCAGGACTTGCAAGGCTGATAAAACTCAGGCAGGTTCATAGAAGCACAGGGGGCAGTCCTCAAAACTGGGCTCAAAAGCAAACTAGTAACCAGTATCTCTGCTTCAGATCTCCTCCCAGAGTTTTTTCTCTCTTCATGGGCTTTTCACATGCATGTTTACATGTACTTTAGACATAGTAGACAACATCCAGATGAGTTAATCATGACTAAGCACCATTAAAATAAATCAGGCAAGTTAGTCATGACTAACTTAAGTCCCACTAATGAGACTTAGAGTGGGTTCACACATAACTCGGAACCTGAGGTTCCCCCAGCCTGAGATCTGGAGGGAACCTGAAGTTAGTGCTGCATACGATCACATATCTCAGTTTGCTGGAGGTAGCTGGGTTGAGTCAGAGGTACACCCCCTGTCTGGGCCTTGCAGCGAGGCCCTCGATGCAACCCACCCTGCCTTGTGCTGCTATTGGTCCAGATGGCAAAGGGGGCGGGCTTGCCTGGAACAAACCAGAAGTTCATGAAGAGCATTGGTTCAGACTTAATGTGCAACTCAGCAGGAGTAGAACATAAGAAGCTGCCATATAGCGAGTCAGACCATTGGTCTAACTAGCTCAGTATTGTCTACACAGCCTGGCAGCAGCTTCTCCAAGGCTGCAGGCAGGAATCTATCTCAGCCCTATCTTGGAGAAGCCAGGGAGGGAACTTGAACCTTCTGCATGCAAGCAGGCAGGTGCTCTTCCCAGAGCAGCTCCATCCCCTAAGAGGTATATTTTACAGTGTTCACATGTGGTCTCCCATTCAAATGCAACCAGGGCAGACCATGCTTAGCTAAGGGAACAAGTCATGCTTGCTACCACAAGACAAGCTCTCCTCTCTAAGCACTTGGTTTGGCAAGACAACTTCAAATCTTGGTTACACATCTCAGTATGAGGACCCAAGTGAAGCTCAGGATCCTGCCTTGATGTGGGTTCAGCCAGCAACCAACAAGTCTTTTATCAACTTAGCAAGTAGGTTCCGTGTTATGTGTGAACCCACCCAAAGTCATGATTAACTCATTTTAAATGTTGTCCATTAAGCACAGTTTGTCCTTAAGTAAACACACAAATTGCTAAGATCAATCATTTAGTACAAATCCATGGTTAGACCAAGAGAAGTGGATGGATAACCACTTTAACTATATATTGCTTTAAGATTTTAAAAAACAGCATAAAGATTTGCATTATTAAGACAGTGTAGAAAGAAGAGCAGCAGGATTAGTAAATGTTCCCATGTAATATCTTTCATTTAATTAAGCAACACTGCTCACTGCAAAAATAGCAGTGGAAATAGATTCCCTCTTTGGCAAGATATTGTTAACATATATGATGAAATATACTTCTTGAATCATACTTCTTGACTATTTTTCTTCTCTCTTAATGAAACCATCTCATTCTCCAGTCTTTGAATCTCACTTTTCAGGCGCCCCACTTCTCTCTCTGCTAGGGCTTTAAAATGCTGCTCAGTTTCAATTTCATTCTCTCTGGCTCTGAAAAGAGACTAAAAAGAAAGTTTGCAAGGTTAATGAGCACAGATAATTAACTGGCATATTTTGTTTGTTTTGCTTTTCAAAAGGGAATTATAAAGTTAAAAATGGATTTAAAATTATAAAACAAAACTAAGGATTTCCACTGGTACTGTATGAATATAGACCAACTCTATCAACAGGTATTTAGACTATAAAAGGTATAGATTTTGTATCAGAAGAGATCCAACATTCTCTATCAAACCAATTTTCTATAGGTAGCTATCTTAGTGACACAAAATTCTTAGATGAGATTTTGAATCCATTATTTTGCTATTCTGTAGCCCAGAGAGGAACAAGAATAATTATACTATATTCACATAGATCCCTCTCATCGGTTTGGAACTTGTTTGATCCAGAAAGCATGCCTTCAGTGAAGGTCTTACTGTTTTGAGCTGATATATGATTAGCTAACAGTTATACAGATAATGTTATATATTTTTCCAGATAAAATATCCCATCTTGTACATTGTTCAATAAGGTTATGTATATAGATTGTTAATCAACATATATTTTATGGGGTGTTAAATTTAGCCCATTACTAAGGGGCAAACTACACATTATTAAGCCCATCATCAGTGCTGACTGGCTTAGCATTTCTTTTAAAAATAACAGTTAGATTGGCTCCCCTGCAGATCAGGACCAGAAGGAAAAAAGCTTCAATTCTGCCTCCCCCCACCCCCCGCATCATGGTCCTGATCTGATTCCAAATCTCCTCCACAGCTGCCACTTGACAAGGAAAAAAGTTACTGTTGGCACCTTTGGACCTGCAGCAAAGGGTAGGATTGAAAACTGGTCTTGTGGTAGCAAGCATGACTTGTCCCCTTAGCTAAGCAGTGTCTACCCTGGTTGCATATGAATGGGAGACTTGATGCGTGAGCACTGCAAGAGATTCCCCTCAGGGGATGAAGCCGCTCTGGGAAGAGCAGAAGGTTTCCAGTTCCCTCTCTGGCATCTCCAAGATAGGGCTGAGAGAGATTCCTGCCTGCAACCTTGGAGAAGCTGCTGCCAGTCTGTGAAGACAATACTGAGCTAGATGGACCAATAGTCTGACTCAGTATATGGCAGCTTCCTATGTTCGTATGGTGGCTCAGTGGGGAAATGCTTGACTAACAAGCAGAAGGTTGCCAGTTTGAATCCCCGCAGGTACTATATTGGGCAGCAGTGATATAGGAAGATGATGAAACGCATCGTCTCATACTGCGTGGCAGAAGGCAGTGGTAAACCACTCCCGTATTCTTCCAAAAGAAAACCACAGGGCTCTGTAGGTGCCAGGAGTCAAAATCGACTTGACGGCACACTTTACCTTACATGCTTCTCCCACTGTGGTCGCAATCTGCAGAGAGTCAAATCCAGCTGCTATTTTGGAAAATGAAAGTTAAGCTAGTCAGCACTAATGACAGGCTCAACTCTATATAGTCTGGCCCAAAGCTCCCTTTTGGTTTCAAGGTATTTTAAATCCCTTTAACTCTTAAAAGCAAAAGATTATACCTGAACAATCAATGATCTTATTGTGCTTGTTAGTCATACAAAAATTTGCAGAAAGCTTATTTTCAAGTAAAACAATATGAGAAGGGGGAATTGCAGGCCCTACAGATAAAAAAAGTTTGTATTCAAGAAATACATAAACACATGCAGCTTCAGCCATTTGCATTTCTTTAGTTCAGAAAGTGAAGCTCTTGCACACATGAACATGATTAACATCCCTTCCTCTTTCAGGCATCTGATCCTACACGTTTACTCATAAGTTAGTCCCACTGAGCTCAATGTAACTTATTCACAAGTAATTGTTCACTGAATTAAAACAATGCATTGCAATCTTATGCTGTTTATTCAAAAGTAAATCCCACCATTCACTGATAGGTACAGTACATTCCTATGCATTCTTACTTGGAAGTAACTCCCATTATGTTCAATGGGGCTTATTCCCAGGTAAAGTTGTTTAGGATTGCAGCATTAAATGTGCTTCACCAACGCAAAAGGCTCAGCCATTTACCTGTGTCAAATTAAACTCCTGCCTGACGTTCTTCAAATGCCCCGTCATCGCTGCAATGCGGTCCTCATAGTCAGTCACCTGATTTTGCAAGTTTGCCTTTTCTTTTTGCTGCTTTCGCAGCTGTAAACAAAACATTCAAAGTATTAACCAATGTTTGCAGTAGGTAGCAAGTTCTTAACGTAAATATAAGCCATTTCCCCCATATTCAGCTTTCTCATCCTACCACACTTAGATTGAAGTGTAGGAGTGAAAGTGCAAAAATTGAAAAACTATAAAATTTTAAAATAGTCATCTCTATTTTTAAAAGCATTTTAATGTTATTGTTCATTGTAAACCATTTTTGAGCACAAAGTAGTAGAAAAGTGGTATAACATGAAAATAAATAAATAAATGTTATCCTCTTAGGTAATATTGTACTGAAGAGTACTGAATACAGGAGCTTTCCCAGACAGCAGGCTTTACCATGGCTTTACTGCACGTTCAAGGCATAATGGATACTCCGACACAGAAAGTGGGTTTTTCTACCCGGGACATAAATCAGACTAGGCTCCAATATGCAGGCGCGGAGCCTGACCACCAGCAGCCCGTGTGCGGTGGCAGGCATTTACAGGTGAAACTCGGAAAATTAGAATATCGTGCAAAAGTCCATTAATTTCAGTAATGCAAATTAAAAGGTGAAACTGATATATGAGGCAGACGCATTACATGCAAAGCGAGATAAGTCAAGCCTTAATTTGTTATAATTGTGATGATCATGGCGTACAGCTCATGAAAACCCCAAATCCACAATCCCAGAAAATTAGAATATTACATGGAACCAAGAAGACAAGGATTGTAGAATATAGCAATATCAGACCTCTGAAAAGTATAAGCGCGCATATGTATTCAGTACTTGGTTTGGGCCCCTTTTGCAGCAATTACTGCCTCAATGCGGCGTGGCATGGATGCTATCAGCCTGTGGCACTGATGAGGTATTATGGAAGACCAGGATGCTTCATTAGCGGCCTTCAGCTCTTCTGCATTGTTTGGTCTCATGTCTCTCATCCTTCTCTTGGCAATGCCCCATAGATTCTCTATGGGGTCAGGTCAGGCGAGTTTGCTGGCCAATCAAGCACAGTACACTGTATACTTTTCAGAGGTCCGATATTGTTCTATTCTACAATTCTTGTCTTCTTGGTTCCATGTAATATTCTAATTTTCTGGGATTGTGGATTTGGGGTTTTCATGAGCTGTACGCCATGATCATCACAATTATAACAAATTAAGGCTTGACTTATCTCGCTTTGCATGTAATGCGTCTGTCTCATATATCAGTTTCACCTTTTAATTTACATTACTGAAATTAATGGACTTTTGCACGATATTCTAATTTTCCGAGTTTCACCTGTAACTCCCGAAGGAGCCACGTGGCCTCTTCGGGAGCTAGACTGGGCTGGCGCTGTGTGCGCAGTGCAGCCAAGAGCCTCTCCTGGCCGCGCCGCGAATGCAGTGGCCCTTTAACTCCCAAACGGCCCCTGTGTGTGTGTCAGGGGTGTGTGTGTGTCAGGGCTGTGAGGTGCAGCCCCTGACTGGGCACAGCCCGGGTTCTTTGAACCCATTCGCCCAATGGTGGCTCCGCCCCTGCCAATATGCAGGGGAAATCCCAATTGTGTAGGGAGTACCCTCTGATATGTTGCACGGACTTTAGAGTAAATCTGGCCAATATGTGAATGCACACACTCCATTCCAGTGGAGATATGAGATAAAAGTCCCCAGCTGGAAATGCTCCAGATGACCCTCATTATTTGCGGTCCTGGCACCCACAGTTTTGTGTATCCACGGTCAGCAATATAGACCCAACCTCATTATCCGCTGTTTAAAAAACAGGCAAAATTTGTGGTTCCTGGGTGGCTGGAACCAGCCGCCATTTTGTGGGTCATTAAAAAAAATATTCCTATGTTTTGTGGAAAATCAGAGGAATTGGGGGCTTGGGGGGCAGACATTGCTGGACAGCGGGAGACCTGAAGTGTATGGTACAGTACATACTCTCTCTTATTTCTGCTTCCTCCCCAATTTTTTTATCCTCAAAGAACCTAACCCTCCAATTCCCATTGACTCAAGGTTTTGTTATCCACAATTATAAGCCAGAATAGAACCACATGGATAACAAGAGACATCTGTAATCCAATCACACTCTGTGCAATAATGGGACAGAATTACATGTTATCCACAGAAAGGGTTGATTGCTCTGGGCATGCCCCGCTTCCAGTGTAAAAAATCATGCAGGTAGGCAGCCAGCAGAAATGTTTTGGTTCAGAGGAGCCTTGCATTCATTTATAGTTCATACATCACTAGTCACTTTGTTTTACTTAAATTTTTTCTATGCTTTTCTTAATAAAACAGACAAACTGAAAGTGGCTTACATCAAAATAAACAGCAAGATACCCAAACAAATTATAATTAATTCAAACGACACTGCAACAGAAACAAATCTATCCTAATAACCACTCCAAAAGGATCATCATAAAACAAAATCAACATCACAGAACCATATGCTACATGGCAAACTGGACACTACTCTTCTAGAAGAGGCACATTTTCACCTGGCATCAGAAGACCTACAATGTTGGCGCCTAACAAGTCTCCCTGGGAAGGGCATTCCAAATTGCTGGCACTGCCACTGAAAAAGCCCTGTTCCTAGTAGACACCCACAGAATTTCAGAAAGGGAGGGTACACACGGAGCGTTGAAGACAGGGTTCAAGGAGTATATAGGAACTGGTGGAAACAAGAGGAAGCCAGAGCCGACCGCAGAATCGGTGCAATATACTCCCGAACCAGCAACAGCTCTGTCTTCCCTAGAATGGAGGGGCGCAGCAGGGAACACAAAGGCGTGTCTAAAAAGGGAGCCCCAGCTTGGGAGGGAGGAGCGTCCCCCGCCCCAAGTCAAGACGCTGGGCGGTCTTCAGGACGGAGGGAACGCCCTCCCAGATCCCTGGAAATCCCTCCCAGGGAAGGGTGGGCGAGTGGGGGGTGAGGAAGACACACACACACCCCTGCACCAGGAAAGGGGTGTGCTGGTTTAGAGATCTTTGCGTGGCTCGGCCGGGGAGGCGGCAAAACTGAAGGGGTTAACCCCTTTCCAGGTGAAAATGGGAGCGTCATCAGCACCACCACCCACTCGCCCACCCATTCCAAGCACGTGTGCATGCTTCTCCATTGCCTCCCACGGGCCGAGAGGGGTCCATAGTAGGGTGGCTGGTGGTTGGGGGCGCTTGGAGGAGACTGGAGGCACCCGCGGCCTCCCCCCCCCCCCTTCTTGCTTTGCGACTGCAGAGTCCCAATAAAGCAACCGCGCAGGCAGAGAAGCGTTTCGGCATCCCCCACCGCCCGCCGGCCCCGCGGCTCTTGCCTCTTCCTCCAGAGCCTTGTTTTCCGCATTGGCCACGGGTATGGCGAACCCATCGTCCCAGTCGAGCTCGGCCAGCACCGAACTGGTGGAGCTGCTGCCGTCCCTCTGGCTCATGGCGCCCCTTCTGCGCTCCCCCAGCCGGCCCCAGCCTCCGCGCTAGCCGCCGCTGCAGGAAGAGCGGCCGCGCCGTTGGTTCCCTTGGCAACGGCCGCCGCCGCCACCAGCAGCGCGAGGCCTTGGCAACCGGCTCCCGGGCTCCGCTTCCACGCACACACCACCCTCCTCGCCACCGTGTGCGCACACGCCTGCAGAACTGGCTAGCGAAGGCGAACTGGCGAAGGGAGGCAGCTACCCTGCCCTCCCCCAAACCAGCGTGTGTGCAGCCCGGTTCTCTCGATGGCATTAGGCGTATGTGACCCTGTATGAGGCGGGGAAGAGGAAGCGCAGATACATCCCCCCCCCCTCTCGTGCCTGATTGAGTGATTAAGTGCCATCAAGTGGGTGTCCACTCTTAGCGACCACGTAGACAGAATCTCTCCAGGATGATCTGTCTTCAACTTGGCCTCTTAAGGTCTCTCGGTGCCTTCATTGCTGTCGTAATCAAATCCATCCACCTTGCTGCTGGGCGTCCTCTTCTCTTTCCTTCAACTTCCCCCAGCATTATTATTATTTATTTAAAATATTTATACCCTGCCCCTCCAGTGCACTACTACTCCAGGCGGCTCACAACAATACGATAGACACAGATACAATAAAAGTTATAAAATTAACTATTTTTTTAAAAAAAAATCAGATTAAAAACCACAATTATGGACTTCTCAAGGGAGCTGGGTCTTCGCATAAGGTGTCCGAAATATGATAGTTTGAGCCTGGTCATTTGTGCCTCGAGTGAAAATTCTGGATTGCTTTGTTCTATGATCCATTTGTCTTGTTTTCCTGGCTGTCCAGGGTATCCTCAATAGTCTTCTCCAGCACCAAAGTTCATGCCAGGCGATGGTGCCTTGTGACACTGCAATTCAGGGTCACCATTCAGACATTAGCCCTATTCACACATCAAACGCACGTACTTCTGCTACGATGGCTACTACTACTATTTATATACCGCTTTTTAACAAAAGTTTCCAAAGCAGTTTATAGAAAAATAAATGATAAATACATAAGATGGTCGTCTGCCCCCCAATGGGCTCACAATCTAAAAAGAAACACAAGGTAGACACCAACAATAGCCACTGGAGGGATGCTGTGCGGGGGTTGGCTAGGGCCAGCTAAATATAAGAGAATCATCACCACTCTCCCCCAGCTAAATATAAGAGATTCACCACTTTCGAAGGTGCCTCTTTGCTCAGTTCGCAGGGGTTGTATGAGTGTACAGACATCTGTACTCTTGTACCATATAATGTCTGAATAGGACTTTTCACATTTTTGTGTGATCTATCTATCTATCTATCTATTGTTAAATTTATATGCTGCCTTTCATTAAAACAATCCCAAGGCGATACACACAGAAAAATTCAAAGAAGACTCTAAAAATACACAATTAAAATATTAAGCTAAAATACAAAAACATGAATCTGACTAAAAAGTTTTAAAATACAAGCATAAAATAACCATACAAAATACAAGCAGTAATTTTTTATAGAAGCAGTATTTATTTACCTGCATTCATTTTAAAAGTGAACCTGGGTACAGGCTCCCTGAAATGAAGGATGCAAATTAGTGATGTGCACGGTCCGGAGAAGTCCGGACCGGCACCGAAGGGGGGCCTTGTTTTTAGGGCGGGGAGGGCTTGCTTAGCCCTCCCGCCTCCTTGCCCCCGCCAGCGCCCGTATTTTCTAGTATAGGGGCGCTGGAAACCAGCCGCCCCCCCCCGCCGCGGCCGCGGCGAAAGAGCCCCCAATGCCAGCCCTCCCTCCCTCCCAGCTAGCTGCCCGCCCACTCGCTCACCGCTCACCGGATAGGAAACGAGAGGAGCTCCGGCACAGAGCTCCTCTCGTTTGGAAGGCCTCCGGCAGAATGGTGTTTTGCGCGCGCGCGCATGCGCGCGCCGCAAAGCACACCGTTCGCCGGAGGCCCGGTCTACCCGCCGGGAAAGGGCCGGGTAGACCGGGCCTCCGATCGCTGGGTAGACCGGGCCTCCGGCGATCGGAGGCCCGGTCTACCCGGCCCTTTCCCGGTGGGTAGACCGGGCCTCCAGCGAATGGCGTGCTTTGCGGCGCGCGCATGCGCGCACGCGCAAAACACCATTCTGCCGGAGGCCTTCCAAACGAGAGGAGCTCTGTGCCGGAGCTCCTCTCATTTCCTATCTGGTGAGCGGTGAGCGAGCGGGCGGGCGGGCGGGCAGCTAGCTGGGAGGGAGGGAGGGCTGGCATTGGGGGCTCTTTCGCCACGGCGGCAGGGGGGCGGCTGGTTTCCAGCGCCCCTATACTAGAAAATACGGGCGCTGGCGGGGGCAAGGAGGCGGGAGGGCTAAGCAAGCCCTCCCCGCCCTTAAAGGCATACCCCCCCACCCGGACCCGAACCAGGCAGGGCCGGACCGGTCCGGCAGTTCGGCCATTCTTTGGAATGGCCGCCGGACCGGTTCGGGCACACCACTAATGCAAATAGGAAATATACAGCTACACCTTTGTACAACAGAACCTGTGAATAACTGTACTTCCTGAGAAGAAAATAGGGGTGACTTAAATGGTACAGCAGGGAAATAACTTGCCTAGGGAGCAAGAGGTTGCTGCTTCAAATCCCCACTGGTAGGGACATAGGAAGTTGTCATATACTGCCTAGCAGTGGCTTCTCCAAGGTTGCAGGCAGGAATCTCTCTCAGCCCTATGGACATAGGACGTAACCCCCCCCCATTACCTGATGTGCCTTGTAATTCCCCATCCCAGAGTTACAGTACCGCCTGCATATACTTTATAACCCTGTGGGTCTCTAAATCCTTGTGTGTAAATCTTTGTAGGTATATGACGTACAAACAACTACTTTGTATATAATTGTGCTTTGGCAACGTACTGTATGCTTTGGTAGTTTGTTGGTTCAATTAAAAAATCTTATCCTATTAAAAAAAATCTTGTCCTATCTTGGAGATGCTGGGGAGGGAACGTGGAACTTACATGCTCTTCTCAGAGTGGCTCCATCCCCTGAGGGGAATATCTTACAGTGCTCACACATCAGTCTCTCATTCATATGCAACCAGGGCAGACCCTCCTAAGCTAAGGGGACAAGTCATGCTTGCTACCACTAGACCAACATTCTTCTTATATGTGTCCCAGATTATTGCAAACACCTATATGGGTCAGCAGCGATATAGGAAGATGCTGAAAGGCATCATCTCATACTGCACAGGAGATGGCGATGGTAAACCCCTCCTGTATTCTACCAAAGAAAACCACATGGCTCTGCGGTCGCCAGGAGTCGACACCGACTCAACCTTTAAAATATATATCTATGCTTGCTGGGGAGGGAATTCATTTTTGTATATGCCTTTTTATGGGGCTGAATGGCTTTATGTCACCTAACTACCTCAAAGTCAAACTACACATTATGAGAAGCATAATTCTACCTGTCCATGCTTCTGTACTTTTTTTTTTTTAAGGAAATGTCATGAGTCAGTGCCTCACAACTACTACTGGCTCAAGGAGGGGGGAATTCACTGGTGATGACAGCTCAGTTCTGTTCCTGAGATTATCCTCCATCATCAAAACCTGAGCATCTCCATAAACTACTGAAGGACATTATGATGTATGTCAGCAGTCAGTGACCAAAGATAAGCATATTTTAGTTGTATATTTAACATTTCTTAAATGTTATTTTTTTTTCTTTTAAAAAAGGTTATCACCCTTTTTTATTTGGGAATATGGAATACCGTAAGTAATATCTTACAGCCAAAATTTCTTCCAGATTAAAGTTTGGTTCCCATGTGTATGGTGGAAGCAAATTCTAGGCTTCAAAGATGCATAGGCAACTGATTATCAGCTATTCACTGTACTCAGTTGTAGTACTCAGCAGACTCCTTCATACATTTTCAAATACAAATGCACATGGATAAAGGGCAGCATCCATGTTTAGTGTTCTATGTGAACAGCCTGCATGTGCAACCATGTGTGCACATGTTGTAACACTCCAAACAGCAACACATTCCCAGAACATGTGACCTAAGCAAACAATACACATGAGTTCATGGCTCTAAACATGGTATCATGATCATACAATAAACTAAACAGAAGTTTTTTTCTTTTTCTACATTTTTACTGCATATACTCAAGTTATTTGGGGGAACATCACACTTTAGAGCAGCTGAAGCGTTACATAGCAATCATATTTACCATAAGAACACCAGGATTTCCCAGAGGAAATAGCCACACATCCCTAATTATCTGTGCACACATGTGCGTAAGGTGTAACTCTCTAAACTGGTAGCAAACACAATTGCTTCATGAAGTGTGGAGTTATACTTAAGTGGCCTCCCTTGTCCATTGAAAAGCCATAGTAATTTTGCCTGGAAGGCCAGATGTGTAATTAAGGCAGTCAGGCTTTCATAAAAACTCTATGATGCTGGATGTATTCTGCCTCTGATACTATTTATAACTTGTAATCGACAGGGTTTTATTCTACGACTGTGACCTTTATTTGTTTTTTGGCTGGGGTTCTGTGCCTTTAAAACCTTCATAACAGACAGAATCTAGCAATTATGGGGAAACCCTCATCACTGAATTTCTGCCTGTCATGCAGCTCTTAAAGTTGCAGTACTCCTTTCAGGGGAAATGATGGCAATATGTTCAACCCACACATTTGCAAATCAAGTGAACCATAACTTTACAATGCTCTCTTGTCCATCAAAGCACCTGGGAACTTCCCACTGTCTGGGAAAACATGGCATTAGAAACTATCAAGACTAATTTGATTCATGGTTCCTTCCCAGCTTGAAAATGGAACAAATATTCCTAGCATGTGCTCCAAGTTCATATATAGAAGATGCATTATTCCAGCAGATGGTGCTGCATGTCTGTATATTTCAATGGGTTGAATTTAAATAAATAAATAAATAAATAAATAAATTCATCAATCTGCCTCCTAAAGAGTAGCTTTGTATTAAAACAACAAATTCAAAAGGTTTTTGCTAGTTTTACTTCCATATTACTTCCATATGGAAACAAAGTCAAAGGCGTTATTGTGAATAAAATACCATAAACGACAATTTAGTATCTTTTTGCAATGAAAGACTTTAGTGGTCTTTCATTTTTTAAGCTGTTGTGTCATTTTTTCTTATTCAAGGTTCCTATGCCTTTTAATAGCTGTGTGAGAGGAAGATATTAATCAGTTGCTGCTTTTCCTAACACAGGGATGTTCTGAAAGGAAAAGGATCTTGCTTGTATCTGATGAATCTCTGTTTGTCATTCAGATGTGAAAGGCACAGGTGCCCTACCTGAAAGAAAGGGGAAACCTAAACTGCTTCATGTCCTTTTATTAGCCTACTTTCCAGTAGGCTTATGAGATCACCCGACATTCTGTGTGTGTGTCCCCCTCTATCAATTTCGCAATGCCTGGACTAATATGAACCAAAATGGGTATAGTTGTAGGGACACACAGGGACACCTCATTGGGTCGGACCTCAATGGCATAGTTTGTGATGATGTCATTCACCCCAGTTCAAGATGGTGGACATGTAAACTTTTGAGACGCAAGTGGGCTAACTTGTGAACCGCCTAACCGATTTGAACCAAATTTGCTACAGCTGTAGGGGCACATGGGGAAACCTCACTGGCATGGTTTGTGATGATGTCATCTACCCCAATCCAAGGTGGTGGATGCGTGAATGTTTGAGGCGCAAGTGGGCTAACTTATGGACTGTCTAACCGCTTTGAACCAAATGTGGTACAGTTGTAGTGAGTGACACACAGGGACACCTCAATGGCCTAGTTTGTGATGATGTCATCCACCCCAGTTCAAGATGGCGGACATGTGAACATTTGACATGCAAATGGGCTAACTTGTGGACTTTCTAACCAATTTGAACCAAATGTGGTACAGCTGTTGTGAGTGACACACAGGAACACCTCAATGGCATAGTTTGTGATGATGTTATCCACCCAATTCAAGATAGCAGACATGTGACCTTTTGAGGTGCAAGTACACTAACCTGAGGACTATCTAAGCAATTTGGACCAAATTAGGTACTGTTGTAGTGAGTGACACACAGGGACACCTCAATGGTGTAGTTTGTAATGATGTCATCTACCCCGATCCAGGATGGTGGACGTATGAACATTTGAGGTGCAAGAGATCTAACTTGTGGACCTTGATTTGAACCAAATTTAGTCCAGTTATAGAGATTGTGAAAGGAAAGTAGGCAGATTAGTTCTTATTAGAATAACTTGTTGCATCTGTGACAGTAAAGCCTCTAACACTGATTGATTGATTGATTGATTGATTGATTCAGTTGGTGTGTGGGCTGGCAAGTTCAGTTACTTATGGAATTAAAACAGTATGCAGTTCAGCTTCTGTGAGGGAATGGAAACTTGTCAGGTTGGCTACAATTAATGCCTAACCAGAGGAGTAGCTTCATTCTAGGCCTCACCCCCTACTGTACAAGCAGCTGGCAGCACAGCATCTACCTCCTGTCCCCACACATTTTGTAACTGAAAAAACAGACAGGAAAGGAAGAAGGGGAAATTAGAACTACTTTTCTGTGTTTGTTTTGTAGCGCTATGTATGTTATATTCCTACTATTTAAGCAGATTTCAATATGGGTCAATATGAGACAAAATGGCAAATGCGGTTCAGTGTTGGCAAGTGTAAAATGATGCACATTGGGACAAAAGAACCAACTTCATGTATACACTGACAGGATCTGAGCTGTCAGTGACTGACCAGGAGAGGGCCGTGGTGGACAGCTCGTTGAAAGTGTTGACTCAATGTACAGCAGCTGTGAAAAAGACCAATTCTATGCTAGGGATCATCAGGGGACTGAAAATAAAATGGCTAACATTATAATGCCCTTATACAAAACTATGGTGCGACCACACTTGGAGTGCTGCATACAATTCTGGTTACCACATCTTAAAAAAGACATTCTAGAACTGGAAAAGGTGTAGAAGAGGGCAACCAAGATGATCAGGGGCCTAGGGCACCTTGCTTATGAGGCAAGGCTACAACACCTGGGGCTTTTTAGTTTAGAAAAAATACGACTGCAGGGAGACATGATAGAGGTCTATAAAATCATGCATGGTGTGGAGAAAGTGGAGAGAGAGAAATTTTTCTCCCCCTCTCATAACACTAGAACCAGGGGTCATCCCATGAAATTGATTGCCAAGAAATTTAGGACCAATAAAGGGAAGTACTTTTGCACACAACACATAATCAACTTGTGGAATTCTCTGCCACAAGATGTGGTGATAGCCAACAACCAGGATGGCTTTAAGAGGGGTTTGGATAACTTCATGGAGGAGAGGTCTATCAACTGCTACTAGTTGGAGGGCTATAGGCCGCCTTCAACCTCAGAAGCAGGAAGCCTCTGAATACCAGTTGCAGGGGAGTAACAGCAGGAGGGAGGACATGCCCTCAACTCCTGCCTGTAGACTTCCAGTGGCATCTGGTGGTCCACTGTGTGAAACAGGATGCTGGACTAGATGGGCCTTGGGCCTGATCCAGCAGAGCTGTTCTTATGTTCTAACGCCATATGCCCAGCCACAAAAACCCCCACCATATTTCATACTGCACAAAATGTGCCTAGCTAAACATTAGAATGAACCATGGAAAAGATCAGAGGAGACAGAGATCTGAGGAAAGAAGTGGCAAATCAGAGAGGAGACTCTGAAGAAAAGTCACCATATTTAAAATGGAGAGGGGGGCTTATGTTGGTGGGGGGGATATTTATTTATTTAATACTAGCTGACCTGGTGCAGAGCATCTGCACCACTAGTTCTCCCTGTTCCCCCGCCCTCTTCAGCCCCATTTCGTTCTGCCACCCTCAGCCCGGTTCATTCTTCCCTTGCCCCAGTTTCTTCTCCCCCCACCAGCTCATTTTCCCTCTGTGGCTGGCTGTCCTGGCTACCGCTTCCCTTATGTGGCCGGCCAGCCAGCCTGGCCTCTGCTTTCCCTCTGCGGCCAGCCGGGCCACTTCCTTTCTGCGGCCTCCATGTGGACCATGGAGTCTGAGAGGTATAAGACCTTATCGGAAATTATACCTAGATCTTTTCAGAAATTATGTCTAGATCTTGTCAGAAATTATGTCACTTGTTGTGGCTGCAGCATTGTAACCTGTCAACCCAAAGGTATGGGGGCACCTAAGTTCTGAATGCATATCGGTTTGAACTAAGCACTCAACTTCTTGATGGCATTCTAGTTGTTAAACATGCTGCTTTGTGTAATCTTGAGTTCTTTCATTGCCTTTAGATATTGAGAAATCAAATCTATACTTAACTGAGACACTTGAAAAATTGCCTGAAAACATCCAAACACATTTGAAATATGTAGATACCTAATATGCATGCCATATCATACTTCTGACACGTTACTTCAAACACTATCATACTTTGGACACATTATGCGAAGATCTAGCTCCCTTGAGAAGTCCATAATGCTGGGAAAAGTTGAAGGAAAGAGAAGAAGAGGATGACCAGCAGCAAGGTGGATGGACTTGATTACGACAACAATGAATGCACCACTGATAGACCTTAAAGGCCAAGTTGAAGACAGATCATCCTGGAGAGAATCTATCTATGTGGTTGCTAAGAGTCAACACCGACTTGACGTCACGTAATCAATCAATCAATCAATCAATCAGTCAATATGCATGCTATCTAGAGATGGGTGAACTCCTCAGAGATTATCTCTAACCAGCCCAGAAATTATCCAAGTTATTTCCCAGCAATTCGGAAAGAACTGGGATCATTTGCTGAGCCAATTTGGGCTAGACTGGAGAAGTTCTCCACTCTCTTCCTACCAGCCCCTCCCTATATTCTTAATGGTCGCAGCAGTGGCAGGGCAGCAGGAGAAGCAGGAGCAGTGCCACTGTGCCAGAGAAGTGAGGGGCCACTTTCTTCCCTGGCCTGGGGACCTCTGCTTCCTCCCTCAGCACTCCTGGAGAAAAGCAGTGGTGGTGCTGCCAGAAAGGGACTGGTAGGCTTCCCCCAACTCACATCCCCTTGTTGCTCTGAGCAACAAAGGGCTATTGCAATTCCAGATCTCAAGGGCCACTGTGCCTTTGCCAGTAACACAAGCATCCTTGGAAACCAGGTCCACTCTCAGTCTATGAACTCTGCATTGGAATGATGGAGATGCATGTTGTCCGTCTTACCATGGGTAAACGTAAACTGCAACAAATTCACATTCTTCTCCACTGTAAATTCCATTTATATCCTACGGAACGTCTTATTACTCCTTTAATATGTAAACTGGTAGATCAATCCGATGAAAATCTTGTAAAACATCTGCTCTCAGATAAAGATGCTTCAATCTCTATTTCTGTAGCTAAGTTTAGTTATATCGCTTTTAAGAGGTATAATGGGACATCATCCTAATTCTAAACTGTACATATATATATATATATTTAATGTTTACTAGTTTTTACTCTCTGTTTGGTCTAATGACTGTAAATAAAATTACAATTACAATTACCTGTACTCCTCAGCAGCTGTACTCCTCAGCAGACCTGTACTCCTCAGCAGCAGCTGAGGACCTGTACTCCTCAGCAGCAGCTCCAAAAATGGAAATAAATTGGAAAACTCTTCAAAGAAAAACTCAAGGTGCGTGTGCTATTCTGAAATGCCCCTTCTGCTTGCTTGCTTGCTTAAGTGCCGTCAAGTCGGTGTGGACTCTTAGCGACCACATAGATAGATTCTCTCCAGGATGATCTGTCTTCAACTGGTGCTTCAACTGCTTCCACCTTGTTGCTGGTTGTCCTCTTCTTCTCTTTCCTTCAACTTTTACCACCATTATGGACTTCTCAAGGGAGCTGGGTTTTCACATAATAGCAATAGCAATAGCAATAGCACTTACATTTATATACCGCTCTATAGCCAAAGCTCTCTAAGTGATTTACAATGATTTAGCATATTGCCCCCCAACATTCTGGGTACTCATTTTACCGACCTCGGAAGGATGGAAGGCTGAGTCAACCTTGAGCCCCTGGTCAGGATCGAACTTGCAACCTTCTGGTTACAGGGAGGCAGTTTTACCACTGCGCCACCAGGGGCTCTTTGTGTCCGAAGTATGATAGTTTGAGCCTGGTCAGCTTATACCAAAAAGCTGGTGTAGAAGCAACTAGGGGGATGAGTTGCAAATCAGGATTTTCCTGGTTCAAATCTTCTCTCTCTCTCATTAGCCCACAAGATGGCCTTAGGTAAGGAGCTCCCTCTCCGCCTCAGCTGCAATATGGGCAGAATGCTAGTCATTTATCTTATGGAGTTGTTGTAAGGATTATATCACGATAATACACGTGAGGTGTTTGGCAAACTCAGTAAGTGCTATACAAATGTCAGTCATTGGAAAAGCTAATGAGAAATGTAACTGGTTAAAATTAATCACTATTAACCTTAAATATTAACTTGAGTTAAGTTACACAATCCTACTTTCAACTAGTAAATTACATAGTTCAACTTTCAACTAGTTAAACGCTAAGTTAAAAAGATATTAACTGGTTTAAAAGGTTCATAGATCAATAAAATATATGAAATATGGTAAATTGCATAATAGTATCATTTTGCATTTTCAAATGCAGTTAGAGGGTTTCTTTTCCATAAGCCCACAGAAGCACACTAAGTTACTCAGAACTAAACTTTCCTGAAATTACGATTATACTTAGCCTAGTTCAATTTCAAAAGGGAAACCTGAACATGTTTGAAATTTTAAAAGGTGGGCATTCTCAAAAGTTGCCAGATTTCAAATTTGTTAAATATTTCATTTCAGCTCCAGGAAAAAGCCTCTCTATAGAAGCTTTCTTAGCCATCTAATGGTGCAAAAGGGAAATGGCTTGACTACCAAGTCAGAGATTGCCAGTTCAAATCCCCGCTGGTATGTTTCACAGACTATGGGAAACACCTATCTCGGGCAGCAGCAATATAGGAAGATGCTGAAAGGCATCATCTCATACTGTGAGGGAGGAGGTAATGGTAAACCCCTCTGTGGTCGCCAGGAGTCGACACTGACTCAATGGCATACTTTATCTTTAGAAGCTTTCTTAGTGCGTACATTAATTAAAGCTGGTACCTTAACTTTTCTTCATACAATACCATAATCCTAATCAGTAGCTAACATGATGTATTAAGTCAAACATTTATTTCATGATGTCAGTAAGCATCATGTCATAGTGATGTGTTCACTTTTCCAAGTCTTGGTTGCACAATGCTCTATTAAAAGGTTCTGTTATACCAGCAATGTTTCCAAAATGCATTGTTTGGTGACCTTATCATTGCTATAAGGGCCACCTTCTTCTGTATGAATCTACCAATTTTTAATTATTTTTTTAAGTTCAGCATTCAAAGGGATCACCTAGGATACAATCCTTTCCTCAGTGGCACTGAAGCCCCCTATTCTGCCTTTTCCACTGTCGACCTTTTGGCAACAGTGATTAGGCTATCAATTTCAGAGGGCATTTGGGGCCCTTTCAAATGCTGCATTAGGGGATTTATTTATTAACTTATACACCGACCAAACTTTCATCTCTGGGTGGTTAACAATGACATAAAAACAATTAAAATAAATATAAAAGAACAGTTTAACAATTTAAAAACAGCATAAAACTAAAACCTACAAAGTTAAAAAGCTGAAAAACCTTGGCTGAAGAGTTGGGTCTTCAGACGTTTTTTAAAACTAGTCAGAGATGGGGAGGATCATATCTCAGCAGGGAGCGCATTCCACAGTCTCGGGGCAGCAGTCGAGAAGGCCCGTCTCCGTGTGGCCACCAGACGAGCGGGCGGTAACTGGAGACGGATCTCCTCAAGTGACCTCAATGGGCGGTGGGGCACATAACGAAGAAGACATTCTCTTAAATACCCAGGGCCTAAGCCATTTCTGCTTAGCTTTCCTGCTGGTTATTTTGTTGTGCTGTTGTTTGCTGATGCTTTCAGTTGTTGCATTTGTTTTTTTTCATATGGTTAGCTGCCTTGGAGTGCCTTGGTGCAAAAAAACAACAACCAGGCTATAAATATTTCTAATAAATCTATTGAGCAATAAAGTATCAGGAGCAAACCTGCACCTCAGCAGCAGCTATCACAAGGCAATTGTTCATATGACTGGGTGCACTTGTAACATACATGGGTTATCACGTCCCACTACTGGCAAGAGAGTCGTTCATTTTGATTGCAAACAGTTGGCTTTTGTGTGCAGATATATAGCACAGAGAGCTAGAGACTCTCAGCCTGCAGATGGCATCGTAGGTAGGTGTTAAACATCTCCATTGCCCCAGTGGCGCACTTTCCCTGTTTTGGAAATGGCTCCCATCCCTTAAACACATTTCTAGAGTTTGGCTAATAACCTCCTCACTGACACAATCTGCCTTCATTCTCCTCCCACTCCTGCGTTCTTCTAATGCCTTTTGCAGCTCTCGCTGCACACAGCGTGAAACCTTGGAGCTGTATTCATCAGTGACTCACACCCTTGCTTAGGGTCCAATTTTCATGGTTGCTATACGGGGGAAAGCATGAAAAGTTCCTCTCCCATGCAGTGCGTAAGACAGAAATCTGTATTCATTACTACTCCAAAAGACTTGGTGCCCTTTGGAGATGTTCAGCCATTAGGGGTGTGCATGTGTATAGAACTTAGTCACCTTTAACTTTCACTGCTTTTTAAAAAAAGTATCATTATTATGATTGATACTGGTCAGTTGAAAGATTTCTGAAGATCTGGTTAAGTACACAACTGCCAATAGCCGGTAAAGAGAAGGAAGGGTTTGATCTGGTTCAGATTAAAAATATATGTCCTGAACCTACAAGCAAACACCTTGTTAAAATTCTCCCTTTCAGTCAGGATGGAATCAGAGCCTTGTCAGAAGTTTTAGAAAAGGAAGAAAACTTTGGCTTGTAGGGAACTGAACTATTAAAAGTAATTGCTGAGGTGCTGTGGAGAAGCTTGCTATTTTTGCTAAAACAAAACTGATGCATTAATTTCAGAAGCAGTCGAGTTGAGCTTAGCATAAAAAACCATATGGAAATACTTTCTAACCAAGCATATCACTAAAGGGATAATTTCTGTTTTACTTTAAATCCTTGAAACATATGCTGTCTTCTTATGAGTAAACCCAAACAGTGTTCAGTGTCCCTAAAGGGGTTGTTCAGGATGGTAGAAGCTGGACAGTTCAAAGAACAACATTCAGTGCAGTCATATGAGGCTATCTCATAGTCCTCATCTTCTATGCTTTCCAGAGGGAAATCACACATCTTCCTGTGGTGGAGAGAGGCATTATGGGAAAGGATAGGCTCTATTCAAAGAGTGTTTGTATGATTCTTTGTGGCCCCAGGAAAATGCAAAGGAGTGTTCAAAACACAGAGGCTATTCACACGAGCATGAAAAATCGGGCAAAGGGAGCCCAGCCTGGTTTTGCACGCTCATGTGAACCACCGGGATCATGCCCGATCCTGGTGGCTACATGTGGGCAAACCTGCCTATTGAGCCACCCAGTTAAATGAGGTTAAGGGAGTGAGTATTCCCCTAACCTTGTTTTTTAAATCTTGTGTCAGCCATGGCTGCTTGCAGCCACAGTTGGCACACTTTGGCGGGGGGGTGTATCCCAGTAATGCACTGCGCACTTGCACATTGCATTATTTGGGCTCTGGGGTGGCACGTCCCATCACCCTGACCCCGGGAGCTGCCGCGGGAGCCACTGCTCATCTGGGCAGGCAATCCACCCGCCGAGGGACTTACAGGAGATCGTCTGTGGGGAAGGTACATTAAACCCTCCTTCCCCGCATACCACCCACAAGCTCTTCTGATGGATCATGAGAAGAGCTCTCATGTCTTTTTCATCAACACAACAACTAGTTTCCGTGGTTGCCTGCTTGACTAGGCTGAGCCTAGAGAGACCGGGGTCCAAACTAGTGGTGCAGAAACTCCTTGTTCGGAGCTCTCAACCTCTTTTTGTCCCTCAAGAAGCTAACTGGATTGGGACTCCTTGGGGAGTCTAACCATTTCCCCATGTACTGATTCAGATAATCACCTCCCAGAAACTGCTATTAACCATGAAAAACTTACAAGCACAAAACTGTGCCAATATGTCTTCCCTTATATTACAGCAGCTTCTGGAGACCAGACCAGGGAGTGGGGGCATGATTTAAGTCAGGGAACCAACATGGAGGTAAAGGGTCAAAAAATCTTCCTCCTACATTGCAGTGATGATCTAAATTGCCCCCCTGCATGCCTGCTTCTTAAAAAAATTATTAGTTATTTTTATTTTCCTACTTAATATAATACAAATGAGCAAACAATACAAAGGAAAATGAAAGGGGAAAACAAGGGGATTGGGAGTGGGAATTTAGGGGTAAGTGTGGCAATTTATCCATACTGTCATGTGTAGAAGAGTTCGATCCTACTGTTGGTCCAATCAATGTGGGTCCAGTCAACAATCCAGTGAGTCTATTTGACAAAATCAGAAGGTCATACAAGCACGTCTATATAAGATTTCAAAATTTCAGTGTAAATGTCTAGCTTCTGAAGCTGGTGGTACATTATTAATTCAAACGAGGCCACAGAAGATCAATAAGTAGTCAATCAATGAACTGACAGGCAATCTATATATTTAATTCTCTTAAATGTACCCGTCGCTAATCCCATGCGTGGCAGCTCTTGCGAGAGAATGCGAGCAGCTGCCGGGGGATAAGCGATGGGGACAGGGAGAGAAAACAGCCATGGCCGCTGGCGGAGCAGCACTGGTGGGAGGAGGTGGCCGGCTGGTGGAGCCACGCTGGTGGGCAAAGCCACGCCGGTGGGAGGAGGAGGCCAGAGGGCAAAGCCGCGCCAGCAGGAGGAGGTGGCTGGCGGGAGGAGGAGGAGGCTGGCCGACTGAGGAAGTGGTGGCAGGCCAGCTGGCTGGAGGCGGCTGGCAGGCGGGTGGATGGGAAGTTAGGCACCGGCAGGCTGGCAGCGAGAAAATGGCAGCAGCGAGCGGGAGAAAATGGCTAGGCCAAACTAGAGGCGCAGATGTTCTGCGCCTGGCCCAG
Organism: Hemicordylus capensis; assembly: GCF_027244095.1. NCBI lineage: Eukaryota > Metazoa > Chordata > Lepidosauria > Squamata > Cordylidae > Hemicordylus > Hemicordylus capensis. The sequence goes on from NC_069659.1 coordinate 344,221,940, forward strand.
CTAATATTTATTATTCTAGTTCTGTAAAACAATATGGTTGATGACTGGGAGCGCCCTGCATATCCACTGCCTATGTCCGGAAGTATATAACAGAAAACCCAGAAGGGATGTTCTATCAGTATACTGTAAAACTAAATTGATGTAGAGGAAACAACGTCTAACCAAAATGAGGTTGTCATAGCCCAGTCTCAACCAGCCCCATGATCTAACAAACCTTAGCACTGCCACCAGGTAGAGTTCTTTATTCTTCTGGCTGTCTCTGCCAAACAGTCCTGCCGACCACTGTCTACAACTTATACCAGGTAGAATGGTGAGGCAACTAAGTGTGGGGTGCAGAATATACACAGAGACAAGTGTTTAATCAAAACTGTGATATTTTTACTTAATACATAAATAGTCCAATTCAAACAGTAGGCTTTTTGTAAAATGTTAGAGATGAAAAAAATCACAGTAATTATAAGAACATAAGGAACAAATGAACTTTGGAATAAACATATTGCGCTTGTCTATACTCCAGACAGGGACACTCATCAGCTTCTGGGGAACTCTCACTGTTCTTCTGTAGTAAGTCTCTGGTCTCAGCTTTCCAATAGGCCTCTCACTCTTCTGCAGCAGAACTTGCTTGCTCTCTGCCTAACCCTGGAAAGTAGCTCTGAGATTCAGCTCTCCAAGAGATTTTAGCTCTGATTCCAGCTCTCAGCTTCCCAGTTCTAGGTGATCTCAGCTCACAGAGTGATTTTAGTAGCTCTTCAGCCAACGAATGCTGCTCAAAAAAACCCCTTTTTATGCACTAAACTCCACCCTCTCCTTCCGAGTTACCCAATAAAGGCTAACAAAAACTAGACAAACATTTACAAAATCCAGCTGGAAAAGAAACCTTGGACTTTTGATCTTATTATGTACACAAAATAGGGGACAGGCAACCATTTTAAACATAACATAAAATCAAGCAAATATGAAACAAAATGGAGAACAAGCAAAGAAACACAAAATGGAGAATTAGGTTGTCACCCATCCTCCACAGGGGTGATAATACAATATTGTCACATTGTATGGGTTAAAGACCCCTCAGAAACACTGGAGTGTTGACAACCGATGATGTAGAGAAGCAGTAATGTCAGTCCCACTTCAAGTCAATCGAGGTGAATACAATTATGCATGGAGTGGAGAGGGTGGACGGAGAGAATTTTTTCTCCCTCTCTAACAACACTAGAACCAGGGGTCATCCCTTGAAATTGAACGTTGGTAAATTTAGGACCAACAAGATGAAGTACTTTTTCACACCCTGCATAATTAATCTATGGAATTCTTTGCCATGGGATGTGGTGATGGCCACCAGCTTAGATGGCTTTAAAAGTGGCTTAGACAGATTCATGGTGGGCAGGTCTATCAATGGATACTAGTCTGGTGACTATGGGCCACCTCTAGCCTCAGAGACAAGATGCCTCTAAATAACAATTACAATCCAATCCAATCTTTATTACAGTCATAGACCAGAGTACAAAAACACAAAGAAGAACAGACAATCACAGAGAAACAACAGCAAGAGAGAGGGCATGCACATACCTTTTGCCTGTGGGCTCCCCAGAGGCATCTGGTGGAGCATTTTGTGAAACAGGACGCTGGACTGGGTGATCCAGCAGGGCTGTTCTTATGTTCTTATGAGTGCCACCACATGGGAGAAGCTGCCAAATTTCTCATCAATAGCTATTAGGGCATCCTGTGGAATAATAATATCTATGTAAACCACTTTGGGAACTTGTGTTGACACACGGTATCTAAATATTCATCAGCATATAATTGTGGAATAATAATTACTGCTGTATCAGAAGCAACCTGAGGTCAAGAGTGGAGCTCATGATCACTGAAAGCACTGCTTTCAATTGAGATGGGTGCATTTGTGTTTTCACTTCGCTGTCCCACTCTGCATGGGAGGAGGGAGGGTCATAGTTAGGGACAGGATCATAGCTCAGTGGTAGAGCATCTGCTTTACGTGTAGAAAGTCCCAGGTTCAATGCCGAGCAACTCCAGATAGGGCTTGGAAAGACTTTTGCATGAAGCCTTGGAGAAGCTGCTGCCAGTCAGCAACCTGCCATTAGGGATGTGCACAATTTGATTTTTTTAAATTCCATTTGTGCCCAAAAGAAATCACTCCCCGCCAATCACCCCTGATTCAATTTGTATTTGATTCAATTTGATTTGGATTCAGATCTATTAGGACCACTTAACAAGGTCCTAGGGGCACCAAATTTGGTTGGTGGGTAGGTCCCCATGGGTGCCACCTACCACCCAAATTTCAAGGTGGAGGGCTGTTTGGTTTATTTTTAATGATTTCTTTTAGTTTTTACTGATTTTGTATATTTCCACTATAGGAAATAATGGGGATTTGAAGTCTCCCTATCCTAATCCTAACATGGATCCGCTTCTTTCTTTCTTTCTTTCTTTCTTTCTTTCTTTCTTTCTTTCTTTCTTTCTTTCTTTCTTTCTTTCTTTCTTTCTTTCTCTTAAAGCTAAGCTCTAGCCCTTGTAGAAGTGTAGTTATGGAGCAAAATGTGTGGTCATTATTTTTCAAGTGTTTGGATTCCTTGGTGTATAATAACTTTTCCTCATAATGGATCCCTATGAGGATTCATTGTACACCTTCATTTCTTCTGTTCATTTTGACTGTCATGCCAACTGTCAACTGCCATGTGCCAACTACACACACACACCCCACCTGCAAGGCAGTGGGGTACTTGTTTTATTTTTTAGGAATTTTGAAGTGTTTAGATTATTTGGTGTCTAATAACCTTTCCTCATAATGAATCCCTATGAGGATTCATTATACACCTTCGTTTCTTCTGTTCATTTTGACTATCATTGGACAGTGCCAAATGTCAATTGCCATGTGTCAGCTACACCCCCACATACCCACACACACTAGAGTACTCAGTTTATTTTTTAATGAATTTTTGAAGTGTTTAGATTCTTTGGTGTCTTCATTACAAACCTTCGTTTCTTCTGTTCATTTTGACCCCACTGCTTTGCAGGTGGGGGTGGGGAATTAGTGGCATCCCTTGTTCCAACTACTCCCCCGCCAACCCACAAGCAACTGGGTACTCAGTTTATATTTTAGGATTTTTTGAGGTGTTTAGACTCTTTGGTGTGTAATGAATCCTCATAGGGATCCATTATGAGGAAAGGTTATTAGACACCAAAGAGCCTAAACACTTGAAAAAATTCCTAGAACATAAACTGAGTAGTACCCCACTGCTTTGCGGGTGGGAGGGGGGTGTAGTTGGCACATGGCAGTTGACATTTGGCATTGTCCAAAAGACAGTCAAAATGAATAGAAGAAATGAAGGTGTGTAATCAATCCTCATAGGGATTCATTGAGGAAAAGTTATTATACACCAAAGAATCGAAACACTTGAAAAATAGTGACCAGAAATTTTGCTCCATAACTCCACTTCTACAAGGGCTAGAGCTTCATTTGTTTGTTTTTTAGTGAAAGCTGGGAATCTTGGGGAATTAATGGGAAGGATCCGAATCTCGAATAGATTCGAATCAAACCAGGTGTGATTCAATTTGGACCCGAATCTAGCCAATGGACCACAGGGGTGATTTGTTTTGTCTCCAAATCACCTGAATCAGCTAGATTTGAGTACAAATCGATTTGTACCTGAATTGATTTGCACATCCCTACCTGCCATATATGGAGATATCAAAGAACTGAACCTGAGACTTTTTGCATGTGCTCTGTCACTAAACTGTAGCCCCTCCCTGGGACCCTGAACTGTGGAATCTAGTGACTGTTTCAGTGTCATTCATTAAAAGGGGGAAAGACTGCTGACTGTCACTCTGCAAATGTATGGGATATATTTTGTTATCTAGTAAGTGAATGAATTTTTTAAAAAGCTAATGGATGTACAAGAAGGAATAAATACAAAGGTTAAGAACTTTACATCAAACAAAGACATTTCTGTTTCGTACGTTAGATGCACTCTAGACACATCTGCTTGCTTTATCTCATAATAAACTAGCATACACTGTGCTGCAAGGCATTATTTGCACAGATGCAAATAATATTCCATCTGCTGAATATATATAATGTATATATCTCACATGCTTTTGTTCCTCTGCAGCAAAATCATATTTCTCTGCACTGAAGTGCTCTTGTTGATGAGAACTGAAGTGCAGGACAATAGACACAAATCCATTATCAAACAAATACAGCGGAGGGAGCGTTCTAAAAAAGTCATCAGAGGGGAATTCTGCCTTTTTCTCTATCCTTAAGTCAGCTAATTCACATGCTTATGCAAACAGGACTTGGGTGTTGTTTTCGGTATATTATGCTCAAAGTGGGCTGCTTTGTCAAATGTCTGTCTATTTCCAGTTTTTGTGTGACAATGGTTTTATGGTTAAAGCTGAAATGAGATAATTATTGTGTGGTGTTAACTCTTTCAAAAGCAGGCTATTCCAAGTTTACCTGCAATAGTCTTGTTTCGCAGCATCCCAGCGGGCTCTGGAACCTCTTGGGAATTATATACTGTGTTGTTTGAGTAGGTTTGTGCAGTGTATTGGCAAAGTTATCACCAAGGTTTTGTGTACTAGTGGTGCTACAGATTCCATAACGGAAGGGTAGGTTTCAGACCGGCCCAGGATTTTAGACGTAGGAAAATTCACTTTGTTCTCAGCATCTTTGGAGGCTGAAAGGTGAGAATATCACAACTAACTCACAAGCAGAGCTGTCCCTTGCTGATGACATCATCCACCTGGACAGAAGACAAGTCCTTTCTAGTACAAGACTTTCTTTACACCATGTATGGAGAGCTTACCATGGTGAGTGGGGGCCCACACAAGCAGGGCCCTGTTTGTTGGGTTAGCTCAACTCATGAGCGCATAGTCCTACGGAAGACTGAGGGTGTTTACCCAAATGGTCCTGCCCAGTAGATAGAGAGGCCCAGTAGACTGGCCCTCTCATAAGAGTGCAAGCCCACCGGCAGCAAGCTGCCAGTGGAGCAAGAGTGTGGTTTGGTCTGCATGGACTGCTTTGCCATGGTAAGCTCTTGTAAGCACATCCTAGGTCATGGCAGCACCAAGCCCCTAGGATCCTTTGCCCTCCCTCATGGACATACCCCCTCCTCTGAGATCATCATGTTCCCTTCCCTTTCCCAACTAGTAGGGAAATAGTGCCCCCCAAGCCCCCGCCCCAAATCATGCTTGTGCAGGTCTGTTTGGGTGCAGGGTGGGGGTGCCATCACTGTCAGAATAAGCACTGACATGTCATGTCATATAAAGGAATTTAAATGCCCTTTCCATGTCAAGGATGGGTGGACCCTTCCAAAAATGTACAATCACATTTGGCACGCCCCCTTCAAGATCATGGCCAATCACGGCTGCTCCCCTGATGTACTGACACCTTGCCCACTGTGGCAGGCCATGGAGCTTGCTGAGATCTGCATCGGCAGCTGAGGAGCAGGAGAAAGAGTGTTGGAGAAATGTCTGCAATTCAATTCATGGTTTCAAATTGAAACATGGGTTTGTCAACCTCCAGTTTCACGTTACATGTGAATGCAGTCAGTGAGTGTGTCTGAGAGACTGCCTAGGGAAAGGGCTGGGTTAAAGAGAACCAGGAAAGAGTCTGTAAAAATAAACATAATTGTAACTCTAATGTATGAGCTCTGGGGGGAAAGAATGTGTAAGACCAGACTCATAGAAGTGTGTATACCAGAAGTAACTGAAAGTAAACAGTATTATCAAAGAAACTGTTATGTAATTAAGCAAGATAACTACCCTACTTATTAAGTGGAGAAACAAGGAAACCTCAGCAACTGAAAACTGATAAATCTATATCTGTTTTGTGAAATTAAAAAGGAGAATGTCTCTGTCTGTACCCCTCCCACTGCACCTACATCTCTGCATAAGCAAACCTGAAGACCTCCATAAAAAGAGTTCTTGATTATTAAGAAAGCTCTAGCCGACCCCGCACAGAGCATCTGTGCGCTTTGGGGCCGGCTGTTTCCCCCTCCCTTTCCCTCCTGCCCCGGTCTCTCCTCCCCCCCCCCACTCCAGCCCTGCACTCTCTAGCCCTTCCCCTTCCGTTCCTTCCCCCTTCCCCCACACAGAGCCTCACCAGGTGGCGGGCGACCAAAAAGGGCCCCACCGCAGCCATTACAGCCCGTTCCCCACTCACCCCTGCCGGCGCCACCAGGGCCAGTCTGTCCCGCTACCTTCCGCCTCCTCCCAGCCCAGGCTGTGGCCACGACAGTCGCAACTGCGGCTGGGCTAGGCCTGCAGCGGCCGGGCCAATAAGCAGCCGGATTGGCTGGGCGGTGGGAGCTCACACACGGCTGTGGCCGCTGCCATCTCCTCACCATGGCCACTGCCATTTCCCCCCGCAGCAGCACTCAACGGCCTCCTGCCGCGTGAGCTCCCATTGTCCAGCCAATCCGGCACCTTCACTGCCCAGCCAATCCGCTGGGTTGCCGGGACGCATCCCCACAGAGGCACGTCTACAAGAACTAATATAATAGATACTGTATGTGGTGGCAGCAAAACAAGATCCTGTGGGGAAGATTAGAAAGGGGGAACATTTAAAGAAAACCTTAGTAAATACACACAAAATCTTCCCCCCACCTTGCCACAGTTTGTAACATATTTCACTTATTCTGAAAATAAAGAAGCTTCTATAAGGAAAGTTTTTTGTCTCCCTCTCCACTTATTTAACTTTTGTATACTTTATTTTTTATTGCATGTGTAGCTCCTTTTGCAACTTGGATACACAATTTGCATGCATGATTTATCCCTACTTCAGTCTGTAAATCTGAATTCGAGTCTGTACATCTGTATCTATCTCTGCCATTTATAAGCAAAGAAAAGCAAATGTGTTTCCTAGAAATGTACAGAAGCTCTAGTGATTTCATTGAGCTATCCCTTTGGAGTCCACTGGTGCCGCAGCTTTCAGGAACATATTTTCAGAAGGCACAGTAGACTGGAGAGGGAAGGAGAGATCGGTGGAACTCAGTACGTAGTCTGGAAACTGCAGTTGGTACAGAATGCGGCGGCCAGGTTGGTCCCTGGGTCATCTAGGAGAGACCATATTACTCCTGTGTTGAAGGAGCTACACTAGCTGCCGATAGGTTTCTGGGCAAAATACAAGGTGCTGGTTATTACCTATAAAGCCCTAAGCAGCAGGGATGTGCGGAACCAGTCCAGGGGTACGGTGGTTCAGTTCGGGGGTTTGGGGGTTCGGGGTCAAACCGAATGCCCTTCCGGTTCCATCTGAACCGGAACTGAACCCCAGTGCAAGTCCGTGAATTTTTTAAAAATTTAATTTAATGTGCAAATGGCCTCTGCGAGGCCCGGCATGGCCCAGGGCCTCACAAAGACCATTTGCGCATGCACGGTGACCAATTTTTTTTTAAATCGCTGCCAAAATATGGCCACCACACATGCACAAATGGTCTCTGCGAGGTCCTGGGCCATGCCAGGCCTTGAAGAGGCCATTTGTGCATGTGCGGTGGCCTCCAAAATGGCCACCGCTCTGCTCTACAGAGGCCCAAATGGGCCAGAAAAGAGACTCCAAATGGGCCGTGGCAGTGATGTGAGAAGCCAGCAGGGGGAGGGGGAACCTTCGTGGACCGACCACCCCCCACCTGCGGCCCACAGGAAGCCTTTTGAAGGGGCTGAAAGTTAAAAATATTATTATTATTTTTAAAAAATAAATATTTCGCGAACCCGCCCCCCCCGACTGAACTGGACTGGGGAGTGGTGTTCAAAGGGGTGTGGGACCATCTGGTTTTATGCACACCCCTACTAAACAGCTTAGGCGCTGGGTATTTAAGAGAACACCTTCTTCACCATGAGCCTCACCACCTGTTAAGATCATCTGGTGAGGTTCATCTGTGGTTGCCACCAGCTTGTCTGGCGGCTACTCAGGGACAGGCCTTCTCCGTTGCTGCCCCTGGATTTTCAAATGCGCTCCCTGTTGAAATAAGAGCCTCCCCATCTCTGGCAACCTTTTAAAAGGCACTGGAGACATATTTATTCACCCAGGCTTTTAATTAGATTTATAGTTTTAATACTTTTAATGTTGGTTTTAAATGATTTTAATCTTAATAATTTTAATGTTCAAATAATTGTAATTGTCCAGAGACACATGTTTTAAATAATAAAATAATAAATAAACAAACAAACGAATAAATGAATAAATAAATAATAGTCTCTCCCCCATTGTACATGCAAAACATTTGTGGGGGGAGGGCATGCGTAGTGTTAGTCTGGATGTCAGCCATCAAGACTAGTAGCTACAGATTAGGGATGGGCCCGGACCGGTCCGGAGGCCATTAAAAAGGCCTCTGGACCAGTCCGGACCAGTCCAGAGCTGGGTGCTTCGGTCCGGGGGTGGGGTGTACCTTTAAGAGCGGCGGGAGCGTTTACTTACCCCTCCCGCCGCTTTCCGCTGTGGCGCCCGTAATCTTCTTTGTAATTGGGGTGGCAGGACACCTCCCTGCCGCCCCTTCCCCAATGTTACTTGCAAAAAACTGCAGTAGTCCTTTGCGCACGCGCGCACGTCACAGAGACGTGCGCGCGCTCGTCTCTGTGACGTGTGCGTGCAAAGGACTGCTGGGGTTTTTTGCAAGTAACGTCGGGGAAGGGGTGGCAGGGAGGTGTCCTGCCGCCCCAATTACACAGCGGGTTATGGGCACCACAGTGGAAAGCGGCAGGAGAGGTAAGTAAACCCTCCCGCTGCTCTTAAAGGTACCCCCCACCCCAGTTCCGTGCACACCCCTACTACAGATAAACTTGTCATCCATTAATTTGTCTAAGCCTCTTTAAAATAATCCAAGCTAGTGGTCATCACCACATCGCTAAGCAACAAATTTTAGACACCAACTATTGCTGTGTGAAGAATTTTCCTTTGTCTGTCCTAAATTTACTGGCAGTCAGTTTCATGTGATGACTTTTGTTTCCAGTTAACTCTCTGTTAACTCTCTCTGCACCATGCATAATTTTGTAAATGTTATCTTTTTATAATATATATTTTGAAGTTTGTTGGCTTGTGCAAAATAAAGTACTTCCCAAGTACCTACAGATACCAAATTTTGCATATGATTTCATGCCACTGAAATTAGCTGAATGCACTACCTTTTGCACCAGAATATGCTTGTGGAAAGGTGTGGGGGAAAATTCTGTGTTTTTTAAAGAAGGAATTCTGAATATAATAATATTTTAATTGTGGTTCTCAGCAGAATTTTAACACTCACTAATAATATTAAAGATTCCAAAATGGCATCATGCCCAAGAGAAACAGAAGATCTTTCTCAGATTATTATTTTTTAAACTATGATTCAAATTTACCATATATGGTAATAATTCAATAAAATGAATAATGTTTGAAGTTGAAACCCTACCAATTCCAAACTGTTTTTGCTTCCCTTTTGAAAGCACATTAATAACAAATTTTATTGCATATATTTAATTTCTTGAACTTTCCTGTAAATGTAATCTATGCAAAATGCCTTTGCCCATTCAACAACAGGCCTCACCTGCTTGTGGCTTAAATACCAGCTCTTCCTGAATGTAATGGCCTTTTGGATTCAGCAGTTCTTTAATAAGGCCATTTAGCAACTGTTTGCAAAGCCACTGGTTAATGCCAAATACATTCTATGGCACAGCAATATTCCAGCCTACAAGGAGTGGTCAGAGAAACAGCACTGGCGGCTAGAGCTCCATCCCTTGAGTCAAACTGGTCCCAAGCCCTAGTTGTCTTGCCAACTGGCCGGAATTTCATCCTCTTCCTGTCAAGTTGCCAAAGTACAAGGTTGGAAAGTCGACATTTGCACATCTTTTAATTACTATTTCTCCACTTTTCTAGGAGATTATTTTCTCAGAAGAAAGATGGTACCCTTCAACTCGTGGTTTGGCAGGGGGCATTTTTCACATATTCAGGGACCCTCTGTCTTTATACAAATATATTTTAAAAGCAGAGCAGAAATGTTGTACTCTGAGCATAATCAGGGGCCATGTGTTTTGGTTCAGTTTGTTAAACAGAAGATTGATCCCTTCACTCTAGAGATGTTCAGACACACTGTTTCCTTAAATCTTTTAAAAGATCCCTTTTAACACTCATCCTGCATCATGATTCTTTACATACAAGTAGAACATGTTTCCCAGACTATGGGAAATACCTATATTGGGCAGCAGCGATATAGGAAAATGCTGAAAGGCATCTTCTCATACTGTGCAGGAGATGGCAATGGTAAACCCCTCCTGTATTCTACCAAAGAAAACCATATGGCTCTGTGGTTGCCAGGAGTCGACACCAACTCAATGGCACAACTCTACTTTAGAACTGCCAAATAGTCCCCATGGTTACACTGGATGCACCCCAACTTTTCTAGACCATATTACCTACAATAGCAGTATATTTTGCTTCTGGAGAGTGCAGCTATGACACCACCCCTAGCCCAAACATGGTGCCCTGTGTGACCACACAACTAACTGGAAATGCAAGTTGCTACCTAAGAAAAATGGACATTTTAATCCCAACGCTAATGAGGATGCAAAGCTCAACATCTCCGTTCTCAGCATTTCAGCTGAAAGGACACACTGTGACCGACCTAAAGGCAATCATCACACGTCTGGGAGCTGGTCAAGTGCATTTTACATCTCCCACAATCATCACATTTTTTGCTTGGTTTCTTGTCAGCTGTCTTGGGTACACACAATGCCAACATCTTCTGCCCATCCAAACGAAACACGAATGTAGTTGCATCTCTGCGGGTATGCCTGGCTTGTTGTGTCTCATAGCGCCTACATAGGTCAGCGACATGATCAGGAGAGCCTCTGCCAGCTGTACACTGGGAGAAACGTTATCCCTCACCACAACCTCCTGGGGTCAGGTTCAGATGAACACAGCCCTGCACATATTATAACATAATGGCAGTGGCAAGAACACACCTGCCCTGATGTCACTGGTGGGCATGCCAATGTGTTCTTGGCATATTCTTTCATTGCATGAGGGGGTGCTTATCTGAATCACCCTCTACACACACTCCAACAGGGTTTTGGAGTGCATTTAGAGGGGTGATTCACCAGAAGCGACCCCAAGGTAAACATCTCCTGTCAGTGGGTGGGATATTTCTTAATCCCAGCATTGCTCTCCCCTTTCTGGGTGAATTAGGCAGAAGGTGTGGAGTGACATTGTCTCTGATTGTTTCACATGCTGCCTATGTGTGTTCACATATGATGTCTGCACTGGGCCAGTGATGAACTGGTTGTGGTGTTGTATCCTGCCAGGAGAACTGAGAAAAGAACAGACAGACGTACTGTAGATGGTTGATCCACTGATGCCAGGCTTACTGAAGCTGACATATTGTGATTGCTTCCGTTGTGATCCTTTTGGCTTTGTTCTGCTGGCTAAAATCCCTGCTTCTGCAAAGTCAGATGCTTTTGAATGATTTCCTTGTTCCAAATACTAAGTCTGACATTGTGAGAGGGGTGATTTCATCTGCCCTGAAACAGAAACGCAGAATTATGCAGTGCCTCAAACTATTTTTTAGAAACAATAATTTTTCAAGGTCAATTGAGCTTGCAAGGGGAAACAAAATTGAAGTTTGCAAAGAGAAACAGCATGCTGTCTCCTATCCCAAATGGCTTAACGTGGGAATGGGATAGAAACTACCCCACCATAGAAAGTCCATTCATTTCTGGAGTTATCCCCCTCCCCAGCTCTCAATTGACTTAAAGTGGGAATGGGATATAAACCAATCCACCATTGATTTTGAAATGATTTTCAACCCTGTGCTATATTTTTATTCATTACATAAATATAACTTGTTAGGGGGCCATGCTTGTGGATATGTTACCAAAGTGCAGGTGAGAGTGTGTGATAACAAAGGCACAGCTGAGAATGTAGTGGTTTGCTTGTTTACGGACATTTACACAGCCGGGGGTTGAAATCTACCCAAAAATCTGCATGAGGCATAAGAATAAGAATAAGAATAAGAAGAAGAAGAAGAAGAAGAAGAAGAAGAAGAAGAAGAAGAAGAAGAAAGAAACAGAGGGTTTAATACTGGCTGCACAAGAACAGGCACTAAGAACAAATGCAATAAGAGCCAAAGTCGAAAAATCCACAACAAACAGCAAGTGCCGCCTTTGTAAAGAAACAGATGAAATCATGGACCACCTAATCAGCTGTTGTAAAAAGATTGCACAGACTGACTACAAACAAAGGCATGACAAAGTAGCAGGGATGATACACTGGAACATCTGCAAAAAAATACAAGCTACCTGTAGCCAAACATTGGTGGGACCATAAAATTGAAAAAGTTGAAGAAAATGAAGATGTAAAAATATTATGGGACTTCCGACTACAAACAGACAAACATCTGCCACACAATACACCAGATATAACTGTAGTCGAGAAGAAAGAAAAACAAGTCAAAATAATCAACATAGCAATACCAGGGGATAGCAGAATAGAAGAAAAAGAAATAGAAAAAATCACCAAATACCAAGATCTACAAATTGAAATTGAAAGGCTGTGGCAGAAGAAGACCAAAATAATCCCAGTGGTCATTGTCGCCCTGGGTGCTGTTCCAAAAGACCTTGAAGAGCACCTCAACACCATAGGGGCCACAGAAATCACCATCAGCCAATTACAAAAAGCAGCTTTACTGGGAACAGCCTATATTCTGCGACGATATCTATAACAATTGACAATAAAATTCAGCCATCCCAGGTTCTTGGGAAGGACTCGATGTCTGGATAAAACAAACCAGTCAATAACACCTGTCTGACTGTGTAAACAAGAAATAATAATAATATAGTTGACAGAAGGGACATGCTCAGAGATGCATAGTTTGAGGAATCAGAATTCTTGAAAACAAAAAATGGCAGCGCTAAACTCTGAACACATCAAGTCTCTGTCCTGTATCCATCACAGAGACATTGAGAAAATGTCTGTTGTGCACTGCTTTTTAAAGAGGTGAGCCCAAGGCAATGTGAGGGAAGGCGGGGGCTAATTTTAGTTCTGCAGCAGAAACTGACTTGTATGATTTCCTCAGGGTGCTTAACACTCCTAGGCCCAAAGAGACTAGGAACCAGAAAAACAAGTTGTGCTTGTTTTTCTTTCCACCAATCTAAGTTTTATGCAATGGGCCTAACCAGTGAGGAGTTAGCTATATAAATAGCTGAATTATTCGCAGAGGTCTGCTGCGTGCTCACATATTCAATAATTTCCTCTAACTCCCTGCCAACCACTCCCACATTGCTGAGCCATGCAGGACAGGGTGACCTGCCATTCCTCTGACTCCTTCCTTTCTGACATCTGTACTTTAGGATAGTATGGTGGCTGGCAAGTGTCACCAGGGAGTTAGTCACACATGGCTTCATGCCCCAGGGTATCTGAAGAGCGAATCTGCTTCGCAGCAGCTTCACAGATGTTTAATTCGGGGGATTAAATGGACAGTTCACATAGGGTCAAGCTCCTCTCCGCAATCCTTGCAGATCTTTTTCCTTGTGAACTCCCGCAGCTTGCTCTGGGTTTTTTCTCCAACCAATCACATCCCCAGAGCTGAAGAGGAAGCAAGAGAGCTTTTTTGTTGTTGTGAGTTTGACAGCTGGTTACGGAAGAATGGCATGACAGGTTGCCAAGCAGCCAGATCAAACAGCAGGACGCTTAACCCAAACCTGCTGAATCTGACCCAAATCTTTGTTGGTTTTTATAATGAACTTGCCTTTGTGAGTGAATGCCTTCATCACCTCATGTCCTCCCACCCCACCCCTGATCATCTAAGAGGCAGAGAAGTTTAAAGTAGAAACTGTTGCTTTCTCTCTGTCATGAAGAAAAATGCAGGCGAATCAGCTCAGACAAAAAGTGCTCAGGTTACATTGAACCTGTTGTCTCCATTCTGCATATCTAAAGCCTATGTAAAGCATAAGAAGACCCACATCTTGTAGTTTCTGCTTGCGTTTAACTCAGGAATTTCTCCCTCCCCTCCCCTTCCCCTTCTGGACTCCCTCCACAGAATTTCACCAATCTTCCACAACCCCTCCCCGCCCGTGCTTGCAACTGCAAACCAAGCAGACTATACCTAACACAGCTGTCGAACTCCCCTTGGTTGAATTTTGAAAAATGCCAAATTACTGGCAATGACCCCTCCACACATCAAGGGAGAAGTGGAGGGGCATAACAGAAGCCTCGGGGTTGGTTTGTTTTTTAAAGCTGCTGAAAATCGAGGATTTTTTAAGCCAGACATAATTTGGTCTAAGCCAGAATGTGCAGCCTTGATTCAGGGGAAAATAGAGTCCTGTCTGTACTGGTCCCTGATAGCCGGCAGGGACTTTGGGGTAAATGCCACTAATATGTGGACTGGCACACTCAATTCTGGTGGAGATTCAGAGTAAAAGCCCTGTGTGTAAAGCCTCCAGCCACCCGAAACAACACTCAGTGAGAACTCATGAGGGCTCTGGGGACATAGGTCAAGAATTGAGACTGGTCCATTTGACAATTCGGCTGGTTAACATTGCATCATGCAATGTTATTTTTAGGGTTTTTCTCCCCATGAAACAGATAAGAAGCCCATGCTGGGAGTGTGCATCAGTGGGGTAAAGATCAGGTGACAGGATTACTTGGGCAATGAATAACAGTCTTCCCACTTCCAGTTATAGAGGGTGATGCGTCTTCTCTTGGGCCACTCCTTTTCATAACAACCTCCCCTCCCCTGCTACTGCATTTGTCTCAGAAGAGCAGGCACAGCCCTTGGTCCTTCTTCTAATCATGTTCCTACACACTGGTGGAAGTGAAATCACAAGATTCATGCCTATTAGCTTTGTCAGCTTTACTTGTACAAAGGTTTCATTTTCATTGCTTCCTTTTTGCATCTCCTAAAACAGGGATTCCCAACCTTGGGTCTCCAGATGATGTTGGACTACAGCTCCCATCATCCCCAGCTACAATGGCAAAAGGTTATTGTGACTGGAGATGATGGGAGTTGTAGTCCAACAACATCTGGGGACCCAAGCTATAGACCCTTTGTCTTACAACAGTAAGGTAAAGGTAAAATGTGCCATCAAGTCAATTTCAACTCCTGGCGCCCACTTAGCCCTGTGGTTGTCTTTGGTAGAATACAGGAGGGGTTTACCATTGCCATCTCCTGTGCAGTATGAGATGATGCCTTTCAGCATCTTTCTTTATCGCTGCTGCCCAATATAATACCAGCAGGGATTCGAACCAGCAACCTTCTGCTTGTTAGTCAAGCATTTCCCCACTGCACCACTTAAGGTGACTGTCTTACAACAGTAGCTAGTTTTAAGTGTGTGTGTGTTTGTGTATGTGTGTGTAAAATATGGGAAAAGACATAAAATAATATAATGCTTGAAGGAAAATAATGCTCCAGGCTGCATTAAAAAGAGTGCAATTTGAGAAATGAATGGGATTGCCACTGCTGCTGAAACCCATCACACAAGCAGTTGAGCCTAAAAAGAGCAAAATAATATCATTAACAGAAATTAAAGTTAAAGCCACCGTGAACTATGGACTTGAAAGACCTGCAAGAAAATGAAAACCCATTGTCTGTTCTAAAGCCAAGGGGTCATATAGTCACCAACCAGCCAAAACCTTCACCAATTGCCTGAAACGTACAGTGCTTCAAAATCCAATTAACTGTTTCAAGGAGAAAGTCCTCATTTTTCCCTTTCATCAGGAAGGGAAATTTGCAATCATATATTCCAATGAAAGTTAAGTTGTTTTTGATCTGATAATTGTCAGATGCATTTATCTTAATTTGTAAGGTTTCTAATGCTAAAGCTCCAAACTGCAGAGATATAACAGAAGTGCTGGGAAATGAGGTACAAAAAAAGTGGGGGAATTCAAATTAACCAATAAATATATTTTAATATATATCAGCAGGACTCTAGAGGATTCCATTAATGTTGAAAAATAGAAAGGATTTAGGTTAATTTGGTAAGAAGGCAGGTCAGAACGTTTACAACAGTGGCACAGAATTGTATAGAGATGCAAAAATTTTCAAGAGAGTGGAATTTTTTTTCAAAAACGCTGACTCTAGCTGTCACAGCCCTGCCTTGGTTAAATCCAGTGGAGAGATATGCGGACTTTCTAATTTGCTTTCCCTCTATTTTAATAATAGCTGTGCATAAGTAATTTATGAAAGGCCAACCAGGCAGTGGGCAACAGAAAATTAAACTCATTTTATCGGAAAGCAGGTGGATTTCTATATATCATTAGCATGCATTGAATTCTCACAATGTTATTTCTCATACTGATGGAATGTAACCAAATAATATATGAGTTTTTTGCTTATGCACAAGTGAAATTTTTAGATAAAAGTGTCGGCCCCAATGGCAATTTTCTGCAGAACGAAAACTAATTCTGCGAAGCTTCTTATTACTGGGAAGACTCATTTAGCTTGCATTAGAGACTGACATAAGTGACTTTCGGATTTTGCTAACAGATTAGATGAGATGGGGCCACAAGCTGTAATGTCATTAGAGAATGTCGCAGCAGCCAGAGAAGAGTTTTGTGACACTTAAGGAGACCGTCCCAAGTAAATTGTTTTCCATTTTTGACACACTTTCAATGATTCTTTTTTGCCCTGATGAGAAAATGGTTTGTTTTTATTTTTTTTATTCTTTCCTAACTTCTGCTCTTCTTTCCCCTCACTAAATTTAAAAGAAACTTCTAAGTTAAGCCTTTTATGGTATTTTGCATGAATGCTAATCCTAGCATCTGGGCCTTATATCTCCTATATCTAGGGTTTCCGATCCTCCCCTCATAGCCAGGAGTTTACCGGAATCAGCACCGATCTCCTGGTAATTATAAGTAATCTAGGAGATTTTAATAGCATAAATTCATTAATTTGCCATTCAGGAAAGAACTGCCACTGGCCCGACTGCCAGGAAACATTCTGGTAATCATAGGCCTCTGAGGGAGAGGTGTGAGACAAAATGGGAAGCTGGACTACAGCAGGACTGGTGTGGGAGAAAGCCCTAAATAACTGCAAAAAGCCTTGTTGACTCCTCCCTTTTCACAGCCGCGAATGCGGTTCAGTGTGGTGATGGCCACAAGCTTAGATGGCATTAAAAGGGGCTTAGACAATGGTGGCTATAGACCACCTTCGGTTCCGTGCACATCCCTAGTCAGTCATACAAACACATGTACGAGTGTACAGACATCTATACACTTGTACAGCATAATGTCTGAATCGAGCTTTGGAGGTGATTGGCATGAGGATAGAGAGAAGAGGGGTAAAACTGTCATAAGACTGGGGAGATTGGGGTGGGGAGAACTGACATACTATTATAATATTTTGTCATATTGGGATGGGGGGCTCTCTTGGAATAGTTTCCAGAGAGCAACCTTACCTATAGCACTTAGGGCGCCTACATTAGAAAAGCAATGAAAGGTCCAGCCAAACTGTGGATAACTACTATTCTTTAATCCAGCCGAAGATCCCCTGCTCTCCTAAGATCCCCTGCTCCATCAATTTTTCCTTGCCTTCCCAAATATGGAACTGTTGTGATCCTGGATCCAGCCCCCCCCCCCGCCCATTGTGGGATGAGGCAAACAGTTTGTGGAGTTGGGGTGGGTGGGGAACTATAACCCAGAAACCAGTGACCCCATGATGCCAGGATCCCCCACATTAGACTACCCTGAGGACACAGCTATGCCTTCATCCTTGGACTCAGAGGAGACCCCTGAAGATCTGCTAGTCCTAGCAGAGTCCCTCCAAGGTCCGCTGGAGCCAGTGCTTACGAAATTGGGCAAAGGTCCTTTAAGAAACAGAGCCTTCCCTAGGGAAGAGGCAGGGCAGTTCAGTCTGCCTGGCTAGCAACCATAAATCCAAGCATGCTGCTGGGAAAAATCCGTTGTATGTTCCCATACCCAGCTCTGGTGGTCCTGATTGGCTCTGGCCAAGGTGCTGACTCCTTTGCCCTTGGAGCTGTCTGAAGTCTGTATTAACCCTGGAACCTGCCAGGGTAGAGATTCCAGCTCAGCCAAGAACAGGATAGGAACTGCCTCTCCCAACATGTATGTGGCACCACCTCCCGTCTTTCTTTCAGATTCATCTTCAAAACCCACCATATCCATCTGGCTTATCCTCTCAATCCTCATTCCCATTGTTAACCAAACTTTACCTAAGAGAGTGCCGCCTTCTGCATAATCCTCGCCTCAGGGGAGGTCCGTCTCCAGCTGCCACTGGCCCCTTGCGACCAGGCCTTCTCCACAGCTGCTCCTAGGTTGTGGGATGGACATTTGAGGTTTAACAACTCTAATTGCCTTCAAGCAAGCCCTTTTATTTAGTCCTCAACGGCTTTTACATTTTACATGTTTAGTCCTCAACGGCTTTTACATTTTACATGTTTTAATTGTTTTAAATTGTTTTAACTGTTCATCGTTTTGTTATTTTGATTGATTATAAATTGTTTTATTGCCCAGTAAACTACCCAGAGGTATTAATTTAGATTGGGCAGTATAAAAATGTAATAGATAAATAAATGATAGATAAATAAGTGCATGTAATGTACCTGCCCACATGTGCCCCTCCCTACCCTTTTCTTTCCTCCTCACTCCCCTATTGTTTTCCTGGTGTTTATTTTAGGTGATATGTTTTCTGGAGGAAACAATCGACGAATCCCGTCTGAGAAATACTCATCGTCCAACAGAAAAACAATAGCAAGACACCACTGCTGACAAGTATCGGAGACTGGTTGAACTTATAGGACACTTGAAAAAGACACATGGAAACAGCATATAATACCAGATAGCTGTTGTGTGGTCTCATAGTTTTCAATATTATTGTTCTTTTGTTTGTACATATGTATTGTTATAAATGTTTGGTCATTACATCTTATTTATATATAACCAGATCACTATATACAAATTATTGATCTACTTTCAATACAATTTATATTCATATATTTAGTGCCCTTGCTAACTGAGCAAAGGGGCACCTTTTAAAAGTGGTGACTCTTTACTGAGCAGGGGGAGAAGAACTGGCCCTATCCAGCTGCAGCACAGCATCCCTGCAGTGGCTGTTGCTGGTGTTTGTCTTACGTTTCTTTTTTAGATTGTGAGCCCTTTGGGGACAGGGAGCCATCTTTATTTATTGTTATTTCTCTTTGTAAACCGCTTTGCGAACTTTAGTTGAAAAGCAGTATATAAATATCCATTGTTGTTGTTCTTCTTGTTGTTTTGTTTTTTTAGTTAAATTATCAAGATCTGTTGTTTTGTTTTTATGTACATGTCTAATTCTGTCATATACACTAATGTGCTGTCCCTTTAACGATACTCTCAAGTTTCCTATGCTACTCTAGCCTAATGGTAGAGCCGGTTCAGTAAGCAACTCTAAAGTTTCCACATTATGATGATGCATTTTTAAACCCTAGGTTTTACATAGCTGTTGGAAACTGGAAAATACTGAGATCATGTCTCTGTTTCCAACTGTTTCTATACTTTTCTAAAGTTAACCACATCAGATAAACGGAGAGGAGGAAGGAAAGGAAGGAGAAGATATCTATGATTATTGCTTCCTCAACTGTAGCCTTACGGCTTCTATCTCCTGTTATACCTTATTTAGCAAAAATTGGCACATGCTATTACCACATTTATCCCTGAAGCAAAAAGAAGAGAATGAAAGAACGTGATAGCACCAATTTCTGTTACATCTGAACAAAGGAATTTGTTTCTAAGTGAGCATGCTTCCAGCATCTCATCCCCATCCCCACCCAGGAAAGAGATGTGGAATTAGGGTGCATCTGCCCTGACTACCTCCTGCCCTGGCTGCCAGCTGGGCACCATAGACTGCGTAATATATTGACAGTTACTGAAATCAATATTGCCATTAATTAAAAATAATATTTTTAAAATCTGCCCAATGAAGTGGGGTACCTTTTGGTTCAGTCCAAAGGTTTGTAATCAATCAATTACATATTGCTACCATAAGAACATAAGAACAGCCCTGCTGGATCAGGCCCAAGAATGCCCATCTAGTCCAGCATACTTTTTCACACAGTGGCCCACCAGATGCCTCTGGGGAGCCCACAGGCAAGAGGTATGTGCATGCCCTCTCTCCTGCTGTTGCTCCCCTTCAACATATTGAGAGGCATCGTGCCTCTGAGGCTGGAGATGGCCCATAGCCACCAGACTAGTAGAATATTTATTCTACTTCTTCTCCTATTTACCTACCACTTTTTAATGAAAAAGTTCTCTAAATGGTTTGCATAGAGAATCATCATCACCACTACCATCATCATATGGTTGTGTGTCCCCCAAAGAACTCACAGTCTAAAAAGAACACAAGATAGATACTAGCGACTGCCACTGAAGAAATTCTGTACTGGAGTTGAATAGGGCCAGTTGTTCTCCCCAGGGGTGGAGCCACCATTGAGCGTACAGGTTCAAAGAATCCAGTTGCGTGCCACAGATGGGCCATGCAAGGCCTCCGGAGTTCATTCCCAAACAGCGTTTGCTGGCTGGGTGCATTTATTTCCCTTTCTCTCCCTCGCTGGATCCCCTCTGGTGATCAGGTCACGACATCACGTGCATGTGACGCACAGGGGGCATTATGTGCAGGAGGCATCACTGGCCCATGCGCTGTGCGCATGGCAGGGCCACCTCGGATGGGGTAGGACCTGGGCCTCCGTTCCCTGCTCTGCCACTGGCTCTCCTCCTATTTCCCTACACCTAGAGCCTTTGAAGGCAGGTAGTATATAAAATAAATAAAATAATAAATAAAATAAAAGCCACACCACTGTTTCTCACATGACACCCTTTTTGGTAGCCACTTATGCTACATCCTCAGCACAGTTTTGACCATGTAGTCTGAGCCACACTCAATGGCACAAATTGGGCATCAACGCCACCATTTTGGTTAAAGGAACTTTTCTGCCTTGCAATGAGACCTTTATCAGCCTTTCACACCTCTTTGAGCGCAATTAGCCCCCAAAAGGCAGGAGCATTTTCTCTGAGATTGTAGATGAAGGGCTTAGGGATATCCAGGAATTTTGCAAATGATTGCTGAGTTCAATACAAGTGTATGGCACATGATCAAATGACATGGAGGAGGTACAAAACTGTGCATGCTTACATGGGATTATTGGGGAATAATAAACCCCATTGAACGCAGTGGGATTTACTCACCTGCAAGTAAACACATATAGAGGTTATTCACACAATCAAAAACTGTGTTCTACCTGGTTTGGGAGCTATGTGTGCTCCCAATTTTCGGTTGTCGGAAGCAAGGTCGGAGGAAAACCTGGGTGGAAGTGATTGTGTAGAAGCTAGGCAGCAAAGTAGGTAGCTTTTCCTCCTACCTTGCTTCAACACAATCACTTCTACCCAGGTTTCCCCCTCACCTTGCTTCCACACAACTGAAAACTAGGATCACACACAGCTCGCAAACCCAGGTACAACACAGTTTTTGATTGTGCGAATGACCTCATTGGATAGCATTGCTCACTGTGTGGCTATTTTTCATGCTGTCAACAGGTGGCACCATTGGTTTGCCTAACTCACTTTTAAAGGCTGCTCTGGTTAAAGGAATACTGAGCAAGCTTCCCCATCCTTTAACCAGAGTATACCTCCAGAGGGGCATCCTGGGAAGGAGTTCTCCTTCCCTAAATGGCACTCCTGAAGCACAGTTAAAATAATTCAGTGGGTCAAAGAAATGCTAGATGTTCCGTTGGTAAGAAAGGAAGGTTTGTTTGGATACCAGACCCACCATTCCGAAATCAATACGGTAGTGGAAGGATTTTTGATCCTAATTTGTTTAGTGATTGGTGATATCATGTAACATCACAAAGGAGCTGACATTTACATGGGGATTGATTTTTCCGTTATTGGAGTGTGTTGAAGGTCTCTTTTGATGCTGAGTTGTGTTCAAATGGGTGAAGGAAATGGATATCTCCTCTTTTAAATTAGGAGGAAGATTGAGAATGTGCATTTGCCAAACCTAGACTTTATCTTAAACAGCATGGAAAGCAAAATGTCAGAGGGAATTTTGACTTCAAACATAGACACCCTCCTGCAGAAGGCAAAACACACTCATGGATTGACATAATTGGTATTAAGAGAGAATAGAAATATAGATAATACTGGTGGAGGAAAACCCAAATAGACCTTTGTCAGTTATTATAATCTGTATTCTCTGTTTCATCTCAAAGAACAATGAACAACCCGTCTAGTATCTTATTGACTAAGAGTGCCTCCAAATGTATATTATTTGAGCAGTGGAGCTATTCTGGTAGCAAAATCACTGCTTTTTCATATCAGGGATGAGGCCAAGGGGTAGTGGGCACTCCCCCACCCAACAATATTCCCCACTCCCCCATTCCCCTCCCCATCCACCAGACTAAAACTTTACAGCAAAGTGTCAGATAATGCAGTCATTGTATACCAAGGCCCTATAGTATGAATTAATTATTGTAAAAGGAGTCCGTTGTTTAAAGAAGCCTCATTCACTCACTCCTTTACCCCAGAACAAGCAGCAGAAGCAGATGCAGCCAGGTAGGTAAGAGACTCCTCCAGCTTCCCAAGAGCCAGGCCAACCCATTAGCTTCCTTCCTGGCCAGGAACTGGACTGGATGAGACCATGTGTGCACGGCCATCTCCTCTGCAGATTTCAGCTGGGCTGGTATTGATCTTTCCCCCCACCCCATCTTTTCTGGGACATGGCCTTGGACTGGGATAGAAAACAAACTTGGGAAGCAGACTGGAGGTTTGACTTAACCTAGGAGGACAGTATTTTAGAAAAATACTGATACTGAGGAATCTGATCCATTTTCTGAATATGCTTTGTTACGAGAGGAGCTTTTTATCCCATTGAGGGACCTTGTAAGCTAGGTTAAAAGCTAGCTAGGTTAAGCTAGGATAAAACAGGCAGTTTCATGAGAATTGCCAGACCTAAATTTCCAGTACTTCAGTTTCATGGGATGATCCCTGGCTCTAGTGTTGTGAGAGAGGGAGAAAATGTTCTCTCTGTTCACTCTCTTCACACCATGCATAATTTTATACATCTCTACCATGTCTCCCCATAGTTGACTCCTTTCCAAAGTAAAGAGTCCCAAATGCTGTAGCCTAGCCTCATAAGAAAGGTGCTCCAGGCCCCTGATAATCTTGGTTGCCTTCTGCACCTTTCCCAGTTCTACAATATCCTTCTTAATATATGGTGACCAAAACTGTATGCCATATTCCAGATGTGGTCACACCATATATTTGTAGAAGGGCATTATAATATTAGCATTTTTGTTTTCAGTCCCTTTGTAATGATCCCTAGCATGGAATTTGTTGGGAATTCTCTCTGGTAAGAGATACCCTTCTATTACAGTAGCGTGCACAGAGGCAAAACACAGCAGAGTCTGCCCAGGCATGCTTGTTTGCAGAGAGCAAAAGAAACTTGGAGCCAGTTCATAGTTTCTAATCAATATAAGGAGTCTTTGTTGGAGAACTCCATTCTAGATAGGAAAGTGGAGAGATAGAATCTCTAATTTATCTAGCTAGCTGGATACACAGAGATGTTGCATGCATCTCTGCACACATGGTGCAGAAAGAGAGGCCATGTGTGTGTGATAGAGGGAAGAAAGGAAGGAAGGAATTGAGAGAGAGGCAGGAAGGAAGTCCCTGAGAGTAGCAATCTACATATCAAAGGGATAGTGTCAGAGCAGTAGAGAGAAGGGATGCCCAACGTCTTGACCCCTCTAGCCCTCTGACTCACTAATCTGTCCCCCTCTGTCAGTGAGGCATGAAGCAGTGCAGAGTCCTTCACATCCAACAGAATTGGCCTTTTTCACAGCTACCGCATGCTGAGTCGACACTGATGGAGATTGAAGGTAGCCGTACCTCCATTCTTAGGTAGGCACTAGGGATCTGCACAAAGTGTTTTGTGCACATCCGGGGCAGTGGAGAATGGGCACTTTAAAAGGGAGAAGGCAGGTCTTACCCACTCCTCCATTATACCTTCACTACCCCGCCCCTGCGGCCCCAGAGTGGCGCTGTTTGTATTAAGCAGCCGGGCTTTCTGTTTGACTGGCTGCATTTGCTTAGAAACAGAAAGCTCCCTGTTCCCAGAAGGAAATGGCATCTGAGCATGTGTGGATAACATCTCGAGTGGTTGATTCTGACCACTGAAGATGGCATCCTCACGCTCTGGAGCAGCGGGGGGCAGCGAAGGTGTAACCGAGGGTCAGGTAAGACCTGCCCTCCTCCCTTTAAAGTGATCACTTGTCCCCAGCCGAAATGATTCTGCTGGGGTAGCTCGAAGCATTTTGGGACCTGGAAATAGAGGTGCCCAGATGCTCTGAGCACACCACTAGTATGCAGCAGGAATGCCCTGGCAGGGCGCATCTTATTTTTAATGAATAAGAGTGAGTGAATGCTTTGCTTCTTCGCATGTACAGAAAGGAGGGAAATTTTTTGACCTTCCTGCCTTCTCTCTGCAGCTGTCTGCACCTACTGAAACTATGTCCCCAAAGGACCCCCTACCTTCAGGGACATATTTTGGGAAGGCACTGGTGCTTGCAGAGGAAAGAAAACATTACTCTTGCCCTCTGAGATTGGTTTGGTGGCAATATATGGGGAGCCTTCTCTGTAATGGCACCCATCCTGTGGAACTCCCTTCCATGAAGTGTCAGATTGACCTTCTCACTGCTAGTGATTCAGCTTCAACTAAAGGCCCATTCACACATTCAGCACTTGTACAATGAGTGTACACAGGTACACCTCTCTATACTGGTACAGTCATTCACATGTTATGTTGAATGCAGGTACAGAAGTACACTTCCTATCTGTACCATGCATTTGAAGGGCCAGGTTAACTTTTTAAATGGACACAGGTACAGTCATTCATTCAAACACATGTATGAGTATGCAAACATCTGTATACTCATACAGCAAAATACGAATATGATGAATATTTATATACTGTTTTTCAGCAAAGGTTCCCAAAGCGGTATAAATAGAAATAAATAAATAAAATTGCTCCCTGTCCCCAAAGGGCTCACAACTGGAATAACTGAATTGGGCTTAAGACATGTTGGAGATGCAGCTCCCACATGGCATCGACTCTTAACACCAGTCACCCTATTGACCACTAGGAGCATTAGGGTAGAGACAGCCAGCAAAGACATTCCCTCTCTGACCATGCTATCTCCACTCTACTTTCCCTTTGTTAGACTGATAGCATCAGGTTTCATTCTTTCCCAAGGAGCTTTCTCATACTGGGGCTTTTACCCAAATCTCCTCCGGAAGGGAGGTTGTGTGTTCTCACTGCAGCCGGATTCCTGCTGAGGTCAGTTCAATTTGGAAGCAACCCACACACAAATCGGGCTTTTCCTTCCAGATTTCACTTTATCCTGATTTATGTCAGAGTTTTTACAATCTTGTTCTACCCCGGAGTTTTTGGAGATAAACCGCAGCAGGCGCTGACGTAAGTCTTCACATTAACATAATAAGAGCAAGTCACACCTATGAAATGCAAATACTGTAGAAAGTTGCCCAGAGACAAAAGAGTGGATTTCTCTCTTTTCTGCTCTTAGAAAGTTTTTGGAGGGGGGAGATCTGGAGAGGAGAGATAATTTAGAGTCTGCAGAGGGCTTTCCTTGCAGAAAATGAGCATTTCCTTGCTATCCAAGGATCATGCAATCCGAGCTAGAAGGGGGCTTCAAAAACAGAGGTGATGCTGCAAGAAGGCCAACACAGGCCAACACATGCTGGGGACTTGTGTGTATGTGTCTGTTGGAGTCGTGGGGTGGGTGGTGGGATAGAAAGCCAAGGCTGATGCCTAATTAAGTGTGTGAGTGTGTGTGTGTGTGTTTCAACAGAGCCAGATCATGGAGGGTGTTTTAATTATAGTACTAAGCCTTTGGGGGGAAAGAGGCGTGGCATCCCACCCCCTCTAGGAAGCCATTGGTCATAAGTAAAATATGGAAGTGGGCTGTATATGAAAAGACACACAAAATAAAATTTGGAGCAGAGAGGGGAGGGGCGGTTTATGTAGAGGAAGAATGGCAGTTCAGTCCCCAAATAGAAGAGCAAAACCAGTTTGGTGAGAAAGCAGCAAAGCAAGAGGTCTTGAAACAGTTCTTTAGTACTGAAGAACTACAAAGATTTATTTAAAGAAAAGGCTACAAACAAATGTGAAAAACCCTGCAGCTTAATTTCAGCTGTAGCTCATGACTGAAGAGAGAGACCAAAACAAACAGCCATCTCTGGAGAGACAAAATGGAGACTAACACTGGAAGAAAAAAGAGGGGAGGAATCCAGCACTTTTATCCATGACCCCCAACCCCCCCCCCCAGTGGACACTACAAGACCTTGAAGCTGAGAGCTGATGCTGCCAGGGTCCTAGATCCAACACTCCTTCCCATCGGCTCGTGCTGCTGTCTATAAGTCCCAACTTCTCTCTCAAGGTTTTGAAACAATCCCTGGGCAATGGCTTAGTTAGCACATCTGCTACCATTTGTTCACTTGGACAATACATCAATTTTACGTCCTTTTTCTTGTGCATCCCAGACATAATGATATTTGGTTTCAATGTGTTCTAAATTTAATTTTCTCCATTTGTAAGAACTGGATACAGCTTTGATTATCCTTGAACATCTCAGTGGGTTTTGGTTCATCTATGTTGAAATCTGACATTAGGTTGTGCAGCCACATGACCTCTTGACATGCTTGAGTGGCAGATACATATTCTGCTGCAGTAGATGTGAGAGCAACTGTTGATTGCTTACAGCTACACCAACTGACTGCTCCACCACCATAAAAGAATACATAACCACTGATTGACTTCCAGTCTATTTGATCCTCAGCCCAGTCTGCATCCATATAATCTACTAATTTGGATTCACTACTAGCAGGCAACTTTAATTTTAGATGGATTATCCCTTTTAGGTACCTGCCTAGTCTCTTTACCACAGTCCAGTCAACTTTGCTGGGTGTGCTTACTTTCCACTCAAGAATCCCACAGATGCAGCTATATCCGGTCTCGTTATCATAGCTACATATAAAAGTTTTCCAGTCGCTGTCCTGTACTCACTGTTGTCTGGTAGAAGTTCACTCTCCTCCTTCTGTTTAAAGTGTGTCATCAAGTCAATTTCAACTCCTGGCACCCACAGAGCCCTGTGGTTTTATTTTGGTAGAATACAGGAGGGGTTTGCCATTGCCTCCTCCCGCGCAGTATGAGATGATGCCTTTCAGCTTCTTCCTATATCACTGCTGCCCAATATAGTACCAGCGGGGATTTGAATTAGCAACCTTCTGCTTGTTAGTCAAGCATTTTCCCGATGCACCATTAGGTGGCTTATCCTTCTGTTTTAGGTAACCTGTTTCCATAGGTGTACTCATTTCTTTAGCCTCTGTAAGTTCCAAATACTGTGGTAAACCATTTATTTTCTGGTTTTGGTTAAGCAAATAGCTTCCATCCTCTTCTCCCTCTATGTTGTTAATGCAACTTGCCCAGGGGTGTTTGATCGGCACCCCCAATGTTCGGGCTGTGTGGGGAATTAGCTGTTAAAGGAGTCAGCCGTACCAGTTTTAATTTGTGCAAACATTTGGACTCAAGAAATGACTGGATTTGAGGCAAGGATTTAGATTCAAAATTAAAAGAAGAATTTATTTGAGAGATAGTGGGGGTACAGGAAGAGATTAAAGTAATACAAGTTACTACGTTACTAAGCAAATTAACTGCAATGAGGTGTTTCTAATTTAAAGAGCAATAAAGTATGTTTCTAAATAAACCAACTGCGATGAGGCATCTTAGTTTAAGGTTCCAAATTGTATAAGTTCCCAGACGGGCAAGAGAGAGATACTGAGTGGGGGGGGGAGAGAGATGGGGTTGGATTTAAGAAAGGGGAGCAGAGAGAGTTTCGGGGCCGGAGGAGGGGAGAAGGCTATATTCACCTGATCTGGATGACAAGATTTCTGGGCTGTAGAATCTTGCTCTTCAGCATGGTGGAAAGTAGGAGGGGTGCAGCAAATAGTATAAGGACGGATGCCCACGAGAATGGCTTATCTTTGGGTCAGCTTACTATAGGTGAGAGGCATGCTGGATGAATTGGCACAAAGACCGATCCAGATAGTGATTTCAGGTTCTTTGTAGGTTGCAAGAGAGAATATGGAATGCTCAGTGGGGTCCCAAGTATAGCATACGAGGGAACACGAGGGTGGCTGGATGGAATCTCGAGTGGAGCACAAGAGAATGCTTGTTGCAATGGAGTCCCAGCTGGTAAGACCAAAGTAGCACCAAGACTGCTTGCTGGAGTCCCAAGTGTAAAGCACAAGGGAGCACACTAGGTCATTGAACTAGGGATACTTATATCCCAAAACATGCCTTGGGGGTACATTCCTACTGTCATGCTTTGCTGTTTTGAAATGTCTGGGTGGACCTCTACGGAATTCATTGTGTCTGATCGATCTTTTCCTGGTATTATAATGGGGGCATGCCTTTTGCAAGTAAGGCTGTTTGTGATGAAAATCAGAGTATGCAGGTGCGTGAAAGAATATCTGTGGCGGGACGGGCTCTCCAGTAATCCTATCAATAATTGCAATGGGTACACCTTTAGGTCTATGTCACTGACTCATCTCCTTTGTGATGGGGAGAACATTACTTCACCATCTTATCTGCTTTCTCCTTGCTTGGCATAATCAGCTCATTAGCTTGTTGCTATCTCCTGTGAAAGCAGGGGGAGGATCAAGGTGGTTCACTCTAAGTTTAGAGTGGCCTTGGGAGTTAACTCACTATAGTTAACTCTGGAGTCTTCTTAGCTGGGACCCCCACCTAGGGAGGAGACGTGGATCTGATACCCATTCCAATTTGCGTTCTTCATATCCAAATCTAGGGGTGACTAGTCCACTACCAACTAAGTGACCTGTCCCCATGTGTACTATAAACTGAGAGCTCACATTGTGGTCCAGCTCCTGAGCATATCCGAAATGCAATCTCCAAGCCTGGAGATGCAACTGCAAACAGGGAGGCTCCTGGGAGCCAGGTAAAATAAGCATGGATAGAATAAACAATGTGTATCCCAAGATAGTGTGAAGCAGATCCAAGTTCTTTTACTTCTATCTCACTATTTACTTCTATCTCACTATTTAGATGCTTTATTATTTCAAAGCTGTCCTCTCTATTTTCATAACAAATTATCAGATCATCAATGAAAGTCAGTATATAGATCCATCTGTTGTCTTTCAGTCTCAAGTACAGGCAAGGGTCAGCCTTTCTTTGGGTAAATCCCTCATTGACTAGCAACTGGTTTAATTTGACATGCCAAGCTCTTGTAGCCCCCTGCTTTAGTCCATAAATACTTTTCTGCAGCTTACATACAAGTTTTTCTTTACCAGTTCCACAAATCCTGGTGGCTGTTCCATATAAATACGTATCTTCTTTGATGTCTCTATGAAGAAATGCAGTTTTCACATCTATGTGATCCACTTGCATTTTCTTTGCTGCTGCAATGCTTAGGAGTGTCCTTACTGAGATGTGTTTTATAACGGGAGCAAATGTCTCATCATAATCTTCTCCATATATTTACAAGAATCTCTTTGCCACCAGTCTCACTTTGTAATGCTGGACATCTCCTTCTGCATGTTGCTTAGTTTTAAAAATCCACTTGCACCTCACAGTTCTTCTTCCCTCAGGTAGCTCTGTGAGTATCCATGTGTTATTTTTGTGCAATGATTCCATTTCTTCTTTTGCAGTGTCCTTCCACTTTTGTGCTTCAGTTGCAGGTAAGTGGTCAATTTTTTTCCACATGCTTGGTTCTTGAAACCATTCTCCCTTTGCAATGTAGGAAAGTTTCTTAGGAGGAACTTCTTTATTTTATCGTGTTGAACGCCACACCCTTTGTTTATAATCAGCATCCGCTTCTGCTGAATTGCTGCCAGGTGTAAAACTTACAGTGAATCCTTCCTTTTGGTCATGTTGCCTTGATTCTTTCTCCAACTGAAAAGTTTGGCAGTTTGCTAGTGGTTGTTTTTTCAATTTCACTGAAGTATATTACATTGCATATTTTAATTGTTTCTGTGGCAAGATCTAAAATCCTATATCCTTTACATCCTATGCAATAGCCAACAAGTATTCCTTCCTCAGATCTACAGTTGAGTTTGGTCCTTTGGGTATAGAGGTGTATGCTTTAGATCCAAACACTCTTAAAGGACTCAAAAAGTGCTTGTTGCTATGCCATAACTCATGTGGTGCTGTTCCTGTGGCATTTGTTGGCAATCTGTTTGGCAGGTAAGTAGCAGTCATCACTGCATCTCCCCAAAATTTAGTAGCCAAACCAGCATCTACAAGCATGTTGCTTTAGTAGCCAAACCAGCATCTACAAGCATGTTGCTTTAGTAGCCAAACCAGCATCTACAAGCATTTCCATAAGAGTATGGTTCTTTCTTTCTGCCACTCCATTTTGCTCTGGAGTATAAGGAACAGTCTTTTGGTGTTTGGTGCCCTCCTCCTTCAGGAATCTTATGACATCTTTTCCAGTGCATTCACCACCATTGTCAGTGCGGAGGATCTGTGGCTTTCTCCCAAACTTGTTGCTCACTCTTGCAAAATATGCTTTTAGTTTTTCTAGTACTTGTCTCTTTTCACTCAACAGGTATGCATATGTGTATCTAAAATAGTAATAAATGAAAGTAAGAACATATTTATTCCCACCTGATGTATGGACTTGCATAGGTCCACAAACATCACTATGAATCAAATCAAAAGGATGCTGTGTTTTTCTTTCTTTGTGTGGAAGAAAAACAGGCCATGTTGCCTTTGCTCTTATACAGCATGCACACTTTGATTCAGTGCTGCAGGGGGCTATTTTTATACCCTTTACCAAATTCAACTTTTCAGCCTGACAAATCATTTTGGAATCTCTATGGCCTAACCCTCTGTGCCACAAAATCAGACATCATTTGTGTCTGCATTCTTTCAGAGTTTTGTCCTTTTCAGTCACACATGCAAGGGTGTAACTATAATAGGGCAAGGGGAGACAGTTGTCTGGGGGCCCACTGCCTTGCCCCCCCGAGGCAAGTCACATGACTGACTCCCCCAGATGCACATCCTCTGAAATTGATGTGAGTGTTAAGACCTGGAGCTACCAGAACAACATGTCTTTCCCTAGTACCATTAAATGACTTGCATCGTCCACAATTTACAAAACCTTTAAAAAAAATTAGGATAATGTTCTATTGTGGTGCGCGCGCGTGCGCACACACACACACACACACACACACATTTCACTATGCTTTTTGTTACCACTGTTCAGCCTCTTTTAAGATTTCTTTACTTCATGAGCTGAGCTTCAGTGAAGGGGGGCCATTTTAAAATCTTGTCTCTGGGCCCATTCCAACCTTGCTACACCCCTGCACACATGCTTCTTCAAACAATCCATTTTCTTGTAAAACTGCTTTCATAAGCAATTCCTGTTTATGAGTAATGAGACAGTGCCTTCCTTTACATTTTGCTTCATAGCCCATTTCTGTAGCATATTTTACAGACATCAGACTTGTTTCTAGAGTAGGCCCATACAAAGCTTCTTCAATTGTTAATCCAATGTTTTCTCCTTTCTCCAGTTTACAGAGCAAATGTGCAGATCCTTTCCCTTCTGCACACATCATTTCCCCATCTGTTAGATATATAGGGATTTTACACCTTGTATCTAGTTGTATCTTATAAATCTGTCTTCTATAATCAGGTTGCTTGTAGCACCTGAGTCAATGCAAATGCCACTGCTGCATTTCTCAGATTTAGCTTCCAAAACTGTGTCTGTCCTTGTAAGGTATATCCTTTGCTTATTAGCTTTAGTCCCTGATTGCTTGTAAGTTCTGTACTCTGTGTTTCCAGATGACTCACTCTCTTTGCAACTTTGTTTTGCTTGCCTTTTGTCTGCAAACTCTTTATTCTTGGGGTACTTATTCTGCAAATGTTTAGGACTTCCACAAATAAAGCATTTCTTATTTCTTTGCAGGGTTCTAAATGCATTTTCTTCACTTTCCTTTGGTTGCCTATCATCCCTTCTGTGCAAATCAAAGTCCTCTAGATGGTTTATTACAAATTGTAAGTCTGCCTCCTCCTTGACTCCCAAGGCACTAGTCACACCATCAAAGCAATGTGGCAAACTGTTCAACAGCAATCCTATCAAAACTGTTTCTGGCATGATTACTTCTTCAGCTTGCAGTTGCCTAGATATTTCTAACTTTTCATTTATGTGCTTGGACAAACTTTCTCCTTCTCTAGGTCTTTTATTCCTCAGTTTTCTTAATAGATGTACTTTGGAAACCACAGACTTCTTTTTATATAATCCCTTCAGAGTTTCCCACATATCCTTTGCATTTTCTTTGTCTCTTAGATGCACTAAGATTGGATCACTCACCACCAAGCAAATCATTCCTGATGCCTTTTCATCTCCTCTGTCCCATTCTTTCTGCTCCTTTCCTGCATCTGCAGGATGCTGGGTGTGCAGAACACTGCCAAGTCCATGACTCTTGAGGAGCATCTCCATCTTGAAAGACTAGAGCTCATACTCAGGACCTTGCAACTTTTCAATCATCTGAAATTCTTGTGCTGCCTCCATTTTCAAAGATTTTCTCTTTGCTTTGCTTTTTATTTAACTAGTTAGGCTTTTCTCTTTTATTTACTGACTTCTGGGCCCATAACCCTTTGTAGGGGAAGAATGGCAGTTCAGTCCCCAAATAGAAGAGCAAAACCAGTTTGGTGAGAGAGCAGCTAGTGGTGTGCATGGAACCAGCGACTACCGGTTCGAAGGTGGGGTGGGTAGCTTTAAAGACTGGGGGAGGGTGCTCTTACACCCCCCACTACATTCCCCCCCACTGGCACTGTGTCTAAAAATGACCCCGAGGGGCGGTAGTGCAGTACCTGGAAGTGCCCGGTGCGCATGATCATGTCATGAAGTGCCCGGTGTGTGTGCTCATGTCACTTCCAGTCTGATGTACACTGGGGCAGCAAGGAGGTACACTGCTGCCCCAGGGGACCATTTTTAGACACAGTGCTCATGGGGAAAATGCAGCATGGGGGAGAGCACCCTCCCCTAATCCTTAAAGCTATCCTCCCACCTTCGAACTGGCTACACTGCAGGACTGTTGCACTGGTTCAGAGGTCTGTAAAAGGGAGTCCGAACGGGTTCGTGCACATCCCTAAAAGCAGCAAAGCAAGACAGTTCTTTAGAACTACACAGTTCTTGAAGAACTACACAGATTTGTTTAAATAAAAGTTTGCAGACAAATGTGAAAAACCCTGCAGCTTAATTTCAGCTGTAGCTCATGGCTGAAGAGAGAGACCAAAACAAACAGCCATCTCTGGAGGAACAAAATGGAGACTAACCCCAGAAGAAAAAAGAGGGGAGGAGTCCAGCACTTTTATCCATAACCCCTTCCCCCATTGGTCACTACGAGACCTTGCTGCGGAGAGCTGATGCTGCCAGGGTTCTAGCTCCAACTGTTTCCCTAAAGCTGCGAGTCTAATTCGAAGTGGCTTCACTGGCTGGATAGTCTGAGAACTGGAAGCCCTGTCTGTAAAGGCTCCTGGAGAGAGTGACTTCCTTCTTCTCCCTTCTCCCACTTCCTGTATGTAGCTAGCAAAGAGGCACGATAGGTCTTAATCTAGCTTTAATCAATAGATAAAGTAGCTAAATAAACTACTTTATTTGGAACTTATAGTTTAAAGTAGCTTAATAAACTACTTTATTTGGAACTTTAACTCCATGTCTCCAGACACTATTAATTAGCAGTGCTTCCTTACCTGTGCACTTCTGCTGTAGTTAAGGCAGATAAAGAAATCTTCACCACCACCACCCTAAGCTCTGTAACAAGAAACTCCTACTTCAACAGGCTTTCTCTGATGATCTTGGATGAGACGATGTGTTCTCTTTGGAATATGTATTAATTGACTGATCTATTGTTACTAATGCTTTTATTTGCTTTGAATATTTTCAAAAATGTTGTGAGCCCCTTTGGACTGCTGTGAAGGGCATCCTCATTTTATAATTAAAATAAGAGGGGTAAGTACTTTATGAATTGAATGCATCTTTTATTCAAATTCTTCCTGCAAGAGAATGACTACCTCCTAAGTAAAAATGTGTATATATTTAATCTGGCATAGTTATTGTCATTCTACTTTTTCTCCTTGTTTGAAGTATTATCAAACAGATGAAGTCTGCTGGTTGGGGGGAAAGGAGAAAAGTAGGAGAATGGCACTAAGCAC
The DNA here is from genome assembly GCF_027244095.1 of Hemicordylus capensis. Classification (NCBI taxonomy): domain Eukaryota; kingdom Metazoa; phylum Chordata; class Lepidosauria; order Squamata; family Cordylidae; genus Hemicordylus; species Hemicordylus capensis. The sequence continues at coordinate 344,256,151 of NC_069659.1, forward strand.
AGCAGACTAAAAATATACACATTTGTAGTTAAGAGATACATATACTTGAGATACTTGAGGGAAGAACTTCAATCTAAAATATAAAAGCTTGGCAATGTATTGGCATCCAGAGTGGGGTAGGTTCCTAGCCTGCCAAACTTGTTATGTTAGCTTATATGTAGCATAAAGTCCCCATATTTTCTCTATCCGTCCACTTGTCTCTCTCTTTAGCATAGGGCTGCTCAACGTGGGGCCCCCGGCAGATGTTGGCCTACAACTCCCATAATCCCTGGCTATTGGCCACTGTGGTTGGGGATTATGGGAGCTGTCATCCAAAAACAGCTGGGGGAGAGGGCTAAGTCAAGCAGGCCTGGCCTGCTTTAGCAGCTAATGTTTCCTAGAAGGTAGGAGGGGAGGAACATAGGAACATAGGAAGCTGCCATATACTGAGTCAGACCATTGGTCTATCTAGCTCAGTATTGTCTTCACAGACTGGCAGCGGCTTCTCCAAGGTTGCAGGCAGGAATCTCTCTCAGCTCATCTTGGAGAAGCCAGGGAGGGAACTTGAAACCTTATGCTCTTCCCAGAGCGGCTTCATCCCACTCTGGGAAGGATCAGGAACTTGTTAACCGACAGAGCTGGTCTGCTCTTATGTGGTGAGTGTAATGTGCAATTTCGCTCTGAATCAGGACTCATTGAAGACACCATATTTGAATATGGATAATCCTATCAGGAATCATCATGTCCAACCTTCTCTTTGGGAGGAATGTGGTAGAACTCATGATGTCACACAGCTCCAGGATCACCTTGGAAGGCACTGGGTTTTCCAGTCTGTGGTTGATGTTTCTTGCTGGGTTATGGAACTGGTAGTGCTCCAAACTTTGCCTGGAGATGACATCCAGTTACACATCCCATTTTTCCTCAGAGGTAGGTTAGCAGAGAGGTTAACCTGACTAAAATCAATGTGAATATACTAAACGTTCAAGAAATGTTCTTGTGGAGGAACAAGGCCTAGACCTCTTGGGTTTCTGTAAATAAGCCCCTGTATTGTATAGTGTATTAATATTCCCCAAACCTCTTATTTTTGTAAATAGCACTTGTATTATGAATGGATTATATATTGCATTAATATTCTTAAAATTCCTGCAATATTGTAAATAGGATTTCTGTGCTTGCAAATCCCTGTGCATGGAGAAGGATGGCAGGGTCAAAAGTTCATTCTTGATTTTCTGTAGTTTCACTTTTGGTTTAGCATTTTTGACAGTTGATTTTTGGAGTGAAATGTTTGGAGGGATTTAATGGATGGTTTAAAAAAACAGTTGGGCCAGAGAAACTGTATATATTGGGAGTGTTTGCGAGGGAATCCTGAGAAAGAGTCCTAAAAGAGAAAGTCCTGGAAGGAGAAGTCAAGAGAGTTTATTGAGGGTGTAAACCTTTAAACAGTGTAGTTCCTTTACTGATGGAGCTACATTGGCTGTCGATAGGTTTCCGAACAAAATACAAAGTGCTATTTATAACTTATAAAGCCCTAAATGGCCTAGGCCCTGGGTATTTAAGAGAGCGTCGTCTTCACTTCCCATTGAGGTCTTCTGAGGAGGTCCGTCTCCAGTGACCGCCAACTCGTTTGGTGGCTACACAGAGACGGGCCTTCTCAGTCGCTGCCCCGAGATTGTGGAATGCGCTCCCTGTTGAGATACAATCCTCCCCATCTCTGGCAATTTTTAAAAAACACCTGAAAACCCATCTTTTCTCCCAAGCTTTCTCAGCTTTTTAAATTTCTTAGGTTTTAATCTCTGGTTTATTTTTAAATTGTTAAATAGTTTTAAGTTTTTGTATATGTTTTTAACTTGTTTTATGCTACTGTTAACTGCCCAGAGATGAAAGTTTGGGGCGGTGTACAAATTTGATAGATAAATAAATAAAGAGAGTCTGCTGGAGCAAGTCAGAGGTAGAGGTTGCAGAAAAAGGAAGCGAGTCTGGAAGTCTGCTAGAGTGAGTCCAGGAAAGCAGAGAGTGAGCCGCCAGCAAGAAGAGCAGCTGAGCTGAAATCACTAGCAAAGCAAGAGCCAGGCTGGATTGAGCCCCAGACCTGTGCTGTAATTATGAGAGAGTCCCCAGCCAGGAAGTAGCTAAGAAGAAAGAAAGCACAGAGAACTCTGAGTAGGGATGAGTATAGTGCCAGGTAGTGATGGCATTTTTCCAGTTTTTATTTTACCCTTACCTGCTCTGTTAGTAACTGTTTTGAATTTGTAATTTTTGTTGCAAAAGTAATGTTTTAATTGAACCAATTTTTCTAAAAGTAAACATCCTTGTTATTTAAAAAATTTTTAGAAGCTTATTGATTGTCTCCATCCCACACCTATAAGCTTTTCCACACTACTGAGGGGTTTGGGGGGTTGTGGGGGGGGTAGTGGTAATTTTTTGGGAACCCATTCACTGGGGTGAGATGGGGTTTGTAAATCAGCCCCTTCAGCTGCCAACCCCTCACTCCCCAGCTCATGTGGAGGGTCTCCCGACCTGACCCTTTGACGATAGTTTTTGGGAAAGCACATGAGGAAATTGGTGAAACATGCCCCCACCACATAGTGGAAACAGTGACTTCTGCATGTGCAGCAGGTAGGCATGTGCACAAAACTATTTTGTCTGGTTTGGTTAGAATCCGAGCTGGATTTGAATCAGACTGGACTGGTTCGTTTTTGCCCCCTCCAGCCCAGGGCCCTGCCCGACTTGAATTCAAGCCACTTGGGGTCCAGTTCAAGGGGGGTGGGGGTCTTCCCTAAGTGCATATTCTTCAATAAAATTGAGGTACTTACTCTCAGAAGTGGTTGTGGTGGCTGTGGGGGGCTGTGGCAGCTCCCCTCCCCCTGCCGGCCTCCCCCCGAGTCTCCCGGGCCTCTGTGCGTATGCTGTGGCCATGGTTTTGGCCTCCATGCATGAGTGCGGGCCATTTGCGTGACCACATGGTCACACAAATGGCCCACACTCATGCACAGAGACCAAAATGATGGCCACTGTGGCAGAGGGCCAAAATGGGCTCAAAATGGGCCAAAACAGGCCTGGAAGACTCAGGGGTCAGCAGAGGTAGGGCAAGATGCCACAGCCCCCTCCCTTCTGCCACAGCCCCCTCTTGTGGCCACCACGAGTAAATACTTCAATTTTACTGAAGAATATATCACTTAGCAAAGCCCCCCACCCCACCCCTCTTGAGCTGGCCTGAGCGGTTCAGCGTGATCTCTGTCCAAACCGGACCCGGTTCATTCCGAGGTCAAGCCTTCAAACCAAACTGGTTCAAATGCAAGCCAGCTCAAATATGAGCCAGTTCACACATCCCTAAAATCAAGATCTTTGGATTCAAGCTTTTATTGTATTTAAAGAAATATACACAGAGCAACAAAACGAGAACATGAAAAAGAAGACGTTTTTATGTTCTCGTTGTCTGCATTAAATTTCTCATAGTAATTATTCTAACAGAGCATGTAATATCTACACTATTTATAAGAATCTCAAGTTCTCAATTTCCCTTCCTTAAATCTAACACAATACATTAACAAGTAAAAGTTAAGATATTCTAAATATTGGATGATAGCTTGCATTTAATAGCAAGCATCTTATAATTTTTGCAGGGGTTTTTTTGAGGGGTGGGTGGGTGGAAGGCAGTTTTGCTAATAACAGTCCTGTGGATACTGACAAAATGAAAATCAGCTCTATTTGTACCTTTAATCTTAAATTGTTCAAGTAACCAGGAAGGATAATTAGAAGTCCACTGAGATTAAAAACCTGGCCATATCTTCAGTCTCCTTAAAAACATATTCCCAACATAAGGCTATTTGGAGAAAGGACCACTGGAGATGACATTAATCTGTTCTCTCAATTCTAGCCCTCCAATAATTTGAGTAGACAAGATGATATTTGCCTCAGTCCCTGCGGAATCAAGCACGACCAAGCAAAGAAGTATTTTTGATAGGCTACTATAAAGTGATCACCTCATTCCTGTTCTCCTGTATAATCCCATGCTTCGCTTGGTTGAGTTTTCTCAAGCTCCCCCTCCCCACCGCCCACATTGTTTGCTTCCATAATATTAACTGTTATGTTGTTGGTGGTAGAAGCTATTAAATACATCTGATCACAATTTATAGATTCTTTACAATAATTCCACCTTTCTGATAAAAGATGTGATCTCTGATCTGGGTGAAAAAGACCAGTTCATTCAGTTCCGAAACTAAGGGTGGCTTCACATGATCACCGGCAAGTCGAGGAAATGAGGAAATGTCAGGAACTGGGAACATGTGCTTCAGATTTGAAGTTGGAGGGAGAGAGTTGGTAGAATTTTGGGCAGACAGCTCAGGAACTGGCCTTGAGCGGGTACACACAGCACCCTTGCTGAGAGTGCACGCTCCGGGTTCCCAGCATTTTCCTGGGCACCAAACTTGCCTAAAGAGTGTGTAGTTTGGCCCTTGTGTGCTTGTTTTCAAAAAGGAAATAGAAAGCCAAGGAGGGAGAGCAAAAAGCCAATTTCAATAACATATTTTTACACACTACTTCCAGGAGCAGGGGTGGAGCCACCATTGGGCGAGTGGGTTCAAAGAACCCGGGCCGCCACCCCCAGGGGTTGGGGTGCCACCTCCAGGGTTCACCGCTCCCTTGCGGCCTCAGACACGGGGAGGGCATTATTTCACTCCCAAACAGGGTTGCATGGGCCCATTTGGGAGGGAGATTGGCCCGCGCTGTGTTGGCAGAATGGCTGGAATGGCTCTAGCAGGGAGAGTCGCTCTGGCCCATGCTGTCCAACGCAGCACAGACCAATCTCCTTCCCAAACGGGACCACACAGCACCAATTTGGAGGGAGACCATGCCCCTGCGTCTGACATCAGGTGTGGAGTGTGTGGCTAGCCAGCCCCCTGCATCTGACATCAGACACAGGGGTGGGGCTGGGGGGGGGCGCAGCAGCCAAACATGTTAGGGGTTGTTGATTTCTACCCACAATAGGTAAAACAGCAGAGCACTAAGGAATGAGCACACACTCCAGTTACAGAGTAGGTAGCAGAGGATGGTTTGGATATTGCAGCTCTTTAGAGAAAACACATGGAGATCCTTGTATGACTAAACACTAAACATTTATTGGTTAAATACACTTAGATAGAAAAGACCTTTATCTAATCTAAAGGACTACATAATGGATAGGTTAGGGGAGAGAGAGAGAGAGAGAGAGAGAGAGAGAGAGAGAGAGATGTTTCCATCTGCTCTCTAGGAGGAAAGGGAGAATTGTGACTCAGCACAGGAAGTGCTGCAGAGTCAGTTCAGGGGCCATAGAGTAGGGACAGATAAGGAGACCCTGACTCACTGTCTCTACTCCCAATGCCCCTAGTGGTCATTAGGACAGTTGGTGCAAAAGGTCGATGCACTGGAAGTTCATCTCCAACAGAACATTGGCTACCGCCAACCTCCCTCCACCACTGTCCGGGAGACAATTAAACCCTGATCACACAACATCCCTGTTAGGAACATGTGGAGGGAAGAAGGAGGATATTGTGCATGCCATAGTTCCTGTCCACAGTTTCCAAATACTTCATCAAGTCTGGGGCAGAATGAGTGCAAGAGCTTTTGCCCCTGCTCCACATGTTCACATGTTCATATCCACAGATACAGTACGTTGTATCTGTGGAGAGCTGGTCTTGGGGTAGCAAGCATGAGTTATCCCCTTTGTTAAGCATGGTGTGCCCTGGTTTGCATTTGAATGTGAGATTACATGTGAGTACTCTAAGATATTCCCCTCAGGGGATGGGGCCGCTCTGGGAAGAGCACCTGCATGCAGAAGGTTCCAAGTTCCCTCCCTGGCAGCAACTCCAAGAGAGGGCTGAGAGAGACTCCTGCCTGCAACCTTGGAGAAGCTGCTGCCAGTCTGTGTAGACAATACTGAGCGAGATAGACCAATGGTCTGACTCAGTATATGGCAGCATCCTCTGTTCCTATGTTCCTAAATGAACTTTAGGCTTGGGATTTGCTGAGTTTGCACACCACGTGGCAAAGGCTAATGTTCTTTATGGAAAGCATGGTATCGTCTGTATAACTGACTATCCATAGAGTTTATTGTGCATCAAGGAGAAGAGAGGAAGTAAAGACATTACAAAGAAGGAATTGTGGTTAAAATGAGAAATGTGTCAAGTGAAGGAGAGGAGTGTAAAAGTGTGACATAAGCAAGGTTTTAACTTCACTTTGTTGTACTGAGATAGCTTTGAACTTAGAGCAGGGATTTCTAGTCTTGGGTCCCCAGATCCTATTGAACTATGGCTCCCATCTTCCTCAGCCACAGTGGCTGATCCTTGAACTTGTTTGCCACTGTTTCAATCCAGAGGGCAAAGAGGACAGAGATACTGGACACTTTCCTGAGTAATAACAATGTATATGGTGGGGCTCTTATACCTGTAAGGGATGCATAGAAGGGAGAATTCTTCCAGATCTTCTCCAGTCACTACAGCATTGAAATGAGAAAAGACATACCTGTTGAAATTCTCTCTTATAAAAATGGCAGTTTGTGGAAATGACTGCATGGGCATTTCAAGCTCCCAAGATATTTAATTTAGAATCTCATGCTTAGGTGAAAGATGCTAAGGGCACAGTTAAGAGTACGAGGTTGATGTATAGAGTCATATTTCATTTCATTTCATTTCATTTCATTTATTTATTTATTACATTTTATATCCCGCTCTTCCTCCAAGGAGCCCAGAGCGGTGTACTACATACGTATGTTTCTCCTCACAACAACCCTGTGAAGTAGGTTAGTCTGAGAATGATTTGTATTTCTGTTATCGCTCAGTTGGTTAGTTAGTACAGGGGTTCCCAGCCTTGGGTCTCAAACATTGTTGGACTACAACTCCCATCATTCCTGGCCACAATGGCCAAATCCTTCTCAACATGAATGTATATAATTGTTCTGAATTTTCATGTTTTTAATTTTTTCCTGCTTTGTTATGTTTGATATCTCTATGCAATTCTGTTATTTTATCCTGCAATAATTTCAGTTAAGTATTTATTTTATTTTATTTATTAAAAAATTCTTGTATACAGCCTCCTCCAAAGCCTTCAGGCAGTGAACAATAACAATAGCTATTTTTTATTTTAAAAAATAAAGGGTAAAAGCCTGGCGGAAACAGTAGGTCTTAAGAAGGGACTTAAAAGCCACTAAGGAGGGGGCTGAATGAATCTGCGGGAGGAGGGTGTTCCAAAGAAGAGGGGCGGCCACAGAGAAGGCCCTCCTATGGGCCCAGGGACCACGCCCTACACCAAGGCCCTGGACACTAAGGAGGGCCAATATGTGTTTTTAAAAACCAGCTCAGCAACAAAAAGCCCCTCTGAACAGGAAAAATGAAACAAAACACCAAACCCATACATTTTCTAAAGTAGGGGCAGGGTGAAGGTAGTTTGGGATCTACTGGTGGATCTTTGGGTGAAATGGATCTCTGGAATGTAAACTGGGCAGTTTACAACAAAGTTGTTGCTTATGTTACTTTGTAAAGCACTATGTACAGTGGTGGTAGTGATAGTGATAGTTTATATAGTTTATCTAATATTTTATATAGTATCATCTATGTCCATGGCACTGTAAAACAGGTTCCTGCCCAAATGGGCTTATATTATCTAAATTTCAACAGTGGGAGGAGACAGAAAGAAAATTTCAAAGACTCGTGCAGGATAGTAACCTCTCTCTATATATATAAGGCCAAGAGAGAATGTGTAAATGCATTAGTCTGCAGTTCCTAAAATCCAGCTGCATAAATAAACCAGCAACAGAATTCTGATTAGATTCCCATAATGTTTCAAGTTCTAGAAAGAGACAATTCTCAGTTTCCCCTTTTTGTTGCGCGCGCGTGTGTGTGTGTGTGTGTGTTAATGGTAGGGGGAGGGGGGGGGATTTTGCTAATATTGTCACCCTGGAAAGCCATAATAGCGTCTGATTTCCAATATTGGGCAAAGCGCAAATATATAAAATATACTTGAAGCTCAGCTATAAGTAGATTATAAACATTTAATATAGAATGTTATCATAATATTCAGAGCACCAAATTGCAGACTTCTGTCACCCACTTTCAAGCATGCTTCTGAAGATCATAGTTAATTCTGCTGATTTATGGTAATGCTGGAGCACTATCATATGCAGCATCAGAAACCACTAACAAGCTTAGTATAAGCTTGGACTGAAATGGTTTGAGGTTTAAATTTCTGTAACGATTATAAACTAGAAGGAGTAAAATCCCACTTCAGCAAAAAAGAAAAAAAAGAAGAAAAAGGAGGTGGGGGGGGCTTGTTACAATTCAGTATTGCACGCCTCACACACACACTCTCTCCTTTTCATGTTGCCATATTTTTAGGGGAGGGGAGTCATCTGAAGTCAGGATGGCTTTTTTTTTTGGAACAAAAATAATCCTTTTGTATGATAATTGTGCTTCATAATTAGGAAGCACAATGTTAGTGCTTCTTAGCTGGGAGACATTGCTCATCCAGAAAGTATTAAAATAATCTGGATGAGTTTGTAATTTAAAAAAAAAAAATTCTGCCCATTGCTTTCTGAGTAATAGCTATCTTACAAGTAGGCAGAGATCTCAAAGGGTCTGTGAGTCCAACCCTCCCTCTCATCCCTGAACTCCGCCATTGGGGTTGCTAGCCCCCAACCAAAAGCTTGGAGTTGTAATAGTTTTAAATTCAGGAGGACAAAGCAAAGGTGGGAGTGTGGCTTTCCACGGCATGCAGTTGAGAGTCATAGTTCCTGCATAATATCATGCTTCCTGGAAGCTCTTAAAGCAAAGCAACAGGCTGTGTTTCTAGGTCTTGAATTGATAAGACTTTATGTACTGGTTAGATTCTTTGAGCTCCAAGGATGTAGATGTTGGACTCTGGAAAAAAGCAGATTCTACAGCTTCCTGACCATTCTTTCATTAATCAATCATTTGGAGAGCAAATTCATATGGAATCGGATTAGGGTTGCAAACTGTCCCTCATTACGCAGGATGTCCCTCATTTCAGGGATGAAATGTTGGTCCCTATAGGGACATCATTTGTCCCTCATTTATTCAATAGGATATAATTCAATTACATATACATCAATGATACTCAGGCTCTTGATTACTACTGCATATGTCTCCCAGCCCCACCCCCCAGCCAGCCCCCACAAACTTGTGTCCCTTATTCTGGAACTATTCTGGCAATGAAATGTTGGCAACCCTAAGTGGGATGGCCAATCTGAGGCTCTTCAGCTGGCTCTCCAGACTATATGGCAGCAAGGTAGACAACTTGGCAGCAAGGTAGACGACTGGAGTGCAGGTGGAGAAAGACTCGGCTTGAATCCAACGGATTGCAACATAGAGCTGATTTGAAGACCTATGTTCAGGTAATATAGGCGGCAAAGAAGCGATTCTTTTCTGCCCGTATTGCATCTGCAAGTTCACGTCCAGTGGAGTTGTTCAGGGTTGTAAGAGGGCTAGTATGTGCCCCTCCTCTCTTGAATCAGATCTGGAACCATCAATTATCCACTGTGATGTGTTTAGTGCATTCTTTGTGGAAAAAATATCTTGTATTTGGGCCGACTTAGATTCCATCTCCACAATTACTTCAGTGTCTGATGTGGAGGTATCCAGCAACTCCTTTTATGTGGTTAGGTTGGATCCTGAGGATGTGGACAATCTGATTGGAACGGTGTGGCCCACTACCTCTCCTCTTGACCCTTGCCCAACATGGCTTATATTATCTGGCAGGGGGGTTGTTGTAGAAGGCCTGGTAGAGATTATAAATAGTCTCTGAGGGAAGGTAGGATGCCTCCTTTTCTTAAGGAGGCAATTGACTGCTTCTGAAGAAGCCTACCTTGGATCCCTCAGAGTTGAGTAACTACAGGCTTGTCTCCAACCTTTCGTGGCTGGGCAAGGTAACTGAGAGGGTGGTGGCCTCCCAGCTCCAGACAGTCTTGGAGGAAACTGATTATCTAGACCCATTTCAAACTGGCTTCCGGGCTGCCTATGGGGTGGAGACTGCCTTGGTCAGCCTGATGGATAATCTCCAACTAGGAATTGACAGAGGAAGTGTGACTCTGTTGGTCCTTTTGGACCTCTCGGCGGCTTTTGATACTATCAACCATAGTATCCTTCTGGGGCGTCTGAGGGGTTTGGGAGAAAGAGGCATTGCTTTGTGGTGGTTCTGCTTCTACCTCTCGGGCAGGTTCCAGATGGTGTCCCTTGGAGACTGTTGTTCTTCAAAATCTGAACTTTTGTATGATTTGCCTCAGGGCTCCATATTGTCTCCGATGTTGTTTAACATCTACATGAAACCGCTGGGAGAGATCATCAGGAGATTTGGTGCAGGGTGTTATCAATATGCTGATGATGCCCAGATCTATTTCTCCATGTCAGCATCATCGGGAGAGGGCATAACCTCCCTAAATGCCTGCCTGGAGGCGGTAATGGGCTGGATGAGGGATAAAAAACTGAATCCAGATAAGACGAAGGTACTCATTGTGAGGGGTCGAAACTCGAGAGATGATTTTGATCTGCCTGTTCTGGATGGGGTCACACTTCTCCAGAAGGAACAGGTACGCAGTCTAGAGGTGCTTCTGGATCCAAACCTCTCCCTGGTATCCCAGGTTGAGGCAGTGGCCACAGGTGCCTTCTATCAACTTCGGCTGATACGCCAACTGAGTCTATTTCTTGAGATAGATGACCTCAAAACAGTGGTACATCTGCTGGTAACCTCCAGACTGGACTACTGCAATGCGCTCTATGTGGGGCTGCCCTTGTACGTAGTCTGGAAACTACAGTCGGTCCAGAATGTGGCAGCCAGGTTGGTCTCTGGGTCATCTCGGAGAGACCATATAACTCCTGTATTGAAGGAGCTACACTGGCTGCTGATATGTTTCCGGGCAAAATACAAGGTGTTGGTTATAACCTATAAAGCCCTAAGCAGCTTGGGCCCTGGGTATTTAAGAGAACTTCTTCTTCGTCATGAGCCCCACTGCTCACTGAGATCATCAGGAGAAGTCCGTCTGCATTTGCCACCGGCTCGTCTGGTGGCTACTTAGGGATGGGCCTTCTCCATTGCTGCCCTGAGGCTTTGAAATGCGCTCCCTAATGAAATAAGAGCCTCCCCATCTCTGACATCTTTTTAAAAGTCTTTAAAGACGCATCTGTTCACCCAGGCTTTTAACTGATGTTGTTTTGATTGTTTTAATGTTGTTTTTAGAATATTGTTTTAAAAATTTTAAATTGTTTTTTAAACTAATGTTTTACTTTTGTTTTACCTTGTTGTAAACTGCCCAGAGACGTAAGTTTTGGGCGGTATTAAAATATGTTAAATAAATAAATAAATCTCCCACCCTCCCCTGTTACTGGGGAGAATGGGAGTTATAGTCTAACCGCAGCTGGAGAACCTCAGGTTGATCATTCTGGATATGGAGCGATGAGTGAGTGCTGGGGGCACCGATTCAGCGTCTGACATCCAAAAGCTTAGCTGGAGATTCTGCCAGTCCCCAGTTTGGCTACTGCAGCTCCCAGAGCTAGTTCACACTTCCATGTGGAGGCTGAACAATGCTTTTCCCTGGAGTCAGTTCATGCATTCAGCTGTGGATCAGTACAGATTGTTGCTGCAGAGAAATCAAGTGTGGAACATATATACCTGAGCCTAGTTCATACATGCATTAATAAAGTGATGCACCAGCTGTAAGTAAACAAGCAGGATCAGCACAGGTGGCACAGTGACAGTCACTTAACCAAAGTCACACTGAACCATTGCTCCAGACTAGGAAACATATCTTCTTAGAGGTACTCCCTGCTGTACTTGTATTGATGCTCCAGTCATTGAAGGGGGGAACTGTCTGGAAGCATCCATTGTAGTTAATCAATTCTTCTTAATGATATCCAGCCTGTAAATGTTTTGCTATTTGTGTATTACATTTTGAATAATTCTCTAGTTCTCCAAAGAGCCCAAGGCAACATATATGGTCCCCACCCCCATTTTGTACCCACAACCACCCTATAAGATAGGTTAGGCTGAGAGATGATGACTAGCCCAAAGTCACACAGTCAGCTTCATGGCTAAGTGGGACTTTGAACCTACCCAGGTGTTCATGGTCCTCGTCCAATACTTTAACTACTGTACCACACAGGCTCTCTGTTGTCACTTGAGTTCATTGCTTGTCATAAGAACATAAGAACAGCCCTGCTGGAGCACAAGGCCCATCTAGTCCAGCATCCTATTTCACACAGTGGCCCACCAGATGCCACTGGAAGCCTACAGGCAGGAGTTGAGGGCATGCCTTCTCTCCTGCTGTTGCTCCCCTGCAACTGGTATCCAGACGCATCCTGCTTTTTGAGTCTGGAGGTGGGCTATAGACACCAGACTGGTAGCCATTGATAGACCATGAATCTGTCTAAGCCTCTTTTAAAGCCATCCAAGCTGGTGGCCATCACCACATCCCATGGCAAAGAATTCCATAGATTAATTATGTGCTGTGTGCAAAAGTACTTCCTCTTGTCAGTCCTAAATTTCCTACTTTCAATGGCCATGGCAAACATCTGCTCTCATCTTTTCTTATGGGAGATCTATAGCCGCTACTGTTTATCTCCACTTTTCCAGTCTGTCTTCCTCCAGTTTCTCCAACCCAGATACTTTAAAATGTTCTCTCATTCACTTACCATGTGTCCTAAATTGTTCATCATGTTTATGACCCTTCTCTGAATCCTTTCTTTCCTAAGGCGATGTAAACACACACACACACACACACACACACACACACACACACACACACACGAAGACAAAGTACTCCAGATGAGACCTAGCTAGGCTGAAATGAAATAGAAAATAATTATGTTGGACCTTTTGTAAGTGGCACTGAAGGAACAGAAACAATTTTCGACAAAGTTGTTGCACCATTCCTGGTTTTTTGGGGAGTTGTTGAGTGATGTTTCCAGACTGCCCTGTAGAATGTCACCGTGTTGCTGAAACAATCAAATCCACATGGAAAAAAAGCAAAATATTATTATCTTCCAAGAAAACCAACCCACTGTATTTGATCACAATGGAGTAAACATACCAAAGCTGAGCTTGCATATTCTCACAGATATCAGACCAAATTTCCTACTTAAAGGGGTTCAGAAGGGTCCCCAGGTCTTAATAATGAGAATGAGGACTTTGAAATCAGAATGACCATTATGTTTGTGCAAAGAAAACAAAATGCAAAATCATGGCAAATATAAACTGACCATTCTGAAAAGCTTCAGTGTGCTCTAATACACCATCCTGATAATTTCAGCAGAGGAGTTAATCCGTATGCAAAGATTGCCAGCTAAATGCAAACAAGGTCAGTGAGCTCTACAGCTTTGGCTGAATAAGTGCTGGATGCTGCTAAACAAGTTAGAACTGTTCAGCAGTGGGGCTTTTATTTAGGAGAGTCGGTGTTTACTCAAAGGGTGCTGTTAGGGAAGAGAAAATATGTTCCACTTGGCCTAACTCTTTTTTCCTAACCGTACCATCTTCTATCATTAATGAAATGTCAGATGTAGATGATAGACTACTTCCAAGAATAAACAGTTGCGCTGCTTGTACTTTAATTAATTATTATTATTATTTAATAATAATAAATAATTTAATAATAAATAAATAATTTGACACATGGTTACCCTGCTTTTCTACAGAAGACATTCAAAGTGGCTTACAAGTTAATAATAATATCATATAGAATATATTCTATTAAAAAATCAATATGTTAAAACAGATAAAACAAGGAACAACATAAAACAGCAATCTCATAAGCACCAGCAGAACAAATTCTGTATGGAGGAGTCAACCAACAGCCTAAGGCCTGTTGAAATAAGTGGGTCTTAACTGTCTTGCCAAACACAAGCCATGATGGAGTCATGTGCCTCACCCCTAGAAGGGTATTCCACACTCTGGGTGCTACAAAAGAACAGGCCCTGCCTTTTGCAACACAGTGATGGGGTACAGTGTTGATTTTCTATTTCCCCCTTTCTTGTACTCTAGGTAAGAAAAGCAGCTTGATACAGGGCAGTCTGCTTTCTGCGGAGAGAGACAGACATTGAGCTGGTTTGGGCAATACTTTTCTGGCTGACCGCATGTGTGTGCCGTGCGCATGCACAGCCAGCATGGTGTAGTGGTCCGAGTGTTGGACTAGGACCAGGGAGACTAGAGTTCAAATCCCCATTCAGCCATGAAACTCACTGGGTAACTTTGGGCCAGTCACTTATCTCTCAGTCTAACCTTCCTCATTGGGTTGTTGCTTCTTGGAGGAAGAGTGGGCTATAAGTGTACATATATTTTTAAAAAAATCTCCCCCAACTCCCTGTGTGCTGGGACACCTTTCTCTAATTATTTGTAGAAGAATAGATCAGATGAGCCATCCCACCACACAATTAGGGGAAGGTGCCCCCAGAGCACCAGGGTGGGGGAGGACATGCACACTTATGATGTGCACATGTTTTTATCGCATGGGGTAGTAGGTGGAGGATGAAGTAGCTCCCAAACCAGCCCTAAGTTATCTGGAGCTCTGCCTGGATTCTAGGAATCAGTAGAAGAGAAATATTTTATGATCCTGTCCATTGTTTACAGATCTCCATAAGTACTTTCTTCTGACTGAGAGTCCCATTAAAGTCCCATACATACACTATTATGGAGTACCTGCAGAAGCCACTAGTTGGTATGCACGGTTGCTAGCCTACCTAGGACAAAACTTAGTGCTTTAACCACTTGACTGTGTTGTCTCTCACACAATGTATTATGTTACACCGAAGGGGGTCTATAAGAACATAAGAAAAGCCTTACTGGATTAAGTCCAAAGATTACCTAGTCTGGCACCCTGTTTCCCACAGTTTCCCACCAAATGCCTCTGGGATGCCCACAAGCCAGGAGATGAAGGCATGCCCCTTCTCCTGCTGTTGTTCCCCTGCAACTGGTATTTGGAGGCATTTGGAGGAATACTGAACATGGAGGTAGTCTTTAGCCATCAAGATTAAAAGCCATTGATAGACCTGTTCTCCGTGACTGTGTTGGTCTTTTGCATCAAAAACAATCTTATAGCACCTGAAAATGTATGATTTATTTAAGATTCACTAACAAATGTATTGTAGCATAAGCTTTTGTGGACAAAAGCCTACTTCCTCAAGTACACTTGATTGCATCTTTCTTACAATAAATTTGTTTAACTTTAAGATGTGGCACAAGATTCAGATAATTAGCTGTTTCCCACATTTTTATATAGATTTCTTATTTGATTATACACCTATTTGTTGGCAGAAATGAAGTAGTTTTAGTAAACTCTTAAACATTATTATTTTTTTTAATCTTCAGATTTAAAAAAAAATGGAATGAGATATTTTCTTCTGAGTGCCAGCAAGCCTGCATATAAGTTTCTTGTGTTGACTTGCAGCTGACGGCTAAAAACAGCTTATACTGATTTTGTTTGTTTGGAGGGCAGATGATAAAATGTTCCACCCAAATTAGTAATGACAATTTTTGTCTCCAGAAATGTACATGCAAATGTAATGGTGTTTGTTGTCATTTCAACATCTCTGCCATTATTGAAACAGAAGAGCCGGTACTAATGCTTGCTGTCATATTTTTTTCAAAACGAAAATAAGGCTTTTAAAGAGTCGTCAAGGTTTTCAATGCTGATCATTCATTTCTGGCATGCTCTTAGGAGAACACTCTCAGCAAAACAGAAAAACAAAAGCTAACTAGAGTTCTGGTTTCTAATCTGTTTAGGAAACATGCTCTGTGACACTTCTGACTTGAGAATTTCTCTGAAACTTAAGGAAGCATTAAGGGGGAAAAGGTGTGAGGATCTCTCATGCAGAGCTGCTTCCACATGGCAATAAAGTGCGGGATATTCAAAGCTTTCAAGCAAATTCTTAGCACAATATCTTAGGGAGCAGCACAGAAGCCTGCAGTGTCATGTGTTCAGGGAGTGAGATCACAGCTGGAACTGAAGTTTCAAGCATCCCACACCTGATTGCCGTATGGAAGTGGTAACGGCTTGTGTTTCCTGCTTTATTACTGATCTGAATATCAGCTTAATGTCAAATCCCAACCCACAGCATCCATGCCTCCAAACTAGGGTTGAGCCCTCTCCCATGTTCACTAACATAAGAATATAAGAACCGCCTGGCTGGATCAGGCCCAAGGCCTATCCAGCCCAGCATCCTTTCTCATAGTGGCCCACCAGGTGCCTCTGAGAAGTGCACAGGCAGGAGATGAGGGCATGCCCACTCTCCTGCTGTTTCTCCCCTGCAACTGGCATTTGGAGGCATCTTGCCTCTTAGGCTGGAGGTGGCCTATAGGCACCAGACTAGTAGCCATTGATAGACTTTTCCTCCATGAATTTATTCAATCCACTTTTAAAGCATCCAAGCTAGTGGCCATCACCACATCCTGTGGCAGAGAATTCTATGGGTTAATTATGCACTGTGTGAAAAAGTACTTCATTTTGTTGGTCCTACATTTCCTGGCATCCAGTTTCATGGGATTCACTGCCTCATTTGCAGGTGGTGAAAATGGGGAGCCATTTCAGCAATTTGTTCAGGAGTGGGGGTGAAATCAAGGACATGAAAGTTGCCAGTGGCAGTATTCCCCCAATAGGTGACAGACTCCATATCCCTGGAGCAGAGGGCAGTCCGGCTCCTAATTTTGGAGGCTGGCTGCTGGAGCCAAATAAAAATGGTCAAAGCCTGTTTCTGCTACTGTTCTGTTAACCGTATGCCCATATCTGTTGTTAGTTTTATATGACGGAGAAAAATCAACATAATACTTTTGTATCATTACTTAGTGTATCCTAATTCGGGAAAGTTAGTTGTGCCCATTAACATTAATGGGACAGTTAATTAAGTGTCTAATTGAAGGCCCACAGATTTCAAGAAGAAATAACCCTCATTCAGGCATTCTCGCCCCATTTTCCTTGAAGGCAAGGAGCTAGCTAGCTACACAGCTTATGCCAATGCCTTCAGCTCAGATTCCATATTGCATGGAGAAACCCTCCCACACTCAGTGCTGTCATCTGTCCAGTCACTACTGCATGGTTGATGCTTATGGGCCTTTGAGTGGGCCCCTGTTAACCTAGGGCCCCATCAGTGGGCCCCCATTAATCTGGGAAAGGTGGGGTATGCAAACACCTGCAGTGTTTGAACTATTTCCTTTGCAGCTACGAAGCAGACAGGATTGTAAATTACTGTGGGCTGGCTGAGACAGCAGTGTGGTCTAGAGCAGGGTTTCTTAACCTTGGGCCCCCAGATTTTGTTGGACTACAACTCCCATCACCCTCAGCCACAAAGGCCATGTCTGGGGATGATGGGAGTTGTAGTCCAACAACATCTGGGGGCCCAAGGTTAAGAAATCTTGGTCTAGAGAGCCAGTATTGTATAACGGCTAGAGAGTTGGTCTGTGATTGGATTGGGAAGACCTGGGTTCAGATCTTTGCTTCTCCAGGAAGCTTCCTGGTGACCATGGGCCAGTCATTCTTCCTCAGTCTAATCTACTTCACAGGGTTGTTGTGATGGTAATGGGGGAGGGGGAGAACCATGCACATTGCCATGAGCTCATCAAAGGAAGAGTGGGATTAATGTGTGATAGCTATAAAATAAATAATAGTTCAAGATGCATTGGGAAAGTCTACATTAAAGGGGGACTGTAGACATTTCTGGACAAAGCAATGAATCAAAGAATTATGTATTTGGGTTCACTTCCATTTCAGCTCCGGCTGAAATTGTTCTTATTTTGTTCAAGAAATTAAGGTTCATTAATTCAATTGGTATACATGAAGCAGATTGCTTCCAGTTAGATTTTCATATGGGAAAATATAAATGCATATAAATCTTAATGCATGTAAGAAGCAATGTGAACAATTACCCACCTGAGCACTAACTACACAAAGGTGATTACTCACATTTGTAATGCTACATTTTATCTGGTATTTAACCAGGTAAATTAACTTGGATGATTGTTTCAGTAAGTGCAAAGGCATCCAACTGTGCATTGAAAGCATCAATCAAATCAGCTCTGTATTAGTATACATTGTATTTACCTGAATCCAATACTAGGTTTTTTCCAAGTTCTTTGATGTTAGAAATTAGGGGGTTGTCTTAAATTCAGAGTCTTCTTTAAAATAAAATACAATACAGGTATAGCCTGTATTTAACCTCTATTTTTAAGGGGATCATCTTAGATTAGAGTTGTCTTCTATTTGAATGAATATGGTACTATTAATATAAGTAGTAGTAGTAATAGTACCAGTAGTAGTGGTATTGGTATTGGTAAAAATATTTATATACCACCTTTCAGTGAAAAGGTTCTCAAATCACTTTAGTTTTTTTTAAAAGGGGAATTAGATGGTTCCCTATCCCAAAAAGGCTCACAATTAAAAAACAACACAAAAACACTACAAGGTAGACACCAGCAACAGTCACTGGAAAGATTCTGTGCTGGTGTTGGATTGGGACAGTTACTCTCCCCCTGCTAAATCTAAGAGAATCACCACCTTAAAATGGTGCCTCTTAACCCACTTAACAGAGGGTTATTTGGATAATTAGTGGTATTTATTTTGCTATGTACATATGTTGCAAATTGGCAAAGATGTTGTAAATTGGCCCCTGCTAACTTGGCAAAGAGGCACCTTTTAACATGGTGATTCTCTTTATTTAGCAGGGGGAGAGTAACTGGCCCTATCCACCCCCAGCACAGTACCTCCAGTGACTGTTGCTGGTGTCCATCTTATGTTTCTTTTTAGAATGAGAGCCCTTTGGGGACAGGGATCCATCTTATTTATTATTTCTCTGTATAAACCGCCCTGAGCCATTTTTGGAAGGGAGGTATAGAAATTGAACTGAATTGAAGATCAGGTCACCCAGAGTGATTACAATCTAGAAAACCACACAAGGGAAAGTGGGGGAGATAGAAGTGGGATAAATGGGAGAAGATAATTGCAATCATCCACACTAAAGGTTCATTACATTGGGGCACTAAAATAGGGACAATGGCAACCCATGTCTAGTTGTTGTTGTCTTACAGCCTGCCTCCCCACTGCTGTTGCTGGCCTCCCATTATACCGCCATGACACAGTATAATGACATCACTGTCCCAACACACAGGCGCTGGGGCAGTGATGTCCTTATACAGCTTCATGGCAGTATAATGGGAGGCCATGAGTGACATAAAAGGAGACCGGTGGTGGTGGTGATGAGTGGGGGTCTGCCTTAGAGGCCAGCAGCTCCCCTCGCCCCCATCGGCAGCCCAGCTGCAGAGCACCTGGTCGCTCAGTTATACATATCAGCCCCTGCTGCTGCAGGATATGAGGACTAAGGGGTTATGGCAAAAGCTTTACAAAAAAGGTAGTTTGAAAGTGGGATTTAAAGGAAATAAGAGAAGAGGCATCATGCTCTCAGGTTTTCTGGGAGTCAGTTCTAGACATACGTAAAGTAAAATTGTAATAAAAATAACTGTAATAAAAAGAAAAGCATTCAACTTCTTACAAGACGTTAGAGCACAGACCAGAGTAAAGGACAGAGGAAAAAATACATAAATTCTGGATTATTGTTGGGCATTCTCTCTGGTAAGAGAATCCCTTTTTCATTATAGCAGAGTGCACAGAGGCACAACGCAGCGGAATTAAGTTAAGCATGCGTGTATGCTGAGAGTAAAGTAACTTGGAGCCAGTTCATAGTTTCAAATCAATATATATGGCATTTATTAGAGAACTCCATTCTAGATAGGAAAGTGAGGAGTTAGGATCTCTAATCTATCTATCTATCTGGATGCAGATGGATTCTGCATCTCTGCACACATGGTGCAGGGAGAAGAGCTTGCATGTTGCAAGGTAGAAGGAACAGGAAGAAAGGGAAGTGGAAGTGCAAAGCAGGAACGAAGGAAGTTAGTCCCTAAGAGTAGCAATCTACATTCCAAAGGGATAGTGTCAGAGCAGTAGAGAAGGGATGACCAATGTCTTGACCCTCTAGCCCTCTGACTCACTAGTCTGTCCTCCACTGTCTTTGAGACAAGAGACAGCGCAAAGTCCTTCACTTCCAACAATTATGACCCAATGTTGAAATATTCCAGCTCTATTCATGATTGTTAATTTTTAAAAAATTCATATATGTGTACACTGCCACAAACTCACATCTCTAGTTGGTTTACAACAAACATAACACAAATTTTAAAAAGAATTAAAACATCATCAGAAGAAGAAGAAAAAGAAGAAACAGCCACAATGGGGATGTCTCCTAAATCTCTGTCCGGCTACACGTCCCTGTTTCCTTTACCCAGCCTGGCTAGGCTTATCGGGACCAGCCTCAGAGCAAGGACAGGGAGGGGATTGAGCATCACCATGTGCCTCCTCTGTCCCAGGCTGCTTATTCCTGGTGTCTGCCCCTCTTCGGGGGCCCCTGACACTCTCCACCAGCCAGCCTCTCATCCCCGGCTGGCTGCTTATATGCCTCTTCACAGGCTATGCATCACCCGCCCCCAGTTATGGGGCCAATGCCCCTCTTTATTACCTGTAATTGATTACCCCTTACAGCTGCTGCCAATGCCTTTCCCCCTTCTCCCTCCTCTTGCTCAGAACCCCTCCCTTCAGGTGGCATGCTGCCGATGTTATCCTTGCACGCGTCCACTTTGGCCTTATCAGGGCTCAGCTCCTCCTCCACTGGAGCTGAGTCCCTGCCTGTTGGCAGTCTTTCCTCTGTCTCTCCCTGGCTGCCATCCATCCCTGTCGCCTTGGGCCCTCTCACCACTCCGTCCTCAGAGGTAAGGACAGCCAGCCCCGCCAGACAATCTTATATAGCATTTTTAGTAGTACTTCATTCAGCAGCTCACCACTAGGTAGTGTAGCAATTTCCCCCCATCCTATGTGAAGTAGTCTGTTTTTAAAATCTGTTTAAAGATTCACATTTCCCTTGTAGAGCAAAACCGTTTTCCCATTGGTTGAGGTGATTATGACATCAGTGCTGCTCAACCTCCCTGCAGCATTTGTTTATTTATTTATAAAAATTATTGACCGCCTTCGTTGACTTCCTTGACAATTTATTGACTTCCTTAGACTTGAGGTGGTTTACATAGATTAAAACAACAATTAATATAAGAGAAGAAGAGGGGAAAGGGGCGGGGAGAAAGAAAAGGGGAGGGAAACACACACACACACACACACACACACGTTAAAAACTAAAAGCCCAGCAAAATATATAGGCTTTCAGGAGCTTCTTAAAGGACAGAAGAGAGGAGGCATTATGAATCTCAGGAGGCAGAGTGTTCCATAAGGAGGCGGCTGCAACAGAAAATGCCCTTCCATGAGCCCAGAACTCTGAGAAGGCCTACTTGAGACAACCTCACAGGGTTCTAAGCATTTTGATATGTGTAGAAGAATGGTCTGAGTTTTGTGGGCTTTTTTGTGCTGATTACTGAAAATGACTGGTAAAGAATTTGTAAATTTGACAGTTTTGGATAATGCAGGTTATCTAGACGCACTTCAAACTGGCTTTCGTATGGGCTATGGGGTTGAAACTGTCTTGGTTGGCCTGATGGATGATCTTCAACTGGATATTGACAGTCTCTGCTGATCCTTTTGGATCTCTCTGCGGTTTTCAATATCATCGACCATGGTATCCTTCTGGACCGCCTGAGGGAGGGGGGATTGGGTGGCACTGTTTTAAAGTGGTTCCACTCCTACCTCTCTGGTAGATTCCATATGGAGTCACTTGGAGACTGTTCTGCTAAGCAAGATCTAAAGTGTAGAGTTCCACAAGCCTCCATACTGTCTCCAATGCTCTTTAACATCGACATGAAACCACTGGGAGTGATCATCAGGAGGTGTGGTGCAGGGTGTTATCAATATGCTGATGACAGCCAGATCTCCATCTCCATGTGGACCTCATCAGGAAATGGCATATCTTCCCTAAATGCCTGCCTGGAGGTAGTAATGGGCTGGATGAGGGATAACAAACTGAAGTTGAATCCAAATAAGACAAAGGTACTGACTGCGGGGTGTGGGGGACGGAATCTAGGAGATGGTTTAGATCTGCCTGTTCTGGATGGGGTTACACTCCCCCTGAAAGATCAGGTACGTAGTTTTGGAGTGCTCCTGGACTCAAAGCTCTCCCTGGTTTCTCAGGTTGAGGCAGTGACCAGGAGTGTGTTTTACCAGCTTTGGCTGATATGTCAGCTATGTCCATTTCTAGAGGTGAATGACCATAAAACAGTGGTACATATGCTGGTAACCTCCAGACTTGACTACAGTAATGCGCTCTACATGGGGCTGCCTTTGTACATAGTCCGGAAACTACAATTGGTACAGAATGCGGTAGCCATATTGGTCTATGGGACAACACAAAGGAACCCTATAACACTGGTTTTGAAATAACTGCACTGGCTGCCGATATGTTTCCGGGTGAAATACAAAGTGCTGGTTCTTACCTATAAAGCCCTTAATGGCTTGGGTCCAGGCTATTTAACAGAGCGTCTCCTTTGTCATGAACCCTGCCACCTGTTACGATCTTCTGGAGAGGTCCGGTTACGGTTGCCACTGGCTCGTTTGATGGTGATCCAGGACTGGGCTTTCTCTGTGGCTGCCCCAGGGCTTTGGAATATGTTCCCTGCTGAAATAAGACCATCTCCTTCTCTGTTTGTTTTCAGGAAGACCCTCAAGACTCTCCTGTTTTTGCAGGCTTTTAATTAGAATTAATTTTTAATAATTTTAATAATTTGTTTTAATAACTGTTTTCTGCTGTTTATATTGTGTCTTGTATTTTAATCTGTTTTGACTTTTAAGTATTTTAGCTTTGGTACACCATCTAGAGATTTACATAAAAATATACATCTATAAATCCAGTATAAAAATATGATAAATGAAATTAAAAAATACAAGGAAATTCAGGAAATCTGCCATTTATAGACTCCTGCATGATTGCAAGTTTCTTCACTGGCAATCAAGATCACATTGGAATAGAGATTAGGGGAGTGAAGACCACAAGGTTAGTCTTAAAGGTAAAGTATGCCATCGAGTCGGTGTTGACTCCTGGTGCCCACAGAGCCTTGTGGTTGTCTTTGGTAGAATACAGGAGGGGTTTACCATTGCCTCCTCCCGTGCAGTATGTGATGATGCCTTTCAGCATCTTCCTATATGGCTGCTGCCTGGTATAGGTGTCTGGGAAACATACCAGGGGGATTCGAATCGGCAACCTCTTGCTCTTTAGGTACGTCATTTTTGCACTGCACCATTAGGTGGTTTAAGGTTAGCCTTAGAGCTGGTTATATAACTAAAACAAAAAAACACCAAACAAACCTCCCTTTCCAAAAATATTGTACTGCTCTGCCAGTACAGGGGAAAAATATTTTTGATTCCACTCGCCCTTTAAAAAGGGAGGAGGGAGTGACTGTGCAAATAAAAGGGGACCTATACCCCAGGTCGCTTTTATAATGAATGCAGGTAGTACAGTCATAGATAGATATGTGTACATTATGTAGTAAAGCAAGTTACAACGTAATGTCTGAACAGTGCCACAGTGTGATGGGAAAACATACCAAATTTATATTCAGATCAACCAATTATCATGCTTATTCACATACCACGCCACGCCCCCCATGTTCCCAGATTCATTCTCGTCTCTCAGAGCTATCTAACCTCGGAACTTGCTACTGGACTCTGCACTGTCTAGGACCCTGCAGATCCAGCAGTCACCCGTGTGTAGCCTGCCTGCAGTGGGGCTCACTTGGTACTAATCAGTGATGCCGGTATTTCCTCAAATTTCTGATAGCAGAGCTTTTAAAATTAACATTGGGAGCTCATTTCGCTATTATACCCCAAAAGTTTATTTTCAGAATCTGAAAGTATTAAAATTATCCCCAAAAGAGCCCAGCTCTGTATTGTTATGTATATGACACCCCTGAGGGGCAGAGGCATGTGCCTGCCGAGAACGTATATTTTATCCCCATCAGGTCTCTCACTCAACAAATAGGATGCTTATGGTCCTAGGCTAAGCAAAGCCAAGGATAGTCCAGGCAAGTATGATCTCTGCCAGGGAATGGACAGAGGGAGTGTGATTCTGTTGGCTGTTTTGGACCTTTCTTTGCCTTTCAATAGTATCGACCATGGTATCCTTCTGGATCGTCTGGGGGATTTGGGAACAGGTGGCACGGCTTTGCCGTGGGTCCATTCCTATCTCTCCAGTAAATTCCAGATGGTGTCACTCAGAGATAGTTGCTCTCTGAAATGAGAGCTATTGTATGGTGTCCCTCAGGGCTCCATCCTATCTCTGATGCTTTTCAACATCTACATGAAACCGCTGGATGAGATCATCAGGAGATTTGGAGCAGGGTGTTATCAATATGCCAATGAAAGCCAAATCTATTTCTCCATGACATCATCATCAGGAAATGGCATAACCCCCCTAAATGCCTGCCTACAGGCAGTAATGGAATGGATGAGGGAAAATAAATTGAATCTGAATCCAAGTAAAACGGAGGTACTCATAGTAAGGGGTCATACTTCAAGGGATGTGGTATATCTTTCTGTTCTGGATGGAGTTGCACTCCCCACCCCCACCCCAGGAACAGGTATGCAGTTTGGGAGTGCTTCTGGACCCAGGCCTCACTCTGGTTTCTCAGGTTGAGGCTATGGCCAGGAGTGCTTTATGTCAACTTCAGTTGATATGACAGCTGCGTCTGTTTCTTGAAAATGGTGATCGCAGAACTGTGGTGCATTTTCTGGTAACCTCTAGGCTTGACTACTGCAATGTGCTCTATGTGTGGCTGCCTTTGTATGTTGTTCAGAAACTTCCATTTGTTCAAAATGCAGCAGCTAGATTGGTCTCCGTGGTTTCTCGGAGGGACCTTTTTACTCCTGTTTTAAAGCAATTGCATTGGCTACCAACACGTTTCCAGACAAAATACAAAGTGCTGGTGATTACCTTTGAAGCCCTAAATGGCTTAGGACCAGGCCACCTAAGAGAACGCCTTCTTCTGCATGATCCCCACCACACATTGAGGTCATTGAGAAAGATCCGTCTCCACATGCTGCAGGTTCATCTTGTGGTGACTTGGGCGTGGGCCTTCTCTGTAGTTGCTCCTGGGCTGTAGAATGCACTCCCTGTAGAGGTTTGTTGTTTAACATCTTTGCCAGCTTTCAAAAGAGCCCTTAAGGCACATTTTTTCAGCCAAGCTTTCAGTAATCTTGGAATGTTTTAAATTTTTAAATTACTGTTTTTAACAGTTTGAAATAAGTAAAAAATGAAGAAGAGAGACTCCCCCCCCCCAATATATCTTTTATTACGAAATGAAAAAGCTGCATCAAAACTCAGTCATTGACATCAAGTCAAGGCACACTCTTCATTAGAAATTTTCAATTGCAAGGACAGTAGCAAAGACAAAACTAAAGTAAAATTGAATGTTGTCCATAACAGTATCTCTGCATGAGTATTGCTCTGAGTGTGACTTCAGACTGGAAGGAGGCAATGCCAGAGCAGAGATTCACACGAGCCTTCTCTCAGGGCAGAATAAGATTGTGTTATATCTTTGCATTGAGTGTGACTGAATGATCTAATTACATCTGTTGCAGATATGTGGCAAAATCACCCAATTATAGCAGAGGCTGATTGGAAGGCCAGAACAGTAAATCATGCAGGAATACAGAATGCAACCTCTTCTGGAGGACAGGGCTATCAATGGCTACTAGTCTGGTGGCCGTGGGCCACCTCCAGCCTCAGAGGCACGATGCCTCTCAGTACCAGTTGAAAGGGAGCAACAGCAGGAGAGAGGGCATGCACATACATAAGAACACAGGAAGCTTTATTATTCAATCAATCAATCAATCAATCAATCAGGACCAACAAATGGAAGTACTTTTTCACACAACACATAATCAACTTGTGGAATTCTCTGACACAAGATGTGGTGACAGCCAACAACCTGTATGGTTTTAAGAGGGGTTTGGATGACTTCATGGAGGAGAGGTCCATCAACGGCTACTAGTCGGAGGGCTATAGGCTACCTCTAGCCTCAAAGGCATGATGCCTCTGAGTACCAGTTGCAGGGGAGTAACAGCAGGAGAGAGGGCATGCTCATACCTTTTGGGCCACTGTGTGAAACAGGATGCTGGACTGGATAGGCCTTGGGCCTGATCCAGCAGGGCTGTGCTTATGTTCCTTTGTTCTTTTGGTTGGCACTTTAAAAGCCTTTAATAATTTTATTTTCTTTTTCATGGTATACTTTGAGCCCCAGCACACAGGCTAGGATTTGCAAAAAATGGCTTTTAGTTAAAATATTATAAAGAAAAGTTTCTGACTACAACCATGAGAGCTACAAAAACTTGCAGAGCATTATGGGGAGTGAGGGAGGCATTTTGGAGTGTAGAGCCTCTGTATGGGACGCAGAACTGGAAATGTCTTGACTAGCAAGCCAGAGGTTGCCAGTTCAAATCCCCACTGGTATGTTTCCTACACTATGGGAAACCCTTATATCAGGCAGCAGCGATATAGGAAGATGCTGAAAGGCATAATCTCATACTGCGCTGGAGGAGGCAATAGTAAACCCCTCCTGTATTCTATGAAAGACAACCACAGGTTTCTTTGGTCACCAGGAGTGGACCCCAACTCGAAGGCACACTTTACCTTTACCATAGCAGGTTTGCGGACTGACTACTGTGAAGAGGTCTATATCACATAGTTTCACTATGCCAGACTGGAATCTACAATTAGATAAAATAATGTTAGTGTTCCTGAATGGTTAGTAGTTGTTTCGTTATGGGAGTTAATTATTAGATAGTCTCTGGATACAGAGATCTCTCTGGAATGTTTGAATGGGGAAAGCCCTCAGAGTCAAGAAGTGGACATAGAGCGAAGTGTTAAATGCACACTGTAAGTTGTGTTCAAAAAGTGACACAAGAACACTTTTGCACAAGCAAGCACAAGAATTATACAAATGGAGTTGTGCAAGGTACACCCATCAGCAATAATGGATGTTCCATTGCACAGCTGCATCCGCACAACTGCGCAAATGCAACATTATAATTTGCATGTAATGTTGCTCAGTATGTCATAAGAACATAAGTAGAGCCCTGCTGGATCAGGCCCAAGGCCTATCTAGTCCAGCATCTTGTTTCCCACAGTGGCCCACCAGATGCTTCTGAGAAGCCCACAGGCAAGATGTGATGACATGCCCTCTTTCCTGCTGTTGCTCCCCTTCAACTGGTATTCAGGGGCATCTTGCCTATGAGGCTAGAGGTGGCCTATAGTCACCAAATTAGTAGCCATTGATAGACCTGGCCTCCATGAATTTTGTCTGAGCCCTTTTTAAAGCAAACCACGCTAGTGACCATCACCACATCCTGTGGCAGAGAATTCCATAGATAATTGTGTGATGTGTGAAAAAGTACTTCCTTTTGTTGGTCCTAAATTTCCTGGCCATCAGTTTCATGGGATGACACTTGGTTCTAGTGTTGTGAGAGAAGGAGAAAAATTTATCTCTGTCCACTCTCTCTACTCCATGTTTAATTGTATACACCTCTATCATATATCCCCACAGTAGCCTCTTTTCCAAACTAAAAAGCCCCAGATTACCTTATGAGGCAAGCCCCAGCTTTGCCTCATAAGGAAGGTGCTCCAGGCCCCAGATCATCTTGGTTGCCCTCTTCTGCACCTTTTCCATTTCTGCAATGTCCTTCTTAAGATGACCAAAACTGTACACAGTACTCTTAATGTGGCCGCACCATAGATTTGTATAAGGGCATTACAGTAGTAGTATTTTTATTTTCAATCCCCTTCCTAGCATGGAATTGGCCTTTTTCACAGTTGCCATCCACTGAGTCAAAACTTTCAATGAGCTGTCCACCACGACCCCAAGATCTGGTCAGTCGCTGAAAGCTCAGACCCCATCAGTGTATACTGATTACCCCAATTTCTAGATCATTTATGAATAAGTCAAAGAGCACTAGTCCCAGTACAGATCCCTGGGGGACCACACTTCTTCACCAAACTTCTTACTACCCTCCATTGTAAAAACCCTCTGTTTCCTGTCCTTCAACCACTTACCAATCCACACATGAACCTGCCTCCTTATCCCATGACTGCTACATTTACATAAGAGCCTTTGGTAAGGAACTTTGTCAAAAGCTTTTTGGAAGTCCAAGTATACTATGCCAAATAGATCACTTTTATCTACATAACTGTTAACATTCTCAAAGAACTCCAAAAGGTTAGTGAGGCAAAACTTGCCTTTGCAGAAACCATGATGGTTCTCCTTCAGCAAAGCCTGTTCTTCTATATTTTGTCCTTTTGTACGCCTTCCATCAATTTGCCCATCACATCTGGCCAGTAGTTTCCTGGATCCCCCTGGATTACTTTTTGAAAATTTGAGTTTCATTAGCTACTTTTCAGTCCTCTGGTATAGAGGCTGACTCTAGGGACAAGTTACATATTTTTGCTAGGAAATCAGCAATTTCACGTTTGAGTTTCTTCAGAACTCTTGGGTGGATGCCATCTGGCCCTGGCGATTTCTTAACTTTTAGTTTTTCAAGACAGTTTAGTTTTTCATGACAGTTTAGAACGTCTTCTCTCATCACCTCAAATTGGCCCAGTTCTTCAGCCTCAAACCCTGAAAAACTAAGTTCCAGAATGGGTATAAGGCCACTATCCGTGAAGAAAGATGCAAAGAACTCATTCAGCTTCTCTGCAATCTCCTTATCCTCCTTAATAATCCCTTTCACGCCCTCATCATCTAAGAGTTGAACCACCTCCCTGGCAGGTTTTTTGCTTCTGATATATTTAAATAGGTTTTTGTTATTCCCCTTGACACTTCTAACTATATGCTCCTCAAACACTCTTTTTGCGTCTCTTATTGTCCTCTTGTTTATTTCCCTTCCTGTTCTCTTCATTTGAGCAGGACTTCCATTTTCTGAAGGAAGTCTTCTTCCCTTTTATAGCTTCCCTGACTCTACTTGTTAGCCATGCTGGTGTCCTCCTGAACTTGGTGGTACCTTTCCTCCTTCTTGGTATATATTCCAGCTGAGCTTCTGTTATTGTGCTTTTAAATAAGTTCCATGCTTTTTGGATTGACTGGACCCTCCTGACTTTCTGTTTTAGTTTCCTTTTTACCAGTCCACTCATTTTTGAGAATTTTCCTCTTCTGAAGTCCAACACATCAGTGTTGGACTTCTTTGGCAATGCTCAACCTGCATATAAACTGAATTGAATCACACTATGGTCAGTGTTCCTCAATGGTTCTACAACTCTGACATCTCACACCAGACCCTGGACACCACTCTGGTTAAGTACAAGATCACCTTCTCTCTGGCTGGCTCCACAACCATCTGTTCTAAGGCACAGTCATTGAGCATGTCTAGAAATTTGGCCTCTCTGTCAGTACATGCACATGAACTTGCCCAGTCTATATGAGGGTAATTGAAGTCACTCATTATTACCCCTCTCTCTCTCTCTGATAGGGGTGTGCACGGATCGGTTCGGAGGCCATTCTACTGGCCTCCGAACCGGTCTGGAGAAGGGGTGGTTTTGGTTCGGGAGGGTTAGGGTGGGGGGTTCCATTAAGGGCAGGCAGAGCTGAGGGGTCTCAATGTGTTGAGGGGTCTCAATGTGTGGATGAGACGGTGGTGCCGGAAAGATGGATTTAGATTTGTTAGGCACTGGTATACATTTTGGGGCAAGCAAAGCCTGTTTAAAAGGGATGGATTCCATTTAAACCAAGTTGGCAACTGACTCCTGGTGCTTAAAGTCAAGAAGGTCACAGAGCCGCTTTCAAAATGACGCCTGGAGGTTGCTGACAGGAACTGGGAGGTATCGCATTGGGCAAGCGAAATCCCGTAAGGTGTGAGGGTGCAAACAATTCAGATAAACCAGAATGGGACAGAGTAGAACCAGGAGTTGAGCAGATGGAAGCACATGATCGTTGGTCAAAAAGGTCAAATGACGGTAAGGGAGATAGTACACGCCAATACCAGGTAAGAGACTTGGTGTATCGGTATTTATATCCCAGTGCCAGAAGCCCCTGAGCCAAGATGATGAGCTGAAGTGCTTGGTTGCTAATGAAAACATAGATATTGTGGGCATAACAGAAACCTGATGGAATGGTGAGAACCAGTGGGACATGGTTATTCCTGGATACAGACTCTACAGAAAGGACAGGGAGGGGAAGATGGGGAGTGAAATAGCACTGTCTATTAAAGAAGGGATAGAATCCAACAAGTTAGAAACCCCAGGAGGACCAGAGTCCTCCACAGAAATATTATGGGTGACAATACGAGGACTGAAAGGAAATGAGGTGCTTCACACGATTAATGTGAAGCGCCTTGATGAGGTCTGTGGGGAGAGTGGGCTTAGCCCACTCTCCCCGCAGACAATCATGCCCGGAGCCCTGGGTGGCTGGATTGGCTGCCCACACAACTACCAGCTCCGTCACGGAGCCAGTGTGGGCTGCAGGGATCTGGGGCCACCTGGCCCCCGGAAATCCCAGGATGCCCCATGTGAGTGTGCAGGGCATTCTGTGGGGGACCCCTGAGCCTGGGACGCTGCTTGCAGCCTCCCGGTCGGGGGTCTACTCATGTGTCACCATGTGCCGCAGCGGCACAAGAGCAATAAAATGAGGTTAGTGGAGCACTTGCTCCATTAATCTCATTTAAGGAGAGGGTGAATTAGACAGGCTAGCCGCCTGGGAATCATCGGGCTTGCCCGCAAGCCCGGTGGTTCCCACGATCGGTAGAAAGCGGGCTAGGCTCCCTTAGCCCGCTTTCTACCAATTGTGGGAATAGCTTCACTGTGTTACTAGGGATGTCCTATCGCCCTCCAGATCAAAATGCTGAGAGTGACCTGGAATTGGAGAAGCAAATAAAAGAGGCATCAGAGAGTAGTCATGTGCACCGGACTGCGGAGCTGCGGTTCGGTGCTGGGGTGGGGGGTTCCATTAAGGGCGGGGGGGGCTTTACTTACCCCTCCCGCCCTTTCCCGCGTTGGTGCCGTAAATATTGTAAGAAATCCGGGCGGCAGGATCCCTCGCCGCCCGCTTCTATTACCGATTATGGCTCTGCTCCTCTGAATTTTAAACATCGGGGGGCGGCAGGGTGCTTCCCTGCCGCCCCCTCGAAGCCCCCTGCTGCCGCTGAAGCCCCTTTAAATCTCGCCCGGACCGGAGATTCCGGCGGAGAAACGGCGCTCGGGCGGGCGGCAGCGAGACGTCCGTCCGCCCGCCCGCTCCCTGCCTTGCCGAGTGCAAAGTGCAGGGAGCCTTCTGCGCACGCGCCCTTCTGCGCACGCGCCCTGTGACTCACCTGCAGCTAATCACCACCCACTGTCTCTCTAGGCACAACTGAAACTGAAATTGTTCTGTCAAAAACAGTCCCCTAGCCAGCCTGAAATCAAACCCTAGGAAAGACTAGCCCTGACAAACTCACCTTGTCCTTTCCCCCTTGCGTTCTGGTTGATTTATGTCCTTCCTTGCTTTCTTTCTTTAGGAAAGAAAATAAAAGTTTGCTGCCTCCCCTGTTCCAAGCCTTGTCTTCTCAAGAGGTGCTTCCAACCACCATTTAAAGAAGTGACACATCCCACCTACCTCCAGCTAATGAGAGGGGACTGATATAAGGTGTGTGCATATGAAGAAACAACAGTTAGCAATACATATGCTGCTTGCCTCCATTTATGCTCCACTTGTGTATTTGTAAATAAGCAAATATCATCAAAACATAGTAAGCCTCCAGTGCTCTCTTTCCTCCAAAGAAAGCCAAAACCCAAGGAGGCTATTCACATGTGCGTGCAAAACTGGGCGAAGGGAGCCCAGTGTGGTTTGGGCCCAGAATTGGGCCCAGTTTCGTCGGCAAACCCACCTAAGTAGCCACCCTCTTAAATGAGGTTAAGGGAGTGAGTGCTCTGTTAACCTCATGCCACGGCTGCCACACTGTGGGGAGCCCAGGGAGGGGAGAGATTTTTCCCCATAATGAACCATGCACTCGCGCGGTACATTATTGGGGCTTGGGGGGGGAGCGTGTGGTGGCACCTCCCAGCACCCTGACCCCGGGAGCTACAGGGAGCGCAGCTGGTTATCTGGGTGGGTAATCTGTCCGCCCAGGGAAGGAAGGCCAATCGTCTACAGGGAGGGTAAGTGAAACCTGCTCTCCCCGCAGACCTCCCTGGAGCCCTTCTCACTGATCATGAGACGAGCTCCAAGTAGTTCTTCCTGCTGGAACTTCTCAGGGAAGTTGGGTAACAGTCCTAAGAACTTACAGTATATTGTATATTTGATAGACAACATTCAAATTGGTGTGTATGTGTCGGGTTGTGTGTGGAGTGAGTGATTCAGTCAATGTCCAGATCAAAATGAAACACATCTGGACAAGTGGTGCACTGAGGCATTTATAAGAACAGTTCAGTGCTTCTTCCACTGAAGAAGTTAACTCATCCTGACTTAGCTAGTGATTTTGCACAAATCTGAAATTTGAAAGTTAGTTTTTGAAAACTTGAACCTTGAGGTCTCAATTTAAGGAAACAATGTTAAGTTCCAATATTTTCCCATCTTTATCACACAAACACACACACCCTGGAAATTCAGCAGAAACTGAATTTCGGGGTGTGTGTGTGTGGAATCAATGTAGGGATATAAATTTGATTATTCTCAAGCAAATTCAAAACCAGAGAATTTGTAGATCCATTTCATTTCTAAGTTCCAAAAACAAAGAACCAGTGGTGTAAATGAGGCCTAATTAATCCGCAACAACCATCATTTGAAGCAATTAACTAATATCCACATTTCATAGATGACGGACACCTATGTTGTGTATAGACAATCATCTCTGTAGTCCAGATCCAACACTGGGAGCATGATAACTGTACAATCCAGAGGTGCACCTAGGTAATTTTGGAGCCCGGACCTAACGGCCTTTGGAGGCTCCCCCCCCCCTTGTTGGAGCCCCCCTCCTGCCAGTTATGCATCATTCCCCTAAACATACACACATCGTGACACACAGTATTTTTAACATGTGGGTTCCTGAAGGCACAAACAGCAACTGAATTCACAAGAATGTAATATAAACAGGTATATTTATGCAAATATGCATTAGCAGAGACATTTCAACACATAACTTAAACATATTCTCATCCCACACATTTCTTTCCCCACTCACCCTTCTGTCTCTAAAGCACCCAGCACAGGTCACAATCATACTCGGCCACCTGGAGCAGTGCGGGCCAGTGGTGACCACGCCACCCAGACAGACTAAAGAGGGGCCCCCAGGAAGTGTGGATGCCCTGGATTGTATTGTATGCAGCAACAGGTGGATATAAGTACACATCCTTTACTGCATTAAGAGTTACACAAGCAAAGGTTTTCCAGGATTATTTATTTATTTATTTATTTTTACAATGGCTTGGGAGATAGAAGGGTAGGTGAAATTAGTATTCCTCATCTCCGTCACATACATCTATTGTACTGTATGCACAGAAGAACTGCAGCAGCACTGGTTGTGCTGCTGTATGCTGTTTGCTTCTTCCCAGGTACCAACTGACAAAACTGGTTTATCCATTGCTGATGGCAGGACCACACAAATGATGAATGTATGGGCAGGTTCAAACATAATGTGTAAACTTGTTGCAAGTCATAGGAACATATTTATTTGTTTGTTTGTTTGTTTGTTTAGATTCTTATACCGCCCTTCCAAAAGGCTCAGGGCAGATTACATTAAAACACCATTAAAATCAATTAACAATTAAAACAGAAATTATAAAACAGCATAAAACAATTAAATAGCCAGAACAATTTTAAAACAAGTTTTAAAAAGCTGAGAAAGTTTGGTTGAATAGATGTGTTTTCAGAAGTTTTAAAAAAATTGCCAGAGATGGGGAGGCTCGTATCTTAGCAGGGAGCGCATTCCACAATCCTGGGGCAGCAACCGAGAAGGCCCGTCTCTGTGTAGCCACCAAATGAGTTGGCGGCAACTGGAGACGGACCTCCTCAAATGACCTCAATGGACAGTGCGGTCATAGCAAAGAAGGAGCTCTCTTAAATACCCAGGGCCTAAGCCGTTTAGGGCTTTGTAAGTTATAACTGGCACATAGGAAGCTGCCATATACTGAGTCAGACCATAGCTCTGTATTGTCTATACAGACTGGCAGCAGCTTCTCCAAGGTTGCAGGCAGGAATCTCTCTCAGCCCTATCTTGGAGATGCTGCCAGGGACTTGGAACCTTCTGCTCTTCCAAGAGCGGCTCCATCCCCCTAGGGGAATATCTTACAATGCTCACACATCAAGTCTCCCATTCATATGCAACCAGGGCAGACCCTGCTTAGTCATGCTTGTTGCTACTACAAGACCACCTCTACTCTCCAAGTCAGTAACCAACTTGTCTGGGACTGTCGAAACTCACATCGAGGCAGGAAGGAACCTGAAGTTTACTTGGGGCCACAAACCTCGATGTATAACTAAGATTTGAAGTTGGCTTGCTAAACCAGCTGCTGCTCCCACTGATGTATGTTACGTCTGAACCCACATTCTTCATGAACCTCTGGTGAGGTGAGCCTGTCCCCTTTGCATTGAGACCAATGATTGCGAGGCAGTGTAGGGCAGGCTGGGATAGCATCCAGGACCCCCAGCCAGGGGGCACACCTCTAGCTCAACTTCCAACAAACTGATATGTGCTCGGCTGCAGCACCAACTTCAGATTCCTTTCATATCTTAGGCTGAGGGAGTCTCAGATTCTGCCTTATGTGTGAGCCCAGCCTATGTATCGCAGGCACTCATATAGTTCCTCCAGAAGAATTACCACCAGGACCCAGTCATAGTAAGGCAGTGAGAGAGATGAGCAACTGTGAGACTGATGAGAGAGAGAGAGAGAGAGAGAGAGAGAGAGAGAGAGAGAGAGAGAGAGGAGGTGATTTGGAATGGCTCATCAGTCAATATCAGAACATGGATCTCGCATGCCCTGGCTTCATTTTGGGGGGATGCCACTCTCCCGCCTTCACTCTCCCCACCAAACAAACAGAGAAATCGACTACCGTTCTCCCCATGCACTCCATTTTCTTCCAATCTGAGAGCCATTTGTGTGTATAATTGAAAATTAGCAGTGCAGCTGTTTGAAGAGAGTAATTTATCATGGCGCATTGTTCACTCCTGACACTTTAGACCTGGCTCTAACAAGGCAGTGGTTGCCGGGGGTTGAGCCGCAGAAAGTGATTCGGCTGTAATGCCGCGTTTCCCCTGCTTTGTTGCTAATTGTAGCCTCTTTTTCTCCATTGAATTGGGAGTTGAGTAAAAGAGCTTGTTTGCTCTGCGCGACGAGGCTGCCAGGGCCGCTTGGGCTATTATCACAAGATATTCTTGATCTTTTGAAAAGCAGGAAATAGAATTTTTCTCCAACAGGGAAAGTAATTTGCGATGCGTCCATTAGTTCTTCATTAAAGCAAGATTAAATTGCACGGCAAATCACATCTGTGTTTGGATGATTAAAGGGTGGCATTTTAGAGGCCAAAACTAATTACTAGCCAAAATGAATGGGAGTGAAAAAACAGTCATGTTTTTACATTAGATAGTGTGGTTTGTAATTAGATTCAAGCTAATTCCACTATTTCTTCTCATTTAATGAGATGAGCCTGTCCTCATCTTTTTCTAGGCCATGCTAACAGCCCCAAATGTATAATTTTGATAATACTGAGAGTTTACTTTATTGAAAATTTCTTTGCTACCTGCCACAAGTGATTCTCTGGTCTAGTAGTACTTCATTATGCAGAAACCCAAGTGAACACATGAGCTGCCTCCATTTAAGAGAGAGAGAGCAAGAGAGGATGCACATATTCCTGTTTCTTTCGGAAAGGGTGCAACCTTTCATATGCCTCTATGAACAAGTGGCAAAGGACAGGTCCGTGCAGAACATGTGGGAGAAATGTGTGAGCAGCCTTTCCAGAAATGTGCAGAAGGACGTTAAAAAGAATTTAGAAGGTTCAAAGAACGTACTCGCACCACAGCTGTAATAAGTGCAGCTGCTACTAGAGGCTCATGACTGATCCTGTTTTGTCTGATATTGCATCAGAACTGATAGGAGGCAGTGTAACTAGCCAGGTCAACTGCACAACACCACTCATAGTGATGTAGAGGATAGAGAAGGGTTGCCATTTCCAAATCCGGGTGGCCTAATTGGCATATTATGCAAATTATGCAGCTACTAATTTTCATTTTTTTATTTATTTGACAGATTTGTGTACCGCCTGCCACTACCCAAGTCTCTAAGTGGTTTAGAACAATAAAACAAGCCAATGGCTGCAGGGAAACTGTGTAGCCAATGGCAGGAGGGGAAGCCTCAGAACCTTCCTTTCTTTCCCCTCCTTCTCTTCCCTCCCATGTGATCGGATCCAGAGTAAAATCTGGGCAAACTGGGTGGCACATTTGAAATCTGGGTGGAATTTAGCAGCTGGGTGGAGGAGCCAAAATTTGTGGGCTACCCTAAATCCTGGGGGACATGGCAAGGCTAGGTTAGAGTATTAGACTAGGACTGGGGAGACTCGAGTTCAAATCCCCATTCAGCCATGATAGTTGCTGGATGACTCTGGGCCAGTCACTTCTCTCTCAGCCTAACCTACCTCACAGAGTTGCTGTGAGAATAAACATCATAATGTACGCCTCTCTGGGCTCCTTGTGCGGCCAAGCAGGATAGATAGACAAACAAAGAAATAAAACCCTAACTTCACATGGTATTCCTACTGCTGGACTTGGAGAGCATAGTTCTACTCCTGAGGAGTGATCTATCTAATCCAGATCTGTAGTGATCCAGAATCACTATAATCCCCTTGTGTGTGTAATCAAAGTTACTAACTATGATTTACAGTCACAATGTGACAATTGCCCACCCTTGAGCCCTACACTGGTCAACACTCAGGGACACTTCCAAGTCTGAGAGGGCTCTCTTTGAGGTGGGACCTCTAATTGGAACCCCCCCACACACACACACACATTTACCATGGCAGAAGTCACAAATTTCTTTCAGTCTCCGCAGGCCAACATCAGCAACAACAACATTCTAGCCAGTGACTGCAATGTTTTTCTCCCCTGAAATACCGCACATAAAGGCAGTCCACTATTATAATTAGGGTAGGACAGTTGATCACTTCCTCCCCCTCCAACCTTGCTGTTTCCCTCACACACAATTATCAAATGATAACACACACAGTTCCCAAACAGTGTGATTATAATTATGTGAACTGCCTTATTGTGTTGCGATGCTACATTGTGGAGGGGGAAATATGGCAGGTAGAAGCCTCCAAATAGAATGTTGTTCCTGCTGCTGGTTTGCTCAGAATGAAAGCAACTCATATCTGTAGCCACAGTAAGGGGAGGAGGAGGTTCCCCCCCACTGGTGGCTGCTTGCTGGACCCATTCTTCCCTAGCAGGAGTCATAGGAACCTAGGAAGCTGCCATCTACTTAGTCAGACCCTTGGTCCTTCTAGCTCAGTACTGTCTACACAAACAGGCAGCGGCTTCTCCAAGGTTGCAGGCAGGAGTCTCTCTCAGCCCTAGTCAGCAGTGGACTGTTGGAGATGAACTTCCAGTGCAGCGACCTTTTGCACCAACTGTCCTAATGACCACTAGGGGCACTGGGAATAGAGACAGTGAGTCAGGGTCTCCCTATCTGTCCCTACACTATGACCCCTGAACGGACTCTGCAGCACTTCCTGTGCTGACAATCCTTCCTTTCCTCCTAGAGAGCAGATGGAAACATCTCTCTCTCTCTCTCTCTCCTTACCTATCCACTATGTAGTCCTTTAGATTAGATAAAGGTCTTTTCTATCTAAGTGTATTTAACCAATAAATGTTTAATGTTTAGTCATACAAGGATCTCCATGTGTTTTCTCTAAAGAGCTGCAATATCCAAACCATCCTCTGCTACCTACTCTGTAACTGGAGTGTGTGCTCATTCCTTAGTGCTCTGCTGTTTTACCTATTGTGGGTAAAAATCAACAACCTCTAACATGGACCTCCCTGGGACGCTGGGCCCCACCCGAAGGTGCCTTGTCAACGTTGTCCCTGCCAACACGAATAAGTAACAGGTGGCGTTGTTCATAAACCTAAACCAATTTGAACTGCCTTAACTGGCATTGCTTCCTCTAAAAATGGATTTGTCGTTTAGTACTAACTAAGAATTCCCTCTTAAATTTCCCTGGCATACTGAACTGCAATTCTCAGAATTTGGGAGGGAAGTATGGCAGTTAAACCATTTTAGGTTTATAGC
This sequence comes from Hemicordylus capensis, assembly GCF_027244095.1. Classification (NCBI taxonomy): domain Eukaryota; kingdom Metazoa; phylum Chordata; class Lepidosauria; order Squamata; family Cordylidae; genus Hemicordylus; species Hemicordylus capensis. The sequence continues at coordinate 344,294,360 of NC_069659.1, forward strand.
ATGACTTCTCCAATGTCTCAGTTCATGAATGCAGTTCATAACCACAAGATATGATGATGGCCAATAGCTTAGGTGGCTTCTAAATAGGATTAAACATTTACATGAAGGACACCGCTGCTTACTTACTTATTTATTTAAAATATTGATCTCTTGCTCCTCCAAGTACAGTGCTGCACATGATGGCCTACAAGAATAATAAAACAACAAGACAATAAAACAAACCCAAACCATGAAAAAAATATAAAAGCTAGCTAAAAACAGGATCCAATTAAAACCAGCCTTAACAGTTTAGAGATTTGAAAACCCACCACCAGACACAGAGTGCAAATAAAAACACTAAGAAGCCTCTCTAAATAGATGGGTCTTCAAGTGCTTTTTGAAGATCCTGAGAGAGAGAGCATGGCAAAGCTCCTTCAAGAGGGCATCCCATAGCTGAGGGGCCACAGTTGTAAAGACCCTGGCTTAAGTGCCTTGCAGCCTTATGAGGATGGAGCAAGCACTCCGTCCTCACAAGCAGCCAGTAAACTGATTGCGCACAGGGCTTACTTCATAATGCCTCACACGGAGAGAGGAAAGCAATATTCACTTCACAATTTTCTCTCCCCTCCCTGAAATAGCCCTTTTCGGGTCTAGCAATATGTCTGTGAGGGCTGCACAGCCAGTGTAGTGTTGGATAGACCAGGGGTGCACAACACAGTGAGCCAGAACTATTAATGACAGTGGGGGGGGGGCAAGGTCAATTTTCAGTGTGTTATCACATTAACATTATGGATGAAAGCAATTATTAGTTACTTGTGGATATTTCCCCCCCATCAAGGGACCCACAATTTTAACCAAGGATGGTGGTCCTAAAATAGGCCCTTTCCATGCTCAGTCAAATGCCAAATCCTCTCCCCTCCCTAAACCGTTGTTGTTTAACACCGCACTGCTTTTGCTGATTCCTGGGGATTCCTGAGATTCCTGGAGGCCGTGACTAATTTCCCTGGCATCCAGAGATCCACATTGCTGGGAGCAGTGCTGATCATGTGGGTGCATAAGCAAAGTGTTGGGGATTGTAGTTTTTACCCCCAGTTAGTAATTTTTACCCCCTATTTCAATATAAGAACAGGTGTCCACTTGTAGACTTGCGATCTGTTCTTTCTTCGCCCCAGTCTGTATCCATGTATCCCACTAGTTTGGGACTGCTGCTTGCTGGAATCTCCAATGCATAGTGTGCAGTACCTTTTAGGAATCTTCCCAGTCTTTTGACTTCTATCCTATCATTGTTGGCTGGTGCACTTACTTTTCTGCTCAGGATTCCCACTGCTGAGGCAATATCTGGCCTTGTCACTGTGGCTATATACAGAAACTTTCCAATTGCCTTACGGTATTGATGGTTGGGTGGTAAAGGCTCGCTGTCTCTACCTTGCTTCCAGAAATTTGCATCCATTGGTGTGCTGACTTCATTGGCACCTGTCAGTCCCAGGCATTCTAGAAGATCCTATATCTTCTGCTTCTGGCTGAGAAGGAATCTCCCATTCTCTTCTCTTTCTGCTTGGATGCCAAGGTAATAGGAGATTCTTCCAAGTTCATTCACCTCTATTTCCTTATTCAGGTGCTGTACATTTTCATGTTCTTCCTTATGCCCAAGAATTAAGTCATCAACAGAAGTCAGGATGTAAATCCATCTATTGTCTCTGAATCTTGAATATAGGCAGGGGTCAGCTTTTGCTTGTGTGAACTCTTCCTTAAATAGCAGTTGATTCAGTTTCTCATTCCATGCTCTGGCGGCTTGCTTTAAGCCATAGATGCTCTTTTGTAATTTGCACACTAGCCCCTTCTTTCCAGGTTCCTCAAAGCCTGGTGGCTGTTGCATGTAGATGTCTTCCTCGATTTCCCCATGAAGAAATGCAGTCTTTATATCCAAGTGGTCAACCTGCATCTTTCTGGCTGCTCCCACACTGAGCAATGTCCTAATTGAAATATGTTTTACAACTGGTACAAAAGTCTCATCGTAGTCCTGACCATAGATTTGGGAGTATCCTTTGGCTACTAGTCTGGCTTTGTAGAACCTTTGGCTACTAGTCTGGCTTTGTAGCTGTACATCCTCTTCTGCATCCTGCTTAACTTTGAAAACCTACTTGCATCCCACAGTCTTTCTTCCTGCCAGTAGTTCCACAATCCTCCAAGTCTCATTTTTGTGCAAGGAAACAATTTCTTCCATTGCTGCTTTTCTCCACTTTTCAGCTTCATCAGTTGGCAACTATTCTATGTCTTGCCATGTACTGGGTTCTTGTATCTCCCTCTTTTGGCAATGAGGTGAGAGTCTTCTGGATGGAACCCCTTTGTTGGGCCTCTGTGAGCGCCTCAGTTCGGGTTCAGGTTGTGCAGCCCCTTCTGAAACTGGCACTGGTTCTGCCACTGATTCTTTGGATCCACTGTCTGGTTCCAGTTTTATTAGAGTCCAGTCATGTGGTTTCTCATTCATCTGGATTTCTAGTACAAGTTTTGGCATATCATCTCTAGTTGGCCTTTGTCTTTCATCAGAGTACACCACATTGCAAATTCTGACCTCTCCACTGGTTGGGTCAAGAATTCTGTATCCCCTATGGCTGGGTGCATATCCAACTAAAATTCCGAGTTCACATTGGCAATTGAGTTTGGACCTCTTGGCCTTTGGTACATATGCATAAGCCTTTGATCCAAACACTCTGATATGATTTAGAGAATGTTTTCTCCCATGCCATACTTCAAGTGGTGTCTTGCCTATTGCCTTGGATGGCATTCTGGTTTGCTAATAGTTTGCAAGTAGTTTTCAGTCATCACTGCTTCTCCCCAGAATTTGTCTGCCATGTCAGCATCATATAGTGTGCATCTGAGTGGAGTGCCTAACTGAGTTGACAGACTTGGTCTCGGGTTTGGCGTTGGAGTCTCCCAGGCTTGTGGTGCTGGGGGACTTCAATGTCCACTTCGGGGCCAATTTGTCTGGGGTGGCTCAGGAGTTCATAGCGGCCATGACGACTATGGGCCTATCCCAAAGGGTCTTGGGACCGACGCACATTGCAGGTCACACACTTGATCTGGTCTTTCACTCTGATCAGGGTGGACTTCTGTGGGTGGGGACTCCTGTGATTTCCCCATTGTCATGGACGGACCACCATCTTGTTAAGGTTGGACTCACAGTTACACCCCACCTTTGCAGGGGAGAGGGGCCCATTAGAATGGTCCACCCGAGGAGATTATTGGATCCAATAGGGTTCCAAGAAGCCTTGGAGGGATTTAGTGTTGGCTCTGCCGGTGATCCTGTTGATGCCCTCGTGAAGAACTGGAACAACAAGCTCACCAGGGCAGTAGACATGATTGCACCTAAGCATCTTCTCCAACCCACTTCAAAATTGGCTCCTTGGTATACAGAAGAACTATGGGGGCTGAAGCAGCGAGGTAGACGACTGGAGTGCAAGTGGAAGAAGACTCTACTTGAATCAGACAGATTACAACATAAAGCACATTTGAAGATCTATGCTCTGGCAATATGGGTGGCAAAGAAGTGATTCTTTTCGGCCCCTATTGCATCAACAAGTTCACATCTGACGGAGTTGTCCAGGGTCATAAGAGGGCTAGTGAGTGCCCCTCCTCCCTTGAATCAGAATTTGGAACCATCTATTACCCACTATGACATGTTTAATGATTTCTCTGTGCATAAAATCTCACGTATTCAAGCCGACTTGGATTTAGACTCCACAATTACTATAGTGTCTGAGTTGGAGGTGTCCAGCGACTCCTCTTATGTGGTTAGGCTGGATCAGTTTCAGTTTGTGACTCGTGAGGATGTGGACAAGCTGCTTGGAGTGATGTGGCCTACCACCTGTTCTCCTGACCCGTGCCCAACGTGCCTAATACTATCTGGCAGGGAGTTTGTTGTAGAAGGCCTAGTAGAGATCATAAATGCTTCTCTGAGGAAGGCCAGAATGCTTCTTTCTCTTAAGGAGGCAATTATTAGACCACTTCTGAAAAAGCCTGCCCTGGATTCCTCAGAGCTGAGCAACTATAGGCCTGTTGCCAACCTTCCGTGGCTGGGCAAGGTAATTGAGGAGGTGGTGGCCTCCCAACTCCAGGCAGTCTTGGATGAAACTGATTATCTAGACCCGTTTCAGACTGGCTTTCGGGTGGGCTATAGGGTGGAGACTGTCTTGGTCAGCCTGATGGATGATCTTCTATTGGGAATTGGCAGAGGGAGTGTGACTCGGTTGGTCCATTTGGACATTTCAGCGACTTTCGATACTATCAACCATAGTATCCTTCTGGAGCGTCTGAGGGGGTTGGAGCTTGGAAGCATTGCTTTGCAAAGGTTCCACTCCTACCTTTCAGGCAGATTCCAGATGGTGTCTCTTGGGGACTGTTGCTCTTCAAAATCTGAACTTTTGTATGGTGTGCCTCAAGGCTCCGTATTGTCTCCAATGTTGTTTAACATCTACAAGAAACTGCTGGGAGAGATCATCAGGAGATTTGGTGCAGGGTGTTATCAGTATGCTGATGACACCCACATCTATTTTTCCATGTCAATGTCATCAGGAGAAGGCATAACCTCCCTAAATGCCTGCCTGGAGGCAGTGATGGGCTGGATGAGAGGTAACAAACTGAGACTGAATCCAGATAAAATTAAGTACTTATTGTGCAGGGTCGGAACTTGGGAGATTATTTTGATCTGCCTGTTCTGGATGGGATCACACTTCCCCAGAAGGAACAGGTACGCAGTCTGGGGGTGCTTCTGGACTCAAAACTCTCCCAGGTTGAGGCAGTGGCCAGAGGTGCCTTTTATCAACTTCAGCTGCATCCTGCTGCGTCCATTTCTTGAGTTAAATGACCTCAGAACAGTAGTACATCTGCTGGTCACCCCTACACTTGACCACTGCAATGTGTCTATGTGGGGCTGCCTTTGTACAGTACGTAGTCTGGAAACTGCAGTTAGGCCAGAATGCGACAGCCAGGTTGGTCTCTGGGTCATTTTGGAGAGACCATATCATTCCTATCTTAAAAGATCTATACTGGCTGCTGATAAATTCCCAGGCAAAGTACAAGGTTTTGGTTATAACCTATAAAGCCCTAAACAGGTTGGGCCCTGAGTATTTAAGAGAACATCTTCTTTGCTATGAACCCCACTGCCCATTGAGATCATCTGGAGAGGTTCATCTGCAGTTGCCACTGGCTCGTCTGGTGGCTACTCAGGGATGGGCCTTCTCCATTGCTACCATGAGGCTTTGGAACACACTTCCTGTTGAAATAAGAGCCTCCCCATCTCTTACAACTTTTCGATCCTGACCAAGGTGCTCAAGGTTGACTCAGCCTTCCATCCTTCTAAGGTCGGTAAAATGAGTACCCAGAATGTTGGGGGGCAATATGCTAAATCATTATAAACCGCTTAGAGAGCTTCCAGCTATAGAGTGGTATATAAATGTAAGTGCTATTGCTATTGCTATTAAAAGGGCAATCAAGACTCATTTGTTCACCCAGACTTTTAATTAGATACTATTTTAATTGTGTTTTAGTAGTTTTGATTTTTAAAATTTTAATTGTTGAAATCTTTTAATCTTTTTATTGGTTGTTTTTATTTTCTTGTAACCGGCCCAGAGAACTTACATTTTGGGTGGTATTGAAATATGTTAAATAAATAAATAAATAATCTGGTAATTTCTAGTAGAGAGAGATTCTTCCTCTTTGCCACACCATTAAGTTGAGCCTATGCAGGAATATTTTGATATAAAATTCAATTTTCCTTCATAAATTCTCTCATATCATGTGATATATATTCCCCACCATTTTCTGATCTCAGTCTCTGGGGTTTTCTTCCAAATTTGTTATTCACTAATGCAACATACTCTTTAAACTTCTCAAATACTTGACTTTCCTCTCAGAGCATATACATAGCAAAATCTTGAGAAATCATCAATAAAAATCAGTATGTATTGATTTTCAGCCATGCTTGGTTGCAATGGACTACAGAAATCTGAATGGACCAGTTCCAAAATTTGCTTTTATTCAATATCTGTTCTGGCAGGGAAACTCGGTCTCACTCCTTTATTAAGTATGCAACACTGATATCTGCTGGCCGTTTCTTTACATGCACCCACATTAAAATCTTGTCAATTCTCTCATTTGAATATCAGCTTTAATATTTAATTTTCTATGTGTTGTTCTTCTGTGCCATAAAAGATCACAATTTCTGTGCTGGCATGTGCCTGCTATATTTGCTTGTTCAGTAGCACAGTCTAATTGAAAAAAGTCCATCTTCATGCATATGAGCAGTCATAATCAGTTCATCTTGTTTGGAGATATAACAAGCTTCATTTTCAAAAATTACTTTGCATCCCTTTTTAATTCCATGCCCCATTGAAATTAAATTGGTTTGCATTTCTGGTACTAAGAGTGCATCTTTTATTAAAACTTCTTGAACTTCATTGTCTAGTCCCTGGCACAGGATTTTAGCAATTCCTATTCCTTCCATGATTAATTCCCTTCCATCCCCTACAGTTACAGCTGACTTGTAGTTTCTGTCTAGTTCAATAAACCAATCAGCAGTATTGAGGATATTTTTGCTGGAGCCAGAATCCACAATAAAATCATGCTTTTTGTCTGTAATCAATCCCACACTGAAGCTTTTGGCTTTAGGTAAAAAAGAAGTACTGCCTTTTCTCTGCTTTTCAGAGTGCCTGTCTTTCTTTTGTGTTTCAATTGACCATGTGGTCTGCCTTTTCTTTGTCTGTTGCCATTACTGAGCTCAGAGTTTTCTTTGTAATGGGGTAATGGGGCTTGCAGTCTTCAGGTTTTCACACCTTCTCTATTTGCAAATGAATGCCTTTGTTTGCTAGAGAATGCTGCAGTGTTTTGGCTTGCAGTTTGGAAACTTTCCTGTTCCCATTTTGAGCTAAAGTTTCTCAGACTTGCTACAAAGTTTTGCAATTTAAATTCAGAGCCTGGTGCCTCAAGGGCCATAATTAACGGTTTAGGCAAAGATTGTTAAAGGCAAAGACTGTAAAATTAGTCCAATAAGCATAGAATCATTTAATTCAGATCCACAGGCTTTTAAAAGTCTGTTCATCTCCAAGAGACTGGCCATGTGGGCTGAGAAATCGCCTCCTTCCTTTAGCTGCATTTGGCAAAGTCTTTTAAACAAAAGTACTGCAGTATTAGGAGAAGTTTCCCCACATTGCTCCTTTAATATTTTCCATGCTTCTGAGGCTATTCTAGTATCATGTATATAAATTAATAAATCATCACTCACATTCAAAATAATGAATCTAAATGCTTGCTCATTCTTCTTGTGTCACAAGGCTTGTGCAGCTGCATTTTGTGCTAGACATTATTCTGTGAAGCTCTTGTTAATCCCTTTTGTCAGGAATATTCCTTCCATCTTCAAAGCCCAAATTTAATAGTTGCTTCCATCCAACTTGAGGAGAAGAGGAGAAGCTGTTCCTGGTAGTAGGGAATCCATGTTTTGTTTCTAACTAACTCAGCTGCACTTTCAAGAGAAAAAAACAAACTCTTCTGTAGGTGTTTTAGGCTGCTTGGGTCCATAAACCCTGTTAGGGGCTGTAATTTTTATCCGCAGTTAATTAGCAGAGGACTAAAGAAACTACCCACTCCAGTTACAGAGCGGAATGCAGAGTTTAGTTGTTGCAGCTATTTAGAGAAGAAACATGGAGATTCTTGTAGAATCAAATTGATTGATTGATTAAGTGCCGTCAAGTCAGTGTTAATTTTTAGCAACTACATAGATAGATTCTCTCCAAGATAATCTGTCTTCAGCTTGGACTTTAAGGTCCCTCAGTGGTGCGTTCACAGGGCGGCAGTTTTACCACTCATCCACTCATGTAGGTGTCTACACCTACAAAGATTAGATTCGTTCAGACCATGGTTTTTCCTGTGACACTCTATGGATGTGAAAGCTGGACTTTGAAGAAGCAAGATAGAAAAAGCATTGACACTTTTGAACTTTGTTCCTGGAGAAGACTTTTGAGGATAGCATGGACAGCCAGGAAAACAAACAAATGGATCATAGAACAAATCAATCCAGAATTTTCATTCAAGGCACAAATGACCAGGCTCAAACTATCATACTCTGGACACATAATGTTCATAATGCTGGGGAAATTTGAAGGAAATAGAAGAAGAGGACGACCAGCAGCAAAGTGGATGGACTCGATTACGATAGCAATGAGAGACCTTAAAGGCCAAGTTGAAGGCAGATCATCCTGGAGAGAATCTATCTATGTGCTTGCTAAGAGTCGACACCGACTTGACAGCTCTTAATCAATCAATCACGCATGGAATGGGGATGTCTTCTGAATGGAAAGCGGCTCTTAGTGCTGATCAAGTGCTTGCTGAACTTAAATCTTACATAACTAATGGATGGCCTTGCAAAAACAAGGTACCTGAACATCTTCAACCATACATGTACATAGCGAGTGAACCGTCTCTTCTCAATGAGCTGGTGCTGAGGACTGATTGTTTGGTGGTGCCAACCTCCTTACAATCAAAAGTGATCAAAATTGCCCATGAAGGTCACCTGGGCATGAACTTGACTAAAAGGCGAATCAGAGAAAGCTTTTGGTGGCCAGATATGGACAAACACACTGAAAATGTAATCATTCACTGTATGGCTTGTGCTGTATGTGGCAGATTGCAGAAGACTTATACCACCCCGTTGACTACAAGAAAGAATCCCAATGGTCCCTGCGGAAAGCTTGCTCTGGATATAATAGGGCCTTTTGATAAAACAACCCACAAGCCAAAGATTTATTATCGTGATGGTGGATTACTATTCCAGGTGGCCAGAAGTTGCATTTGTTGCCGATAAACAAGGTGATCCAGTCGATGCCTGCAGTTTTTGTAAGAGAAGGTCTTCCTAAAGAACTTGTGACTGACAATGGGACACAACTTCCCTCATTTGAAATGGAACAATATTTGCATAACCATGGGATAAAACACAAGACTCTTTCCTTTTACCATCCTCAAGGGAATGAATTAGTGGAAAGAATGAACAGATTAGTGAAAGAAAGTTTACAACTGGCTATGTAACAACAGCCCTGGAAAGAGGCAATATGTGAAATTCTATTTGCTTATCAAACTACTCCTCATTCTGCTACAGGAAAATCACTCTTTGAACTTCTGAGAGGACTCAAACCTAGCACCAAACATACTCAATGGCTACAACAGATAGGGCTTTCTGTGCCAGATCTCACCCTGAGGCTGCAGAGATTCGTGATCAGGTAAGAGAGAAGCAACAAAAATATAAATTGTATGTAGATCAGAAACGGGGTGCCAAACAGTGAACATTTCAGGTGGGGTACTTTGATCAGGTATAGCTGCCTTGTAAAGTGAGAATGGGAAGTAACAAGGAATAATAACAAGGAAATTCTGTCCTGATAGATGATGGAACGAAATTGAAGAGTTTGAGACTTTCCAGCATGCATACTATGGGAAAAGAGGGAAGGGAGTCTGATCTCAAGAGAGGAACTGAAGAGGAATTTGATCTTGCCTCCAGTTTTGTCCTTGCAGATGAGGCTGATGAAAGTGATAGTCAATTCTTGGTACCAGAACAAACAGCTCATGTGCCAGAGAACCTAAGACTTAGGAGAAGTGTGCATGACAGGACACTGCCTAAAAGACTTCAAGGCTTTGTCACTAACTTTTAAATCAGTTCAATTTTGGGTCGTTATAAAGGGGAAGGATGTGTTGTATTCTATCCAGTAATCTTTTGCTGTTTGTTTGAATGTAGATTTGTCCCAGGGGGGATCCTGTAGAGAATGTGGAGGAGTCAGAAAGGAAAAGGGAGGGAAAGGAGAAGAAGAAAATGGATTCTTTTTGCTAAATAAACCTTTAGTTAAATCTACATTAGATTTCTTTGTGAGTGTGTGGGGAAGCCGTTATAAAACAATAGTCTCTCTGCACCTTCTATCCTAGTGACCATTAGGGGTATTAGGAGTAGAGATAGTGAGGAAGGGTAATCTGCTTTATACCGTCTCTTGTTATTTTTCCCTCTGCTCTGGCTTTCTCGGATTGGTAGACTGATAGCAGTCTCTCATTTCCTCTTTCTTGCTTTCTGCTCTATCTACATTGTCTGTTAGCCATGCAACTTCTTCCTCTCCCTCTCTGCTCTGCACTATGAAGCAGGGGCGTAAGTACTATTAGGAAAGGGGAGGCAGCTGCCTGGGGACCCCCACGCCTCGAGGGGCCCCCCAGAGGCAAGTCACATGACTATATATTGTGAAGTGTGTGTGTGTGTGTATCAGCAAGGGGCCCATTTTAAAATTTTGTCTCTGGGCCCACTCCAGCCTTGTTACGCCCCTGCTATGAAGATAGAAAGCTCAGGGACACAGGCTTTTCTATCCAAGTATGTAACTTCCCCAATAAACCTTACTTGTTTTTGAACCTTAAACATCTGTCTCAAGACACTCTTTAATGAGCTTGCTCTTCTCACATAAGCTTGCTCTGCTATAATTGGGGTGAACCAAATTTCCAACAGACCTGACCTCTTATACATATAACATGCCATGCACACACACCTCCCTCCCTCCCTCCGTCTCAGAATAAGGCAACTATTACTACTGCCCTTGGAAGCCCCTAAGGGTTGCCTAATGGTACCACAGACCCTACTCACTCACCTTTGTATAGCTTAATCCAATGCATGTTAAAACAGAAGCATCTCACTATGTTTAGTCAGGTTTACTCCCAAATAAGAATACATAGTATTGCAGCATTGTAGCATATGTTTACAATTGTGGGTGTTAGTTGGTTGCAACAGCAAAAGGTTAACACTAAGAAAAAAGTGTTTTTAAAAAGTGTATTGAAGTTCAGTAAAAAGAAATCAGGCACACATCTTCAAATCAGGCTTAGACAATTTAATTAGAAAAGCTGATGAGCTGCTCTAGTAGCAAATTCTTGATAGACTTACGGGAAGTAAAATCCAGGTCAGCCATTTCTTTTATTTTTGAAGTTTTAATGGCCGCTCCAGTTTTATGACAGCCACTCACTGATGTTTGAAGCAAGCGTGTGCCTAAAAGCCAGAGCAGTCTCCATTTGTCTCTAGCAACTTCAGAAGCTACTGAGGGCCCTGAGCTCATAAAACTGCAGGCTTCAAAGAACTTCTTTAGGCATTCCATTCAGCCATAGCTGCCATTTATCACTCAAGAAATGTTTAAAAATATATATGTACCTTTTAAAACATGCCCAATTATCAGCTGATAGAAAAGTTCAACTGGTTGGTATTTTTTAGCTTTTTATTTTATTTTCCCACAATTCTGAGGGGCGGGGAACCTCAGACCTCTGAACTAAACCAGGCCCCAACCTTTTCCTATCTAACTTCTTGCAAATACACCAAGACAACTGTAATATTGGTCCCACCTTCTTTTTGGGTGCTGGGGTCTAGGCACCACAGGAAGGCCTACAAGATCATGCTCTTCCCAGTTCCAGACAGGGATATTGCCACTTTAGCTCTTTTAAATACAGATCTACAAGAAAAGTGCACAGGTATTTGACCACAGAATCATTATGGGTGATAATATGAGGATCGAAACAAAATGTGTTACTAGGGACATGCTATTGCCCTCTGGATCAAAACACTGAGAGTGACCTGAAGTTGGAGAAGCAAATCAGAGAGGCGTCAAAGAGAGACTGAGCTGTAATAATGGGTGACTTCAATTACCCTCACATAGACTGGGCAAGTTCACGTGCGGGTATTGACAGAGAGGCCACATTTCTAAACATGCTAAATGACTGTGTCTTAGAACAGTTGGTTGCTGAACCAACCAGAGCAAAGGCAACCTTGGACTTAATCTGGAGTGGTGCCCAGGGCCTGGTGTGAGATGTCAGTGTTGTAGAAACCTTGGGGAACGTAAGCTACGGTGATCCAATTCAGCTTATATGTGAGTGGGGCATTGCCAAGGAAGTCCAACACCGATGCACTGAACTTCAGAAGAGGAGACTTCTAAAAAATGAGGGGACTGGTAAAAAGGAAACTGAAAGGGAAAGTCAGGAGGGCTAAATCACTCCAGAAAGCAGGGAACTTATTTAAACCACAATAAGAGAAGCTCAGTTGGAATGTATACCAACAGAACGGTACCACCAAGTTAATTTTTGTTTTATTAAAAATAAACGGTGGAATGATCTCCTTAAACTTCCACACATTTACTGCTACCATAATGTTCTACCCCCATATATAATTTAAGAGAACTTTTTGACCAGCCATTCTAGAATAACAACATGGGGTGCAAAAATTGGGAGTACTATTTTTATATGAAGGCAAGGAACAGTTTCCTCCAAATAAGGCTTGAGTGATGGACATCATGAAGGATTAAATTCCAGAACCTTTTGTAACATTCTGCCATTAAACAAGACAGTTATGACACTTGTAAGCAATTTTAGAATTATTTTAAAAAATCATTAAAAATCAATGAGTGAACCAGTATCCCTGGAAGTCCGCATACTTAATTCTATCATTATGTGATAGCATTAAGTGTTTAATTTAACTTAATACTATCTCAAATTTCAGAGCTGTATGCCCAATTATTAATTTTCATGGGAGATATAAATATTTTTTAGTTTCCCTTTCATCCCAATGGAGAAATTATCCGATGGGGCCCATGTTAAATTCTTCCACACAGTTCCCTTCATAGCTTACTATGCCACTGCAGTCCATGTGCCTTCATAAATTGGTTAGCATAAGCACAGCCCTGCTGGGTCAGGCCCAAGGCCCATCTAGTCCAGCATCCTGTTTCACCCAGTGGCCCACCAGATGCCTCTGGGGAGCCCACTGGCAGGAAATGAAGGCATGCCCTTTCTCTGCTGTTGCTCCCCTGCATTTGATTTTCAGAGGCATTGTGCCTCTGAGCCTGGAGGTAGTCTGTAGCCAACAAGACAAGTGGCCATTGATAGACCTCTTCTCCATGAATTTGTTTAACCCCAGTTGATTGATTGATAGATTGATTGAGCGATCATATTTATATACCACCTGATATGTGTATCTCTAGGCAGTGCACACAACTTGAAACCCAACAAATATAAAACAAAGTAAATACAATTAAAACAATTTCATGGGATAACAACAATTAAGCAGTTTAAAATTAATTTCAGTTAAAAGCGTGAGAAACCAGGTGTGTCTTGAGGGTCTTCCTAAAAGCAAACAGAGATGGAGAAGCTCTTATTTTGACAGACAACTTTTCTCTCTTCATTTCTAATCAAATGCATTGGATCAGGAATTCTCAAACTTGGGTCCCCAGTAGTATGAGCCAACTAGAGTGGTCACTGGGGAGATGCATACACTTTTAAGCCATCCAAGATGGTGCCACATCACATGGCAGAAAGTTCTACAGTTTAATTATGTGCTGTATGAAAAAGTACTGGATTTTGTCAGTCCTAAATATCCCGGCAATCAGTTTCATGGGATGACCCTTGGTTATAGTGTTGTTGAGAGAGGAAGAAAAATATCTGTCTACTCTCTCCACATAATGCATTATTTTATAGACTGCTATCAGAACTCCCTTTAGTCACCTTTTTTCTGAACTAAAAAACCCCAGATGTTGTAGGCTTGCCTCATAAGGAAGGTGCTCCAGGCCCCTGATCCTCTTGGTTGCCCTCTTCAGTACCTTCTCCAGTTCTACAATGTCCTTTTTGAGACATGGTGACAAGAAATGTATACAGTACTCCATAGATTTGTATAAGGGCATTATCTATATATATGATTCTCTAAGGCGTACCCATGGCTAATCCCGTGCATGGCAACTCTCGTGAAAGTTCGTGAACAGCTGCTGGGAGTTGTGAGAGCTGGCGCGGAGGGAGACCGAGGAGGAGGCGGAGGTGCCATTGCGAGCTGCCAAGGATGGCTGAGTAGGCGGCAGAAACAAGGCTGTTGGCCTCCTCACAAGGAGGACGAGAGCTGGTGGGGGGAGGGAGGTGGGGGGGCGTTGAGGAGAAGGCAGCACCACCACTGCGAGTGGCTGAGCAGCCAACAAAATTGGGCCACCAGGCTCCTCACGAGGAGATCGAGATCTGGCAGGGGAGGGAGGTCAAGGAGTAGGAGGCGCCTCTGCCACTACGAGTGGCCGAGCAGGCAGTGAAAACGGGACCACCAGCCTCCTTGTGAGGAGGATGAGAGCTACTGGCAGAAGGGGCGGCGAGGGAGACTGGCTGAAGGGATGGGAGGAGAACTGACTGAGCCCTGAAATGTAGGGGGAGGAAGGGAGAACCAGGGGCGCAGATGCTCTGGACCTGGGTCAGCTAGTTTTATTTATTTATTTATCATGTTTATATACTGCCTGATTAGTGTATCTTCTGTATATAGTACTGCAAATGTGGCCACACCATAGCTCTGTATAAAGGCATAATATTAGCAGTTTTGTTTTCAATTCCCTTGCTAACTATTCCAAGCATGGAACTGGCCTTTTTCACAGCTGTTGCACTGTGTCAACACTTCCAGCGAGCTGTCCACCACAACCCCAAGATCTCTCTCTTGGTCAGTTACCAACAGCTCAGACCCATCAGTGTATATGTGAAGTTGTTTGTTTGTTTTGCCCCAATGTGCATCACTTTACACTTACTTATACTTACATTGAACCACATTTGCCATTTTGCTGCCCACTCACCCAGTTTGAAGAGATCCTTTTGAAGCTCCTCACAGAGTTTAGTGTCATCTGCAAATCTGGCCATCTCGCTGCTTACCCCAACTTCTAGATCATTCATTAATAAATTAAAAAGCACTGGTCCCAGAACAGATCCCTGGAGGGATCCTGTCTCCTACTTCTCTCCACTGTGAAAACTGTCCATTTATACCTACCCTCTTTTCCCTGTCCTTCAACCAGTTACCAATCCATAAAAGTAATTTCCCCCTTATTCCATAACTGCTAAGTTTTCTCAAGAGTCTTTGATGAGGAACTTGGTTGAAAGCTCTTTAGAAGTCCATGTATACTATGTCAACCAGATCACCTTTATTCACACACCTGTTGACACTCTCAAAGAACTCCAAAAGCTTGGTAAGGCAAGATTTACCTATGCAGAAGCCCTCTCCACCCTCACTGGCATCCACCAAATTAGGGCCTTCTGCTTGCTTCAGAGTTCTGTTCATGTGTGGAGGCTATTTTTGTGAGCTCCATTGTGTGGTCATACAAATTGTGTGGTCATGCAAATGGCCTCCGTGCATGTGCAAAGCTCACAAAAATGGCTTTGACTAAAATGCATAGACCGGAGCCTGGCTTAAGGCTTGCTGTGGAAAGTGCTTGAAAGCAGGGAGGCTGAAAAGAGAGCGGGAGATGGGTGGCGAGGAGGCTTAGAAGGGCAAGAGATTAGTTCTCTTATCCTTCCTGGTTTAAGTTGGTGCATTCATTGCATATTGAAGTTTCCTCGTGAGGAACAGGCAGAGAGGCAGTGAAGCGAAGCAAGGAGCAAAGGGCTCCAACTCACTTGTAAGCATGTCTGTAGGATAGTGATTCCAAAATGCTGGGTGCAGGACTCTTGAGCCCATGTGTCTTGCTAAAGGCAGATATATTCAAAACCTTGCCATGATGTGGAAATTGAAGCAATTTGGGGTTTTCTCCTTCCCTGTAGGGCAAGGAGAGCCTTGCAAGACAAAGAAATTCATTGCTACTTGAGTCTAATCACTCGGGGATGTAGCTTGCCCAACAAAGGCAAGGGTAAAGTTATGTAGATGTGTTGGATGTGTTGAATAGAGCTGCTGTACTGACTATCTGAAGAATAGGATGCCTTCCAGGTGTATAAGATTACACATCTCCAGTTCTGATGTGCTCATTTCCCTGAATCCTTGCCAGTTAAGTTGTTAATTCAAAAACAGGTTAGGAAATACCCTGCTTATTTGTATGCCTCCCAAGGAGTGCTCCACTGTTATCTCTTGTAAAAGGGAGGATGATAGACTGGGGCTATTCACATGATTGTAGGAAATTGGGCTAGCCTCCGCTAGCCCGATTTTCTACAATCATGAGAACCACCGGGCTCAGCTGTGTGAGCCCGGTGGTTTTTGAGCGGGTAACCCGCTCAAGTAGCCCGCCCCTTAAACCGGGTTTGCAGAGTGAGTGCTCGCAAACCCGTTCTTTTATCGTGAGTAGCCGCGGTTCGTCTCCCGAGTTCCAAACCCGCACAATAAGTAGAGGGAAAAGGAAAGGTTGTGCTGTTGAGTTGGTGTCAACTCCTGGCTACCACAGAGCCATGTGGTTTTCTTGGTAGAATACAGGAGTGGTTTACAGTTGCCTTCTCCCATGCAGTATGAGATGGTGCCTTTCCACACCTTTCTATATCACTGCTGCCCGATACAGGAGTTTCTCATATTCTGGGAAACACACCAGTTCTGTGCACATCCCTAGAGAAAGTATTTCTGGTTAGGGTCTCTAGAGCAGAACTGGAGGTGGAATTGGGAGGTTGGTGGGTAGGCTTTACACACCAGGTAGGACCTCTGTAGAGCAAGTTTGACTATCAAATGTAAATGCTGGGAGTGTATGGCTGATTACACAGGACATACAGCCAGGGAAGATGTATCCCAGTAAATATATTGAAAGTCTAAAGAAGCTTGATATTTCCAAACCGTCACCTCAGTAACTTGAAAGCAAAGCCTTTGTTGATATACTGACACAATCTTGTATAAGTACCTGAGTTTGAATACAAGTTTGAAATATGAGAGTTGGTGTACAGTCTTGCCAGTTCTAAGGTAGTTACTTTGTCTCAACCACCATTATGCATCTGAGTGAATAAGAAACCACTGAAGCTATTGTACAAGAATAAAATTATTTTCTTTGGTTTGGAACTTTAAAACTGTTTCAACTGTGCCTATTTACTTCTCCCCATGTCACCACTTGCGTGCAATACCAAAGTTAGTGTTAGAAACCCAAATTAGGATTTAGTTTGGTGGTGGCAGCAAAATGAATGAATGAATGAATGAATGAATAAAAAATAAAGGGTTTACTACAAATCAAAAGTTCACAAACATACTGTTTATTTTAACATCTATATATTTTAAGCACTAATATCTCAGTCCCAACTTTGGGTCCCTGACAGAAGCCCATAAACAAGAGATGAAGACATGCCCCCGTTCCTCCTCTTGCTTCCGTGCAAAAGGTATTAAGAAGCATCCTGCTTCTGAACCCAAGACTAGCCTGTGGAGAATCTGATTAATATCATTTTCCACACAGTGCATAATTAATCGATGGAATTATCTGCCACAGGATGTGGTGATGGCCACCAGGATGGTGGCCAGAATGAGGCTGGCATCAATAATGGTGGTTGGAGCAGGGCTGGCACCAGAGGCCAGAGCAGGTCCATTAATCACTTCAGTTTGGGCTGTGGCAGAATATCAGCAGGTGCTGCTTGCACCCTCATAGGCTATTCAAAGTTGCACCTGTTATGTTTCTGCCTGTTGTGCAGTCGTTAAATGTCCTGGCCCCTCTGGCCCTTACAAAGAACTCAGTGGCCTTTTCTCTCTTATGAGGAACAAGGTTGGAAGGTAGTAAAAGCCATTCAGGAGCACTGAGACCTGAGCACTACCAGGTCTGAGGTAAAATGAACAAAACAGAAGCAGCCAGAGGTAAGAAGCGAGGCCTGTTCTCCTATTTACATCAGAGACATGAGTTAAACCATTCAGCTGTAATGGTTACCCTTTCAAGACTTTTGAAAGATATCTTCCCTTCTTTGAGAGTGCATAAACATTTCCAAAGCCAACCCTGGCAGAGGCCTCTTTCACAGATGTTTCCAGGGCAATAAGGACAGAAGCTGTCGAGATCTTTCCACAGACATTGCCTCCGTTATTTGTATATATCTATGTCCTGGCTTGGGGTGTGTGTGTGTGGAGTCACAGTGTTTGTCTGCTCTTCACTTGTTGCCTTGAATTCAAAATGAGAAGTTCTCCCTCTGTCTGCATAAGAGATTGTTAGTTTGTTTATTGTTTTCTTAGCCCATGTTTAGTTAGGAATAAATATCAAACTCTTGTTTCTCAGTTAAAGTTGGCTTCTTGTTCGATTACTTATAGAGGATAAGTAATTACTCTGCAACAAAAGCTGTTTACTTCCCCCCCCCACCAGCTTCTCTGCCCATTCACTCCCCCCTCCCCTTTTCGCCTCACGAACGTTCCGACTGATCTGAGCATGTCCAGACTTGATGTTATGGGGCCCTCTTTGTTTTTAGTTTGTGGAAATGGAAAATAGATTTATTTCAACTAACCCATGAACATGTGCCATATAGAAGCCAGAATATCTGAGACTTTCCCGAAGCAATTGAGTCAGTCTGTGCTTCCCTATTGGGATCCAAAAAAATCCATTATAAAGATGGGGATGTGGGAGACCCAACTGTGGCCTTGAGGTGTTATGTCTGGTTTTCAACTTTTACTCTTCATAACTTAAAACCCCATCACCACTGACACAGTTGTTGAGCAGGCAATTCTGAGTGTGACAGTGCCCCTTCTAGCATGAATAGTGCAAGCAGAAAGCTTTGAGAAGTCACAGAAAGTTGTGCAGGGGGTCAGGTGAAATAAAATGATAGAGTGCTGTTTCACCTCTCCACCTCAATACACAGGCACTCCTGTGCCTGTGTAATCGTAATATCGAACTCAATGTGTCAAAGACAGAACTTCTCATAGTTTCTCCCAAGCCTTTCCCTCCTTGTATGGTCTCCTTATCCATCAAAAATGTCATCATCCACCCTGAGGAAAAGGCTCAAAGACTTCACTTTCTCTTTTATTCCTCATGTCCACTCTGGAGTAGGGATGTGCATGAATTGCGATTCAACATGCAATTCAGAACATGTCCCTGGCCTCTTTAAAATGGAGGGGAGCAGGTGCATACCTGCTCCTCTGCTGCTTGTCGCCACTTCCTGAATCGGTGGCACTCCTCCCAGCTATGTATGCGCATCAGCGGTGCTCTCTCCAGCTGTCTTCATGCAACAACAGCATACCCATGGCCTCCATGCATGTGTGTCAGACTCCCAGGGGATGAGGTGAGTTCCTAGCCCTTCTTGAACCCCAGAATGACTGGGTAAACACCAAAAACAAGGTCAGCCTCAGGAACAGCCAGGGGAGGAGGTTAGTTTGTCACCTGAGTCCTCCTTCTCCTCCTCCTGACTTGCTGCATTCAGCCAGTTTCCTCTCCTGGAGAACTCCCAGCTCCCATACTCAGAAGCAGCTCCTCCTCATCAGCAGCTGCCTTGTCTTTAAATACCCAGTGCAGAGCTGACAGGGCTTAAAGCCTACTTCCAACCCTGCCTACTTCCTAACTTTGCTTCCTGTTTCCTGTCACACTCAATCTAGCTGTGTCCCTGGAGTTGTTTCCTGCCACTCTCCCTGCCCTGCCCTCTCAACCCCACTGGGATCTGACCAGCCTTGACCCTTCTCATCCATACTGCCCCCTGAAGGAAACAAAAGCCTCAAGGAAGAATGCCACACCCTTCTCCAGGTTCCACAGGGCCAAGCAACCAGGTAACATGGCATCTCAACAATGTGTGTGGCTATTTGTGTGGTAGCTCTGGTAGCTAACATGCAGGGAAGATCTCCTAACCATTCACTTCCATTGAAGAAACATTCTCCAGGCTGTTTACCAGTTTACCCTTAATCTGACTAGCAAAAGGAATGGCCAGCTAGTAGTCATAACAACATTGCTGACCATGCAAATGGCTGCAATGCATGTGAGAAGCAGTATCGTGTGTGCCGGCACCATGCAAGGGCAGCTGGGGGAGAGCACCACCAGCATGCATAGATAGAGTGAACTTTCGTGAGAGCTGCCATGCATGGGATTAGTGACGGGTACGCCTTAGAGAAATATATAGATAGATATACAACTAGAACATCAGTGGATGCAAACAGCATGTGTACTTCTACAAAGCGAGAGATCCGCTACCTTAAATCAGATCCCCAGAGAGGGACATTGTTGCACCCCAAAGTGCCTTCAGCTGGTCCCAGCTCTCCCCCCACTTCCCACTCTTTCTGTCTGCTCTAAGCAGCTTCTTCTCTCTCTCTCTCTCTCTGCTCGTGCACGCGCGCACACACACACACCTTACATCAGACCCTTCCCATCTAAGGGAAGGGTCTCCTTCTCCAAGCTCTGATAGCTAAAACTCAGGGAAGATCTCCTAACCATTCACTTCCATTGAAGAAACATCCTCCAAGCTGTTTACCAGTTTACCATTAATCTGTCTAGCAAAAGGAATGGCCAGCTAGTAGTCAGAACAACATAGTATAATTGTACTCTGTATGGTTCATTTCTATTTTTATACTGTAATATACAACACCTCATTAGATAGCCTTATTAGATAGCCAGCATAGCGTAGTGGTTAGAGTGTTGAACTAGGACTGGGAAGATCCGAGTTTGAATCCCCATTCAACCATGAAAGTCACTGGGTGACTCTGGGCCAGTCATGTAGCTCTCAGCCTAACCTACCTCACAGGGTTGTTGTGAGGATAATAGTAAGCATGTACACTGCTCTGAGCTCCTCAGAAGAAGACCGGGATATAAATGTAATAAAAATAAAAATAAAATAGATAAATATTTATGCCAAGGCTTGTATGACCCATTTGTTTGTTTTCCTGGCTGTCCTCAAAAGTCTTCTACAGCACCAAAGTTCAAAAGCGTAAATACTTTTTCTATCTTGCTTCTTCAAAGTCCAGCTTTCACATCCATAGCGTGTCACAGGGAAAACCATTGTCTGAACGATTCTAATCTTTCTAGTTCAAGACATGTCACAGCATCTAAATATGCTTTCCAAGGCCTTCATTGCAACCCTACCAAGTGCTAGTCTGCCCCATATTTCTTGACTCTTGGATCCTTTACTGTTGATGGTTGATCCTAAAAGGCAGAAGGTATCCACCACTTCAATATCTTCATAATCAGTTCTGGGGCTGGTTGCTGTACCCGTTGTCATTAGTTTAGTCTTCTTTACATTTAGTTGTAGCCACATTTTTTTTCACTGTGCTCCTTGATTTCCGTTACTAGAGCTTGCAGATCACCCGCATTCTCAGCTATCAGAGTGGTGTCATCAGCGTAGTGCAGGTTATTGATGTTTCTTCCTCCAACTTTAAAGCCATGCTCATCTTCCAATCCAGCTTCTCTCAGTATATGTAAATTTCTCTCAAAGCCTTTCTGTAGTCAATAAAGCACATATTGACTTCTTTTTGGTATTCTTTGGCTTTCTCAATTATCCAGCATGCTTCAGTAGGGGTGTGCATGGAACCTGTGGGGGCCGGTTCAACAGCGGGGGGTGTCTAACTTTAGGGCGGGGAGGGTGCACTCCCCCCCCCCGCTGCATTTCCCCAGTTGGTGCTTGGTTTTCCAAAAGTCCTTCGAGGCGGCAGCATACCTCCCGGCTGCCCCATTTGCCCCAACTGGAAGTTGTGAGCTCACCTGTGCATGCTAGCCGCACACACATGCACAGTTCATTCGTGAGCATGCGCATCAAGCACGCTTGTGTGACGTGTGTGTGCATGCGCCAACATGCACAGCTGCACTCACTATTTCCGGTCACATCTAGATAATGGGGTGGCAGGGAGGTATGCTGCCACCCCAAAGGACTTTTGGAAAACCGAACACCGGCAGGGGAAATGTGATGGGGTGTGTGTATGTGCACCCTCCCCCACCCTTAAAGTTAGACACACACACCCCTCGCCATCGAACTGGCAGAACTGCTGGTCCATCAAACCAGTTCCATGCATATCCTTATGCATTAGCAATGATGTCTCTTGTTCCACGGCCTTTTCTGAAACCAGCTTGAACATCCAGCATTTTTAAATTATTATTATTACTTTACATTTATATCCCGCTCTTCCTCCAAGGAGCCCAGAGCGGTGTACTACATACTTGAGTTTCTCTTTCACAACAACCCTGTGAAGTAGGTTAGGCTGAGAGAGAAGTGACTGGCCCAGAGTCACCCAGCTAGTTTTTATGGCTGAATGGGGATTTGAACTCAGGTCTTCCCGGTCCTAGTCCAGCACTCTAACGACTACACCACGCTGGCTCTCCATGTACGGTTCTAATCTTCATTGGATGATCCTGAGCATTATTTTGCTAGAATGTAAAGTTAAGGATATTGTGTGATGGTTTACGCAATCTGTTAAGTCTCCTTTCTTTGGTATGGGTATGTAGACTGACCTCTTCCAATCTGTTAGCCACTGTGTCATCCTCCAGAATTGCAGGCATAGTTTGTTTAGAGCCTTGACTGATTCTTCTTCTGTTTCCTGCCATATTTCTGTAGCTAGTCCATCAATTCTTGTAGCCTTCCGACTTGATAATGACTGGTGATGATCTAACTAGTAGTTCCTGTACTAGAGGTTCTTGCAAGTAGGGCATATCTTCTAGAGTATCTTGGATGCTGACATTCCTGCTTTACAGATTTTCAGTATACTCCTTCCATCTCTGTTTGATCTTCTCTGAATCAGTTACTATCTGTTCTTTGGCATCCCTTAACATACCACTTCAAGGTTGGAACCTCCTTCTGAGTTCAGAGATCTTTTGGAAAACTGTCCTTTTTATGTGTCTATTTCCATCCTCAGAGTCTTTACAGATGTCACTGTAGTACTGCTCTTTGTCTCTTCTAACAGCTTTGCCTGGATAGCTTTGTTTTTCCTCTTTAGCTTGACTTGGAACTTGCACATGAGCAGTTCATTATCTGTTCCACAATCAGCCCCCAGCAACATTTTTGCTGTTATAACTGAGCTCTTCTACCTCCTTGCACCAATAATGTAATCAATTTGATTTCTGTGTACTCCATCTGGTCATGTCTGTATGTATAGGTGCCACTTTGGTTGTTTGAAGAATGTGTTAGCAATGAAGAGATCATTGGCTTGGCAGATACTAAGAAGTCATTTTCCTGCTTCATTTCTGTTTCCTAGGCCATACAGTCTAATAGTGTTTTCCTCCTTATCATTTCCAGCTTTGGCATTCCAGTCTCCAACCACCACCAGCACATCTTGCTTACATGTTCTGTTAATTTCAGACTGAACTTGAGCATAAAATTCATCAACCTCCTCTTCTTCTGCATTAGTCATTGGGGCATAGACTTGAAAAACTGTCATGTTAAAGTGTTGTCCACAAAATCTAATTGATATTAGTCAGTCACTGATCTCATTGTACCCAAGTACTGTCATTGCTATATCCTTCCCGACTATGAAAGCAGCACTAGTGCTTCTTTGTTTTTCGTGTCCTGAGTAGTAAACGGTATGATTTTATGACTAAAAGTGTCCAATTCCAGTCCATTTTAATTCCCTGGTACCCAAGATGTAGATCTGTAGTTGATTCATTTCATCTTTCACTGTGTCGAGCTTTTCCATATTCATATTTCTTACATTCCACGTTCCCATTGTAATTCTGTCTTTGTAGCTTCGGATTTTCTTTTTCTGCATGGCAACATCAGCTGCTAGACATCCAAAAGGCTTTAGCCTAACCACATCATAAACACCATCAGTACTTTGACAGATACTCAGCTCTTCCTCAGTAGCATGTTGAGTACCATCCGACCTGAGGTACCCATCATCTGGCATAACATCGACAATCATTCTATCTTGTCTATCCATGTGGTTTTCTTGGTAAAATGCAGGAGTGGTTTATCATTGCATTATAACATTTTTATACCACCCAAAACTTACGTCTCTGGGTGGTGTAGTATGAAATGATGCCTTTGTCATTGTCACACGTCCTTCCTATATCACTGCTGTCCAATATAAGTGCCTGCTTGCTTTAGCTGGGCAGCTGGGATGACCTTTGCGCCTTAGGTGACCCTACTGGGAGTATACCTCCTGGCATACTTCACTCATCCCTCCCAGGAACACCCCCCACCCACTCGGCCAAAATGAGGCAGGATAGCAGGACTTGGTGGGGTGTGTGTGAAATCTTAGGTTGCATTAACAGAAGCATGGTGTCCAGATCATGAGAAGTAATCATCTCACTTGATTCTATACTGGTCAGATCTCACTTGGAAAACTGTGTCCAGTTTTGGGCCCCACATTTTAAGAAGGACGTTGGTAAACTGGAACAGGTTCAGAGGAGGGCAGCAAAGATCATGAAGAGTCTGGAAGCCATGCCCTGTAAAGAACAGATGAAGGAGTTAGGTATGTTTAGCTTGAAGAAGAGAGAGAAGCCTAAGGGGAGAAATGATCGCTATCTTCAAATATCTGAAGGCTGTCACATAAGAGGAGGGGCAGACTAGTATCCTGGACGTCATTCATGTGGACCTGGAGATTTAAACTCATTTAAGGTAGCTCTTATATCTCTTCACCTACCTTGAGGGGCGATTCGTTCCACAGAACTCCATTCCTCCCCAGCCTCTTTCTCCTCCTTTCAATCCTGCTCTATACTAAAGATTGTTTTAGGTTTGCTTGCTTGCTTATTTATTTATTTATTCATTTTTAAATTCATAAACGGCATACAATAAAGCAGTCAAAACAACACATTCAGATAATAAAGGCAGCAGAATTAACCACAGCAGATTAAAATGGCACTAAAACCTGCAGTTAAAACAACACTAATACAACTGCTTCTAAAATACCTGGGGATATAAAAGGAGCCTCCTTCAGGTGGTACCTTTGTGTGGCAAATGAGGTTTCAGTCAGTTCAGCCCTATTTACATTAACAGGATCAGGGTGTTTTATGTCCAACACTCAATTTATCTCAATTCACCCCACGGCAGGTTTTCCTTGGAAATGGCATATTTATTGCTATAGATGCCCTAGGTGGCAGCAGTAAAGCAAAATACTGAAGAACCAGCAGGGAACCCAAGCCAGCCGTCCTGATCAGAATTATGGTTTGTTCCTTGTTAATCTGTATGCCCATTAATGAAATCTATGCATGGCTCCCTCCATATCCCCCCCCCCGCCCCAACCACACTTTTGTACCCTAGATGGCAGCAGTGGACAAAATATTCAGAGGAAATATTTTCTCCTGGACCTGGTTATATTTGGTGTGTTCATCCATGTTTATGTTGAAATGCTTTTTTAAAAAAATCCTGCCTTATTGGGCAGAGGAAAACCATCACAGAATGAAAGATGAATAATTGCTGAATACATTATACATGGCTGAATACAATATATACATTATATATTGTGGAATAAGATTATATTCTATTGTTCCAAATGTAGTGCTATATAATGTACATTACTGTACAGGACTGTATATGAGTACAGTACCATGCAAAGCAATGGCTTCTTCCCTATAGAATGTGTGCAACATGGGCATGAAGATTATGGCTAATCCAAAATATATTTTTCAGTATCTGCCACTTTTACTACAATTATTTTGTGTCAAAACAGCCATTCGTGAAGTGAGTAAAACACAAAATATTAAACCACAATTAGAAAACATTTCCCTAAGTGTTCAAAATACTTGAGGTGTGTTAACTCAGTAACCCAGGGGTTCTCAAATATACAACCACAGATGTTGGACTACAACTCCCATCCTCCCTAGCCACAATAGCCTTCAATCAGAGAATCACTGCAGTAATCCTTAGGATAATCTTGTAAAATGAGCTCATGACCCCGCCACTAACAGAGATCTGGTTGGCGAGGACTAGAGACAGGGCCTTTTAGGTTGTGGCCCCTTGGCTTTGGAATGCCCTCCCTGAAGAGCTTCGCCATCAGTGTTTTAAAAAAACATCTCAAAATGCACCTTTTTAAGGTGAGGCTTCTCCTAAAACTAATCTACATTTCTGGTAGAATTAAAATGCTCCCCCCACCCATCTATAGAGCTTGAACTTTCCTGGGCTTGGGGTGGAATCCCAGGGAAAACTCTCTATTTTGCTGTTGGATAAATACAAAAACCTTCCACGTGTAGGCTTACACGTGATGTGAAAACTAATAGCTACTGAGCACTTGAAGATGCTTTTGCACCAGAGAAATTTTATTTGCACCAGAGAAAAGGTTTCATCCTTTTGCGCCCCCCCTTTCCCTGAGGGCTTGTAAAAAGAAAATAAGGAAAAAAAACAATTTTATTCCATTACTACAGACTGCGTCTGTCTGTAGCTTTTAGGTCTTAAATATACTCAAAAATACTTAGTAGGTTACAAAAATAGGTTGTCTTAGGCTTCAGTTTCAGTCTGCATGTAGGCATGCTTAAACGTTTACAGAGTCTTTTGCAATGCCTTAGGTGAGTTGAGCATAGGCTAGTGTATCTTATTTTAATTATGCTGCAGGTAAACAATAATAGAACAGTATCAGGAATATGTAAAGCACACACACAAAGAAATATGTTTCTAACACAAAATCTGACTAACAAACTGTTTCCTATGCTGAATCCCATTTGCCTTAAAAACTCACCCAACACCTGATGAGAATCAAGCTTCCTGCAATCTTGTCTCTCTGCAGTTATTCCATGAGAGAAACCTCCATGCTGGGTTTGAACATGAGGGAGCAAAAACTCCATGCCCCTCACTAAGCCTTTCCGCACGTGCTTCTCTCCAACAAAGACCACCTTTCTTGTCCCCAGAATTCCAAGCAATCGCTGTATAGGTCCCTCCCCCCTGGTGTACTGATTGGCTGTCCTGGAGTTCACCAGCCTGTCAGTTGAGACAAGGGTTCACTCTCTGTTAACTCTTTAGAGGGAGGGGAGGCTGATCACTACAGTCTCATTCCAATGCCCCATGCCTGTCGCTCTCTGACACCTTGTTCACACAATTGTTTTCATCTAGGTTGAATGTGGATTACTAACATTGAAGTGATAGTGTGAATCACAATCTGGCCCTCTATACTTTGAACATATTTAAGATAAATATTTGATCAGGAAATACCTCCATATCAAACTGAACTGCAATTCTCAGAATTATCATGATTCTGGCTCAGGGGCATAGCAAGTTTGGAGTGGGCCCTGGGACAAAAAAGATGGGCCTCTGCCCCCAACCCCACTTCTTCTGCTCCCAACCATGTCTTTGCTACAGAACAGTAAGGACATGATAAAAAACCAAACCATTCTTTGCAAGCCCTTTCTCTCAGTCCTATGTAAATAATATCTCACACACCTCACGCATGCAGACACTTCCACGCGCATATCCCACTGGCTCAGAAGCATGTTTTAACATATATACCTACGACAGTAACCTCATATATTCATACAAAAGCAATCATGCTTGAGGGAATGTGAAAAACAAGTGTTGCTCAGCCAGTGGGTCTCCCCCTTTCTTAAGGGCCCAGGGACATCCCCCACAACATTCAGTTATAGTTACACCCCTGCTCTGACCTCAAACAACAGCCAGGACTTGGATCTGCAGAGCCATCAACACCAACTGCTGAGGTGCAGGATCTGGACCCCAGCAGCAAGGATGAGCTGGGCAAGGAGAAGCCCCAGGAACTAGGAATGTGCACGAAACAATTTTTTTGATTTGATTTGCACCCAAATTGAATCACCCCCAATTTGTTTTGGTCCAAATCTGCCCCCCCCCCGAATCAACCCAGATTCGATTTGTACCCAAATTTTCCGAATCCAAATCGATTTGGGGCAAAAAGGGGGTACCAGGGCCAAAAGAGTGGTGTGGGTGGTAGCTCCCAATGGTTGGAAGCTACCACCCAAATTTCAAAGAAATTAGGCAAAGGGGTGATTTTTAAAGAATTTTTGAAGTGTCATTAAGCTTTCCCCCATAAGGAATAACGGGGATTTTGGCAGCCGTATAGCTCCATGTAGGGAGCACCAGGGTGGCCCAGAGTGGGTTGTGGTGGGTGGCAGTGCCCAATGGGTGCAAGGAAGCTACCACCCAGATTTCAAAGAAATTGGGCAAAGGGGTGTTTTTAAAAAATATGTTTAAGTTGGCATGTCTTTGTGGCAGATTTGGGGCAGAAAAGGGGTTTTGGGGGCAGGAGAGTGGGTCAGGTGGTAGTGCCCCAGTGGGTGCCTACTACCATCCAGATTTCAAAGAAATGGGTGTTTTAATTTTTTTCTCCAGTGTACTTGTCTTTAAGCTTTTCCTTCATAGGGAATAATGTGGAATTTCAGCAGCCCATAACTCCACTTGGGGGGGCACCAGGGTGTCACAGAGTGGGTTGTGGTGTAGTGCACATAGGGTGCCAACCAACTCCAAAACGATAAGCACTGGATTGTGTTGTTTTCAATGTCTGAGGTGTTCTGAGAGTAGATCCTCTGGTAGGAAATAAGACTCCCCATTATCTATATACTTATTTCTCTTAGACGTGTCGTTCCATCGGAAATCACATGCATGGCGGAACTCTCACGAGCGTTCTGGACACGCAAGCAGCAAGCAGTTTAGGTGGGCAGTGGAGCCGTGCACATGACAGGAGGCAGTTGGCCGACTAGGGAGAGGAGGCGGTGGGCAACTGAGGGAGTTGCTGCCATCGACAGAGGCTTGACGAACTGAGAGAGGAAGCAGTTTGGGTGGATGGTGGACCCGCGTGGGCGGCAGGAGGTGGTGGTCCGAGTGAGGGAGCTGGTGGCGGCGAGGAGGATGGGAGGCTTCAGTGGCTGTGGGAGCTGGTGGCGGCAAAAGAGGAGGAAGATTGGAACCTTGAAGGAGCTGGTGGAGCATGGCTGAGTGAGGGGGCTGGCAGGGGAGAGCAGGACAAGACGGTGCCTTCTCTACAGTGACCAATGGTGAGTGTGAATAAGCGAGGGGAGGAACAAAGAGAACAGGCGCATGGGGGGAACACACACGGCCAAGCAGCAAGCTGGGCAGGGGGACGAAAGGCCAAGCAAAGTCTCCCGATGGGAGACCAAAGGCTAAGTGCACTACTGCACAGATGCTCTGTGTGGGGTCAGCTAGTATGAATAATTCCCCTTTATTCCCTATGGGGGAAAAGCTTAAAGACACACAACCTTCAGGGGGAAAAAATTAAAAATCACCCCTTTCACCAATTTATTTGAAATCTGGGTGGTAGCAGGCACCCATTGGGGCACTACAACCTGACACACTCTTCTGCCCCCGAAATCCCTTTTCTGCCCCAAATCTGCCACAAAGACATGCCAATTTAAACATATTTTTTAAAAACACCCCTTTGCCCAATTACTTTGAAATCTGGGTGGTAGCTTTCTTGCACCCATTGGGCACTACCACCCACCACAACATGCTCTGGGCCACCCTGGTGCCCCCCATGTGGAGCTATAAGGCTGCCAAAATCCCCATTATTCCCCATGGGGGAAAGCTTAAAGACACTTCAAAAATTCTTTTAAAATCTCCCCTTTGCCCAAATTTGTGTGGTAGCTTCTACCCACTTTGGACACAAAATGGAGGTCTGAATCTCTGAATTTTTCAGTTCTGAATCTGGGGTGATTTGTTTTGTAGCTGAATCTGGACAATTGAGCACAGGGGTGATTTGTTTTGTCTACAAATCACCCAAATCAGCCAGAGTTGGGTACAAATCATTTTGTACCCAAATTGATTCACACATCCCTACCAGGAACCCAAATGTGATCCCCCTTGAGTTGGACTCACTCATGGGCTTGGACCTTGAGATACCAGGAGCCTCTCACCCTTCAGTTTCTACTTGCCTTCAGGCAGGGGTGTAGCCACCATTGTGTGAAAGGGTTCAAAGAACCCAGGCTGCCAATGGTATGGGCCACTGAAGCCCCCATGGGGGCATGGCTCGTGCTATAGAAGAGCCCCGAACGAACCCCCCTGCCCACGCCCGGGCTACTAAGAACCCCAAGCGATCGCTTGCCCATCCTTTTCAAGCAGAGTTTGCTGCCTGAAAGCATCTATTTTCCTTTCTCTCCCTCCAGAGGGAGAGAAATGGAGAATAGATGCTTTCAGGCAGCAAGCGCTGCCTGAAAATGACAGGGAAGGGCTCGCTTGGGCTCTTCGGAGCTCAAGGCCACACTCCCTTTGCATGTGACATCATGCACAAAGGGACGTAGCCTTGAGATCCGAAGAGCCTGAGCGAGACCTTCCCTGTCATTTCAGGCAGCGCTTGCTGCCTGAAAGCATCTATTTTCACTTTCTCTCCCTGAAAGAGGAATAGATGCTGTCAGGCAGCAAATGCTGCCTGAAAAGGATGGGCAAGTGCTCGCTCATGGGAGGGGATTTTTCTTGGGGTTCAGGCACGCCCCATGTGTGTGACATCACACACAACGGAAGTTGTCAGAGGGCCCGCCAGGTAGGGCTGGACCCAGGCTGCCGCTCAGCTGGTTCCATGCCTGCCTTCAGGCTGAGGTATGGTGGAGTGCTCAAGTTCAGCCCAGAGTGCTGCCCCTTTAAAGATCTGCACTCTGCGACAGAAAGAGCATGAGAAGGTAGTCAGAGCCAGGAAACTTAAAAGGGCTCAGTTGAAACTAGGTCTCAAGGTGTTCCTTTGGGGCTCCAAGCTCCTCTGTAGACTGGGCTTGCCTTGTGTGAGGGCAGGACAGGATCACTACCCGTGCTAATTGTGTAAGATTGCACACAATTCCCCTTTTGGGAAAAGAAAGAGGTAAAATAGGAGTTGAGGAGTTTCACATTTTCTTTGTCACCCATTTATTTATTTATTTGATTTATTTATTTGATTTATATACCTCCCCTCCAAAAATGGCTCAGGGCGGCTTAGGGTTAGGGTTAATTTGTTAATTCAAATTAACATTTCACCATCATTACTAGCCCACAGTTTCCTCGCTTTTTCTCCAGCATTCCTGGAAAAGTCATTTTTGTTGCTCTTGGCATCCCTTGCCATATAATATTTAATATAATAAATATTAATAATATTTATACCCTGCCCCTCCAGCGCACTACTGCTCGGGGCAGCTCACAAAAATAAGATAGACTCAGATACAATAAAAGTAATAAAATTAACTTTTTTTAAAAAGTCAGATTAAAAACCACAATCATTATTAGGTTCAAATTAAAACTGAAAATTATAAAAAGCTAAATAGCAATAGCACTTACATTTATATACCGCTCTATAGCCAGAGCTCTCTAAGCGGTTTACAATGATTTAGCATATTGCCTCCAACATTCTGGGTACTCATTTTACCAACCTCAGAAGGATGGAAGGCTGAGTCAACCTTGAGCCCCTGGTCAGGATCAAACTTGTAACCTTCTGGTTACAGGGCAGCAGTTTTACCACTGTGCCACCAGGGGCTCTAAGGATGGTAGGACTGAGAAAAATTCTTGTCCAAAGCCCTGGCAAGCTGCTGCCAGTCAGAGGAGATAATGCAGAGCTAGATGGACCAGTGGTCAGACTCAGTAGGTGGCAGGTTCCTATGGGGAAAAGTTCCTATAGGGAAAGGGACTGTAGCTCAAGGGTAGATAATGTGCTTTGCATGCAGAAGGTCCAGCTTCACTACCTGATATCTGCAAATATGGCTGGGAAAAGCCCATGTCTGAAACCTTGGAGAATTGCTGCCAAACAGTATAGATAATATTGAGCTATTGATCAGTGGTCTGTCTCTGCATACTGCCTCTGCATACAATTTCATATTCTTTCAGGCAGACTGGAGATCTCTCACTCTGGAATTTCAGCACGGGTAGGAAATATTAACTTGAAAGGAATCAAAAGAACTATTCCTCCATTGGCTAATCAAGGGGTTCCCAACCTATGGTACTCCAGATGCTGCTGAACTACAACTCCCATCATCCCCAGCCACAATAAATTGTAGCTGGGGATTATGGGAGTTGTAGTTCAGCAACATCTGGAGTACCACAGGTACCCTGGGCTAATTATGCAATCCAGACCAGTGCATCAGAAGTGTGCCAGAAGCACAGGTAAGTTTACAAAGGTAAACTGAGCCAAGTTGCTAAGGAATTTTTGTTGGGGGAAGCAGTGAAAAGTAGTAGTATGGGTTTACCCCGATCTTTTTAATGAGGGCAGCATGTGAAAAGGATCCTTAAGCTCCTTTAATTGAAGATCTTTTCACCTCTAACTCAGATTTGGAAGGAAAGTTGGAGAAGTGTTGGGCAGCATCCCTCCCGCCCCCCGCCCCTACCTTCATGATTGGCTGGCTGATGTTCAGTGACATTTCCCTTGCTGTTGAGCCTCTGTCAGGCTGAGAGAGGGTTGGGCTGAACCTAAGCTTTAGGCAGCACTAGGAGGAGAGGGGAAGAAAGGGGTGCTGCCTGATACTCCTCTCCCCTCTCCTCTTGGAGAGGACACATCTCACTTGAAGCTGAGACAAGTCCTCTGATCAGAAGTCAGCAGCTTGCCAGTGAATTACGGAGCTGGGGGGGGGGACTGAAGAGCAGGCTGTTTCCCAACCAGTATACCCCCCCCCATGGGCCGAGGGATGTCTGTCCCCCGCTTTTCCAGTTATAGCCACATCCTTGCCTAGGGCAGTTTGGTATATTATTTTTATTTTATTATTTATTTTATTTATTCAATTTCTATACCACCCTTCCAAAAATGACTCAGGGTGGTTTACACAGAGAAATAATAAATAAATAAGATGAATCCCCATCCCACAATCTAAAAAGAATCACAAGATAGACACCAGCAACGGTCACTGGAGGTACTGTGCTGGGGGTGGGTAGGGCCAGTTACTCTCCCCGTGCTAAATAAAGAGAATCACCATGTTAAAAGGTGCCTCTTTGCCAAGTTAGCAGGGGTTAACATCCATTGCATATTCTAGAAATAACTAGCCCAGGATGTTGAGGCTGCTCTGTTGACAGTGGAAGGACTTGCAATTCTCATCCTCTTGTATAATTCCTCCATCCATTGCACATGGCATTCTGCTCCCTCGTCCCTGCCCCAGTATTATGAGCTAGGAAGAACCAAAACTTTCTGGAAGGAGAGAGAGAGAGAGAGAGAGAGAGAATTATATGAAGCTTAAAAACAGTAAAGCAAGAATGACAGGATTTTCATACTACTGAAACATTATCTTCTTTACATTTCTAGCTCTCTTCATGAGTAGATTGTTGGAATGTATGTTCCAGCTTTTTCAAGAGGCATTTAGGACTTCAAATGCTGCAACAAATTAATTTGCAAGATAGAGACAGTAATGAGGGATTCCATTTCAAGCCACTGCCATTAAACTTTCTGTGAGCTTAAAAAAGAAAGAATGAACTGACAGTCATCATTTATTTATATGAGCAAATCTACTAAAGAAGAAGGAAAAAATGCAAGAGCAACAGCCATAGAAACTACTTTTTATCCACAGAGGAATCCTAACTGAGGGAGCATAATCAAATGCCGACCTAAGAACTTCTTAAGGCAACAGTACAAATGATGAAGACCTCAAATTTTATAAAATGCAATAGAAAAAACACAAGATGGAAACTTTGAAAGAAAGTGGTTTCTGTTTAGTATTATTTCTGTACAGAAGGTGTGTAAAGTTGGTTTGATTTATTTAGTTGTTTATTCATTTCTATAATGTATATTCGGCCTTTCTATACTAAAATGTATCCAAGGTGGCTCAGTCAAATATCATAAACAATACAGTAATACAACAACAACTTATTTGTTGGCCAACCCATAGCAAATTGTCCTCCGGGCACTTCACAAAGTAAAACAACAATTCAGTAAAAACATACAAATAAAATACATAAAACTAAACACAAATTACACAATAATGCAAAACATTTTTTAAACTTAAAAAAACCTCCTTTTAAAAGGCCTGGGTGAACAGAAAGATCTTCAACTTGTGTCTAAAAGAACAAAGTGATGATATTAGACGAGACTCACTGAGGAGGCTATTCCATAAACAGGGTGCCACCACTGAAAAGGCCCTCTCCCTAGTAGCCACTGGCCACTATTTGGCAAGAGCACTCAGAGCAGGGCCTCTGAAGAAGATCTCAAGGTCTACATAGGGACAAATGGCAAGTTGCTCTATCAGGTAACCTGGTCCCAAACCACTTAGAACTTTAAAGGTTCAAACCAGCACTTTAATTGGGCCTGGAAATGGACTGGGAGCCAGTGCAGTTGACAAAGCACTAGCATGATATGATCAAAACACCCAGCCCCAGTTAATAAACTTGCGGCCTTCTTTTGGACCAACTACAGTTTCTGAACCATTTCCAAAGGCACATTGTACAACACATTGCAGTACTCTATTGTAATATTATTAACCAATGTTTACACTTAGATGAACTTCCTTATGAGTAAACAGGCATACGCTCAAACTGCTACAAGTATTGGGGATGATTACCTTGATCTTGGTAATTATGGATGAATGAACAATGTAGGTCATTGCAATATAGGGTGATTATGGATATACATCTTTCACCTTTATTCTGACTTTACTTTGATAAAAATGTAAATATTTGTGATAATACCCTCTTGTGACTTGCCTGCAGCAGTAGATATGCCTATCACTTACCATCCTGTTTGTTTGTTTGTTTGTTTAATACATTTATAAACCGCCCCATCCAGAGGCTCTGGGTGGTGTACAACAACTTTTTAAAAAGACACAAAACCCACAATTAAAACAATGCTAAAAACAATATAAAAACAATTCAAAAATGATTAAAACTATTTAAAACCAATTAAAATACTTAAAAAAAAACAATACCACTTTACAAGCCTTGGAAGGCCAGGCCAAATAAATAGGTTTTTAGAGCTCTCTTAAAGGCCAACAGTGAGCCTAAACTGCGGATATCTGCCAGGAGTGCATTCCATAGACCAGGAGCAGCTACAGAAAAGGCCCGGTTCTGAGTCGCCACCAGACGTACCGGTGGTAACTGGAGACAGACCTCTCCAGATGACCTCAACGAGTGATGGGGATCATACCGAAGAAGGCGCTCTCTAAGGTAACCCTAACCCTAACCCAAGCCATTCAGAGCTTTAAAGGTAATAACCAGCACTTTGTATTTTGCCTGGAAACATATCGGCAGCCAGTGCAGCTGTTTTAAGACAGGCATACTGTCTCTCCGGGTTACCCCAGAGAGACCAATCTGGCTGCCGCACTTTGAACTAACTGAAGTTTCCGAACTACATACAAAGGCAGCCCCACGTAAAGCGCATTGCAGTAGTCGAGCCTGGAGGTTACCAGCTGATGCACCACTGTTTTGAGATCGTTCTTTTCAAGGAATGGACGCAGCTGTCGAATCAGCTGAAGCTGATAGAAAGCTCTCTTGGTGTTAAGCTAAGCTGGAACAGCCACAATTTTTAGAGGCTCTTTTTGATGAAAACCCCACTCTCAAATTGTCTGCATTTCCAGGAGAAAGTGCTATCTCACCCTCTCGCTCGCTGCACTGAAGTAGAGTTAAGTACAGTGGCTAAGGCATAAACATAAAGCATCACAAAATGCTGGTCTACCAAATTTGCACTTGAAACCTCTGTATTTTTTCTTTTACATACTGGTGAAGCAAACTACTGTAACTATTGCTCACATAACTATTACGTTCTCACTGAGGCAGGCAAAACAGTTGGCATGAAACAAAATTACGTTTAAATGGAGTTGCTGATTGTATTTTTCTCTCCGAATTTTGTCCCCAAAGCTTCAGTGCTAAATGCAGAACAGATGCTTTTACTATTATCTAATTCTCTCTACCATTCCTAGTCCACTGAAATTGAGGGGAAGCCAGCCAGAGCTGCAAGAAAAATGCTGTGGCCAGGGATGGAAGGCAGGAAAAACTCAAGCACAGGACTTATGCAACACCTGCACCCTTCATTATTGGTAAAAGATATTAGTCAAATATGAACATCAAAACAAATGACATATCTTCTTTCAATATGATGGTAAATCTTAAAAAGGCAAAAAAGAAAGAAAAGAGGTATATATTATTAATTCAGCAGCTGGACAGGGGAGTTGGGAGTGGAGAGGGGAGAAAATCAGAAGTGATTTTTTATATTTTATTTTGCAGAGCACAAGGACTCCAAGTTTAGCACTTATATTAAAAATCCCAGGCTGAACACACAACCCTAGGTTGATTACTCAGACAAACTAGTCTTGTATTCTAAGTGAGGGGAGGTGGAGAACTTGAAGTGGGGGGGGGGCATAGGGAGAATGGAGAATTTGACTATAACAAGAAGGGGAGAAACTGTTAGAAAAAAATAAACAATTTTTGTGAAGAGTTTTGGCAAGAAAATGATGGGGAATACTAGGGTTGGAATGTTGTGTGTTGAGGAACAGAATGTATGTTTTCTCTGGTTGTGGCTTGCTGACAATAGAATTGGGTTCTGTGCTTAATAGGGATGTGCTGAAATGCAATTCGGCATATGAATTGTGGCCTCATTGCTTTAAAAATGAGGGCTAACACAGCCCCTTTAAAGCAGAGGAGAGCAGGTCCATACCTACGTCTCCTTCAGTCGCCACCATTGCTGTAATCTCAGCACTCCCCTCAGCTATGCCTGTGGATTGGTGGGGTGTCTCCCAGCTGTTCCAGCATGATGCCAGCACACACATGGCCTTTGCGCATGCGCAACGGCCATTTGTGTGGCCAGAATGGTTGAGGAATTACTGTCCAAAATCCCCATACTAACATGGAAAATAACTAAGGGAAAGTTAGCTAAGAGCATAACTGAGTCTGCCCATTGAGAATTCTGAAGCCAAAGTTGGGATGGGCAAGTCCTGGCAATTTCTAGGGAGTGATTTCCTGGATCTGAACATAGGTGCCTGATAAGGATAGTCTATGAGCACTCTGGCCCTATGGTTAAACAACCTGTCCTTCCCCTTTCCATTAATGGGCATTGGTTTTCTCCCTCTGCCCCCTTGCTCTCACCCCCACCAAAGGAGGGAAGCAAAGGCCCTCAGCAAAGTTTGGAATAAATTACTAGAAAGTCGGTCCATTAATTTCACTGGAGCTCATTTCTGAATAAACACACATAGGAATCAGGACTAGGGTGCTTCCAGATTAACCCCTACAACATATCTGCTAAGAGTGCTTCCGTACACTGTCAGCAGTGTGCTGTTCACATTCGGATTCCTTGTTTTGGATTTTATCACTGTGATTTAATGCTATAACGTTGTATGTCTGTTGCAAAAAAGTAGCTGTATTTTCCATTGTAGATTCTGGGGATCGTTTTCAATTTGATCCTGCCAAGCTGAAGCATTTTACAACAGTTCTAGCAGGTAATCTGGAATCCTAGCAGAGATCCTAGGCAAGAATGTGGGTTCTCTCTTTCCCCTCTTCCTCCCAGCCCCTCAGCGAAGCATAGAAGTGGGGATAATAAACTGATAACAAACAAGGCAACATTCCTCAGGGGATAACTGCTCTTGTGAAAGTGAAACCCTCCCAACCAGCCTCCTGTACTCAGCTCTTCCTTTCTTAATCCAAGTCCAGCAGTTGAGCAGAATAGTGACTGCATGTTTTGCACCATAACTTCGCTTCTACAAGAGCTAGAGCTTAGCTTAAAAAAGAAAGAAAGAAAGAAAGCTGAAATCCGGATGAATCTGAGTGGGTTAAACAATCCAGGTGAGATGCCTAAAATTTGGGTGAAACCCCGAATTCTGGGGGCATGACAACTTGTGGGATCACACAGTCACTATTACTGAACCAAGTAATTTCATTTAATTGTGTGTGTTTTTAGGGGTGGGGAGTGTGACTTTCGGTGTTCGACAGCAGGGCGTTCTACCTTGTGGTTTGAGAGCACACATGATTATATTATTTGGTAGGTAATTTATAGAACTTCAGTCAAAACAGAACTTTGAAAACTTTAAAGAAAACAATTTAGTGCCACTTTAGTAGCACAGAAAACAATTTGGATCCTGATCGCTCTTTTGGGCTGAGTGGAGTATTGTCAAGTGTGCAGACTTAAAATATCCCTTAATAACTATGTGTTGTCAAAATAAGAAAAAGAGATCTGTGCTACTAAAGTGGGGGTGGTATTCATGACTTTGAAGATCAATTATGTGCCCAGCCCAGTTACTGAGGCCTATAAAGCTATTCGTCTGGAGAGGCACGAGTAGTAACTTCTGCCAAACAAGGCTTAAGATACTACAGGGCCCTCCAAAGACTACTAATCAAAACCAGCAGTTTTTCAACAGAAAGGAAAAATATATCCTCTAGTTAGAGAGAGAACTTCTATGATGGAGAAAATTCCTATCAAATAACTTTCCCTTATGTCACAGTTCTGTTAATGGGGGATTTTAATTATATTAACAGAACTGATTTCAGCATTTTAACATTATAAGCCCTGGTAATAAAATCTAAATTGCCTGCCCTGTCTGCTTGAACATTTGCAGGCGTCAGCTAGGGGACACCACCCTTTCAGATCAGGTGCAGAAAGTGGCTAAGATTCAGCAGTTAAAAAACTAACCCTTAAACTCTAGAAAACAAATATTGGCTACTAGGGTTGTTCATTGGGCGCTGCAATTCCAATGAATCTGTAGCCATCTCTAGTGCAGTTCATTGCATTCCCGGTACTGGGAGGGCCCCTTCTACAGGAAGTAAAGGCTATGGAGCTTAGAATTCACACAGGGACATCGGGAACACACATGAGAATATACTTCCACCCAGCACTATTTCCATGACTGCGGTGGAGTGGTGTATAAACTTGTGAGGGAATGCAAGGAGGTGGCAATGGGTTGTGGAAGAGAACTCAAGCTAGGGTGAATGCTTATGAAGAAGTGCAAGCTGTTGGCAAGGTGACGGGGTCCTTACAAGCTATATGAGGCAGTGGGGCAGGGTGGTGAATGGTTTTGTGAAGGTACATACAGCAGCAATGAGGTGGCAATTGTATTTACCAGGGAATGCAAGGTGGAGGCGAAATGATCAGGGCCTTGCAGTGGCATATAAGGCGGACTGCCTTTGAACACAGAGGTTTTGCATCAGAGGTATACTGCCCAAGAACTGGAGGACTCCGCTTAACCACCGTGCATAAGCTCTCCTCTCCCCAATAGTGTTTAGTCAGATTTTCATTTTTTAAATGTCTGGAAATTCAGTAATCCAAAAACCTTCAGTTTAAGATGAGAGTTAAGATGCTTTACATTTTCACTCATGAGCTAAAAAAGAATGGAAATTGAAAGTTAAGGTACCCATCATAAGTTTCGCGCCATATAAGCTGTAAAGACTTTGTACAG
The DNA here is from genome assembly GCF_027244095.1 of Hemicordylus capensis. Classification (NCBI taxonomy): domain Eukaryota; kingdom Metazoa; phylum Chordata; class Lepidosauria; order Squamata; family Cordylidae; genus Hemicordylus; species Hemicordylus capensis. The sequence goes on from NC_069659.1 coordinate 344,333,161, forward strand.
TCTGATATACGAGGATGGCTTTAGAAATGAGGCTCCATGCAATCACACTTTGCTTTGATCAGAGATGCATCCGGCAGAAATTCATCACGACATATCTATGAAGTGATTGCAGAAGCTGCATCTGTTAAATATCTGTCCGGATGCATCTCTCCACAGCCCAATGTCCAACTGAAAGACCAAAGCAAATGTGGGTGCATGGTGCCACTTTTCTAAAGCCATCATCATAAGCTATAAAAGTCTTTATAGCTTATATAGCATGGAAGTTAAGATGGGCACCTTAACTTGCAAATTCCATTCTTTTTAGAGCACAAATGGAAATGTAAAACATCTTAACTTTCATCTTAAATCGAAGGTTTTTGGATTACTGAATTTTATTCTTATATCCAAGCAATGCCAACATTCCTGTATGGTGGCTAATATTATATCAAATTGAGATGGGGGTGGGGCGTGGCTGAAACCAAGAGAGCAATGCCCTGCCTAATGCCACTACTGTATATATTTGTGGTTGAGAAGACATTTGATCTTGGAGTCTCCTTAGCCACTCTTATCCACTTTATTACACCAGCTTAGGAATGGAGGAAGGGTGAAAGGTGAGGTGGGATCAGTTCTCTGAAGTGGAGTGGTGTATCAGGTAATTGTTTTATCATGTATGAATATAATCTGGGCAGGAAAGCATAAATGGTAAGTAACCTCCTGCCACCATGGTATGAAAACAAAACAAAATATTATTACATATACTAGTAGAGAGAGAGCAAACTGCATGTTTTCATTGGTTGAATGAAAAGCAAGCTAGAAGGCTACCGTTTTGAGAGGGGAGGAGGTATTCTTTCCTCTCTGATTCCCCCTCCGCCATGCAGGCTGGGTTCAGGCACTTGTCTACAATTCTGAGTGGGAAAACAGTTGGAGCCTCCAGCTTTTTCCACTCAAAAGGGTAGATATGTACCTGGACCTGCATGGCGGTAGGGGAAGACAGCATGAGACATGATTTTGATTGCAAAAATAAATGATGGGGGGGGGGGCGGGGAGGATGAAGCCCTTCACTTCTTTTCTGATCAAAACTGCAGGATCCTCCCAAGACTGCTTTTTATTTTCTTTCTAAAAATAAGTCATTTGCATGTAAAATATAGTTGGCCCCCAGTCATTAAGGAACATTTTGTTTAGAGGATTAAAGAAATTTAGAGCCTGGTCCTGAGTTGGCAGATTCTTTTACTCAGATTTCAAGGAGAGCGAGAGAGAAATCAGTAAAAGTCCACAAGACTTTATCCTAATTTTATGAGATTACTTCCTCAAAAACTCTTTTTTTTTTTTTTTGAAGTGCTCTTCAACAGAAGAACAAATGGTGAGGACTTCAATGCTTCATAAAGCTGAAAGCTTCTCCCTGGGGTAATTGAAATATTTCTTATCAAAGGATTGATAAGATCAGTTTGTAGCAGCAACAAAGAAGAAACAGATAAAGCCAAGTGGAAATCGGTAAGACAGCGTTGGTGGTACAGGTTCATTGAAGATGGTCGAGCTAATTAGAATCCATAACTCAGGACATTCCATTACATGCTGGGCAAATGACCCTGTAAGTTTCAAGTCTATCTGTTACATTAAAAAAAAAAGTTCAGATGTAAAAATAATAATGTGGCTGATGGATTCTATATCCTTGAATGAGCAACACTAACCAGAGGTCTGGATAGCTGTCAAATTTCTTTTAAAATAAGGTCCTTTGAGTTCGATATATGCATCTAACTGTTTAAAGCCCATCTTCTAAAAAGTTCACACAGAGCTTTCCGAGAAGCAATGTTCAAAAGAACAAGGAGGGGGAAAGCAATGAAACATAGCAAAGTTTTACTCTCTCTCTTTTTAATTTCAGCAGCTATTGAAGACACGAGGTATTTTAAATTGGGATTGCTTTTCAGGCAAAAGAAAAAGAAGTGAGTATTGATCTAATAAAAATTACAGTAAAGAAAAACCCCAGAGATGGACACAGGAAATGTTTAAACTACAGCAGGGTGTAGCCCTTACTGTACCTGTAATTCAGATTCAGACATGTATGGAGATTTCCAAATTGCTTCTCAATAGGAATATTTGTAGGGTTCTAGGGCATTTTTTGTTGAGCCCTAGATGAGTGCATAAAGTATCGTGATTTCTGCTTGTCAAACTAGATCTGTGCGCTTAGTATAAATTTGTTTGATCCTCATTATTGGAGAGAAGCTTAGAAGATATGGGTGCATATCTTACAATTGCTGTGGCATTCCTGGATGGTGAATATCTTACAATTGCTGTGGCGTCCCCAGTCTTAACTCATAATCTGCAAAATATGAAGTACAATGGCTGACCCCACAGGGCTGTTGTGGAAACATGTAGTCTAAAGATGGTACAGCAGTTTACGCCTTACAAAGTACTATATATACACTATTATTAATTGTACCTTTCTTTACTTTTTCACTTCCTACCCTTTCAGATCCCTTTTTTCTCACACTGCCCCGTTCCCTTTTGTCCTGCCTCTTTTCCACTGCCCATCTCATTTCTGCCTTCACATCTGACTCTCATTAGACTCCTACTAGCCCACGTTTATTGATAATGTTTTAATGTATTCAGTGTCTCAAACTCAGCTATTTCTCCCCTATGGTCTTCACTAACTTTTCCTATGCTGGAAAGAGACTTTCGTTTGTAAGTACCAATTCTGCACAGCAGGGGAATTGCTGTACAGAGACAGTGCTGTACAGAGACAGGCTGAAAACTCCATAAGCACAAACTGTTATGGAATGTGATACAAAGGGCAATATAGAGCACACACCAATTTTGGGGCCTGAAGTTTTGTAGCAAAGGAACACCAGCAGAGTCAGAGAACAGTTTTTAACATTGTTGACAGATGACCTTAAAAGTTCTGATAGTAGTATGATCGGTGTGTAATTTCTAAACCGAGTGGCGATGGTGTTTAACTTTGCCTACAGCTAAGTCATCATTCCTGGATGTGCAGCTCCTTAATTCTGAATGTGTGGGAACAGGCTACAGATGTTAATGGGTGAGGGAAATGTACTTTACACATGCTCAGAGATGCCTATATTGTTGTATTGTTGCTGATCAAGTGTAGAGATTACCAATCAAGTGATGTTCATTTATGTGGACATATGGAGAGCAGAGCTTGTCTATGGAGAGGAGAGCTGGTCTTGTGGTAGCAAGCATGACTTGTCCCCTTAGCTAAGCAGGGTCCACCCTGGTTGCACTTGAATGGGAGACTAGAAGTGTGAGCACTGTAAGATATTCCGCTCAGGGGATGGAGCCGCTCTGGGAGCATCTAAGTTCCAAGTTCCCTCCCTGGCATCTCCAAGATAGGGCTGAGAGAGATTCCTACCTGCAACCTTGGAGAAGCCGCTGCCAGTCTGTGAAGACAATACTGAGCTAGATAGACCAATGATCTGACTCCGTATATGGCAGCTTCCTATGTGTGAACCAGGCCCACAAGCTGAGCAATCAAGTGATGGGTACCATGCACATGTGAACTCATCCTTAATGGTGGCCATCATTTTACTGCTCCATATTAAGTTCTGTCCTTCTGTGAGGTCATTCACACGATCTTGGCTGCGTGCTTGGGCGGTGGGCTGGGGGGAAGGTAGGAGCTCGCCTGCCTTCCCCCGCAGACAAGCGGCAGCTGTCTTGGCCTCTGCTATGCTGCACGCCCACATGAGCAGCTGTATGGTGGAGGCCAGAGCTGGGAGCAATGTGGCTACTCCTCCCCCGGTGTATTGCCCCAAATGGCGGCGTGCTGCCAGGAAGCCATCTACCCAGCAGCGATTGCACAGATGATTGCCTGCCGAGATAGTGTAAAACTCTGGATAGAAAAGGTAGGCTACCCTCAGCTGGAGCTGCCGGAAGTGGAGGGCTCCGGTGCTCCAGATGACACGAGCTGCCTGGGGTATCGTGAGACTTTTTGTGATAATGTCCTACCTGCTGGCTTCTAACACTAGTTAAGCCAATTCACCCAAATGTATGTAAATTTCATTCCACAGAGGTTAGTTTGGTGATAGATTGGCGGCTGCATGTTGCAATAACCCTATTTCTAGTATCCTATAACCTCTCAAGCTGATAGATGTACCTTAGGACCAGGCAGGCTTTGCTCCCTGCCTGCAGACAGGTTTACAAACTCTGGGAATTAGGCTGCCTAAATTCTAAAGCTTAGGGTTATACACCAGGCTAATGGAATTGCATTTTATGTGCATTGATGTAAATGGTTGCTGGTATAATCAGTATTTTTAGGTTGGTTGCCTCCTTTCTTAGTTCAGTCCCCTAAAAGTGTGTGTGCGTGTGTAGCCAGCTGCAGTAACTGGCCACAGTATTAGGCTGTAAATACACTTTGCCTTTTAAACACCAATAAGTACATATTTGCAGCACAAACCACTTTAATCAGGCAAATTCACATGCAGATTACAGCAACGCAAGCCAAGTCTCGTTATCATTATTGACCAGAACTATGAATAATATTCCAAATATAGTACTGCTTGTGCTTCTCGTGGCTCTAAGTCAACTTCTTTCGGAATTAGCAGAATTTTAACAAATTCTAAGAAGTGCTGGTGTTTATATTCTCAAGGAGAGAGTGGTGTTTCTTTTCTGTCCCCAATATGTCTTAAGTGTAATCTGTGATCTTTCATCCTGGGCATAATCTAATTTAAATAGTCTGCTAATTTTCTGAATCACCATCTTAAAAAAAGCAATATATTGCTAGATGGGGCTTCTTCTACACGGTTTTTTAAAAGAAGCATCAAGCCTGAGGAAGAGTATAAAATATACTATCTGCTTTGTGATGTTTACTTAGGCTTAATAAAAACATGTTCCTGTTTAGATTCTTTTAAGATATTTCATTTCTGTTTTAATTCACTTATACAACAACTTTGTGCTCAGTATTTAAATGTTAGGCTTTTGGTTCTCTGTGATACTATTTGGTGATATTTCTTAGGGACAGTGTACAGCTGGAAAACATATGCAAAAAGATAAGGAAAATACTGTAGTCATTGAGCTGGAAGTTTTTCACACGGGGTTTTTAAAAGCCCTTTAACTTACATCTCTTCCAGAATGGAGGGGGTACATTCACGTAATGACCAGATTTACCCTGAAGTCTCTGCGAGTTATTGGGGAGCAGTTCACACACAATTTGGGTTTTTCACTGTGTGTTAGAGTGTAGCCTGATTTATATCAGGGGTAAAATAATCCACTATTTGTGTCGGTTTTTTGGGAAAACTTCAGGTTTGCAGTAAAGCTTCCCAGTAAACGTGTAGTAAAGCCTGTTGTGTGTAAAAGTCCCTGGTGGAGCACCTTACTTATGAGGAAAGGCTAAGTGAAGAGAGGACATAAGAGAGGCTTGTAAAATTATGCAAGGAGTGGAGAGAGAGAAAACTACAATAATACTGGAACTCAGGTCACAATGAAATTAATCAACAGAATGTTCAGGACAGACTTCTTCATATAATGCATAATTTATTTTACTGTCATCAGATGTGGTAATGATCACCAGCTTGATTGATTAAGTGCTGTCAAGTCAGTGTCAACTCTTAGCAACCACATAGATAGATTCTCTCCAGGATGATCTGTCTTCAACTTGGCTTTTAAGGTCTCTCAGTGGTGCATTCATGGCTGGCGTAATCGAGTCCGTAAGATGCATTCATGGAGAATGGGTAATCTGTTGTAGCTAATGTGGGCAGAATGGAGAATGTGCATAAATACTAGTAACTGTGTATATTCATAATTCAATGGAAAATGTGCAGTGTCAGTGGGGGATATTTCACACTGGTTTGTCAATGCTGCATATAGATTGAGCACTCTTTGGCAGATGTTAGAGAATGTGAACTGATTACAAAACTTTTTTAAGTTGTTCAGTAAGTATGCATGGCTATCATGTACATTTTGTACATTGCCTGGGCAATACAAGTGGAAAATCTATACAGTAACTGGCCAGCGTATGCATAACCCATACACATTGCCTATTTGTGTGCCTGCTTAAGTATGACTTCGAGACAATGCATATTGATTGGGCAATGTGCAAAATCTCTTGCTTGTGCTATCAGTTTGTGCACATTCTTGATACTTATACACACACGGTCAGTCCTCCAAGCCACAAAATGTAATCTGTAACAGGGGGTGGAGGAAAACACATTATGGTAAATACATTTGCCACCTTTAATTTACAAACATCCTGGCACTCAAGGCTGTGTGCTTCTGAGCATGTGCTGAATTCCTTGTCTGAAAAAATGTAAGGGCCAATGCCCATGAATATGTAGAGTATGCCTAGAGTGGCAGTGGGTTCACAGATGCTGTGCTGTCAGATACATAATCTGGGCAGAGCATAATTAGTCATTTGATTGAGAGCGTGATGTTTAAGTTCTACTCTGGTTCATTTGTACAACCGACAGGTGTACAGTCTCACTATGCTGAATGAATGCTGTGAAATTTCTGTAACAGGTAGAGTTCCATGTTCTGATACAGGTTGCATGCATTTGTACTCACAGTGCACATATGCATGCATCACTAGATGCAGCTACCACCTTCAAGAATGTTCTGTGAGCCAGGGATGCATTTACAGAAATAACACAAATTGTTCAACTGTGTAAAATTCTAGTTGGGCCAATACAATTTTTGTTGGCTGGCATCTTTAGGAGTGTTCTACTTTCTTTGGACAGGAAACTTTGCAACAGTCCTATCCATGGTTGATGCCTGGTTGTGTGTTTGGGGTAGGGTTGCCAATTTGCAATCATTCCATTGCCCAAATAAGGGGCACAAGTCGGGGGCTGGTGGGGGTCATCCCAGGGGAAATCTGAAGCCTGAGTAGCAATGCATTTGTTAAAAAACAAAAAAAACAAACAGCACAAGCCCACTTAGCACATTGAACTTAGACAGGGAGCATTTCAGAGGAAAACATTAAGAGAAGCCTCCTTTCATCTGCTTGTTCACACACTATCCCACTTACACATGGAGCAAGTGTCAGGAGAAAAATTAAGAGAACCCCACTGGTTTCCACACACTGAGGAGTAGGAAGATGTGTATTTTACTTTTTCTCCACTTGAAAGTAGCTGAGGAGTACAGGAGTTGGAAAAGTGTGAGTGGGCATAATGAAGGGTTTTTGGGGCCTACTGCAAAATAAGATATTGGGGCCCCTCCTTTCAGGTGCCACTGAAAAACTTTGACCCACCCCCACTCCAGAGACAGCAGGCAGCCCCCAGAGCCACACTCATCCTGACAGCCATGCCCCATAGCCATGCTCACCCCAACAGCCACATCCCCATGGCCACACTACTTAAATAGATGCAATAATTATGGGGATTCTGTTACAAGAAGTCAAGAATAGTTTCCTAATCCTACAAAGCTTGAACTTCATCTGGTTGATTACCATGTACTGACTTTAGGAACACAGGAAACTGCCTTATACTGAGTCGGAACATTGGTTCATCTAGCTCAGTCGTGTCTACTCTGAGTGGCAACAACTCTCCAGGATTTTTCAAACAGTTGTTGTTCCCTTCCCTCCTGGAGATACTGCCAGGGGGTAAACTGCAAGCATGCAGACACTCTTCCACTGAGTTATGGCCCCATCCTCTAAAGGGAATATCTTACAGCACTCAGATGTAGTCACCCATCCAAATCCAACATGGCAATGTAGAGCCTCCATGTTCAGAGGCAGTTTATCTGCCTCTGAACACTGAGATGTAAATCCCTTTTTCTTTGTGAGGGGAAGAAAATGTGTGAATTAACAAGTGGTACATTTGAGTGAGCATAAGTGCAGGGCTGGTTTACGTATACTGCAACTGCAGGGGTCCACAGCACTGGTGGGGGCTCATGCTGGCTTGGTGTCTCTGCAGCACAGCAGCAACAGGAAGGGAAGAAGAGAGAGATTCAGAAGCCATACTCTTGGAGATGGGATTTTAGACCTGCTTTCCCTCAGCCAATACTGACAGAGGAGAGGCAAGAGCTATGGAGCAGCCAAGGATGATGCTAGCTGTAGAGCTGAAGAACTTTGAGAAGAGAGCTGGTCTTGTGGTAGCAAGCATGACTTGTCCCCATAGCTAAGCAGGGTCTGCCCTAGTTGCATATGAATGGGAGACTTGATGTGTGAGCACTGTAAGATATTCCCCTCGGGATGGAGCTGCTCTGGGAAGAGCAGAAGGTTTCAAGTTCCCTCCCTGGCTTCTCCAAGATAGGACAATATTTTTATTTTATTTTTTTTAGAACAAGAGTTTTTTTAATTGAACCAATAAACTACCAAAGCATAGGACAAGATTTTTTTTTAATAGGACAAGATTTTTTTATTGAACCAACAAACTACCAAAGCATACAGTACGTTGCCAAAGCACAATTATATAAAAAGTGGTTGTTTGTACATGATATATCTACAAAGATTTACACACAATGATTTGGAAACCCACAAGGTTATGAAGTATATGCAGGTAGTACTGTAACTCGGGGGGTGGGGGATTTCAAGGCACTGAGAGATTCCTGCCTGCAACCTTGGAGAAGCCGCTGCCAGTCTGTGAAGACAATACTGAGCTAGATAGACCAATGGTCTGACTCAGTATATGGCAGCTTCCTATGTTCCTAACCTGGAACTTTCTGCATGCAAATTAAGGGCTCTATCCCTTAAAATTTCCTGGGAAATAGGAAGCTGCTACCTTGCACTGAGTCACCTTAAGTGGCGCAGCGGGGAAAATGCTTGACTAACAAGCAGAAGGTTGCCGGTTCGAATTCCCACTGGTACTATCTCGGGCAGCAGCGATGTAGGAAGATCTCATACTGCGTGTGAGGAGGCAATGGCAACCCCCTCCTACCAAAGACAACGACAGGGCTCTGTGGGCGCCAGGAGTCAAAATCGACTTGATGGCACACTTTACCTTGCACTGATTCAGGACTTTGGTCCACCTAGTCCAGCATTGTCCACCCTGACTGGCAGCAGCTCTCTAAGCTCCGCCTCAGCTCTGCTACTCGAGAACCTTGCAGCTAGAAATTGAAGCTAGGACCTTCTAATGCAAAGTGCATGTTCTGCACACTAAGTTCCTTAATGATGATACACAGTGTTAAGAGGCCCTTCCCTTTCTCCATCCTAAATCTCTTGCCCATCAGCCTCACTGGATAACCCTTGCAACGAAAATGAGGCAAATATAAAGGAGGAAGTTGCTTGGAGACTGTGCTTGTTGGTTCTCTCTCTTTTGTTCTGGATTGTTGCCAACTTAGATATGGCAGAGGAGCAGCTGGGGGATCAAGGTGCCCACAGCAACCTCCCGACTCTTTTTAGCCCGAAGGCAATCGGCGGGAGTCACAGGGAGCCTCCAAACCTAACCTTGCAGTGGCGCCCCACGATTTCTAGCACCGGCCCCGCCCGGCCACGACCACCCGCTGCAGTCCATGGCTTGGGGTTAGAGAGGAACGAACTCCGCCTGCACGTGTGGTGGGGCTGAAGAAGAGACGCCTGATCTCCGGGGCAACAGCCTCACACAAGCGCGTGCGCACACAGAGGCCGAAAGCGCAACTCCTAGACATACCTCCTTTCCCCCCTCGGAGTGAGGCAAACGGGTCGTCGGGTGCAAAAAAGCACAGTCTTCTGCAAGGCACAGACTGGGCACGGGCGCCGCCCGCCCTTGCTGCTGAACGCGCGTCGGAGCGCTTCAGTGGCAACCGTCGCGCGCGGCCGCTTCTGTGGAGCGGGGAGGTGGGTGGGTGTCGCGAGCCGCCTCCCCGTTGCGTTGGGACGGCGGGGGAAGCCCGAGCCGTCTCCTGCTTGCCTCACTCGCGCCCGGGAGGGAGTCCAGGCAGGGCCAGAGGGGCAGCGACGCCATCCCGCGCTACGCCCCGCCGGCCCTCCGCAAGAGTCCAGCAGCCTCCACCCCCGCGACTGCTGCCTGCAGCGACAGAGACGCCGGGTGGGCGGGGGAGGAGGAGAAGGCGGAGACGCGCGCACGCACACACGAGGCAGTGAAGCGCCGAGGGGGGGAGGGCCCGGGGGGGGGAGATCCTTCCGCCTCGGTGAATCGCCAGCGGCGCTGGCGGCTGAGGTCGGCGACAGCGTTGGCGCCGCCCCCCCGCCGCTGAGGCTCCGCCCCCTCCATCTCCCTCGCCCCCTCCCCCAGAGCCCGCGTCGGACGTGAGGAGGGGGAAAGCCCTGCGGGCGACCCGTCTCCTCCTCCCCCCTCCCAGGTGGAGATAGTTTCTAGAAGCCCGTCCCAGCGTCCTTTGCGGCCCCAACATGGAGGAGCTGACGGTGGAAGTGCGCGGCTCCAACGGGGCCTTCTACAAGGTACTCTCGAGCCGCCCTCCCCCCAGGGCCACACCGACAGGGGCCGCGGGAGGGCGGGCGGTTACCATGATTCCGCGCCGGGGGTTGGTTCTGGGTCGTCTCTCGTGGAAGGGGGCTTGGGCAGCTCTTTTTTCCGCCCAGGCCGAGGCGGGCAGGGAAAGGAAGGTGGGGTTAAAGGAAGGTTGGGGTTAAAGTGGGAAGGGTCGGGTGGTTGAGCGGGGTGCTCCCCCTCCCTTTCTCTCTGGGGAGAGTAGAGTAAGGTTGTGGGGTGGGCGAGGTGGCGGTGAAGCACGCTGTTCCTCAGTGTATTACGGCCGTAGCACTCCCACGGTGTTCAATCCTCATTGCTTATCAGATCCTCTGACCCCGTGGTTCTGGGTCCCCTGATGATGTTGCACTACAACTCCCATTATCCCCGGTCACAATGGTCTCCAGCCACAGGGACTGGGGATAACAGGAACTGTAGTCCAACAACACCTGGGGACTCAAGTTTGAGAGCCCTGCTCTGATCCTTATAAAAAATATAATAATGGACGAAGAAAGGGCTCCCTTCTTGCCAGAGAGAAGGTGGGGCTGGTTTCTTGAGTGGTTTGGAGAAACTCCTTAAACTTCTGGAGAAAACTCTGCCGGGATTAATCTTATTAAAAAGGAGTGTTTGACCTTTTAAAGTCACTTAAGGAGTGTTAAGCCAGTGGGTAAATAGTTGGGGATGGGGGAGTTCTGATTCCCTTCCCCCTTTGTTTAAACTTTTGGCCTGCTACTGGTTGCATAGGATAGGAACTAGAAAAGCTTAAATTTTTTGAATCACTTCACACTTATAAGGGGTGGAGGATTCCCACTGCTGTTAGTCACAACATTTTTTCTACCTCTTTGCAAGCATTTGATTCAGGTTACAGATATGTGGAATCACATTTCTAACAACACAGATCTGCTGTGGGTTATTGGGAGGTTTTGCCCAATTTGTGGAGAGGTGGGTTGAAATAGGGAAACCTACAAATGTATATGGAGTTCTGGACATCCAAAATATGGTAGTCTTTAAAGTAAGTAGTTTCTTTATGGAATGAGGGATGTGTGGCAACTTTAATGCTTTTAGGCGTCTGAAGTTTATTTATGTCATCAGAAAGCTTCCTTCATGGCCACCCTCCCTGGTATGCCAGGATGTTGTAGGATCAATACAGGATACTCTCAGCTGTTGCCTGTCAGTCTCTTTCCCTAAGCCAAGCCTTGGATGCCTGAGAATCCTAGATCTTTTTATGGCGTGAGGCCTCTGTGTTCCTTTACAGGAGTGCTGATAGAAGCCAGCTTTGTGACTGTTAGTTTTATTGCTGCTTTCTGTGCTCTCTAAGTTCATTACACTTACTCATAAATGTCTAGTAGTAGTCTCCTATGCACATTTGTGTGTGTGTGCACGTGCTCAAATGCTCTGTATTTGTCCTTTGCTTGGATAACATGCAAGCATACATGAGGTGAATACAGTGAAGGTTTAAAGGATCCTTACTCTTGTCAGTGGCAATTTACACTATTGTGAAAGATTCCATTATGTATGTTGTTTTGAAATTGTAACTGTGTTTCTATTTGATACTTTTGGATTTATATGCAGATCAACATGGATCCTGTCATTCAGCTTTGGGGTAAAGAAATATCAGGCTTTGTATAACCTTTAAAATATATCAGAACAGAGCCAAAGGCTCCATCCAAAAATTGTTGATACTTCTTGAATAGTGAGAGCCTTTCCTATTGGTTAGTAGGGTTAGGAATTTCTGGGAACTATTTTATCTGCCACTTTTTGTCCATGACCTTGGACCACATACTAAAGCTGTGCTTCAGTTTTGTGTGTCAAGATATTTTTAAATGCTAAGTCATACCAATGGGGGGGAAATAGGAATAGATGGGTGAACTTTCAGGTTTAGAGGCTGGGTGAGAGATGTAATTTAACAATATTTTAATACAAAAGGTGTTTGGAATGTTGCAGTTTCTGTGCTGCATTAAGATATATCTCCCTACTTAATTCTCTCACCATTTTAAATATTTCATTTCATTGAATACTGTACATGTGATGAAATATTGGCTGCTTGCTGAATATGCTTAGCCTTGAAGCTGCTGCACTCAACTAGTACAATTGCTTGTTTTTGCAGAAGCTTAATTCTCTCTCTCTTATGGTGGGAGAGAAAATATTGCTTTCTGAATTTAAGTCTGATTTAGTAGTAGGATTTATGCATGGAATACAGTCCTAGTCGAAGTCAACCTACTAGCAATAACTGGTAAAACTCCTTGTTGATCTTGGTGAAAATGACTTGAAGTCTGGCTTAGGCTGAATTTGAACAGTGATCACTGCTTCAGGCAATCATAGCACACATATATGATTAATGTCATTCCAAATCCTCCATTGTACTGACTCTGGACCATTTGTGACATTGTTTTTGCTTCTTGGAGGTGCCTTGAAATGATTTCTATTCAGGAAGACTCACAGAAGACATATTGGAAGAATGTAAACTCCATGTAATTTGTGTTTAGGTGCTAGATCAAGTGATCTTCTAGTATCTCATTTGTAGATATTTCTTGCAAAATTAATGTAGATTTTCCATTTTATCCTGCATCTGAATATGGGATATGATCCAATCCTCATGAAATGGGGTTGGTTGAGTCTATGGCTAGGAGCGCTTTTTATCAACTTTGGTTGATACAACAGCTGTGTCCATTCCTTAAAGAAAATTATTTCAGAGCTGTGGTGCACTCTCTGGTAACTTCTAGACTTGACCAGTGCAATGTGCTCTATATAGGGCTGCCTTTCTGTGTAGTTGGGAAACTTCAGTTGGTCCAAAATGCAGCAGCTATATTGGTCTCCCGGGTTTCCTGGAGAGACCACATTATGCCTGTTTTAAAATTATTGCAATGGCTACCAATAGGTTTCCAAGCCAAATACAAAGTGCTGGTAACTGCCTTTAAAGCCCTAAATGGCTTAGGACCAGGTTACCTGGGAGAGCGCCGCCCTCTGCACAATCTCCACCGCACATCAAGGTCATCAAGGGAAGTTGGTGGTGTCTCTGGAGTGGGCCTTCTCTGTAGTCGCTCGTGGGCTGTGGAATGTGTTCCCTATAGATATCTGTGGCATAACAACTTTGTCAGCCTTTAAAAGAGCCCTTGACACAATTTTTTAGCTTGGCTTTTTGTAATCCTTGACTGTTTTAAATTGTTTTACTCATGATTGTTTTAATAGTTTTCTATTGTGTGTTGTTTATAGTTTGTGAACCTCCTAGAGCCATATTACTTCTATCTATCTATCTATCTATCTATCTATCTATCTATCTATCTATTTATCTATCACATGTAAATGAGCCAAAAATGAGCCATTTTTGGAAGGGCGGTATAGAAATCGAATTAATAATAATAATAATAATTTATATCCCTATAGCCTTTGGAGTCAGGCAGTATATAAATTACATGAATGAATGAATGGATGTTCACTGGGTGACTCTGAGCCAGTTACTTAATTCTCAACCTGACCTACCTCACAGGGTCATTGGGGAGTATAAACATAACTATGTGCACAACTCTGGGCTTCTAAGAGGAATAGCAGGATATACATGTAAGTATAAATAAATAAATCCTGCTACTGAATCTCAGACTTGCCATGTAAACTGCATAGAGATATTAATTAAAAATGCAATAAATAAATTAAATTGTAAGGTGTTATCAGGTATGTTCCTTTGCCGGAATTGCTCCAGAGCACACGTGGAGGAAACCTTTCCCCTGTTTTATCCAATACATGGCTCTGTGGGCGCCAGGAGTCAAAATCGACTAGATGGCACACTTTACCTATTCTGGTGGTGGTGGTGGGGAATAGAAGAAGTGACTGCATGTCAGCAGGCTGTTACAAGGGAAGGGAAATCACAAATTTAATAGCTGTTTCTCCTTCTGGCTGTTCTGCTAGCTCTTTTACCTTGGGGAGCAGTGTCGATTACCCACAGAACCTCACCTTTCACCTCTGTAATTCCAGCTTGGTCCAGAATAAATCAGAAATCATCCATGATCTGATTATGGATGAAAAGTCCAACCTGTTATGTATCGCAGAGACTTGGCTGGGGAAAACTGGTGGCCTAGTCTGGTCCTATCTTCTTCCTCCAGGATATTCTGTTGAGGAGCAGGTGAGAGGATGTGGGTGGGGAGGTGGAGTGGCTATGGTCTACAAGAATAACATCTTACTTACCAGGATCTTTGTTAAAGTGTCTAAACATATTGAATGTGTGTACAAGTTTGGGCACCAGGGGTAGACTGGAACTTTTGTTGTTGTACTGACTATCCTGCTGTTAAGTTAAGCCCTTAACTCATTGACGGACTTGGTTCCAGGCTTGGCAATGGAGACTCCCAGGCTTATCATGGTGGGGGACTTGAATGTTTACTGTGGAACCAATTTGTCTGGGATAGCTTGGGAGTTTATAGCAGCCATGACAACTAAGGGCCTATCCCAAGTGTTCTCGAAACTGACACACATTGCTGTTCACAAAGCTTGATCTAGTCTTTCACTCTGATTAGGGTAGTGTTCTGTGGGTGGGGGACCCCTGTGATTTCCCCATTGTCATGGATGGATCACCATCTGGTTGTCACACCCCACCTTTCCAGTTGTGAGGGGCCTATTAAGATGGTTGACCCAAGAAGGCTATTGGATCCAATAGGATTCCAAGAAGACTTGGAAGAATTTAGTGTTGGCTCTGCTGGTGATCCTGTTGATATCCTTGTGGAGAATTGGAACAGCAGACTCACCAGGACACTGGAAAAGATAGCTCCTAAGCGTCCTCTCCAACCCATTTCATAACTGTCCCCATGGTATACAGAAAAACTATGGGGGCTGAAGTGGCAAGGTAGATGATTGGAGAGTAAATGGAGGACTCAAATCTGACAGATTACGACATAGAACACATTGAAGTTATATGCTAAGGCAATATGTGTGGCAAAGAAGAGATTATTCTCCCTCAGTAGGAGGTCATTGTTTGCAAAGGGTTAACTTCCTCCACTTGCTCCCAGTAGACAGGAATTCTCAGGTAACTTTCAGGTAACAGGAAGTCCATCCCCTTCTCCCGGCCTGCCCAGGGAACTAGGTCCGCAGTTCTTTCCTGTCTTTGTTTTTGGTAGGACGTATTTGTTGGGGCTCCTGCCACATTACTAAACTCTAATAATCCTTCCTCTTCTTCAACTTCAGATTATTTTCTGCTTGAATTGCATCCGCAAGCTCATGTCCAGTGGAGTTGTTCAGGGTCGTGAGAGGGTTAGTACATTCCCCTCCCTTTTTAAATCAGAATTTGGAACCATAAATTGCCCGCTGTGACTTTTAAATTAGTTGTTTGTGGATAAACTCTCATATTCGGCCGACATGGGTTCAGACCCCACGATTACAGCAGTGTCTGATGCGGAGGTGTCCAGCAACTCTTCTTACATGGTCAGGTTGGATCCGTTTCAGTTTGTGACTCCTGAGGATGTGGGAAAGCTGCTTGGAATGGTGCAGCCTACCATGTGTACTCTTGATCCTTGTACAACACGGCTTATACTACTAATACTATCTGGTGGCAGGAGGGTTTTTTTGTAGTAGTGGGCCTGGTAGATATTATAAATGCTTCTTTGAGGGAGGGCAGGATGCCTCCCTGTCTCAAGGAGGCAATCATTACTCCTCCAGAGTTAAGCAACTATAGGCTTTTCTCGAAACTTCCATGGGCAAGGTAATTGAGAAGGTGTTGGCCTCCCATGCAGTCTTGGAGGAAACTCGTTATCTAGACCCATTTCAGATTGGTTTTCGGGTGGGCTATGGGTTGGAGACTGCCTTGGTCAGCCTGATGGATGATCTCCAGTGGGGAGTTCACAGAGGGAGTGTGACTCTGGTCCTTTTGGATCTCTTGGTGGCTTTCGATACTATTGACCATAGTATCCTTCTGGAGTGTCTGAGTGGGTTGGGGGTGGGAGGCACTGCATTGCAATCATTCCCCTCCTACCTTTTGGGCAGATTCCAGTTGGTGTCCCTTGGAGAGTGTTGCTGTTCAAAATGTGAACGTTTATATGCATTCTGGATATGCTTTTGGATCCAAACCTCTCCCTGGTGCCTCAGGTTGAGGCAGAGGCTATAGGTGCTTTCTGTCTGCTTCGGTTGATTTGCCAGCTCATCCGTTTCTTGAGATAAACAGTGTGAAAACAGTTGTACATATGCTGGTAACCTTCAGACTTGACTATTACAATGTGCTCTGTGTGGGGCTGCTTTTGTACATAGTCCGGAAACTGCAGTTGGTCCAGAATGTGGCAGCCAGGTTAGTCTCTGGGTCATTTTGGAGAGAGCATATTACTTCTATACTAAAAGAGCTACACTGGCTGCCAATAAGTTTCTGGGCAAAATACAAGATGTTTGTTATCTATTATATTAATTCTCCTGGGTGTGCCTTGGAATGTGTGTCCCAGCACCCAGCTGATTGGCTGGGCAGCGGACGCGCCTGATTGGCTGAGGCACACCCAGGAGGATTGGTTGCTGTGGCAGCGGGCCTGGTCGCGGAGGCCAGAGGTGGCGGTGGGCCTGGCCAGCCCATGGAGGCAAGGCCCAGGAGCGGGGAAAGAAAGTATGGGGGCAGAAGTGGCGGTGGGGAGGAGAGGAGGCTGGGCCCGGAAGCGGACACTGGGGCAGAAGGGGGGGGGAGAGGTAACTGCCAGCCCCAAAGAGTGCACAGATGCTCTGAGCGGGGTCAGCTAGTCCTCTCTAATAAAATGCTTGGTGTCCGTCCGTGGACGGACACCAAGCGTGTGTCCGTGCCTCCCTGCCCTGTTCTGGGCCTGCGCGAAGCGCAGGCCCAGAACAGGGCAAGGGAGACACGCTTGCCGGCACTGGCAGCCATCTTGGGCGGCCAGAAGCGGCCGCCCCGGAGAGGCGGCGGCAGGGGAAAGTGACCGAGGCGGCGGCCAAAATAGATGGAGGCCGGGGGCGGAGCGGAGGCCATGTAACTTAAAAAAAAAAATTGCTCCCGCCGCCACCGACCGCCCACCCTCCCTCCCAGCTGCCGAGTCCCCCTTACCCTGGCCGACTGCTGTCGGCCGAAGACTGCCCTCAATTTAAGAGGCAGAGAGGAGCTCGCAAACAGAGCTCCTCTCTGTGCAAAGCCTCTTGCCGAACTGCCGCTTTGGGTGCAAGGGACGCAAGCACCCAAAGCGGCAGTTCGGCAAGAGGCTTTGCACAGAGAGGAGTTCTGCTTGCGAGCTCCTCTCTGCCTCTTAAATTGAGGGCAGTCTTCGGCCGACAGCAGTCGGCCAGGGTAAGGGGGACTCGGCAGCTGGGAGGGAAGGTGGGCGGTCGGCGGCGTCGGCCGCGGGAGCAATTTTTTTTTTAAATTTACATGGCCTCCGCTCCGCCCCCGGTCCCGGCCTCCGTCTCCCCGGCCTGGCGGGGGCAAGTGCCTGGGCCAATTTGGCCCTTAAAGGTGGGGGGGGCGTACGGCGGAGGGAGGGGGAATGGCGGCGGGGGGCCAGGAGCGCCATTACTAGCGCCCGTTATTCAACGGGCCAAAATTCACTTGTAACCTATAAAAGCCTAAACAGCTTAGGCCCTGGGTATTTAAGAGAACATTGTCTTTGCCATGATCCCCATCTCCCATTGAGATCATCCAGAGATGTTCTTCGGCAGTTGCCACTAGATCGTCTGGTGGCTACACAGGGATGGGCCTTCTCTATTGCTGCCCTGAGACTCTGGAATGTGCTCCCTGCTGAAATGAGATCCTCCCATCTCTTGACAACTTTTTTAAAGTTCTTAAAGACTTATTTTTTCACCCAAGCTTTTAAAATTGATTGTGGTTTTAAATTGTGTTAATTTTTTTATTTTTGTCTTGCCGTAATTTGTTTTATGTTGTTGTAAACCACCCAGAGATGGAAGTTTGGAGCAGTCTACAAACTTGATAGATAAATGAAATCTTTAATTGCATTACCATAAAATATTGTCTAAGTGTTGGGGCTGGGAGGGGAATTCAAGATAGTCACTTCTTTGCACATGGAAAAGGCATTTAGCTCTGTTATGGGAAAGTCTCATTTCCTCATTCAGCTTTACCTGTTCACAGTTGACAAATGTGATTGCAGAGAAACCTGGTTTTTCCAGATTAATGGCTGGGCAGGATGGTCAGTCTAGATTAGTTGCTTGTCTGGAAAAATCAATGCAAAAAGCACCAAGTTGCAAAGTCACAAAGTTGCAAAAATGAATTTTCACAAAACTGTTTTTTGAAGCATGGAAGGCAATAAGCAACAAAAAGAAGTTTTATATTACCATACAAAACATTCTTTGAGACATGGAACATGATTTTTCTGCATGAGGTCGCATGGCATATGCCCAGGACAGCAATCAAGAGCAGAAAGAGGACGCAAAATGGCTGGACTTCCAGTTCCGTGAATACTGTCTGGAAAATCTGGAATATCAGGGTCTGTAAAATTGAGGTTTTCCCCATTGTATGGAAGGTCATCCTCTATTCTGGGTTGTCAGCCTCTGCATGCTTGGCGGTGTTCTAGCAGTAGCTATGTCTATTGTATTTTCCAGAGGTATTTTATTGATTAGTGTCTGATATTACAAGTGACCAGTGCTAGAATCCTCCCCTTCAGTGTCTGTACTATTTAAAAACTTCCTCAAGCATTCTTTGTTTTTTTCATATTTGTTAAAAGTGGTTATGGTGCTCTAGTAGAAGTCTTCATCTAGCCTTCTAAAAATAGGGGGAAAGACAAACAATGAAACAAACTGGAACAATTGCTAATCTTCCTTGCATTAAGATGCTGTACTGAGGGGCTGCCCTTTTTGTAGTTCCCAGCCTTGCTCTCCTGCATTCAAAACTTAGTTTTAAAAGTTCATTGTTTCCATACTACTTATATTGTGATTGTGTGTTACAAATGGTGAGTTTTCATTTTGCTCCCTTTATTAAAGTGAGTCCCCTGCATACAAATTCACTGGTAGACCAAGCTGTGTGGGGGACAGAGAAGGAGTGGCCTTATACAGCAGAATCTAGGAAGGTTGAAACAACCCTTCACTTCCTCCCCTGGATCCCCCAGACTTGTGATGATGGAGAGCTGTGCTTGCCCTCATGCTCTTATAAATGCAAGCTCATAGCCAGCTGAAGAGGAGCAGGCAGTCTGAGGCTTTAAGCTGTTGGACTCCAACACCCTCGCTCCACCACCACCGCAGGCTTTTTAAACTGTGAAGATGGGACTTTCCCTTTGTAGTTTAAATGTTTGATTGTGAGAGGTGATAGCCTTTGAGAACACACTTCCTCCAGGTCCAGATTTCCTTCCAGCTTTCACCCATGGCATTTTTAATGGGTTTCACATTTTTCAGACTATGGACCGATCAGTATTTATGATATACATTGGCCACAAATATTATTATTATTATTTACATTTTATATCCCGTTCTTCCTCCAAGGAGCCCAGAGTGATGTACTACATATTTAAGTTTCTCTTTCACAACAACCCTGTGAAGTAGGTTAGGCTGAGAGAGAAGTGACTGGTCCAGAGTCACCCAGCAAGTATTGGGACTTCAACATGTCATGGATTGTGCCATTGGCCAGCTTTACACATAGCATGGAACTGGTAGTTGGGCTGATCTTCCTCATCCATGAGCATGGATGCGAACCCTACTTCACGTCTTGGGAACGATATGCTGAGACTGGGTGTGACATATGTACCCACCAGTATCGAAGTATTCTACTCTACTTTTGGCATGACATCTGTAACAGATTTGAAGTGAGTGACATTTGTTTGGTTTTGTGCCGCAAGTAGGGTAGAGTATTCTGAGATTGGGCACAATATATGACAGACCTTGACAAATTTTGCTGGATATATTAGTTACTAAACTTAGTGATGTACATTGTTAGAAAAGAAACAGGGCTGCCTGGGAGAAATAAAGGTTTTATATGAAATAACACTACCTCTGACTAGCCTAGTTTAGGCATAGTGGCTAAATTTCTAGCTGCCATGACTCCGTGATGCTTTGATTTGTCAAGCCCCGATGGACCAACCCATCAATCTCATTGTCATTCCTGAGAGCAGATGTAGTGCTCATATACTTGGGGCTGCAGCAGCTCACCTTTCATGTTCTGAAATTAACGGAGCAGCAGCAACCTTGCATCTAGCTATTATGACTAAAGGGTAGATGATAATTGAGGCATACACACCTTTTCCTGTTTTATGCACTGATAAAATGTAACAAAGTAATTTCTGTCAAATGGGTTGGAATTACAAGTGTGTCCTGAATTAAGGCAAACTTAGTTCTTGGGATCCCTTAGCTAAAACATTTGGAAACCACTGATCTGGGGAAACATTTCTGTAAACGCAGAACAGTGGTTCGTATTGGTGCACGTTCTTCAGTACTGAAAGCCACGTAAATTGTGTGCCATTGTTCTGAGAGTTGCTTCTTGTGTGTAACTGCTTGTGTCTTGTATATGATTGATACAATTGCATTTAATTTGTCTACGCTGCGTAACACATGTCAACACTGTGGATGCCATACTACAAAAAATATATTGCAATTATTGTACAGTATTGTTTTTATTGTTGTTTTTAGTGCTTGAGATGTGAATATTTTCAATTGCTCAGAACTCCTGAGCTGACAAACCATATTTGGTGTCGTTGTCGTTGTTCTCCTCCTCCTCCTCCTTTTTTCTTCTGGCAAAATGCTGCTTTTTCTGTTCTAGTTACTTTTGCCATGCAATTTTTGGATGAACTTCTCCAAAGATGAATGAATAAAAGGTTTTTAATGAGTGGGAAGTTAGAATTATAACAAGGGCCAGCAGTCTTCACAAAAGATGTTTTGGTCAGAATGAGATCATAGCTGTACATTGTCCAACCATACTCTACTAAAGTAACTTGATTGAATTAATTTCCGAATACTCGGAGATCTTATTCTTAATGCTTTCTTGTTTGGCACATGAAGTGTTGGGGCAAAACCAACACAGTGCTGTGTGAATGTGTGTGTTGCTAACAGGCTGGTGACTGCTGCAACCATTCTTCTACTTACATGAAATCAAACGGAATATAAGCACTTTGTAGGTTTAACTGCAGGTCATGGCGCAGCGTGGAAGCAACCTGCCTAGAGAGCAGGAGGGTGTTGGTTCAAATAGCTGCTGGTATGTTTCCCAGAATATGGGAAACTCCTGTATCGGGCAGCAGCAATATAGGAAGGTGCTGAAAGGCATCATCTCATACTGCGCAGGAGAAGGCACTCCTGTAAACCACTCCCGTATTCTACCAAGAAAACCATATGACTCTGTGGTCTCCAGGAGTCACTCAAAACCACAATCTTTCTTTTCCCTGGAGGAAGAATTTGCTGAGTCATTTCTTTTCAGGAAATTGAATCTTGTGGTTCAGGGAGGTAGGGTCTTGTTTGGTGTGACAATTGTGGAGCATGTCCCAGAGGGGCCAGTGAAGCCACATTGTTGGTTAGATGTCTAGTGAAAACTTTAATTTGTCCAAGTGTATTGGGGGTAGGTTTCTGACTATCCTGCTGCTCATATATTTTTATTTCCTGTTTAGTTTTTTGCATAATACTTTTCTCTGCGTGTTCTTTCCACATCACCTTGAGCACCTACTTAAAAAGGTTATTGATGTATTTATGAATAAAGCTTAGCTTTTTTGACAGCAGATGAAGTCATGAAACTATTTTAAATAGCTTATTTTACTTTAAATGCAAGTAAATATGGTATAGAAGCATAGTGTCCAGATAGTGAGAAATAATAACTTTGCTTTATTCACTGGTCAGACCACATTTTAAGGAGTACATTGATAAACTGGAATGAGTTCAGAGGAGGATAGCAAAGATGGTGTGAGGTCTCAAAACCAAGTGCTATTGTGAGGGACATTTGAAGGAGCTGCGCTTGTTTAACCTGCAGAAGGGAAGACTAAGGAGTTATATAAGAGCATCTTACAATATCTGAAGAGTTGCGACGTAAAAAGAAGTGGACTTGTTTTTCTTTTTCTCCTGAGGGCAAAACTAGAACCAATGGATAGAAATTACAAGGGAGCAGATATAGGCTAGATATTAGACATTCTTATTAGGAGGAATTTCGTAACTATAAGAGCAGTTAGGCAGCGGAATAGATTACCCTGTGTAGTGGTGGTATCTTCTCTAGAGATGCTTCCGAAGCAGAGGCACCTTCTCCAGAGGTGCTGAAGCAGTCATATGTCAAGGATGCTGTAGTAGTCTCCTACTCTGAGCTAGGTTATAAAGACCTTGAAGTTGCCTTCCAGTTCTAAAAGTCTATGCTATGGTGGCAGTGTTCAGTTTCTAAAGGAAAAAGTCACAAACATTTTTGCCAAGCTCAAAATGCACAATCTTTGAATTAAACTTACATACAGTTGATTTGATCCATGTGTGATGTCTGTCCTCACTTTTGGTTGCTTTCTGCCATCCATGAGTCATATGTCTCTCTTGGTTTGAGCCTTGCTCGGCTAGCTCACGTTCACTGTCAAGTTGCATAGCTGTAAGGTTATTTTAGGCTATCTGATCATGATAGTAGGAGCTCTGAAGAGGATGTTAGAAGTTAAATATTTAAATAATAGTTTCTTATCCTATGTCCTGTCACTTTAAACAAATTAATCTCTTTTCCTCTTACGCTGTTTAAACGGTGTAATACGATTTTGAAAGTAGTCTTTGTTGTAATACACTTTGAAAGTAGTACAACAGGAATAATTTCCTGGACAACTAACATTATTCAAACAAATGTAGAAAATTTCAAAAGAACAATTTCAATATTGCTCCAATTCTCAAAGGATGCTGATGGCATGGGACTGATTCATTTCATTGGAGGTTGACATATATTACCAAAGCATCAAAATGTTTTGTGATTCAAATCCTTAAAGCTTCTAAGCAGGTAGAACTCCTGCTGAATAAGACATAGTGTGCTGAAGCTTGATCAGTATAGATTCTAAACACCCTTTATGTTTAAGATACTTCATGTGTTTCAAGCTTAGGTGTAAAGTGGCAAAACGTAGCATGGATTCAAATATGCATAAGTGAGATACAGGTTGAGAATCCTTTATCCAGACTGCTTGGGACCAGAGGTGTTCTGGATTTTGGATTCTTCCAGATTTCAGAATATGTTCATAAATGAGATATCTTGGGCATGAAAGGTTACTGGGTTTTTTTCTCCAACAACTCCTGAAGTTCCTTCCCGCCAAGCTCCTTCCCGCTTCCCCTCCTTCCCCTCTCGCAGACTAGCTTGAGAAGCGTGTGAGTGGCAGTGCAATCCCATTCACAAAATCGGCTTGGCTGTGCCCCAAAGGGGGGCTCTTCCCCATTCAGAGCGCCATTGAAGACGGAGCCCCGGGTGCTGCTTTGCCTCCCTGGTCCCTGCCATGCCTGCAAGTGCCCTTAAGTGCCACCAGCAAAGTGCCCATCCATATGGGAAGGGAAGAGGAGCCGAGGCTGAGGAGGTGCTGGGCAACTGCCATTGCAGACGGAACCGCGGGTGCTGCTTTGCCTCTCTGTGAGTTGCGGGTGCTGCTAAGTTTGGGGGCTTTTTGCTGCTTTGCCACTGTTAGCTGCTCAGTTGGGGCTGGGATTGGTTTGGGGGCTTTGTGAGTGGTTGAAGCTACAGGTTGAGAATCCAAGTGGAAAATACAAGCTGTGTTTGGTTTTTTTTCTTGGCGTGGTGTCCAGATTTTGGAGCTTTCCGGATTTCGGGAGTCCAGATAAAGGATTCTCGACCTGTAATATAGGGCAGAATCTAGACTAATATAGTCTTGGCTAAGTCCTATTGAAATTAATGAGACTTAAGTTAGTCATGACTAACTTGTTCTCACTGATACTTATACATGAATTACTAATCTGAATGTTATCCAGAGCCTTATGATGGAATTTTAACATCTTGAGATTTACTTGAGTCAATCTTTTCACTGTACAGTCTTATGAACCCTGCTCCTGACATCTACATTTTTAGTATGGGATGTGACTTAACATGCAGCAGTGTGTTCAGACTACACTATATGTGAAACATGAGGAACAGTCCCGGTTAGACTGTACAACCTCAATTACGCATGTTGGAATTGACCCTAATTCTAACATCTTAATTCCTAAGTCTCAAAGTGCATTCTTTCCCTTTTTCAAAACTGCCTTTTAATTTGCTGTATGTTGCTTTGATCCACTATTACCTCTGGTATACTAAACAAGTAGTTGTCAGGTCTTTTGCTTTGTACATTGCAATATAGATGTATAGAGATGGTGATTTCAAGATTTGAATAGGGTTACAGGTGTGTGTGTGCATCAAAATAATAGAATCAAAGAATTGTAACTCTTATGAATTTAAGCCCAACCCTAATTTAGCCCAACCAGGGGTGGTGGTGGGGGAGAATGGACCGGTAGTGAAAGGAGGGTGGTGAATGGACTGGGGCTGAAGACGAAATGAAGATGGGGGAGAACTAGAAGCTCAGACGCTCTGTGCCAGATCAGCTAGTTTAAATTACTTCATTTATTTTTGCGGGGGCTAAATTCCCACAAGAGTAAAGTTTCAACTCTCTATTATTTCACAATTCCTACAAATCCCTTGAATGTTTAGCTTATGCTTCCCTTTCACACTGGTGGTCAGACCTCCTTTGGAATACTGTGTCCAATTCTGGGCTCTGCATTTTGAGGATATTGATAAACTGTTTCATCGGAAGGAACATAAGTGGTGAGGGATCTGGAAACCATGTTGTTTGAGAAGTGCTTAAAGTAGCTGGGTATGTTTAGCCTGGAGAAGAGAAGACTAAGGGAAGATACAATAGCCATAAGGCTCTATGAGGAAAGAACTGGAAAGGAGTCTACTTCTCAGAGCTTCCTGTGCTTCCAGATGTCGCTGGGCCTTGACAGGGCTAAATTTCTCTTTAAGAGAAATTTTCCCAAGCACTCTTCAACAGTTCTGGGAAAAGCGCAGAGGTGAGCAGCAGTGTTCGCTCTAATTTTCTGCAGAATAATTTTTGTTCTGGGTGACAGTATCAAGGCAGTGTGCGCACACATGCATTTAGAGTGGGGCCTTTCTTATTCAGCCGGAGCGGGATCTAAAATGAACTAAATGAACTGAGCGGACATAAAAAACCTGTGAGCACGCACACACCTTAGAGGGAACACTGGTGAGCAGTGGGAATAGTCATCACTGTGCAGTGCTAATTTGTTATGTTTGTATACTTGCCCAGCCTGTGTGTCTGGTGATTTACGACAACATAAAACAAATCAAGACAAAAATTAAAACAATTAAAAACCATAGTTTTAGTTAAAATGTTTGGGTGAGCAAAAGTGTCTTCAAATACTTGTAAAAAGCTGTCAGCTATAGGGAGGCTTTTATTTCAGCAGGAGCGCATTTCAAAAAGTTGGGGTATCAACAAAGAAGGCCTGTCCCTGAGTAGCTACCAGATGAGCTGGTGGCAACTGCAGATGAAACCTCTCCAGATGATCTCAGTGGGCGATGGGACTCATAGTGAACTACTGCTACTACAAGTAATTATATACCACTTTTCAAAAAAAGTTTCCAAAGCGGTTTACATAGAGAAATAATAAAGATGGATCCCTGTCCCCAAAGGGCTCACAATCTAAAAAAGAAACATAAGATAGACACCAGCAACAGCCACTGGAAGGATACTGTGCTGGGGGTGGATAGGGCCAGTTGCTCTCCCCCTGATAAAAAAAGAACTAACAATAAATAAATAAATAAATAACTGCAAGGTGAGACTGCTTTGGTTGGCCTGATGGATGATGTCCAATTGGGAATGGACAGAGGAAGTGTGACTCTGTTGGTCCTTTTGGACCTCTCAGCGGCTATCTATACTGTCGATCATAGTATCCTTCTGGGGTATCTGAGGGGATTGGGAATAGGAAGCACTCCTTTGCGGTTCACACTTCCCCAGAAGGAACAGGTATACAGTCTGGGGGTGCTTCTGGATCCGAACCTCTCCCTGTAAGGCTCTAAACATTTTAGGCCATGGGTATTTAAGAGAACATCGTCTTCCCTACCACCCATTGAGATCATCAGGAGAGGTACGTCTGCAGTTGCCACTGGCCCGTCTGGTGGCTACTCGGGGATGGACTTTCTCCACTGCTGCCCCTGGACTTTGGAATGCGCTCCTTGCTGAAATAAGAGCCTCCCCATCTCTGACAATTTTTAAAAAGTCTTTAAAGATGCATCTGCTAATTGCTTAAAACTTTAATTGGGGGGGAAACCTATCAAATTGTGAAGATAAACCTAACATACTCCTCTGTGCTATAATGTGATTTCAAATTGATGATATTTAGATTTTCCATAGAATCTTCATCAGTATCTTAACACTTGTTCAAACTCTTAAAAGATCTATGGCTAAATGTCATCTCCTTGAGATGAAAAAAAGAAAGAAAATGAAAAAGGACTAATGAAACAGAAGTTTCATCCATGCACTAGACATGATGGAGTATAGAACAGAGAATTTTTCTAGGATGATTGCCACAAAAACAGATCTTTGAAGTTTGGATGGTGATGCTTCAGTAATTCTTGTCAACCATGGTTTTGTGATGTTATACAGTTGAACCTCAGTATCTGGATTCACGTATCCGTGTCTGGGTAATAGACACCTGACCTCGGAATACACAAGAAGGGACTTTAAACAAAACAAAACAGTGATTTTTGGCTGATTTGGGGCATTCCGGGGTACAGCATGACTCGGGGAGCAGCTAAGTATGGTGGGCAGCTTCCCCCTAAATTCCTCCCACCCCACTGTGAAATTCGATGCTTTGTTGTCACCCTGACAGGGAACCTAACCCCCAGTTCCCCATTGCCACAATGATGCAATATTTGCAGTTTCCGCATCTGCGGTTGTATCGTGGAACAGAACTCACACAAATATTGAGGTCCTTCTGTGTGTATATATAGATGCTCTCTCTACCTCTCCTGATGAGGAAAATATGAAAACTGCCTTTATAGCAGTGATTACTCTGCCCGTTGACATCTGTTTATGAATGTAGTAGAGATGAATCCAGTTTCTTTTATTTTTGTCATAGTATTTGAATTTGTGTGGGATATTGTTGACTGGTCCAGGCTAAGATTTCAATAAATTCATACTATTTTTATTTTGAAGTGTCACAATAAAATATTTTGATCAAGAAATCTTTATGCACAGCAACTTGTGGGGAGCAGAGCCTGACTTCCATGTTTTAATTAATGAGTCTACCTTCAGCTTACAATGGTGCTGGCCTAGTGACTGCGGCCTTTTAGGAAAATATGTATAAGAAAAAGTATCAAGCTCAAAATTCTACACTCAGAATGAGTTTTTTGATAGGCTCTGTATGTAAATTTACCTAAAATAAACAGGGCTGTGCAAACTGGTAGGCATGAGCTGGTGATCCTGTTCAATCTCAGTAAGCTCAGTGTTGTCTTCAAAGATCCTCTTCTGCATCTTCTTGCCTTCTGAAGTGAGGCTAGTAGTGATTGAAAAGAAGGCCTTCTCAGTAGAGACACCCTAATCTATGGAATGCATTTCCCACAGAGGCTTGTCTGGAGCCAAATATGAGGGATTTGAAAGAGTCAGACTAATACTTTATTGTGTTGGTCTCCTGCCATTGTATTGCATGCATGTATTAATGTTATCTCTTTATCCTTAATTCTCAATAACATAAAAAATAAAAATAATAATTTAGAATACACAATAAAAACAGACAAGATAAAATCACAACCTAAAAATCATGGAGAGGATCCTTCAGTGTTGGAAACTATGGCTGACATTCTTATGAACCATGCAGAGGCACAATGCATATTGCCTGCACCATGTTTTGTAATGTAGAGTCACTCTGTGTGCATGGGTGCGGGGGGCGGGTCAATTTTCACTGATCCGTTTCCCCCAGAAGTGCTCCCTGCAATCTAGAAGTAGGTTCCTGAGGATCATGTACTCCTCAGGGAACTACTTCGGGGGAAGAGGAGAGGATCAGGAAAAACTACCCCTCCATGCTGGTAATTGACTGAAATAAAGTACTACTAATTGCCCCTCCCTGCACAGAGCGCTACTCTGCCTTACTAAGTGCTGCAGCGATGCTTTGCATGTTGTCCCTCCGCACTATTAGTGATAATATCGGCCTATATGTCGAGGAACAGTTTTCAATTAGGAAAATGTTCCCAACCCTTTAGTAGCCTTCTAAGCAAGTTTAATTACAGGGACTGAAACGTTGGTGTGATTGGGACCATTGCAGATCTTCCTTCCTGAAAGGGAAAAATGGAAAATATCCTTAACTCACTCACGAAGTGGTAAATTAGAGTGAAGTATTGCAAAATTGCAGGCTGTATTCCTGCCTCTTCCTGTAAATTTTGTATCTTGACTGAAATTATTTAGACCTCGTGGATTCTGGCTGAAAATGAAGTTAATAAATGCAGCAAATTCTTATTAGTGTCTTCTGGTCATTTCCCTTTTACCTGGAAGTGAAGAATTATAATAGGTATAGGTTAAGTCTTTCTGTAAAAGCATTCATTTTCATAGAGCTTTGATTAAAGCTAGAGCGAACTGTGATAACTTATGTCCAGCTGTTCTTCATTAAGTATCTATGCAGAAACCAGCAACTGTAGCTATATGTTGAGTTTCTATTAAGAGTATGAATTCTCCTGGGTTTTAATTGCTGTGATGGAAGATGCTGTTTTGCAATAAAATGGAGTCTTAGTAAAACTTCTACCAGTCATGAAATTTTCTAACAACTTTTCCATTTTATTCTAGGGATTCATCAAAGATGTTCATGAGGATTCGCTCACAGTTGTATTTGAAAACAAGTATGTACTATGTTGTAAACTACTGTACAAAAAGTTATGTTAGAGTGCCTCCCCCGCTCCCTCCAATACATGACTTCTTACTATAAAGAGAAATGAGTGAGAGTGAGATATTGACTGTAAGTTATACCCGAATAAATTTCAAATGTTTCCAACTTCTTTGAGCCATGGTCATCTTGTGTGTTCCTGAAAATTATAGCAAATTCAGTTTTTTTCAAACAAATAAAATTTCCTTATATGATGATGACCATGGGCAGGCTTGTAAACAGCTCCTCATTTGTGGTTAGTATCATCTCCAAGTGACCAGGGCAGAGATACTTTTGTAAAACTGAACAGCAGTGACTTACAGCCAGACTAGTGCTCTGTTAATGTAATGCTGTTGTGCTAGCATAAGGACATTGCACAAAGAAACACATCTGTTCCAGACTAGTTCTTGAGCTAGTCAATAGTGTTGATGCCTTAGCCAGAACTTTGCACAACAGGTTGTTGCATGTGTTCTAGAGGTTTTCCACTAGCAACTACTTGACACTGCAGAGCTCCACAGAAGTTTGCAAACTTCTTAAGTGCATGTAGTTTCTCTTTATTTTGCTATTGCAGCACAAGTCTGGATGTCTGTGTGTGTGCGCGCGTGTTGGCTTGTTAACACAAATAGTTAGCATAAGTTTAGTTAGCAAAATTTAATTAGCAAAAATTAGCATATTTGTTGAGCCACAGATAATTAGCGTAAGTTTGTGTGGGCTGGTAACTTCTGTGTATTTATTTGCAAAGCTGATAAATTAGGTTCTGTGTTCAATATTAAAGTTGAAAATATTGCATTTGTGTCCAACATTTATAAATTATTCAAAATGTTACAACAGTGGATCATGCTTTTTACCTTCTGATTTTGGCATAATTTGAAATACTGTTCAACTTTCAGTTGGCAACCAGAACGTCAGGTTCCTTTCAATGAAGTAAGATTACCACCACCTCCTGATATCAAGAAAGAAATTGGTGAAGGAGATGAAGTGGAGGTGAGTTGATTTTGCATATTTCTGTCCTTGGTTAGGTTGCAACAACTCCCCTGAAAGGTTACAGTCAGAATACATTGGGATGTTGCCATGACAATCAGTGATTTGTCCTTTAGAAATGTTATTTGCCAAACCAGCCATATTTAAATTAGTAGGAATTGCACAGGAGCAGTGCCTGGTCCATTGCACCTTGCATATTTATTAAAATGAGAGCTTCTCCATCTGCTCTCTTGGTCGCTATAAAACTGCTAACCATTTAGAACTGGTCTGCCCATTATGATTACCAAGAGGACAGTGTTTCCAGCACTCTCCACCTGGTGGCTTACATTCTGTGCAGCAATGCACTGGAGCACATGCTGGTTCTTTGCTACTGCAAACTCTGTTCAGGCTGCTAGTAAATGCAGAGAGGCTTTGTTGCTACTAAGAATTGCATCATCACTGTAGCCACAATTCTCCCATTGGGAATGACAGGAAAATGGTTGCAACAATAATGAAGTAATTTTTAGTAGTCACGGAGTCTCTCCATACTTAATATCATAAGAACATAAGAACAGCCCTGGTGGATCAGGCCGAAGGCCCATCTAGTCCAGCATCCTGTTTCGCCAGATGCCGCTGGAAGTCATAGGCAGGAGTTGAGGGCATGCCCTCTCTTCTGCTGTTACTCCCCTGCATCTGGTATTCAGAGGCATACTGCCTTTGAGGCTGGAGGTGGCATTTAGCCCTCCAACTAGTAGCCATTGATAGACCTCTCCTCCATGAAGTTATCCAAACCCTTCTTAAAGCCATCCAGGTTGTTGGCTGTCACCACATCTTGTGGCAGAGAGTTCCACAAGTTGATTATGTGTTGTGTGAAAAAGTACTTCCATTTGTTGGTCCTAGATTTCCTGGCAATCAGTTTCATGGGATGAACCCCTGGTTCTAGTGTTATGTGAGAGGGAGAAGAATTTTTCTCTATCCACTTTCTCCACACCATGCATGATTTTATAGACCTCTATCATGTCTCCCCACAGTCATCTTTTTTCTAAACTAAAAAGCCCCAGGTGTTGTAGTCTTGCCTCATAAGAAAGGTGCTCTAGGCCCTTGATCATCTTGGTTACTCTCTTCTGCACCTTTTCTAGTTCTACAATGTCCTTTTTGAGATGTGGTGCCCAGAATTGTACTCAGTACTCCAGGTGTGGCCGCACCATAGTTTTGTATAAGGGCATTATAATATTAGAAGTTTTATTTTCAGTCCTCTTCCTAATGATCCCTAGCATGGAATTTGCCGTTTTCACTGCTGTTTTACATCGAGTCAACACTTTCAACAAGCTGTCCACCATGACCCCAAGATCCCTCTCCTGGTCAGTCACCAACAGCTCAGATCCCATCAGCGTATACTTGGTTGGGGTTTTTCATCCCAGTGTGCATCAATTTACACTTGCCAACACTGAACTGCATTTGCCACTTTGTTGCCCACTCACCCAGTTTGGAGAGATCATTTTGGAGCTCCTCACAATCAGTTATGGATTTCACTACCTGAAAGAGTTTGGTATCATCTGCAAATTTGGCCACATCGCTGCTTACCCCTGCTTCTAGATCATTTATGAATAAATTAAAAAGTACCGGTCCCAGTACAGATCCCTGGGGGACCCCACTTTTTACTTCCCTCCATTGTGAAAACTCTCCATTTATACCTATCTTCTGTTTCCTGTCTTTCAACCAGTTAGCAATCCACACATGTCCTTGTCCCCTTATCCCATGACTGCTAGGTTCCCTCAGGAGTATTTGGTGAGGAACTTTGTTAAAAGCTTTTTGGAAGTCCAGGTATACTATGTCAACTGGATCACCTTGATCCGCACACTTGTTGACGCTCTCAAAGACCTCCAAAAGATTGGTGAGGCAAGATTTACGTTTGCAGAAGCCATGCTGGTTCACTCCCAGCAGGGCCTGTTCTTCTATGGGCTTTACAGTTTTATCCTTGAGGATGCTTTCCATCAATTTGCCTGGAACGGACGTTAAGCGAACTGACCTGTAATTTCCTGGACCGCCCCTGGATCCTTTTTTGAAAATAGGTGTTGCATTTGCTACTTTCCAGTCCTCTGGTACAGAGCCAGATTGCAGGGATAAGTTATATATTTTAGCAGGGAGGTCGACAATTTCACATTTGAGTTTTTTGAGGACTCTTGGATGGATGCCATCCAGCCCTGGCGATTTGTTAGTTTTCAGTTTTTCCAGACAGTTTAGAACATCATCTCTTGTCACTTCTATCTGACTCAGTACTTTAGCCTCCACCCCTAAAAAGCCTGGTTCAGGAACAGGTATTTGCTCAGTATCCTCTGCCGTGAAGATGGATGCAAAGAACTCATTTAGCTTCTCTGCAATCTCCATATCCTCCTTAATAATCCCTTTCACTACCTCATTGTCTAATGGTTCAACCACCTCCCTGGCAGGTTTCCTGCTTCTGATGTACTTAAAGAAGTTTTTGTTATTCCCCTTGATACTTTTGGCTAAATGTTCCTCAAACTCTCTTTTTGCCTCCGTTATTGTCACCTTGCATTTCTTTTGCCAGAGTTTGTGTTCCTTTCTGTTCTCTTCATTTGGACAGGCCTTCCAATTTCGGAAGGAAGTCTTCTTCCCTTTTATGGCTTACTTGACAGTACCTGTTAGCCATGCAGGCATCCTCCTGGACTTAGTGGTACCTTTTCTCCTTTTGGTATACAGCAGACATCCCCAAACTGCGGCCCTCCAGATGTTGCTGAACTACAACTTCCAGCATACCCAGCCACAAAAAATTGTGTCTAGGGATGCTGGGAGTTGTAGTTCAGCAACATCTGGAGGGCCGCAGTTTGGGGATGCCTGGTATACAGTCTAGCTGGGCTTCTAGTATTGTGGTTTTGAGTAAACTCCATGCACTCTGGAGCAAAGTGACTCTCCTGATTTTCCCTTTCAGCTTTC
This sequence comes from Hemicordylus capensis, assembly GCF_027244095.1. Lineage (NCBI taxonomy): Eukaryota > Metazoa > Chordata > Lepidosauria > Squamata > Cordylidae > Hemicordylus > Hemicordylus capensis. The sequence goes on from NC_069659.1 coordinate 344,366,100, forward strand.
TTTTCACCATACTCCTCATTTTGGAGAAGTTTCCTCTTCTGAAATTCAAAGTGTCTGTGTTAGACTTCTTTGGTGATTCTCTCTCCACATGTATGCTGAATTTGATGGCACTATGGTCACTGTTCCCTAAAGGGTCGATGAAACTGACATCACGCACCAGGTCCTGAGTGCCACTCAGAATTAAGTCCAAGGTTGCCTTCTCTCTAGTTGGTTCCAGGACCAACTGTTCTAGGGCACAGTCATGCAGCGTATCTAGAAATTTGACCTCTTTGTCATGACCTGACTGTGAATTTACCCAGTCAATGTGTGGGTAATTGAAGTCACCCATTATTACAGCCCTGTCTCTCCTTGACGCTTCCCTGATTTTCTCCTGCAACTCCCAGTCACTGTCAGTGTTGTTATCCGGAGGGCTATAGCATATCCCCAGTAGCACGTTGGCCTTGTATTGTCACCCACAGGGTTTCTGTGGAGGACTCTGATCCACCTAGGTTTTCTAGCTTGTCGGATTCTATGCCTTCTTTAGCATACAGAGCTACTCCACCTCCAAGGTGCCCCTCCCTGTCCTTTCTATAGAGTTTATAGCCAGGGATAACAGTGTCCCACTGGTTCTCACTGTTCCACCATGTTTCAGTTATGCCCACTATATCTATTTCTGTGTTCGCAACCAAGCACTCCAGCTCACCCATCTTGGCTCGGAGGCTTCTGGCATTGGCAGAATCCATTTGTTAGCAGTGTGGATGGGCTTTGGTTGGAGTAGCACAGATCCATCATGTGCACCCTGTTCTTGGATCAGCAGAGTGCTCTGCACAGTGTAAGCTGGTAATCATAACATGCAGTCCAGAGCTAACTACTAGAGGTCTTCTAGTTACTGGGAGAGGGCAGAAAGAGGAACTCCTCTCAAATATCCAAAGCAAGCTAGCCATGTAAGCTGCTATTTGCCATCATGGCTGTAATGTCTGGAGCTTCCCATCAGATGGGTGTACCAGATGATGTGGAGAGTTTCTGCCTTCACATTGCCTGTTCTTTTTGGAAGGCACTAATGGGAAGTCTTTGCAACTGGAGAGACTAGCCCTTGTTAATTAAAAACATATTTATTATCATAGGCATCAGTACTTTAAAAAGGATGTTCAAGGTTCCTTGTAGAAAAATTCAGACTTTAAAGTTAGATTTTTAACTAATTTTATTCAAATGCACATGGAAAACATCTTTGTGCTAACTTGAATCTTCGACATCTGTGATAATATTTAAATCTGACAGCTTTGTTAGCCTTTTTTTTTTTTAAACAACCCTCTTTTAAAGTCATGTATTATACACATGCTGCTTTTCCTTCTGGACTTTCAGAATGGTTTATATGAGAATCTCAGTCTCCCATCTGGACATTGACTCAAGCTGAGGCCTACTTAGTTTTAACAGTGGATGTTATCAATATGCTGATGACACTCAAATCAATCTCTTCCTACCCTCAATACCAGGAAATGGCTAGCCCCTTATATGTCTGCCTATAGGCAGTAATGGGCTGGATGTGGGGTAATAAACTGAAGCTGAATCCAAGCAAGATGGAGGTACTCATTGTTGGGGGTCGTAATCTGCAAGACAGGATAGAACTTCCTGTTCTGGATGAGGTCACACTCCCCCAGAAAGAACAGGTTCGTAGATTGGGAGTGCTCTTGGACCCGGGTCTCTTTCTGGTGCCTCAAGTTGGGGCTGTGGCCAGGAACGCGTTTTACCAGCTGCAACTGATTCTCGGCCTGTTTCTTGAAGAGAATGAACTGAAAACAGTGGTGCACCAGCTGGTAACCTCCAGGTTAGACTACTGCAATGCACTCTATGTAGGGCTGCCTTTTATATATGATTTGGAAACTTCAGTTCATAATGCAGGAGCCAGATTGGTCTCTGGGGTATCTCAGAGAGATCACATTATGCCTGTTCTCAAACAGTTGCACGGGCTGCTGATATGTCCGTCCCCCTTCTCCCAGCATGCTCAGGTATTCCCATGGATATAAGAGGCTTGTCCTACTTGGAGGCCTTCAGGAGAGCTTTAAAGACCCTTCTTTTTAGCCTGGCTTTTAATGATATCCAGTCATAATGCTATCTAGTTTTACCACGTAGAGATGCATGTTTTGGGCAGTATAGAAACGATAGATAAATAATTGTATTTTTAATCTGTTTTTAATTTTAATTGTTATGTAATTTTGATTTCAGTGTAAACTTCAATGAGCCACTTTAGGAAGGGCGGGGTATAAAATAAAATATGCTCTTGGATTATTAACTGAATCCTCAGTGTGGACCCCGTGGAGAAACATTTTAAATGCAAGAGTAAAAGAGGCTATAGAAAATAATGTTAAGAAAGAAAGGTGGAGAAAGAGAAGGTATTATGCCTATACCAAAACGCCCACATAAATTTATGCGTGCACACAAAATTGTGAATGGTTATGTGAACTGTGTAATATTAGTACCAATAATGGCTGACATGCAGTGCAGCCATATTCATTCATTCATTCATCACAATGAATAAATATAAACTACCTAACACACAATGCCATGGTAGTATACAGCAATTAAAAATAAAATATTATTTTATTAATCTAGCAGTATTAAAAATAGATTTAACAGAAGGACTGAGAAAACAAGTGTGTCCTAAGCAATTTGAAGGCAGCCAGAGATGAAGCAGCTCTAAAGTTGACAGGGGGAACATTCCAAAGCCCTGGGGCAGCCACAGAGAAGGCCTGATTCTGCATTGTCATCAAATGAGCCATTGGCAGTTGTAACTGAACTTGGTGGCATTCGTGACAGAGAAGGTGCTCTTTTAAATACCCTGGACCCAAACTGTTGAGAGTTTTATAAGAGGAGGAGAGCTGGTCTTGTTGTAGCAACCATGACTTGTCCCCTTAGCTAAGCAGGGTCTACACTGGTTGCATTTGAATGAGACATTAGAAGTGTGAGCACTGTAAGATATTCTCCTCAGGGCATGGAGCTGCTCTGGGAAGAGCAGAAGGTTCCATGTTCCCTCCCTGGCTTTTCCAAAATAGGGCTAAGAGATTTCTGCCTGCAACCTTGGAGAAGCTGCTGTCTGTCTGTAAAGATGATACTGAGCTAGGTAGACCAGTGGTCTGGCTCAGTGTATGGCGGCTTCCTATGTTCCTATAGGTAATAACCAGCACTTTGTATTTTGCTCATAACATATTGGTAGCCAGTGGAGCTCTTTTAAAATCTGTGTGTTATGGTCTCTTCGAGTCACCCCAGAGGCCAATCTGGCTGCTGCATTCTGCACCAGTTGTAGTTTCTGGACTATGTACAAAGGCAGCCCCATGTACAGTGTATTACAGAAGTCTAGCCTGGAAGTTACTAGCACATGTACCACTGTTTTGAGGTAGTGTACATCCAGATATGGGCATAGTTGGTGTATCATTGAAGCTGATAAAAAGCACTCCTGGCCACTGCCTCAGTCTGGGAAACTATTTATATTTCATTTCATTTCATTTCATATCCTGCTCTTCCTCCAGGGAGCCCAAAGCGGTGTACTACATACTTGAGTTTCTCCTCACAACAACCCTGTGAAGTAGGTTAGGCTGAGAGAAAAGTGACTGGCCCAGGGTCACCCAGCAAGTATTTTGGCTGAATGGGGATTTGAACTCGGGTCTCCCCGGTCCTAGTCCAGCACTCTAACCACTACATCACGCTGGGTCCAGGAGTACTCCCAAATTATGTATCTGTTTTTTTCTGGGGGACTATAACCCCATACAGAACAGGCAGATCTAAACCATCGTTCAAGTTCAACCCCCCACAATCTGACCTCCATCTTATCTGGATTCCTAGAGATTTGGGTATGGGCAGTATAAAAATTTATTAAATAAATACATTCAGTCTTAGCTTGTTATCCCTCATCCAGCCCATTACCACTTCTAAGCAGGCATCTAGAGAAGTTATGCCATTTCCTGATGGATATGGAGAAATAGATTTGCGTGCTGTCAGCATATTGCTAACACCCTGCACCAGATCCCCTGATGATATCTCCCAGTGGCTTCATGTCGATGTTAAAAAGCATTGGAAACAGTATGGAACCTTGCAAAACTCCATATAGTAGCCCTCGCTTTGAAGAGCAGCAGTTTCCAAGAGACACCATCTGGAATCTGTCTGATAGTTATTTATTTATTTAACATTTCTTGTATACTGCCTCCTCCAAAGACTCCAAAGGCGGTGAACAATAACAATAGCAATAATTTTAAAAAATAAATTAAAGGGCGAAAGCCTGGCCAAAAAAAAGTCTTAAGAAGGGCCGTAAAAGCCACTAAGGAGGGGTCTGAATGAATCAGGGGGATGGGGAGGGTGTTCCAAAGAAGAGGGGTGGCCACAGAGAACAGTAAAACAGTGCCACCTAGTTCCAGCTCCCTAAGGCAACTCAGCAGGATACCATAGTCAGTGGTATTGAAAGCCGCCAAGAGATCCAAAAGAACCAGCAGTCTCACGCCCTCTGTTAATACCTAACTGGATATCATCTGTCAGGTTGACCAAGGCAGTGTCAAGCTCATAGTCCACCCGAAAGCTATTTTGAAATGGGTCTAGATCAGGGGTGCACAACAAACATGATGTCTTGGCCGAGATGCATTTTTCGTGCATTATTACATTAAAATTAACAGTATTACTGAAAACAAATATTAGCTACTTGTGAATCTCTCGCCTCCCCACATCAAGGGACCCACAGTTTTAACCAAGGACAGCAGCTGGAAAATAGGCCCTGCCCCTGCTCAGTCAGCATGCCAGTCCAAACAAATGCTTCCTAAGTGGCTTTCAGGCTTCAACCCTAGGCATTCCTACTGGGAGTAAGCCTTACTGGGTACACTGTGAGATGTATTTCCGAGTAAACATGCAGTTTCCAGAGGCAGTTCCCCCACCCACCCCAGAGAAGAGGGATCAAGCCAAGAATATTGCTCCTGCTGTTGTTGCAGGATATTTCTACTGGGGGGCCAGCAAAAAAGTCCCTGCAGGCCGAATCTAGCCCTAGGCCTTACGTTGTGCAGGCCTGGTCTAGATATTCAGTTTTCTCCAAGACTGTATGGAGTTGAAAGGCCATCACCCACTCAGTCACCTTGCCAAGCCATGGCAGATTAGAGATAGATCTGTAGTTACCTAACTCTGGTGTCCAGTGGAGGTTTTTTCAAGTATGGTCTAATGATAGTCTCCTTAAGAAAAGGAGGCACCATCCACTCCCTCAGAGAAGCATTTATAATATTTCCCAGACCCCCTCCATTATTGGATGCCATGAGCCAAGTTGGGCAAGGGTCAAGAGAGCAGGTGGTAGGACACACAGTTGGAAGTAGCTTGTTCACATCCTCAAACACAAACTGAAAGTACTCAGTCTAATCCCACAAGATAAGTTGCTGGATATCTGCATAACAGAGATATCTGCCATAACTGTAGAATCCAGTTTGGCCCAAATACGAGATATTTTATCTGCCAAAAAATCATTAAATGCAATACAGTAGGGACAGAGGGCTTGTACTAGCGCTCTCACAAGCCTAGACAACTCTTCTGGACGGGAACTTGTGGACACAATGTAGGCAGCAAAGAACTGCTTCTTTGCTGCATGTGTTGCCAGAGTATAGATTTTCAGGTATACTCTATGTTGTAATTTGTTAGATTTGTTGATTGTGTCTATTGCTCTAGTGAGTTTGTTTGCACCAGGGCATCGACAGAATCATCAGCAGAGCCAACTCTAAACCCTTCCAAGGGCGGATCAGTAAACTGGCTGTGTGCGTGTCTTGGCTTGAAGCCCAGTATGGGCAGAGGGGGAAGTCAATTATGCTTCTCTCCCTTCTTCACAGAACCCCTTTACTCTCCAAAGAATATGTGTCCTTGCTATATTAATAGTATTATAATAGTACTATATTAATAGTATTGGTATTTAGGTACAGCTTATTCTGTTAAGAATTCAAGTAACGAAACTAAAGTTCTTATTTTATTATATTGGTTTTTATTATAATAAAATAAGAACTTTAGTTTGTTACTTGAATTCTTCTTAACCGAATAAGATGTACCTGGATATTACTACCATGTCCACAATATCATTTTAATAACCTGATTAAAATAATTTGGAATAGGCATTTGTCATTAATGACTAGTGTGAATCTGTATTTGTATGTCACACTAATCTCAACATTTCATAGTGGTGATACCTGTATAATTAGGATTATTTTATAGCTAGGGTTTTACTTTCATGGTATGTACATACAACTGTTGTAGCTATATGAGTGCAAATGGGTGAAGTGATTAAATATCAAGGTTCAATTTTTCTTTTGAATTTGTTTAGAATTAAGATGTACTTCTGTTCATGTTTGGAAGTGACATTGGTAAATTACAGTTAGATCTTCTCCGCTCTTGATATGTTTATTAAATCTGCCATTTGAATGACATTAAATAGAAAATTTCAGTGTAAATGAAGAATGATTGGTGAAAAAAGTATTGCCTTGTGCTCTTTACTCAGAGAATCGATGAGCTACTTAAAGAGAAGCAATTTGTAAAACCAGAGTTTGACCATCCATGGCATTGGCACAGAAGGCAAATTTATCCTTCAATAACATGTTTTCTTATTTTTTAAACTAAAAACAATACACATATTCTGAAGTGCGTAATTGTATAAAGATAGCTCCCATATTTACCTGAATTGTGTGTGTGTGTGTGTGGTTCAGAACTACCTACACTCCACTGTACCTAATTTAGTGTGGGCAAACATTTGGGCTGCAGGGCCACAAATTTGAAAGAATTTGAGTGGTGGACTGCTGCCGCTGATCCCATCATTGTCCCCTGCTGCCTGGTGGTGCCACCACTGCCGCCGCTGCTTCTTTCTGCTGCCTCCTATTGCCTAGCGTTGGAAGTAGCCACCCACAGCCAGAACCCTCTCCTCCTCTTCTGCCACTGCTGCCTTTTGCCTGCACAGCTGCTTCTGTAGCAGCTGGCTAAGGCTGCCATGGTGTGCTGGAAGGATGCCAGCATGCAAGTGGCATCATTACAACGTACCAGAGCAATTAGATGCCTAGATGTTCAGGCAAAAGGCAGCAGAGGAGGAGGAAGCAAGGCCACAGGGCCAGGTGGAGGCGGCCAGGCAATGTGGACTTGAGGAAAAGGGCCCCAGGCCATAATTTGTCCACCTCTGATCTAGTTCTAGATCACACTCTTGATGACTAGAGTTTGTCTGAGTTTATTTTATCTGAGTTATAATGGCATAGGCTATATTAAAATATATGCCCCCTCATGGACATCTGGGTATGGGACAGACACTCTTAAGTGGATGGGGAGGAAAGGCATGCTCTCACTCCCCACTAAGGAACAGGCATTTTCTAATTAAGTCCATTTGCACCCGTTCTGTGCTCAGAATTCTGCTCTTGTTTTCAGTATTTTGTATATGCAGTTCACGTGTTTTCATCTTATTGCATGCTATAACTGGCCCTATCCACCCCCAGCACAGTATCTCCAGTGACTGTTGCTGGTGTCTATCTGATGTTGCTTTTTAGATTGTGAGCCCTTTGGGGATAGAGATCCATCTTCTTCATTTATTATTTCTCTGTGTAAACAGCCCTGAGCCATTTTTGGACGGGCAGTATCGAAATCTAATAAATAAATAAAATTGCTGCAAATCCAAACATACTTAAAAGGGAATAATAGGATCCATTTATTTATTTAGTACATTTCTATACCACCCATACAAAAAAGTCCCTGGGTGGTTCACAATATAAAACCAATTAAAACATTAACATAATTAAAACAATTTAAAATACAATAAAAACTCTAAAGCGAAGCTTTAAAACTATAAACTCAAAGCCTGACTAAACAGGTATGTTTTCAGCTCCTCCTTAAAAACATCCAGAGAAGGGAAAACTAATTTAGTTAGGAAGTACCGGAGCAACCCTAGAAAAGGCCCAGTTTTGAGTTGTCTCCAACCGAGCTGGTGGTTATCTCTGTAGGACTTATTCTAAGTAGTAATCTTAGAATCAGGGTGTAATTAAATTTTTATCCTAATAGTATCATGGTATATTCTGTTAAAGCACTAGATTTAAAGGGATAGTTCACCCTATTTACTTTGTCCATATTCATGTATTGGTTGTTATATGTTCTTGCATAGAGGCATTTTGCCTCAGTCTGCAACAATAATATTTGTGTAGGATCTGTTTGCTTAATTTTGATCTGACTTACCAAGAGCCTGTTTGTTCACTGGGGAGAAACGGGAATCATTTCATAATGCATGTGTAACTGTTGCACTGCTTCATAAGGCTCTATGCAGCGTCACAAGCATGCAATTAAGCAGTGTTCATCCACATGCATGTGGCTTCCTACTGCTGAAGTGGCTTTTTAGACGAGCGTGTCTGTAGTTTGCTAACAAATATGGAAAGCTTGTAATTTGAAGCTTTGTGTCTTATCTGTCATCAGGTTTTTGGCTAGTAGTGCTATTTATTGTTAAATTTATGCATTGTTAATTTCAAGGAGGTTTACAAAACATTTAAAACAATATAAGATGATAATAGCAATAGCAATAGCACTTACATTTATATACCGCTCTATAGCCAGAGCTCTCTATAGCCAGAGCTCTCTAAGCAGTTTACAATGATTTTAGCATATTGCCCCCAACATTCTGGGTACTCATTTTACCGACCTCGGAAGGATGGAAGGCTGAGTCAACCTTGAGCCCCTGGTCAGGATTGAACTTGTAACCTTCTGGTTACAGGGCGGCAGTTTTACCACTGCTCCACCAGGGGATAAAACAGATAAATAATCAAAATATTAAATTGGAATACATGAGAATACATGAGAACCTTGTTAATCATGGGTTCAGCACCCACAGTTTTGCATATCTGCATTCGGGTAATGAACAGTTGGTCTTGGTAAACGTGAAACCAAAATGGGTGGGGGGGAGGGTTAAACCCGCGTATCTGTGGGTAGGGGTGGCCAGAAATGACCACAGAGGCTGCCATTTTGTTCCCCCTCCCCGGTGTTCTAGGGCTACTTAACCCATTTTCCAGACATTTTTCTGACCTGCAGGAATCTCGCCCCTGGATTTACATTGCCCCAATTACTCAGTATTTTCAGTTTCCATATCCGCAGTAGTAGCAGAGAGCAGAACCCCCATGAATACAGTTACCCTGTAAAAAAAATACAAATCTAACTAAAAGTTTAGAAAAAATACACAATAGGTCCACAAAATACAGAGCAGCAGCAACAAAAACACCACTCATATAAAAAGCCTGAGTAAAAAGCCAATATTTCACTTTTTTTCTAAAAACTATGAAAGACTGAGGAGTGGATGCCCACTGGGAGAGTATTCCAAAGTCTGGGGGGGGGGGAAATTGAGGAGGGCCTGTCCTGTGTGTATGACAGCAGAATCTCCTTCATTGTCAGTGCGTGGAACAGAACCCCCTCCAATGACCTCATCAGTTATATAAATTACTAGAATTGCTATAAACTAATTGCCATATATAGTAAATTGCTATAAATTACTAGAATTGAAAGCTATTAATGGGGCTTCTAAATGTAGAAATTTGATAGTGCTATAAACATAGGTTTTTGATAATTGTGCAATACCCACAAGTTCTGTTGGGTAGAGTTTGAGAGTCATTTCATAATTTCTCCCTTGAAGTAGGTGGTCACGACTCACATAAGGTTAACTTCCCCCACTTTGCTCCCATAGACAGGAAATTTCAGGTAGCTGAAAGTCCATCCCCTTCTCCCAGCATGCTCTGGTCTAGTTCCCCAGTTCCTTCCTGTCTTTGCTCCTAGTAAGATAGACCTTCTGGGGCTACTGTCTTTATTGTGTTGGTCTTAGAATTGAAGACAGGTGCATTGAATTTGGCATATATTTGGTATTATCTCTTTATGTATTCTGTTAACAGTTTTATTAAAGTTTTTTAATAGAATAAATACTACGGCTGTAAGATAAGCAATCAGTGATAACTTAGTGGCAAAAGTATGTACTATGGCTAGCAGAGTATGTCATGAATCTATAATTGGGTGAACTGAGGAATGATAAACTACTGAATTTAAGTGGTATCTGTGAATAATCTGTTTAAATTTATTCTGTCATTATTTCTGAGACGCAAGTTCTTTGCTGTTATACTGCTGGTACATATTATATCATTATGGTCTATATTCTCTTGTTACATATCTTCCAGCACTATGTATTACCACTATGTAATATTACATCTGGTAAAATATTGTAATAAAGGATTTACTTACTTGCTTACTAGGGCTGTTCAGTTGTATTGATCTGATAATAGGCATATTGGTGCAATATTCTTTTTGGGTATTGTTGGATTTCTTATCTAGCAAAACCAGCTTGGCAGCTTCAAGAGACTTTCTCCCCAATTTAGATTCTCCCCAAGGTACAATGCACTATCAGGTGGGCATTGACCTGATATTTTGCTGCTAATTGTTTATTGGAAGCCTGCTTGGAGAGGCAGTCTTTCCAGGTCGACTCCAAGCTGGTTTTTAAGGACTGCACCCTTCAAAATTGGAGGTGGGGCAGCTAAGGTAACCCCCCAGGAAGCACTCACTGGCCCAGTGTGTGCTTCCTGGGGAGTTATCGGCCTCCACCCCCTGGTTGTGGGGGTGCAGTCCTTTAAATTCAGGCTTAGAACTGACTTGCAAAGACTTTCTCTCCTAGCTGGCTTCCAAAAAGGAATATCGGTAAAATATTAAGTCAATTCCCAACCAATAACGATACTGATAGTATAGGAGAGGCCATATTGGCCTCCCAAGTATATATGTTCTTTGCAGATCATAATCTGATTGGCATTGATCCAATGTTTCTGGTGGTGCAGAAATATTGTAGTACAGTAATTTAGTACTCATATAGTAGTACAGTAAGCCGTTTATGATTTCGCCCAACCAGTGTTCCCTCTAACAAGTATTCCCAGATGTTGTTCACTACAACTCCCAGCATTCCCAGTTGCAGTGGCCTTTGGCTGGGGATCTGGGAATTGTAGTCAACATCTGGGAATTCCTGTTAGAGGGAACACTGCACCCAACCCTTACTACTAAGGAAGAGTAGAAGAAAAACAAATTATGAGGAGGAAAGGGGATGAGGCATTTGCCTTTGTCATCTGTGAAACATTCCAGAAATGGAGACCTGATCTCAAAATTTTCTAATCTTCTTCGAGAGGAGAACTGGTCTTGTGGTAGCAAGCATGACTTGTCCCCTTAGCTATGCAGTGTCCACCCTGGTTGCATATGAAAGGGAGATGATGTGTGAGCATTGTAAGATATTCCCCTCGGGGGATGGAGCTGCTCTGAGAAGAGCAGGTTTCAAGTTCCCTCCCTAGCTTCTCCAAGATAGGGCTGAGAGAGATTCCTGCCTTCAACCTTAGAGAAGCCACTGTCAGTCTGTGAAGACATACTGAGCTAGAAAGACCAATGGTCTGACTCTGTATATGGCAGCTTTCTATGTTCCTGTGTAATCTTTAGGACTTCTCATATGTAGCCCATAACCATGAATGAGTTGATAACCTATTTCCTGATTAGCCCCATCAAGTATCTTTTTCAAATTGATAACAGGCAAAAATTCTATTTTGTTGAATAAAAATGTCCTCCAAAATGTTAGAGGAATAGAAACACTATTCGGGTAAAAATAAAGTTTTAGATTGCTTTTTAAAATTAAAATGTAATATTAATATATTTATCAGTTACAAATAGAGAATCATGCTTTCAGTAGACATAATATTGTAGGTATTTCTGCATGAAACTTGATTGGAATGAATGAGGTTGGCACAGGAGAAAATAAATTAAAGCTTGCTCAGGATTGCTTAAATGTATGTGATGTATTTTCAGGTTTACTCAAGGGCAAATGATCAAGAGCCTTGTGGATGGTGGCTAGCAAAAGTTCGAATGATGAAGGGGGAGGTAAGTAGGGGTTTACTTGGATCGCGGAAACATTTTGTGAAGAGCCACATCTAAAGTGTGAAATCTACGCTATGTGCAGTGTCTTGTAAACAAGAAGGGGCATTCCCAATTCACACTGCACAAGACTAGTAACCTGGAAAAATCTAGCAGACAGAGAACACTTATGTGCTTAACTAATGAAGCAGATTGGAGTGTGTGGAGAGCTGGTCTTGTGGTAGCAAGCATGCATTGTCTCTTGCTAAGCAGGGTCCACCCTGGTTTGTATTTGAATGGGAGACTACATGTATGACCACTGTATGATATTCCCCTTAGGGGATGGGGCTGCTCTGGGAAGAGTATCTGCATGCTTGCATGCAGAAACTTCCAGTTTCCCTTCCTGGCATTTCCAGATAGGGCTGAGGGAGACTCCTGCTTGTAACTTTGGAGAAGCTGCTACAAGTCTGAGTACACAGTTCTGACCTAGATGAGCCAATGGTCTGACTCAGTATATGGCAGCTTCCTATATTCCAGAAGTGTGGGGGAAGGATGATTCAGATGTTAATTTTGTCTGAATGTTCTTCATATGACTAGATCATCTCATTTCCTTTTCCACTAGAATACATTCATTAGGAAAATAAAACCTGGGTGCCTCTTTACATAGTTCAATTATATATTGACCTCCTTTATATAGGGGTTCAAAACCCTAGTGTAAGCATGGGTTTCAGGTTCCCATGCTACACATAATGAGAGGTGAGCCTGGAACCAATATTCTGAGGTGGAGTGAAGTGTTGATATAAGAATTTCTATACATTATTGTAGGTCACAGTCATTTGCACAGTTATTAGCCACTTAGAATTTCAAAAAACATTAAATGAACCCTTCTCCTCAGTTCTATGTCATTGAGTATGCTGCTTGTGACGCCACTTATAATGAAATAGTCACATTTGAACGACTTCGGCCTGTGAATCAAAATAAGCCTGTTAACAAGAACACCTTCTTCAAGTGTGCAGTTGAGGTTCCTGAAGATCTGAGAGAGGCGTGAGTAACTAAAACCTTGTTATATTAGTATCTTGTATTTTAAAACAACTTGCTTTCTCTGAATAGCACAATGTGGATTAAAAAAAACCACCACCATCTGAAGCCTGTGACAGATGAATGTTTGAGTTTGTTTTTCTGAAAGTATAGTAACACAGAAAAGGGAATGGTTAGCAATAAGCAGGGTTTTCTTAGCAGCAGGGAGAGGTGGGTGAGGACTCTAAAAGGTTGTGAGGCCAGGTCTGGGATGTGGCAAAAGACAGTAATCACTGAGAAGCATGGAAAGGAAGAGATGAGATGGAGGCCCAGCTAGGAATGGTTTACTCATTTGCAGTGGAAGAATTTCATCTTAAATTGATGGCCCCATAGCCTTTGGTTCAGTGGAGAAAGAAATGTAGTCAGGCTTCTGAACTCTTAACATCCAAGAAATGGTAGTGGGCAATTATAATATGTTCACCATGGTATTAAAATTCCTTAAGCTAGCTTTGCATATTGGTCCAAAAAAATGGGACATACAAAACAGTCCAGGTTTTTTTAATGCTGTACAAGCTTTTTTGTGAGCCCTCAGCAGAATTGTCAGCACTCTGTATTTATGTGTAAACACTAAAGTAAACACTTTAGTAAACACTTACTAAAATAAGTGTGTTGGAAAAGAACAAACTGTATTTATCATATATGTTACCTTCCTTTCCTCGGTCTTCTCTGGGAAAGAGTGTGAGTTTCAGCACTCTTCCATCATTTAAGGTTGGTTCAGTAAAAGGCATCATTTTGCCTATTTGTGGCACCCATTTGTGCAGAGGGAACTAAGTTAGAATTTTTGGCTTAGGAGTGTCTTCAGATACTGCAATATCTTCAGTTTTGTACAGCAGCTGCTCCTGTCTTATTGATGATACTGCCCGCTGAATTAATTTATTATATATTTATTCCTCTAGGTGTTCTAGTGAAAGTGCCCATAAGGATTTTAAGAAAGCTGTAGGAGCCTGCAGAATTTTTTACCAGGCTGAAACAGCTCAATTAATAGTACTGGTAAGAGATATTTTCTCTTTGTTTCAGTTGTGTGAGTTCTGTCTTGCTTCTCTGCTAATAAGATATGCTTCCCATTTGATTCAGTGTGCAAATATATGGGCAGGGGCGTAACTACTATTAGGCAAGGGGAGGCGGCTGCCTGGGGGTGCACACTGAATCCATTTCTCTTGCCAGGATCATTGTTGAAGTGTCTGCCCATTTTGAAAGTGTGTACTTAAGTTTGTGGACCAGGAATAGACTGGGACTTTAGTCGATGTACTGATCACCCCACTACCCAGTGTTGCTTACAGAGCTCTAATTGAGATGACGGGCTTGGGCTTGGAGTCTCCCAGGTTTGTAGTGCTGCGGGACTTCAGTGCACACTTCGGGATCAATTTGTCTGGGACTGCTCAGGAGTTTATAGCAGACATGACAACTGTGGGCCTATCCCAAGTGGTGTCGGGACTGATGCAAGTTGCTGGTCATACACTTGATCTGGTCTTTTACTTTGATCTGGATGCTGTTCTGTGGATGGGGCTCGTGTGATTTCCCCATTGTCATGGACAGATCACCATCTGGTTGAGGTTGGACTTATAACTGTGTCCCACCTCCACAGGGGTGAGGGGCCTATTAAAATGATTCGCCCGAGAAGGATATTGGATCCAGTAGGATTCCAAGAAGCTTTGGAAGGATTTAGTGTTGGCTCTGCTGGTGATCCTGTTGATGCCCTGGTGGAGAATAGGAGCAGCAAACTCACCAGGGCAGTAGACATGATCGCTCCTAACCTTTCTCTCCAAGCCACTCCAAAACTGTCCCTATGGTATATGGAAGAACTTTGGTGGCTGAAGTGGCAAGGTAGATGCCTGGAGTGCAAGTGGAAAAAGACTCGACTTGAATTCAACAGATTGCAACATAGAGTGCATTTGAAGCCCTATGCTCAGGCAATACTTGTGGCAAAGAAGTGATTATTTTCAGCCCGAATTGCATCTGCAAACTCCAGCTGAGTTGTTTAGGGTTGTGAGAGGGTAGTACATTCCCCTTGCTCCCTTGAATCAGAATTTGGAACCATTGATTACCTGCTGTGATATTTTGAATGAATTATTTGTGGATAAAATATCTCTTATTCGGGCTAACATTGACTCAGAACCCCCAATTACTGCAGTGTCTGATGCGGAGGTCCAGCAGCTCTTAGGTAGTTAGGCTGGATCTGTTTCAGTTTGTGACTCCTGTTGATGTGGACAAGCTGCTTGGAACGGTGAGGCCTCCCACCTGTCCTACATGGCTTATACTGTCTGGCAGTGGGGTTGTTGTAGAAGGCCTAGTAGATATTATAAATGCATCTCTGAGGGAGGGCAGGATGTCTTAAGGAGGCAATCATTAGACCTCTTTTGAAGAAGCCTGCACTGGATCCCTTAAAGTTAAACAACTATAGGCCTGTCTCCAATCTTCCACGTTTGGGCAAGGTAATTAAGAGGGTGGTGGCCTCCCAGCTCCAGGCAGAGGAAACTGGTCATCAAGACGTATTTCAAACTTGCTTCTGGCTGGTCTATGGGGTGGACACTGCCTTGGTTGACCTGATGGTCTCCAACAGAGGGGTATGGCTCTGTTGGTCATTTTGGATCTCTCAGTGGCTCTCGTTACTATCGGCCATAGTATAGTATCGGCTCTCGTTACTATCGGCCATCCTTCTGGAGCATCTGAGGGGTTTGGCAGTGGGAGGCATTGCTTTGCAGTGGTTCTGCTCCTACCTCTTGAGCATAACCTCACTCAATGCCTGCATGGAGGTAGTGATGGACTAGATGAGGCATAACAAACTGAGACTGAACTTAGATAAGACAGAGGTACTTATTATGTGAGGTTGGAACTCGGCAGACAATTTTGATCTGCCAGTTCAGGATGTGGTCACACTTCCCTAGAAGGAACAGGTATGCTGTCTGGGGGTGCTACTGGATCCAAACCTCTCCTTAGTGTTCCAGGTTGAGATTGTGGCTAGAGTTGTTTTTTATCAGCTTTGGCTGGTACACGAGCGGCATCTGTTTCTTGAGATAAGTGACTTCAGAACAGTGGTACATATGTTGGTGACCTTCAGACATGACTACTGCAATGTGCTCTATGTGGAGCAGAAACTGCAGTTGGTACAGAATGCGGCATCCAGATTGGTCTATGCAGTGGCATAACTAGGGAAGAGGAGCCCTGTGTTCACCCCTCTCCCAGGTGGCCCCTCGGAGTGAGGGAGATAATGAAGAAGATAGGGAGGGAAGTAGCTGGTGGGCACTCGGGAGTTGTTTTTATTTATTACATTTATATTCTGCTCTTTTTCCAAGGAGCTCAGAGTGATGTAAATGCTTATTTTTATCCTCACAACAATCCTGTGTGAGGTAGGTTAGCCTGAGAGATACATGACTGGCCCAGAGTCACCCAGTGAGTTTCATGGTTGAATGGGGATTCAAACTCAGGTCTTCCCGTTCCTAGTCCAACACTCTAACCACTACGCTATGCTGGCTCTCTGGTGGGGCCTGGGTTTTTTGAACCCATCTGCTCAATTATAGCTACACCTCTGGGTCATCTTGGAGAGACCATATTACTCCCCTATTGAAAGAACTACACAGTCTTCCAATAAGTTTCCAGGGAAAATACAAGGTGCTGGTTATAACTTATAAAGCCATAAACAGCTTAAGGGAAAAAAAGTATGCCATCGAGTCAGTGTCAACTGCTGGTGACCACAGAGCCCTGTGGTTTTCTTTTGGTAAAATACAGGAGGGGTTTACTATTGCCATCTCCCGCACAGTATGAGATGATGCCTTTCAGCATCTTTCTATATTGCTGCTGCCCATAGTCTGGGAAACATACCAGCAGGGATTCGAACCGGCAACCTCAAGTCACTTCCCCACAGCGCCATTAGGTGGCTGAAACATCTTTGGCCTAGGTATTTATGAGAATGTTGTCTTTGCTATGATCCCTGTTACCCATTGAAATAATCTGGAGAGGTTCAGCTGCAGTTGCCACCAGCTCAACTGGTGGCTATGCAGGAATAAGCTGTCTTTTTTCCTGTCCTGAGACTCTGGAATGCACTCCCTGCTGAAATGAGATCCTCTCCATTTCTAACAACTTTTAAAAAGTCTTTAAAGACTTGTTTTTTCACCCAAGCTTTTTAATTTGACTGTGGTTTTAAATTGTGTTAAGGTTTTCATTTCTAATACATGTTGTTGTAAACTGCCCAGAGATGGAAGTTTGGGGCAGTCTACAAATTTGAAAAATAAATAAAAATAAATCCCTTTTGCCATTGAAGCAATATGGGTCTTAGCTGCCTAATTCAGTTACAAGATTTGTTAAGTCCTGATGTATGTGGTGATTACATTTCAAAAAATTGCTCATATATATATATTTTTCCCCATTGGATAGTAGACTCTGTAATACTTTTCTGAAACATGTTAGAATTTACTTCAAGTCTAATATTGGGTATTATTGGTAGGCTCTTTTGCTATATATTACCTTGCAAAATGGAAATACTCTTTGTATTGCTTTTTTTCAGTCTGCCAGTGAGGCAACAGTGAAAAGAGTAAATATACTTAGTGACATGCATTTGCGTAGCATTCGAACCAAGTTGATGCTCATGTCAAGAAATGAAGAAGCCACAAAGCATTTAGAAGTAAGTTGTTCTTATAATTGCTTTTTTCTGATTCAAGTTGTGATATTAACTGTTCTCATGTGTGAAGTCCTCGTTGCAGTAAACAAATTATTTTGCTTCCTACTTAGTGCACGAAACAACTTGCAGCAGCATTTCATGAGGAATTTGTTGTCAGAGAAGATTTAATGGGACTTGCAATAGGAACACATGGTAGTAACATACAGCAAGCCAGAAAGGTTCCAGGAGTTACTGCAATTGAGCTTGAGGAAGATACTGGTACTTTCAGAATCTATGGAGAGGTAACAAGAAAAGGCATTCTCTCTCTGCTGTAGTTGTATGCTATTGCAATTTTTTTAATTTGTTGCCTTGACTTCTGAATCTGACATGGGTTGAATGCACACGTTTTAGCTGCTATCATGGAGACAGCATTTGCTCCTTTGCTGGAAGGGGTGGCATTCTGGTGCCCTCATAGTGCAAGACATATTGCTACCCCTCTTATTCTCCATTGAGCTTTACTTTTAACCTGTGTGCAGAAATCAGTATGATGAGATGCAATCACTGTGCGCCCCCCCCCCCATTTTGTATTCTCCATGTGGAAGCTTGCACGTGTTGTTTTATGGTTATGCCTACCTATTTCTGTGTATTTAATTACTCTGCTGGATTTTGGAACTGTGTGTTCCGGTCAGGAAATTTTCTCCAGTAGCTGGTAGGATAACCAGCCCCCATCTAAGTGGGTAGAAGAGATAATTATGACCTGTCTGAGAAATTGAATATACTTCCTACTTTAGGGCTGGATAGATGTCTAATGGGCTTGCCTCTGTAGACTGAAGACTCAAGTACCTCATCGCTTTCTGATATAAGAAAAGAAAACACCAGCAATGGATGGTTGAGGGGTGTGGGTGAGAGAAACACGCACAATTTTGATAAAAATGGAATGGGTACAGAGTTTGATTTTTAAAATGAAACATGTATGTGAATTTTTCCCACTTCTATCTTTATACTAGGCTGTTGACCTCCCATCTTGCATTTGCTGATATTAAAGGTCTACTTTAGATACTTTTTCACTGATATGTTTCACAGCTTTTAGAAAGAGTGTAAAATCTTGGCTTTTTGCCCAGGCTTTTATTTGATTGTCTCTGCTGCTGCTCTCTGTACTCTGTATTGCTTTTATGCATTTGTTGTAAATTTTAAATCAGATTTGTTTTATATTTTTGGCTTAATATTTTAATTGTGTCTTTTTTACAATCTTGTTTTTAAATCTTGCTGTAAACCGCCTTGAGATTGTTTGAATGAAAGGTGATATATCAATTTAACAATCAGTCAATCAATCAATCAGTGACTAGATCTTGGGCAGCATCCAGACTAAGTCTCATTGAAACTAATGGTGCTTAATTTGGTACAATTGTGTCTTAACTTGTTGTGTTGATTTCATTGGTGCATAGTCAAGACTAATTAGTCTGGATGTTACCCAGTAACTTCAACTGCTAAATTCTGTATGCAGTTAACATACCTTTCCATATTTAAATATACAACTATACAACTTTGCTGCCCGCTCCTATGCAAAACTGCTTTCCTATAAATGTTTTATTTGATATCCAGATACGCTTTTAGTGAGAAGCAGCAGCCCATCGGTTTTTCTGTTTTGTCACTCTAGCTCAGGGCTGCTCAACTTTGGCCCTTCAGCAGATGTTGGCCTACAATTCCCATAATCCCTGACTATTGGCCACTGTGCCTGGGGATTATGGGAGTTGTAGTTCAAAAACAGCTGCGGGGGGGGGGGGCTAATTTGAGCAGGCCTGCTTTAGCTGAAGGGTACAAGCTGACACATCATGTAATAATTTGATACCTTAAGATAAGAGATGGTATTGAACTTTTTTGGGTAATATGTCTTCAGGTTGAAAGTGAGGTTTCCAAATTGTGGTTTAGAGCCACCCGCCCGCTATTCATGATAAGGCTTTCTTTTCATGGATTAACATGTTTGGTGGTCGCAGCAGCCTGATATGTAGAGCTCTGAGATAGGAATCTTGAGGAATTGGGGATCATGAAAAGAACAGCAAGCTGAGGGGAAGTTGGGTGGCTCACAGAAAAACAGGCTGGCACAAGTCCTCAGGAACGGTAAATGAGTTGTGGCTCTTGGCCTCATACATCTTCATATGCAATTCTTTGGCTTAAGAACTTGACACACCTGTGTTATACACACGTGGACAAATTTGTTGGTACCCTTACAGCTCATTGAAAGTGTTTTATGCCTCCTGAAAAGCGATTAAATGAAAAGCAATTGTCCCACGTATACCTGCATACCTTTGATATGTCATCGAGTAAAGCAAAGCAAGTGTGAAACGAGATAAAGTATTGCTTATTCTACAAAGATATTTTATTTATTTATTGTTAGATTTAGATTTATATAACACCTTTCATTAAATACAACCCCAAGGCGGTTTACAAAAGTTAAAACACATAATAAAAATGACAGTTAAAAGTATTAAGCTAAAAATATAAAAACAGTTCTGATTTAAAATATATAATATACAAACACAAAAAACTATACATGGACAAAAACACACAGAAGCAGCAATAAAACCATGTAAAGGCCTGGATAAAAAATATTCTAAAGTGGCCTGGACACATTTGTTGGTACCCCTAGAAAAGATCATGAATAATTGGATTAGAGTGATTTTTCAAATTAGCTGTTTTCTTTAATTAGTATTACACATGTCTCAAATCGTGCAGTCAGTCATTCAGCTTATTTAAATGGAGAAAAGTAGTCACTCTGCTGTTTGGTATCATTGTGTGTCCCACAATGAACATGGACCAGAGAAAGCAAAGGAGAGAGTTGTCTGAGGAGATCAGAAAGAAGATTATAGTCAAGCATGTTAAAGGCAAAGGCTATAAGACCATCTCCAAACAGTTTGATGTTCCTGTGACAACAGTTGCAGATATTAAGAAGTTCAAGGTCCATGGGACTGTAGCCAAACTCCCTGGATGCGGCCGCAAGAGGAAAATTGACCCCAGAATGGGCAGAAGGATTGTGAGAATGATAGACAAAAAGCCAAGGATTATTTTGGTCTTTTTCTGCCATAGCCTTTCAATTTCAGTTTGTAGATCTTTGTATTTTGTTGTTTTTCTATTTCTTTTTCTTCTATTCTGCTATCCCCATTATTATTAATAATAATAATGGGGATAGCAGAATTATTAATTAATAATTAATTAATTAATTAATTAATTATTGCTGGGATTAGCAGAATTATTATTAATAAAATGATGATGATGATGATAATTCGATTTCTATACCGCCCTTCCAAAAATGGCTTAGGGCAGTTTACATAGAGAAATAACAAACAAACAAGATGGAACCCTGTCCCCAAAGGGCTCACATTCTAAAAAGGAACATAAGATAGACACCAGCAACAGTCACTGGAGGTACTGTGCTGAGAGTGGATAGGGCCAGTTACTCTCCCCCTGCTAAATAAAGAGAATCACGGTAAAAGGTGCTCTTTGCCCAGTTAGCAGGGGTCATATTTGAAATATTCTGTTGCATCAAAACTCCAAAGCAAAGTCTGGTTTTTGTTAAATGCGGAATAAACAATGATGGGTGCTAATTACTTTTGTCAGTTTCAAGTTATTTCAGAGACAATTGTGGGTGGTTCTTTTTTCGTGGAGGAGTACCAACACATTTGTCCACGTGTGTAAACATGCTCATGTTGAAACCATTCTTATTAAGAAAGTTAGATAAACTGAAGGTGACAAAATCCTGTTTCAAACAGTGTGGGTAAAATAGTTTTTTCCTCAATTGTTCTTCTGCACCTCTGGTCTCTTTTGATTATGTGTATCCCATTCAAGCTTTTAAGTTGCAAATCACTTGGTATGCAAACACCCTGCCCCTTCCACACATACTTTATATTAAAATGCTTGTTGTCTAAAATACTGGTTTAACTGTTGAAAGAGGGTTTAATTTTTAATGCACTCAATTCACAAATTGCTTCTGTTGTTCATTTCCAGAGTGCTGATGCAGTAAAAAAGGCTAGAAGCTATTTGGAATTTGTGGAGGACTTCATTCAGGTTCCTAGAAGTCTTGTGGGTATGTAATCCTGATAACACTTTAACACACTTTAATTTCTTGGAGAAAGAGAGGCTGTTCAGTATGAAAACACCTAAGTGGCGTTCTGTCTCTCCCCCAGCCCCCCACTTCAGTGTCATATCAGAAGCAGCTTCTGTGTTGGCAGCTGAGTCATTCAAACACACATACACATAACGTTGCTTCTTAATGGGTTGAGTTCTCTGTGGGTGGAAGAACATTCTGGTCATTGAAAGTCTCCTTCCTTGGGACTAGGAGGTAGAAAATTGTAATTGAGCTTTTGCAAGGAAGGATCCTCTCAACTCCATCAATCCTTACTTAGGCTGGGAAGCAGGAATATACAGGGCTCTGCTATCAGCTCTGCTTTCACATTAAAAAAAAAAATTCTTCGTCTTCCCTAGCACCACCATTTCCTTTTTTAACTAGTAGAGTTAAGGGTGTGGAGTCTTAAGTGGCTCAGTTTCCTTAAACACAGATTAGAGAGAAGTCTTGAGGCTGCTATATGCTCTCAATTGTTGCTGTTCTGGATTGGGAGTTACTTCCTTGGCCAAAGTCAACTTTCTGCCTCCTGGTCTCAAGGAACAGGACTTCCCACTCTGAATTGTTTTGCTTATACTCTGGAAGGTGTCTGACATGGTAAGGCAACCCCTTGCTCTTCCCTGCTCCTAATTAATGTGCTGCGTCGAGTAGTCAACTAGTCCCTGGGAGAGTTTGTGTTAATATCTCCTTATAGAGATAAAAATGGAGTAATTATATTGTTAATAACTAAATAGGTGAGCGCTTGAAAACTTCCTTTAAATTTTCCAGAACTCATGCAAGGTTCTGACACGCAAGGACAACTAAATATTTTTGCACTAAAAGTATTGCAGTGACTGCTGTTTATTTGTTACCACCTATATAGAAAATATGTTAATTGTAACAAAAATTGTCAAATTAGAGACACAAAGTGACTGAAGAGTGGCATTTTCAACAAAGCATGCACAGATCAAAAGGGAGGAGAGCAAGCCAGCCTATTCAGAGTATTGCCAGTCTAGAACACAGTATTCTCGGCTGGTGTAGGAGGTCACCCAAGCTTGGGATTACATCCCCCCCACATGCTCCAAAAGGCAGGAAGTAGTCATACTTGAAGATCCTTAACCCAGTGCATGTGGGCGGATCTCCTCAGTTCTACTTCCTGCCTTTGCTCCAGAAGGCTCGCATTACAGCTCGCTGGCTTTGGCCTAGTTAACTAGGCCTCTTCTTTTCTTCTGCTTATATTCCTATTGTTTTTGACTATTTCCAATCTATTCTTCACCTGGTATTCTACTACTATTAGTTCTCTCTAGTTACTAAAGAAAAAAGAAAAAGAAAAAGAAATTTTTAAATTTTTTTTAAAAAAAATTCATATCTGTTCTTCTACTGTCCTTTCTGTTATTCGTTACCTCTCCTCACCTCTTGCCGACCTTTTGGCCGATGTCCGCTAAAAAGACCTTCGGACTCCTGGCTATTAGGGAGAGATCCGCCCATCAGCGCCTGTTTCCCGCCAAAAACTCGGGACTGCGCAAATCCTGTAAGGAAAATGGCAGATGTATCAGATGACCTTGCTGGCGCCTGTAGGCCACAGCGGTCCTCTCTGTTGCCAGATACCGGTGAGGAGACTGGGCGCAATTCATGCCACCAGCAATCCACCGAAGCAGGACGCAGGTGGCGGCACCAGAATCGGAGGCTTCCCTACAAGGAGGCCCCGTTGGTGGCCAGATACCGGTGAGGAGACTGGGCGCAATCCATGCCACCAGCAATCCACCAAGGCAGGACGCAGGTGGCGGCACCAGAATCGGAGGCTTCCTGACAAGGAGGCCCTGTTGGTGCCAGATACCGGTGAGGAGACTGGGCGCAATTCATGCCACCAGCAATCCACCGTAGCAGGACACAAGTGGCGGCACCAGAATCGGAGGCTTCCCTACAAGGAGGCCCCGTTGGTGAGAGAGCTTTCGCCTGGCAGCGCGAGCAAGGTAAGCCTGTGATGTTTGGCCTCGCCCCCCCCCCCCACTCCTTTCCCTAGCAGTTGGGCGTGCAGGAGGAGGACTGCCTCAGCGAGTATTGGGGCCACGCTGAAAGGAACGTCAGCAGGAGTGGCCGCCCCAGAGCCTGTCGGAATCAGACGGGGAAGACGTGCAGGATGATGAGGCAGGCGGTGCTGAGCCCGTGGATGGGGCGTCTGAGCACCCAGAAGGCCATGAACAGCTCCCCCCGGTAAGATCGGGACTTGCTCGGGGGGGGAGGAGGTGAGTGCAGATGCCCCCTATGTGGCCCCTCCCTCAGAGCCTACTCCTACAGGGAATGTGGGGGTTCCCCCTGATGCTGCCACTGCAAAGGGCTGGATTCAGGAGGCCGTTCAGGTCTCACTGGCAGCGGCGCTTAAAGCGCGGAAGCCTGCAAGGCATTGCAAGGCAGGCTGTGATCCATGTGTCGCCCTCAGACTCTCAGGAGGAGACGGTGCCCGCTAAGCAGCCCAGGGTGGCTATACGCCAGGACTCTGTGCCCTTGTGTAGGGGGAGGTCTTCAGATGAGTCTGGAGAGGACTCCCCAGATCTATTGTGACCCAGGGTCAGTGGGTCAGAGACATTGCTGGGCAACCCAGACAAGGGGCCCTCCTCCTCGGAAGAGGGGGAGATGATTGAGGACTCTGCTGCAAACTTACACAGTCAGAGGCTCTCTCTTATGGTGGATTTTCAGCTCCTAATTAACCAGGCTATTGCTGCGCTTGATCTGTAGCCAGTTACAGAGGAACAGATCTCTCCTGTGTCCAAGGGCTCCTTGGTGCTGCCTAAGGCTAAGGTACCGCAGATTAAATCAGTGATACCTGAGGGCTTTACTAAGACCATCAAGGAGGAATGGGCAGCTATTGCGACTCCCAAAGCGTATGTTGACATTGGCTAGCAAATTGTACAACTTTGAGGAGGAGACTCTGGACTTGCTGAAGGTGCCACTTACGGTTGCTCACTTCGGGGCCCTACTTAGTAGCACAGTGGTACCCAAGGATGGGGACTCCTCTTCTAAGGAGCCAGAAAACAGAAAAGCAGAATCTGCACTGCGCAGGGCCCACGAGGCTTGAGCAGTGGCCATCAGAGCTGACACCACTGTGTCCTTGGTGTCTAGAGCATCGGTCTTGTGGATTGGCGAGTTACCCAATGACCCTCCCACTAATCAATCTAAGATGTGGCGTAAGCTACTTCGTCTGCAGAGGGCGGCTGCCTTTTCAGCGGATGCTACTCTGGACAGTGTTCAGTTCTCGGCATGTGCAGTCAGTGCAGGTGTCCTGGCAAGACGCAACATATGGCTAAAATTTTGGAAGTTGATAATACGTCTAGGGCTAAATTAGCTGCTGTTCCCTATGCTGGGGGGAAAGCTAATTGGGAATGAGGCCCTGAAAGAGGTCCTCATTGAAACTAAGGATAACCGCAGGGCTCTGCCATCAGCTCCTAGAAAGAAGGACAAGAGTTTTAATCATAGACCGATGCAAACCTTCAGGGCGTTTAGACCTCAGTTTGTCAGAGGGAGCCTTTTAGGCCTTTTCGATCACAGTGGAACAGATCCAGAGGCCAAGGCAGGCAAGGGTTCACTCAGCAGAACCATCAGTCTCTCGGAAACCAGCAGCGGGGGCCCCAAGCAGCAGTCCTGACTCCCACTCAGGCAAAGTGGGGGTCTGCCATTTGGCCTGTTTGGAAAGAATCCATCGACAGGTGGGTTCTTTCCATTAGCCTACACGGGTACGAAGTGGAGCTGGCCAGCCCCCCAGGAAACAGATTCCTCCTTACCCCTAGATCTGGGAAACCGGAAAAGCACAAGGGGTTGTCCATGGCCATTCAGTATCTGGTGGCTATAGGGGCCATAGAGGAGGTCCCACCTCTTCAGAGAGGCAAGGGCATCTATTCTGTGATTTTTACGGTGCCAAAAAAGGACGGATCGGCCAGGGCAGTTCTCAACCTACGCCCAGTCAACCGTTTTGTGATAAAAAGGAGGTTCAGGATGGAAACCCTTTGTACCATCTCAGAGGCATTGCAGATGGGGAACTACATGACTTCAATAGATCTCCAGGAGGCCTATTTACACATCCCCATTCATCCACGCAGTCGACATATACTCCACTTCTGCTACATGGGGAGGCATTATCAGTACAGAGCCCTTCCTTTTGGTCTCTCATCAGCCACCCGAGTTTTTATGAAGGTTCTAGTCTGCTAGTGGCCACTTTATGCACTGAGGGGGTCCACCTGTATTGTTACCTCGACAACTTGCTCAAGAAGGGGCAGTTCAGTCGGCTCTGTCCAGAACAATGTCTGTGTTACGTGCGCATGGGTTTCTGATAAATGTGGGCAAGAGTCACCTGATGCCCACACAGAGCCTTCGTCATTTGGGCATGGTAATGGACACTTCAGTAGGCAAACTGTTTCTGCCACAGGATCGGATGGAGGTCTTAACGTCACTGGCTCGTGTGATTGCTTCGAGACTGTGGGCCAGCCTTCTCAATCTAGCAAGTTTGTTGGGTCTCATGGTGGCGGCTATGGACTCGGTGCCTTGGGCAAGGTTTTCATCTACGCCAGTTACTGTGGGGTTTCCTCCCTTACCAGCACAGGATTGCCCTCAAACGTGACAAGAACATTCCTCTCTAGCTGTCTCTTCGCGAGTCAGTTCGTTGGACGGCCCGGGGAACCTAGACAAGGGCAGGCTGTTCATAGAACCCGAGAGAGTGATGGTCACGACGGACACCAGTCTATCGGGCTGGGGGGCTCACTGTTGGAACAGTTCTATGGAACAGAGTTGCTCCATAGCATAAACTGGCTCGAGCTGTGGGCTGTCTTTCTGGCCCTAAGAGCCTTCACGCCCTTGGTGAAGGGAAGGAATATCTTAATGTGTACAGAACAACTTAATATCCATTCTGGACCATCATGTAAACAGAATTTCCAATGGTCGGGCAGATTGGCTAAGACGGCAGGAGATCCAGCCGGCAGAATGGGGCCTGCACCCTCAAGTATTTAGGTGGCTGACAGAGCAGCTGGGGTGTCCCCAGATAGACTTGTTTGCATATCCTCAGAATGCCAAGATTCAGAGGTTTTACTCACGTTTCCCGATGTTGGGGGCAGAAGAGACGGATACGCTATCGGTGCCATGGCCTCCGTGTCTGCTGAATGCATTTCCTCCAGTGCCGCTGCTCTCCCGTTGCCTCAGGAAGCTGCGGGGTTTCCGGGCATCCCTGATATTGATTGCGTCTTTTTGGCCCAGAGGGCCTTGGTTTTCCGAGATCATCGACTTGACCGTAGGTCATCCACTCAGTTTGCCAGACCATCCAGTTCTGCTGTGTCAAGGTCCGATTTACCATCCTTGCATCTAGAAAGTGTTCAGCCAACAAGATTTACCAATCGACTTGGCGTAGTTTTCTGCGCTGGACAGCAAAGCTCTCCCTGCAGCTGGACAAGTGCAGGTCGAGGGGATTACTAGGTTTTCTTCAGGATGGCCTTGCGCTTGGTCTGAAACCCAACACACTTAAACACCAGGCGGTGTGCTTGATCCAGATGTTGTTTCCTCATCAGCGTTTGTTCAGGCGTGGCACCCTCTTCTACGCAAGTTCTTGAGGGGGGCAGCTTTGTTGTCTCCTCTGGTCTGCCATCGTTTTCCGTCATGGGATTTGCATATTGTGTTGTGGGGTCTGCAGTTTCCGCCATTTGAACCACTTTGATCTGTATCATTGCAGATGCTGTCCTGGAAGGTGGCCTTTTTAGTAGCTGTAACATCAGCCAGGAGGGTTTCTGAATCGCAGGCTCTGTCAGTTCAGAGTAATTTGTGTAATTTCTCTAAGGACTCTGTGAGACTTATCCCGGATCCTTCGTTTATCCCTAAGGTAAAGTCTCAGTTTAATTGTGAGGCGGTCATTTAATTACCTTCTTTTTGTCCGGATGCTCGTCACCCTGCAGAGAAGGAGTGCAACCGGACGCAGGCTTTCCGTAAGTCAGATGCTCTTTTTGTGGCCTTTAAGGCTTCTAAGATGGGATGCAAGGTCTCTTCAGCCATTATTGCTCGATGGGTTCATTCATGCATTACGATGTTGTATGAAGCCCAGAAACTTTCGGTGCCTGGTCAGATTACGGCGCACTCAACTACATCGGCAGCCACTTCCACTGTGTTATCTTCACCGGTGTCCCATGAAGAGATTTGCAAGGCGGCTACTTGGTCGTCGCCTTTTACATTTTCAAGGCATTACAAGTTGGATGAACATGAAGCTGCCAGAGCAGCATTTGGTCGGAGGGTCCTGCAACAGGTCCTTCCGGGTCAGTAGCTCCAGCTTGGGTATTTTCCCTCCCGTGGTTGGTGCTGTGGTATGTCCCAAGCTTGGGTGACCTCCTACACCAGCCGAGAAAGGTACATTGGTACTCACCGTGAAGGTGTCTTCTGGCTGGTGTAGAAGAGGTCACCCAAGGCCCGCCCGTGTTGTGTTAGGCTGGAGCTGACGATCTGGTTGTAGGGGGACAGTTTTTCTGTCTTTCTCTGCATTATTGTTTGTATATTGTTGTATATTCTCTGTTGTGTTCTGTGGTTTTCATTCCGTAGCTTGAGCTGTTTTAAGCACTGAGGAGATCCGCCCACATGCACTGGGTTAAGGATCTTCAAGTATGACTACTTCCTGCCTTTTGGAGCATGTGGGGGGGATGTAATCCCAAGCTTGGGTGACCTCTTCTACACCAGCCAGAAGACACCTTCACGGTGAGTACCAATGTACCTGTTCATGCCATACAAAAATATACGGATCCCGTCTTGCGAAACAGTCTGCTCCTCCAGCAGCTTGTGATAAGATCAGCATTGCTTTAAAGGAGAAGGAAATGCTTCTCTAATGGATAAATTTATGGCTCCAAAATGGCCCAACTCACATGCTAGCTTTTGAGATTGCCAGTTGGATACAAGAAACCAGACTTAATTATTTTGAGATAATTAATAGGAATAGGAAAACTATTTCAACTCTTGAGCAACTCTCCTTGTTGGTAATCAAGTCTACTTCATGCCACATGGTAATTATTCATCTTTATTCATTGAAGGAAAAGTTATTGGCAAAAATGGCAAAGTTATTCAAGAGATTGTGGACAAGTCTGGAGTTGTGCGAGTGAGAATTGAAGGGGACAATGAGAACAAACTTCCCAGAGAAGATGTAAGGTTTATTTTTAAATTTTCATGTGTGTTTCTGAAAATGACAGTGCTATTAATAATGTGAAGCTCAGGTATAACACAACTGTAGAAATGGAGTGCAAAACTTTCTGAGTTACAAGATAACCTGAAGGAGGTAATATAGTTTGTTTTTATTCAATTTATATACCTCCCTTTCTCAAGTAGCTCAGGGCGGTTTACATTAAAATTTAAAAAACACAATAAAGCAATTACAATTTTTAAAAAATTTAAACCAGATTAAAACTCTTAAATTGAAACTAAATCTAGATATCATTAAAAGCCAGGCTAAAAAAATTGGTCTTCAAGGCTCTCCTGTAGGCCTCCAAGGAAGTTACCATAATCATTTATCCCCGGGGAGCACATTTCACAATCTACAGGCAACAACTGAGAAAGTCCAATGCCAGGTCGCCACCAGATGAACTGGTGGCACTCAGAAAATGGACCCCTCCTGATGATCTTAATGAGCAGTGGGCATCTTGTAGAGAAAAGCACTCTCTCAGGAAATGCAGACCTAAGGCATTCATGGCTCTAAAAGGTAATAACCAGTACTTTGTACTTTGCCCGGAAACATATCGGCAGCTAGTGCAACTGTTTTAACAACAGGCATAATGTGGTCTCTCTAGGATACCCCAGAGATGAATCTGGCTGCTGCATTTTGGACTAACTGAAGTTTCCGAACTATGTACAAAGGCAGCCCTACATAGAGTGCATTGCAGTAGTGCAATCTGGCGGTTACCAGCTGGTATACCACTGTTTTCAGGTCATTCTCTTCAAGGAATGGGTGGAGTGGTTGAATTAGTCACAGCTATTAAAAAGCTCTCCTGGCCACAGCCTCAGCCTGAAGCACCGTGGTGAGACCTTGGTCCAAGAGCAATCCCAAGCTACGGACCTGTTCTTTGCTGTGGGGGGCGGTGGGGGGGGGACGACACTCATCCAGAACAGGAAGTTCTATCCCATCTTGCAGATTATGACCCCCAACAATGAACATCCCTGTCTTGCTTGGATTCAGCTTCAGTTTATTATCCCTCATCCTGTCCATTGTAGACAGGCATTTACGGGCCTAATGGCATTTCCTGATATTGATGACAGGGAGAAATAGATTTGAGTGTCATTATTTATTATTTATTTATTCAATTTCTATACAGCCCTTCCAAAAATGGCTCAGGGCAGTTTACACAGAGAAATAATAAATAAATAAGATGGATCCCCGTGCCCAAAGGGCTCACAATCTAAAAAGAAACGTAGACACCAGCAACAGTCACTGGAGGTACTGTGCTGGGGGTGGATAGGGCCAGTTACTCTCCCACTGCTAAACAAAGAGAATCACCACGTTAAAAGGTGCCTCTTTGCCAAGTTAGGGGTTAATATCCACTAGATCAGTAATTTTTAGAAACCGTATCCTAGGAATTTGTGCAGTTCCAATGGAAGCTTCTCAGAACATTTTCCAAAGAAAAGATTGGTAATGATGGATGAGCTTCTCTTAAAGGTGAATAGCCAACAACAGAGTATTTTCTATGCTCACATGGACCCAGTGCTGAGATCCAACAGGCCTTAGTTGGTGTCTGCCTGAACTGTATATGTGTGCTCAGAAGATTCCCAAAGAACCTCTGCAGCACAACAGGATTCTGTGGTAGACAGGCAGAGATTTCTTAGCAGACAAGTTAGAGTTGAAAGGGTTTCTTGAAGGTAGAAAATGTTTTGAAAATGACTGTATTAGGTTATTCTGAGTCCAGTGTCTGGACATACACCTAAAAATGCTGCTGCCTGCTGCTTTTTGATGGTGAGTGGTGCTATTTGAAAGTTCAGAATGCAAGTTTTGCAAACTGCTTTATAGTCTTCCTGATGGTCCTTGAGTGCCAAGATTGTCTTGACCTAAGGCTTGGCTTAGGTTTGCTGAGAACTTAGGTTATTGTTCTGACTGCTGTTCAGCTTTCTTAGTTGTAAAATATACCCAAACAAGCATATAGAGGGATGCTCCCTACACCTGCCCCTTCACTCAAAATTAGCATACATACAGATAGCCTGAGCCTATAAAGAGGATAAAGAGAGACTGCAGTCCAACACACTACCATGTTTCCCCGAATATAAGACAGTGTCTTATATTAATTTTAGCCCCAAAAAATGCACTAGGGCAATTAGCGGTACATCAGAAATTACTGCTAGGTCTTACTTTCGGGGTAGGTCTTACTTTTGGGGAAACAGGGTAGTATCCTTGGGCCCCCCTGAAGTAAATGTGTGTTAACTTGTGTGTAAATATACACTGGATTGCAGGTGTAACTTGAATTGACATGAATTTTGTATATGCATACTTGAGAATGAGATTGCAGTGTTTTTTTTGTTTTTTGTTTTTTTTAAGGGAATGGTTCCATTTGTCTTTGTGGGTACTAAAGAGAGCATTGGAAACGTCCAAGTACTTCTTGAATACCACATTGCCTATTTGAAGGTGAGCAGTTTTGAACATGATTTCCTGCTTAACTATCACCACTTTTTTCTCTTGCCTTCAATTTATTGCAGAACATAATAATCTTGCAGGTATTTACATTACATTACACTGCCATTTGATTGTATGGACATGAGTTGTTCAAGAACAAAACTATATCTTATATAGCAAGAGTTAGAAGTCTCTGGTGCTGTCCTGCATTTGAAATTAGTGTGGGAATCTCATTTTCCATATTGTAGAGCTTCACAAAGGGATAAGATAATTGTGTTGCTTTAAAATTACATAGCTTTGAGTTGTGTCGAATTTAAGTCATACCAGTTCATTGATATTCGCGACTGCTGTGAAATAGCAGACACAGACTTGATGGACGAGACTTGTACTGGATAACTATGCTTTGCTTGCAGGGCATGCCGGACTTTTCTTTTTCTTCTTCCCTTCAATGTATTATATAGCACCCTTCTCTGTATTCCACACATACTTAATATGGGGCTATAGAATAAGATGAAAACAATATAGCTCTTAGTGTAAGTTTGGCCTTTGCAGAGTAAACAACCTCCCCTTCCCCCCCCTTGACAAAAAGTTGCTACCTCAAAATGAATTGGAATTTCTGAGCTTTTATGAATAAACTACTACATTAATGTGCCTGCAGTGCATGTGCATTGGACTTAAGAGTTACACTTTTTGGCTTTGATGGCTTTGTTAAATTTGAATAATACTGACGTACCTTACAAGGCTGTTGTAAGAATTACAGAGAGAATGTATGAGAAGCCCTTTGAACCCTCATAGCACTACGTATCCTAAGTGCTGTTACTTACTGCATTTTGCTGCTTTACTTTTTGCCTTACTGCTGCTGCTTCTCTTTTAGGGATGTGCACGAAACAACTTTGTGTTGTGTTTCAAGCTCAAAACGAAATGCAAAACGGCTGAAACGTTCTATCAAAACAGCCGTTTCGGCGGAACAACTCTAAACGTTTCATGTGTTTGGGCCACAGGGAACAATCCAGAAACTGGAAACACCCCTTTGTTCCCCATGAATAGCTCCTAGAGACACCAAAGTGGGTTGGGTGGTAGGGCATGATGGGTGTTACCTACCATCCAAAAGAAAAAAGCAATAGGCAAGCAGGTGATTTTTCTCCCAAACCCCCCCCCGCCCGGATCCTATGAGGGTTTGGGGAAAAGGTTAACAATTTGTTTAAAATCACTCGCTTGCCCATTTCTTTTGTGGATTGATGGTAGGCACCTATCATGCCCTACCACACACTGGGAGCTACCCATGGGGAACAGTGGGGTGTTTCCAGTTTCCCCATTGTTCCCTAACAATGCTGGGAAAAGGTGCACTCATAGAGTGTACACACACTTTTTGCATTGCAATTCAGAATAGAAACTTCCTCCCCCTGCCCTAATGTATCCTCTTCTTTAAGAGAGGCACAGTATACAGGCAGTCGGTCGATCAAAGCTGGGGTTGTTCTGTTTCAAGCTCAGAACAGGCCCTTCATTTAACGGGTGTTCTGTTTTGAGCTTGCAGTGGCCCTTTTCAAGTCAAAACGTTTCTCTGGTGAAACATTCTACACATTCTTATTCTCTTTTAATATGTGTTTAAACCCATATGTGTGGTGGTAGGCACTTCCACAGAGCACAGAAGTGACTTTGTCTCTTCTCAGAGGGCTTACAGCAGGGCTGCTCAACTTTGGTCCTCCTGAAGATGTTGGCCTACAATTCCCATAATCCCTGGCTATTGGCCACTGTGGCTGGGAATTATGGGAGTTGTAGTCCAAAAACAGCTGGGGGGGCGGGGTCTAGGTTGAGTAGGCCTGGCTTACAGTCTAAGGTGATTGCTGAAAGCGTGGTGGAATCTGCTTCTTATTTTGAAAAGTACTTGGCTTGTTAAGGCTTACTTGCACTGATCTGATCTCCATAGGAACTGTTCCCTTAAATGCATGTGAGTTTAATGGGCAACTGATCTGCAGCTGCTGCACAGCTAGGGATCTGTGTAGCCTCTGATTGTGCTGCAAACTTGAATGGTGGTCAGATCATATTGCTTCATGTTTCAGGACTGCCAAATGCCCCTAGGCAGAAATCTCAGATTCACCCTGGTGCTCTGCCTTATGGCTGTGTCAACTGGTTGCCGTTGTCCCCACCCAGTGTAAAAGCCTGATTTGCATTTGGTTTCAGGCTACTCTAGCCTGATCCACTACTGTGTGTTCCTCTCCCTCCAGCTTCCTTGTGTAGATATGGAGCTGTTTTAGTATCATGAGAATGCACAAATACCATTTTAAAGGGTTGATATAAACAGATTCCACCCATATTTCCTAAGTAGTAGCCCTGATATCTGCTCTGTACAGATATAGGATGGATGGAAACCTTTATAATATGTGGGGACATAGATTATATGTATATTATGTCTTTCCAGAATAGAGCAGGAAATTTTTTATTTATTTTTACATTTAATATCCCGCTCTTCCTCCAAGGAGCTCAGAGCGGTGTACTACATACTTAGGTTTCTCCTCACGACAACAACCCTGTGAAGTAGGTTAGGCTGAGAGAGAGTGACTGGCCCAGAGTCACCCAGCTAGTTTCATGGCTGAATGGGGATTTGAACACGGGTCTCCCCAGTCCTAGTCCAGCACTCTAACCACTACACCATTCTCACAAAGATATCATTCCAGCTCTGCTCCTGAATCAGCTAGACTGTTGTCCACCACTCTGTGTAAGACCAACTGCACTGTTTGAAAGGATGAGGGGAAGAAGGCATGCCAGGCAAAGGCCATCACATGCCTGCTCAGATATCAGTTCAACGTTCTCTTTCTGCTGCTTCTGCCTCATCTGTTTTCGAAGGAACTAAACATTCTCGATGTGTGGGAAGATTTTCAGTGGGAAAACCTCCCGTCTCTTAAAATTCTTCCTGTCTTTTAAAATTCTGTTTCATCCTTGTTTGCATTGCTCTCCTCTCCCATATCTTTTCTCTTAGATCTGTTTTTTTTAAATGATGTTCATTTGTTAATACTATGTTTAAAAGTATCAAGTTCTTTTTAGTGGAACTGTTGCATCTTATGAATGTTGTGAGCCACTTCAGGGATTTTGTTCAAAAAGTACAATACACTCAAATAATGCGAGTGTACTCCAAGCCTTGTGAACCAAAGCTGTCAAACAGAACCAGGATAACCTACAGTTGTGGTAGGCATGTAATCATGTAGGTTTCAATAAGACTTGCCTTCCAGTCTTCAGTGTACTCTTAGCCTAGGAGCTCTGTGAACTGCATTGCATTTTACAGCTGATGTAATTCTTGGGGATTTAGTAGCTCAGTAAGCACCTGGTTTCATTTCAAAAAATGGGAATTTAGGTTGTCTTAAGCTCTATTGAACTGTGACTCTTGGCTCCAGTCGCAACATGGTGGTCTTGCTAACATTTAACTTAACTGTCATTGAAGGAAGTGGAACAGCTTCGTATGGAGAGGCTCCAGATTGATGAGCAGCTACGGCAGATTGGCATGGGTTTCAGACCTTCATCTACCAGAGGTCCTGAAAAGGAGAAGGGCTATA
The DNA here is from genome assembly GCF_027244095.1 of Hemicordylus capensis. NCBI lineage: Eukaryota > Metazoa > Chordata > Lepidosauria > Squamata > Cordylidae > Hemicordylus > Hemicordylus capensis. The sequence continues at coordinate 344,400,875 of NC_069659.1, forward strand.
TCACTGATGAGAGCAACCCTTCCTCTGTACAAGGCTCTAGGTCTTATAGTGGAAGAGGCAGAGGACGACGAGGTCCCAATTACACTTCTGGCTATGGTGAGTGTTTGTAAAGCTCTATCATTAGGGCCATGACTATATTATCTGTATTATCTGTAGTATAATTTGCTTATTTGACTCTTGTCATTATCCTGAACAAGAAAATGACGGAGGCCCAAACATAGTTGTTAGGCCTATTCTGTGCTTCAATATCTCTCTGAACTTATTGCTTATTAAAGATTTTGACACACACATTTAATCTAGAACATCCAAAAGAACTTTTTGAATGTGGAGTGGAATGTGTAAATGGTTTGCTCATTTCTAACAAGTTCTGCATACTTTGATATTTTAATCTCTGTATCCATTATAAAAAATGGGTCTGTTTAGTGTTTTTGCAATTCTTAACTTTTGGGTCCAAAATGCATGTTGAAGTTTGCCCACTCTGTTCTGGAGAAATGATGGACTGGTCCATTTTTCAGTATCATTAGTTAGCAAACTGTTTACCTAACAAAAGAAGAGATTATTTAATATAGGAGGTATAATTGCTCAGATGAGTATGAGACCTTTTATGGTTACATCATCTGCACTAATGTATCTGTTAATTCATACTTTCTTGTAGAGCCTCATTTACAGGATTTCACAGTCCTTGCGAAAACTAGTTAGAAACATATTAGGAATATCTTGGCTCTGTATGCACCATGGGCAAAGCTTACAAAACTTGACCCTCCATCTGCCCATGGATTGAAACCCTTGGTGGTTTCTAGCCATAATAAATCCAATGGTAAAAAGAGGCTTTCATGTTACCTTTTTCATCTTGTAGAAGTGATGAGACCTATCGGACATATGAGAATTTTTCTGTGAGGCTGTGTTTTTGTTGCTCGAAGTTGGTGGTGTGATTGAGATTGCCTGTGCGTATCTTAAGAAATGCCCTTTCTTGACTTAAAACATAGATTTTCAGCTAGGGGTACTTGAATACGTGGGGTACTTAGTTGCCTTCTGGGGGTAGATAGAGCCCTACTGCCTCCCTGGCTTAATTTCGCGCAACACTGTTGACTCCAGATTGAAGGATTCATCTCTCAAGGCTAGGCTAGTCCTTTTGGGGCGGATAGGGGTAGCATTGTCAGTCAGCATCCCTCCCTCCCTCCTCTCCACAATTGGATAGCTCTGTGCTCAGGCTTAGTTCACTCATCCTTCAGCCTGACTGGCAGGTTTGGCAGAGAGAGTAATCCTGACGGATGCTTAGCTTTGGCATTGCCCTTGCTGCTAAGCCCCACAGTCAAGCTGAGGGTGGACGTGCCGAGTCTAAACACCTAGCTAGTCCATCACTTGGAGAGGCGAAGCCAGATCAGAGAGATGCTGTGGAGCCCTAATCATGAGGCTCCGGAAGGCACAAGGAAGCCGCAGCATAGACCTAAGGTTCATGGTTTTTTAAAAACCCGATTCGAGGGCAGATGCACTTAGCTTGTAATTTCCCCCCAAAGTTTGGCAAGATCTTGGTGGTCATGATTCTTGGCTGTTTATAACGGATATTTGAGGTAAAACTTTGGGACAGAATGGGTACACTTTTAAAAAAAAAAGGGGGGGTGGGTGGGGGTGGGGTGGGGTGGGGTTTGAAAACACCAGGCCCTGACTGGGAGGATAGAGGCATCACTCAGTGTGATGATGTATGCAAATAAGATAGTTTCAGAATTAAACAGTGAAAGTATGTGACCTATCTGGTTTCTGTCTGCTCTAGTTTATCAGTGGTGGCTGTAAGAGAAAGTTCATGCTTCTCTTACAGACATGCTATCCCTACAAAAGATATTGGTGGTCATTCTGTAAGCCACTGCAACTGAACTATATTGGTTAACTCTTCTGCCCAGATGTTCTTCTGCTACTCTGCTTCTAGTTTGCATTGTTACATTTCTGATGATAGTGATATTTTCAGTTCTTCCCTAATTTAGTAATACTTCAATTACCTATGTATTGATTGTATGACACATACTTCCAAAGGTAATGCTATAAGCACTCCACCCCTAGCTTATGTGTTTTCAAACTGTGAAGCCTAACTGCTGGGTGTCACCATCTTAAGTTTCTCTGAACATTTAAGACTTTTGTGTGTTAACGGGAAAATATTTTTGTATGTAACACACTACTGAAATTTATGAATGTTTCTTTACTGAGTAGCTAGATTCTTGCATTGCAAACATAGGCATGTGATTAGTAGTTAGATGGTGAGGTGCCCAGTTAGACTTTAAGGCATCTGTGTCTGGTAAATAAGGGCTTGAAATCACATGGAAACTGGGATAAAACTATGGCATTGTACTACATGTTTAACCATGTAAGTTTCAAAAAGTCTTGTATTCCAGTCTTCAGTGTGCTCTTGTCCTAGGAGCACTGTGCACTTCATTGCATTTTAGGGCTGATGTAATTCTTGGAGATTTAGTAGCTCAGTAAGCCACTACTTCTTTCAACAAAAAGTTTGCAAAGTGGTTTTTTACTACTACTACTACTACTACTACTAATGTTGCACTGTCTACAAATGACTGACAGAAAAGAAACACAAGGTAGGCATCAGCAACAGCCACTGAAGGGATGCTGTGCCAGGGTTTCATAATTCTGTACCCAGAATTAAACCAGAGAGCATAACTTTCTTTTGTCTAGTTCACTCCCATATAGTTCTACCTGTTGTGATCTTCTATGCTGTTCTGTTGTTTGAATAGTGTTCAGTATTGGACTGCATAGGCACCAGTAGTGCTATGACTGAAATGGCAGTTAAAGCAGATCAGCACTTGACCATCTTCAAATCTTTTTAATCTGTCTTGGCTTATAGCTGGTGTTTCCAGTGCTTTGGTTTCTCTTTCAGTATTTCCCATCAGACTTATTTAAGTCTGCTTTTGGACTAAGTCTTGTAGCCTGTTTAATATACTGGCATAATTATGGCCTGATACCAGATATCCATTCTGCTGGGAACTGGGTAATAGCACACGGAGACGGGCCTTCTCGGTTGCTGCCCTGGGACTATGGAATGTGCTCCCTATTGAGATACGATTCTCCCCATCTCTGACAATTTTTAAAAAATATTTAAAAACCCATCTTTTTACTCAGGCTTTTTCAGCTTCTTAATAATGTATAGGTTTTTAATTCTGTGATTGATTTTTAAATTGTTTTTGTTTTTATATGTGTTTTTAACTGTTTTATCATTGTGAACCACCCAGAGACACGAGTGTGGGGCGGTATAAAAGTGTAATTAATCAATCAATTAATTAATTATATTGTAGAATAATAGAATTGCAAAGTTGGAAGGGACCTTGGAGCTTGTCTAGTCCAACCTCATGCTCAGTGCAGGAAACTGCTACAGCATCCCTGATAGAAGGCTGCCTGGCTTCTGTTTGAAAACCTCCAGCAGGGGAGAGCCACCAAGGCATCAGACAGACTGTTCCACTGTTGAAGAGCTCTTATAGCTACTTGTGGAGCACAGCTTCATCTGTGATTTCTGTTAGGTCTGTGTATATCAGAATGTCTGGTACCAACAAATGTGCACTATCCTTGATGCTGCATAGAGGCGGGTGCTCCCAGCGGGGCCAGCTCTGCACAGAATTCTTGTGCGGCGGGTGGGGGGGGGCTGTTCTACAGAATTGGAGCCCACTGGGAAGGTTTGTGGGGGCAACTAGAAAGTGTAATTCTTCCCAGCATTTTCCTTTAGAGAAAGTGACATTCCTGATTACTTTTCAACAAAAGTTCTCAAAGTAGGTTACATAGAAGAATCAAAATTTAAAAAAGATGGTTCCCTGTCCCCAAAGGGGCTCACAGTCTAAAACGAAACATGATAGACACCAGCAACAGCCACTGGAAGGCTGTGGTTGGATAGGGCCAGTTGCTCTCCCCCTGCTCAATAAAGATTATCACCACTTTTAGAAGGTGACTCTTTGCTCAGTTCCTACACACTTTCCCAGCTGTCCCCATGGTCTCTGGTTCCATAGAAGAGGCTCTCCCAGAGCCAGAAATGGCAGGTACTGTGTGGAGGTGGCTGCATTGGGAGATCCCACCTCTGCATGGTATCAGGCTGGTTCATGTTTGTTGGAATTGGATATTTCAGCACACAGGCCACATTGCTTTGCCTGGAATAATTGTACATGTCTCAACTAGTGATGCTGAATGATGCTGTACTTAATTAAGTACAACATGGAAGCTGAATCTTGGCATTTCATAAGGTTTGTCTCTAATACAAGCCAGATATTGCAGTCCAAAAGTTCTATGATCTAATCCAAGTTGGAGAGGAATTTAAGGCCTGCCTGCTTCTCCACCTATCCATCCACCTATCTTTCCTCCAAACCCCCTCCCTGTGTCTGCAGCAGCAACAAAAGAACGGATACGTCCGTCCCCCCCCCGTGCTCGGCATGCTATAATGGCTGCACGCCAGGTGCAAGGAGCATTGGGAATCGTATCTGTGGCAGTAGAAAAGGTACAAGTGGTGCAGAAAACCATCTCATTCCCAGAGCTCTTTGCATTTGGCACACAGTCACCTTAGCATGCCAGTCATCGGCGGCTGGAGGGGAGTGGGAAGAGACTGCTTTCTGTTCTCCCTTTAATGAAGCTGGAGCCATGAGAAAGGTACAGTGAGGGAAATAAGTATTTGATCCCCTGCTGATTTTGTCCGTTTGCCCTCTGACACAGAAATGACCAGGCTATAATTGGAATGGTAGGTTTATTGTAGCTGTGAGAGACAGAATAACAACAAACAAACCTTCAAAAGCCCAGTGCCCAAAAGTCAGCGATGGATTTGCATTGTAGTGAGGGAAATAAGTATTCGATCCCCTATCAACCAGCAAGATTTCAAGCTCCCAGGTGTCTTTTCACTATATGCAGGTAACGAGCTGAGATGAGGAACACCCTCTGTAAGGGAGTGCTCCTAATCCCAGCTTGTTACAGTACCTGTATAAAAGACACCTGTCCATAGAAGCAAGCAATCACTCAGCTTCCAAACTCACCACCATGCCCAAGACCAAAGAGCTGTCGAAGGATGTCAGGGACAAGGTTGTAGACCTGCACAAGGCTGGACTGGGCTACAAGACTGTCGCCAAGCAGAAGGTGACTACAGTTGGCACGATAACTAGCAAATGGAAGAAACACAAAACAACTGTCAATCTCCCTTGGTCTGGGGCTCCATGCAAGATCTCACCTTGTGGAGTTGCAATGATCATGAGAATGGTGATAAAGCAGCCCAAAACTACATGGGGGGAACTTGTCAATGATCTCAGGGCAGCTGGAACCATAGTCACCAAGAAAACAATTGGTAACACACTACGCCGTGAAGGACTGAAATCTTGCAGTGCCCGCAAGGTCCCCCTGCTCAAGGCAGCACATGTACAGGCCCGTCTGCAGTTTGCCAGTGCACATCTGAATGATCCAGAGGAGAACTGGGCGAAAGTGTTGTGGTCAGATGAGACCAAAATCGAGCTCTTTGGCACTAACTCAACTCGCCGTGTGTGGAGGAGGAGGAATGCTGCCTATGAGCCCAAGAACACCATCCCCACTGTCAAACATGGAGGTGGACACATTATGCTTTGGGGGTGTTTTTCTGCTAAGGGGACAGGACACCTTCACCGCATCGAAGGGACGGTGGACGGGACCATGTACCGTCAGATCTTGGGTGAGCACCTCCTTCCCTCAGCCAGGGCATTGAGAATGGGTCGTGGATGGGTATTCCAGCATGACAATGACCCAAAACACACAGCCAAGGCAACAAAGGAGTGGCTCAAGAAGAAACACATGAAGGTCCTGGAGTGGCCCAGCCAGTCTCCAGACCTTAATCCCATAGAAAATCTGTGGAGGGAGCTGAAGGTTCGGGTTGCCAAACAGCAGCCTCGAAACCTTTCTGACTTGGAGAGGATCTGCAAAGAGGAGTGGGACAACATCCCTCCTGGGTTGTGTGCAAACCTGGTGGCCAACTACAAGAAACGTTTGACCTCTGTGATTGCCAACAAGGGTTTTGCCACCAAGTACTAAGACATCTTTTGTGAAGGGATCGAATACTTATTTCCCTCACTACAATGCAAATCCATCGCTGACTTTTGGGCACTGGGCTTTTGAGGGTTTGTTTGTTGTTGTTCTGTCTCTCACAGCTACAATAAACCTACCATTCCAATTATAGCCTGGTCATTTCTGTGTCAGAGGGCAAACGGACAAAATCAGCAGGGGATCAAATACTTATTTCCCTCACTGTAAGTGGGTGTAAAGGTAAAGTGTGCCATTGAGTTGTCGACTCCTGGCTCCAACAGAGCCCTGTGGTTTTCTTTGGTAGAATACAGGAGGGGTTTACCATTGCCTCTTCCCATGCAGTATGAGATGATGCCTTTCAGCATCTTCCTATATCTCAGCTGCCTGATATAGGTGTTTCCCATAATCTAGGAATCATACCAGCAGGGATTTGAACCGGCAACCTCTGGCTTGCCAATCAAGTCATTTCCCCACTGTGCCATTAGGTGGCTCAAGTGGGTGTATCATTCATTCATTAGATTTCTATACCTCCCTTCCAAAAATGGCTCAGGGTGGTTTACACAGAGAAATAATAAATAAGATGGATCCCTGTCCCCAAAGGGCTCACAATCTAAAAAGAAACATGAGATAGACACCAGCAACAATCACTGGAGGTACTGTGCTGGGGGTGGACAGAGCCAGTTACTCTCCCCCTGCTAAATAAAGAAAATCACCAAGTTGAAAGTTGTCTCTTTGCCAAGTTAGCAGGGGTGTAGTGGGGAGATATTTACTGGAGTTGGGGGGGACCTAATGACACCACTGATGTGACATTGTGGAATGCACTCAATTGGATATGGGAGAAGAAAACTTGCAGTTTTCTGAATTAGAGGGGAATAATGGTTGTTTATGAGCAAAATTCCTAGTCTGATTGTGAGGCACTTCACTAGGCTTAAATCCTCTGGTCTGTTGAATGCTTTTGATCCTCTGCTGATCTAGAATATTTTAGAACTATTTTATTCTCTCTTTTTCTAAAGGAACAAATTCTGAGCTGTCTAATCCCTCCGAAACAGAATCTGAAAGGAAAGATGAACTGAGTGATTGGTCATTAGCAGGAGATGATGACAGGGAGAGTCGACATCAGCGTGACAGCAGAAGGCGTCCACCAGGGGGAAGAGGGCGCAGTGTTTCTGGGGGTCGTGGACGTGGTGGCCCTCGAGGTGGGAAGTCATCTATCAGTTCTGGTACGTATCTGAGAAGCATATCTGGATATTCTCTGTACAAGAAGCAGCAACCTGACAATGTCAAATTGACTGTCTCATTCAGAAACTGCAGTGAAGTGTGGAGACTTAAAGTTTAGAGGACATTTCTTTCCCCTTAATATTCAACTTTGAACCCTGCTGCCTTATATGCAATGAACTGATGCTAATTTCCATGTCTTAATTTGGAGGTTACAAAAAAACCCACCACAGAGGCACATTCAAATTTGGGTTTCAGGGGTTGTATAAGTAGGTGAACAGAAGACAATTCACAATCAGCCCCATTGGTAGATTTTCCTGGAGGGCAGGAACTCTGATACCCAAGAGCATTTGAGTCATCTGTCCAAAGGTCTAGGTGTGCCCCTTCCCTTTCTCTCCTGCTTCAGGACATGCTAACTCCCTTTGAGATGAAGTTCTCACACATTTCTTTCTTGGTAATTTGGAATCCTCTGCAGACCTGGTGCTAAGGACAAATTTCTCATCTATCCAATGGAAAGGCCTGGTGGTGCCTAAGGCTATAAGTAGTAATGATTCATACAATTTTGCCCTGGATTAGACTACTTTCTTGTTCTTTGAAGATTGTTTAGAATTTTTTGGTTAAAATATTAGATGAAAATAACACACCATGAACATATACATTGCAAGCTCTTATGTGGTCCTTGTTTCTTTGTTTTTTTAGTGCTGAAAGATCCAGACAGCAATCCTTACAGTTTACTTGATAACACAGAGTCTGACCAGACCGCAGACACAGACGCAAGTGAATCGCATCACAGCACTAATCGGCGTAGGCGATCTCGCAGGCGAAGGACCGATGAAGATGCTGTCTTAATGGATGGGATGACAGAATCCGACACGGCATCAGTTAATGAAAATGGCTTAGGTATGTAAACAGATTGTTGGCACAACTAGGTGTATATTGTCTCCCAACGGGTTATGCCAAGTTGGTGTCACTATAATGGGAATTATAGTTAACTGTTCTTCCTTTTCTTAACTAGCATTTTATTCTGTCTACTTCCTTGTGATTCAAGACAATGACTTCAACTCCTGCAGTACTAAAAGATATTCAGCTCTAGCTGCCCTATATTGGAACCAGAATACTTTGAGCTAAATGGAATGCAGAGGGGCCATGTAAGGTTGACTTCATTTGATTGCATTCTTAGGGATGTATCTTCCACTATCCACCTCAGGAGGTCGAGCAGCATAGGACGCAGACTCTTGAATGGATTAGATATGTCCAGCTACCCTATCGCCATGTATCCAAGTAATCATGGGATAGGGCATATGTTGAACTCATTCATATATCTCCTGTGAAGTGAAATCAACTTGAGGATGGAAAGTCATATGAACCAGCCCTTAATGTTAGGCACTTTTGGCTTCTGTCCAAGAAAGCAAACACTTGTAAGATTAACATCCCTTTTGCCCTCTCCAGGATTTGAGTGGTTGTGCTGCTGAGATTTGCTAAATGAACTTTGGAAAGCAAGAGGTCAGAAGAGCTGAGGTTTCTTGTTCATGTTAAGGTTGTGATCCCAAAGTTACCTAAACATCAGTAGAATTTACATTTATGTGGTTTCAGGGTTGAGGTGTGTGTTCTGCATCCAAGAATCACCATCTTTGATGGCATATAGCTTATGCAAATCACACCAAGGAAAAATCTTTCTAATGAGATGGGGAATCTTAAACCCATGTTTAAATCTTGGTACCAACCTAAAATCTTACCAAATTAGACATGGACTTAACGCTGTTGGTTTTTCCCCAGTCCCCAAATATGTAAAATTGTTTGAGATGCTTCATCATTCAGAAGACTTTTCCCTTTAAATGTGTTTTGTGTTGTGCACTAAACTGCTAGAAAAACAGCGTATCACTGAGACGGTTCATGGTAAAACTTTGCAATTGCAGATGATAGAGACAAAAAACCCCAGCGACGCAATCGTAGCCGCAGGCGTCGCTTCAGGGGTCAGGCAGAAGATAGACAGCCAGGTAACTTGAGTGGCGATGTGTGCCACCATGGGTCACAAGCATGAAGGAATGCTCCATGCCCGCTGTTTGTGTACTCCTAAAGATATGTAAAGCTGCCTTCTGTAAATAATGATTGCTTTGTAACTAATCAAACTATAGGATGAAAAACTGGCAAGAGTGTATCTTCTAGTTTTATAATGCTTAATGAAACTAATGTTGGTGCCTCTTTTTCTGGTGTGTTTCCGGTGTAAAGTGTATATAGACCTAATACCCCTTGACACCAGAAGTCAAACATCCATGGGTGTCAGTGAGGCAGGATTATATCCTGTTTTAAAAAAAACACTGCCAGATACTTATTTTCTCTTCCCTGGGCCTTCTGGCTTTACTACAGCCTATTTGTTTTGGTAATAGGCATGCAAACCAGCTTACTACGTCTCTAGCAAACCGGCCTGGGAGTCCTGCATGTGTCTTGTGTGTCCTTTACTTTGATTCAGTCTGGACATGACCCTTAGTTCTTTCTTTTTAAGAACACCAGGAATTACAACTGATTAAAATAAAATGGTTGCACGTTCTTGTAGGGTATTGTGGTTTGGTGCATTTCCTTAAAGTGAACTAACACCATACAGATACTAAATGGATGAAGTCACCTTTTGGTGGGTTTTTTTTTGATACTGTTCTAAGTGTGTTCTGCCTTGGATGTTGTGTTAAGTAACTTCAGGGGTATTTCTTTAAAGTATTCACTAAAATGTTCTGAACTTTACTGAAATGATCTGTAATATTGTCATCTCTCTGCCCCATGCTCCTCACGCAATTCAATTTATTTGGACAATTGAGAAATGCAAGACATGTCATTAACACAAAAAACGTGAGAAGATGGGATTTCTGCTCAGCAGTGCAAAGTCTTGTAATAAACAGGGCTCATACTCTTGAATGTCATGACAGTCTTTCAGTGGAAGAGGTCTCAACATTTAAACAAATAATAAAACATCTGAATCTTGCTTTATTGTATCTTCCTTCACCTCCAGCTATTGTGACATGAGTTCGTTGCTGCAGAATTATACAACAGTAGATCCGGAATGTTACCTGAAGGTCATGACTGGATCCATTAACAGATTAATTATTAAGGCATATTGGCAATCTTAAATTTAGTGGGGAAAGGTAATGCTTGGTCATTTCAGTGCTGTAAGACACCTTGGGAAGCATAGTTGGACCTGAAGTGTTGGAGCTTCCATGCTACAAAATAATTGCCCAACTTAGGGGGACCTATTCCAGATCAAACTGTCGTGTGATAACCCCCTCCAAAACAGAGCTACTCTCACTGTGCTTATCTTCTTATTTTTGTCCTGTCCTAGTACTTCAAGTAGTCAAAAGGAGAGAGCAAAATACAGTGCTTCTGTCTTATTAATAATTTTGAAAGGAGAACTAAATTGCTGGCTTGTTTTTCTGACTGCATGCAGCTCTGCACCATCATCATCAATGACAGCCAAAAGATGTAGGCCAGGTGACAAATTACCTGTCCTAGCCTACTACATCGTACACCTGCGTTGCCAGTTCTTTCCTACCTAGAATTCACTAGAAGTGCCATCACCTACATGCTGCTAAATGGAGTTCGTTATGATGAAAGATCTTCCTCTCTGATAGCAGATCTTCCTATAATGAGTAGGACTAATTAAAAAGGTATCCTAGACTAAAAAATGTCTAGGAGACTTTTTATTTATTGTCCAAACTTCTTTTCAAAATCCTACTAATTTTACATCACCAGTTTTTGACTAATTTAAGTTAAAATCATAAGCACTGCCATAGCTACCCACACTCTTTCCCTAGAAATAATATAAGCCATAAGTAAAGTCCAGAATGCTTTGAAGATCAATAATTTGCAAAATTACAGTGTTCAAGGCCTCAAAACAGAGGACCACACGTTGAAGTCTGTGCATACAACTGGACTGCAGGATCTCTTTCTGATGCCAGTGTCCAATCACTCCTGGAAGTTGGGGAGTTTGAGAATTATTTTCTGATGCTCAGAGCTACTGGTGTGTGTGTAAACCTGCTTGTGGGTGTGCAAGTTCTTGCATGTATGTATCTGCATTGCAATCTATGAACACTCAATTCTTAAACAATTCTTAAATTTTAACTTTTAAAATATTTTGTATTCCTTAGTCACAGTTGCTGATTATATATCAAGAGCAGAATCTCAGAGTAGACAAAGGAACCTCCCAAGGGAAACACTGGCCAAAAACAAGAAAGAAATGGTAAGAGTAATGAACATAAATGCCTGATTTCCCCCTTTTATTTATAGAATCATTTAAACTTATGGCACAAGGCTGCAGTTGATGAGTCCCGGTATCTCAAGGCCTGTTTGCAGTTGACAGTCTAGTTCTCAGGTGTGTTTCTGGCACATCAGGGAAGTGTGGTACATTTTATGTCTGGCAGGAGCGTAAACCTAGTATTGATTTGCATGGTGGCTTAGGACCATACAATTATGGATTCTTTCCCCACAAGTCAGTAAGAGGGCTCTCTAGGGATTTGAGCAGAGGTGACAAAATTGACATCTTATCAATTGGGGAATTGGGGTAGAGAGTTCTAAATGTGTGCAATGTTTCAGAATGCTGCAAGAATTGCGTATTTTGATCAACTGAGTGAAAAATGTCTAAGAACAGAAGTTTAGAGGAGTCAGAATGAAAACTGGTGCTTTCCCCCTACTCCAGTCTCATATACCATTCATGTATCAAATTCATTCCCAAACACTGCCATCTGAAATTATTTTAATTTTAACTGGATTCAAAAAGGGGTGACTTTTAAACTTTATAAAGTTAACACAGAAGCAGCAAACTGGAATGACTGGAGTTTTAAAATTAACTGAAACATGCTTTTCACTAGGGATGGATTTTAATTCATATATGCCCTGTGGGTTTTCTTGCAGCAGCTGAAATATGAGAGATGAACTTGGGGAGTGGGGAGCTACTAGTTATATTTGTTTACAAAAGGTCTTGTCACTGAATGTAGGATTTTTCACCCCTCTTTAAAGGCAAAAGATGTGATTGAAGAAGTTGGCCCTTCAGAAAAGGCCATAAATGGCCCTGCAGTTGTTTCTGTGACTGAGCCTTCAGAGCTGCAGCAGAGCCCGGAAGAAAGGCCTAGTACTGTACATGAAGATGGAAATAAACAGGAAGAAGCTGTGTTGAATGGTGTTTCATAAACAGAGTTCCTAGTTTACAGTTCTTTTACATTACATTTTACAATAGTGCTTGTATAAGCTTGCCAAAGATAGAAGTATGGATCGCGAGTCTTGACATCGCACTTTCAGTTCCATTTTGGAAAACAGAAAGGGGAGGGATCCTGAAGAAATCCAATGTTGAACATACTTTGACACCTACTGTGTTATAAATATCATCAGATGTGCCTTGAGAATAGTATATGTAACATTTAAATAAAAACAAATTGCTGGCTATAGGAAATGTTATTTTGTTTTCAAAATATGGCAGAGATGGGGGGGGGTTCCCTAATGTAACCTTCTTTATGAAAGCATTAGCTGCTTTTGTTACATTTTTAATAATATGCAACCACTTCTTCACCTGAGGAAAACTAGAAAAAATGCAGTCTAAAATATTTTGCACTGAATTGTAATTTCTTCATTAGTTTAGTCTGGAAACTGGTCTGTTTTAATACATGTTTTTTAAATGCTGTATGTAGTGGGGGGAAACTGCAGGCCACTGGAATACATTTATTAAATTCTCAATCTGCAGGGATACTGGGTGACATTGGCAGTGACTGTTCTACATTGAGGCTTTGTTTGATTTATTTATTAAACTGTACAGTATTTAAAAATCAAACATTGCTTTAGTTAAAACACTTAAGCTGAATTAGTCATGTCCATTAAGACATAACCAGAACTACTGAAAAGATCAATTTCCAGAAAGTTTATTCTGTATAAACAACATATGTTAGTCCTTAGAGTATTTTTATTTTTGTTTTGGTTGTTTGATGTGCAATATGTTTTTGTATGCTGGTAGAAAAATAAATAAACTTTGATCTTCCATTGGTTGATCCTTAAGTATTTTCCACAGTCATGAATGTTATTACAGTAATCTATTAAATAGGTCTAGGATTAAACTGTGTCAAACCTACAGAGCTTCCAGGTACCAAGCTAGATGAGTGGAAATCCGTGACTATATCTTGCACTATTTTTTAAACAGGAGAAGGGTTTAACACCACCCCCAAGTTTAAACTCGCAAATGCACACCACACACAATCTGATTGCAGCTCTATTGCTGTTTCCAAATATCTCATAATGGAGGTGGGCATTCTTAAGTGAGATAACACGTTTGGTCTATTTGTATGCTGAGTTTAAAAGGAAAAAAATGCCTGGCCTTTTCAGCTGTGAAGTGAGTCAGTAAGAAACTGCAAGGCTTTGTCCTTGTTTTATGGCTGCTTTATTCCTGTTCCAAGTTTTGTTCTTCAAAATCCAGATCGAGAGCAGAGGATTAGCTTGCTCATATTAGACTGCAGAACTTGTCTTCATGATACATAATATGGCATACTCTAAAGGTTGAGGATTGGTCCATTTGTTCCCATCTCTTGTGGGGAACACAAGTATCCTGTTGCATCACTCTGGATTTGGATCAATCTAAAGTACTCTTACCTGTATAGACTTGTACTTCAGTTAAGATTACTGTAACAATTTTATTGCCCAGAAACCATGTCACGTTCAGGTAATTTAAACTTTTTAGGAGTACAGGAGAACCTCTATCTGTGAGGCAGGGGGCAGTATCAAAGTCCATATAAATTGGGAGTTAGGTTCCCAGACTTTAAAAAATCACCAGAAAACAGGCCAAATAAAGTGCCCTACCATGCTCCACTGGCCCTCAGGAGTTTAAGGATGCTTCCCTACAAGTTGACAAGTCGCTGAAATTCTGCAGAAAATCATGGGGCTTTTGCCTTTTAAAAGAACCACCATAAAATGGCTCCTGGAAATTACCTCCAAAGTCATTTCCAGCCACCCCTAACCATGGATGGTGAATCCAGATAACGAGGCTCTCACAAGTTCTGCAACAAGTTCCAGAATTCAGTACAGATTCTCCATTTTATCAAGTTAGAAAAACAAAGCTTTTCAAATTGCACTTGTATAGGACAAAGAAGAGCCACATGACAAATCTCAAACAGTTTTCAATTGAGACTTGGTCATTAACATTATTTTAGCAATTGCAACATCTTAAATCATAGCAGCATGAACTTCACACATCAATATTTGATTAATTTTAAACTGACCCAGCACTTCACTGAGCATGTCTGGACATGAAAATTGACCCACCTATCCCCCAACCTTCATTATTCTAGTAGAAGTTGTAGTTCAGATTCTGTAGTGGAATACAAATAGTTCCTCATGGCACGTTCCACAGTTTCATCTTTGATCAAGTAAAAATAGTTAACTCTGGTTATTTTGAAAATATACACTAAACCACTGATCACGTGGTGAATTTTTCACTTCTTAGCTTGACCTTCCAGTAAGTCTTTAGCTTCATTGATTTTGGCTGCAACATATGGAGATCCACCTAGCAAAAAAATATGGCTGACATCACAAAAGAATTTGTCCCATCCTTTCATATAACATCTGTGTCACTGTTGAGATAAAGGCTTCTGTTTCAGTTAGCCATAGGAAAAGCATTCAATGATGGCAAAACCCTTCACTCTGTCAGACAACTAAGTAAAGATGGGCTACACCCAACTAATTCTAAAGGGGAAAATAAGGCTTTCGGTTGAATTGGGAATGACCCTATTTTCCCCTTTAGAATTAGCGGCATAAAAACTAAATAAGGAAGTAATGAGCCAATCCCTAAAGGGCTTCTCATCCTCCCGCCCCCAACACACACTTTAGCTCATTCTAGATGAGCAAGTAGCATATGTTAATCCATTTACAACAAAGAAAGCTTGTTTTTTTTATTTACCTTTATCAGGGTGATTCAAAAGCATGATTCGCCTGTGAGCTTCTCTGATTTTCCCTTTATTGGCTGTAGGACTAGTAGTTTAAAAACAAGGTCAATTCCATTTTTAATAAACTTCAAACAATGTGAAACACTAACAAACTATTTGGAAGGGCTAGATTTCTGTTTTGCATAACAAGGACAGATTTTTCCTATTTGCACCACCACAGCCCATTCATGTAAGATAGCATAACATTCCAGCAGTCTAAAAGAAAGGGAGATTTACAGATGGACTACTGATTTTTCTGCAACTGCATGAAAGGTTGGATGAAAATGTTTCCTCCCCTGCCCCCATTATTGACACACTCTCTTCTTGGTGTGATGGATAGTGACAATTTCTCTCCTCACCCATTTGTTTAAGAACTTTGTAGCATACAAGACTCAAAGAATCAAACTTAGGTGATTTGGAGGTTGACCACCAACCCTGAACTCTGGAAACACTTGCTGACATTAAGAATTGAGTTACAGCCCACTTAGTTTAACAAGACTGAAAAGCAAATAAATTAAAAAACAGAAAAAATGGCATTATTTGAGTAAACTGAATGTACTAGGCATGGTAACCCAGAGATGGTCACTAAGAACCTGCATATTTAGAAAACACCCTGGTTTTTGTTTTTTTTTTTACTTGGAAGAGAAACTTTACCTTACTCCTAATATTAAAGCAGCTTCCCGCTTGCTCATTTTAGATTCAAATCCTCCTCTGTAATAACCACTGAAGGCCTGAAATAAGGTACATTGGTATTAAAAAAAACCTGATAAGCAAAATCACCACCAAGGAGCAAGAAAACATCAATGTTGATGCAACTGTGTCAAATAGCATGCAATATGTTGCCATTCAATTTGACAATGCTGTGCAAGGAAACAGGATAGTAGTCTCAAAGGTTGTTCTCCTGACCATGCTGGGGAGGGCTGGCAGGGAGGCAGGCTCTCACCTGCCTTCCCACACACGAGCACTGCCACTCACGTGGTGCCACAGCGAGCAGCAGAGCCAGAGGAGAGGAGGAAGTCCTTTGGAATCCTACAGTGCACTGCCCCAGCCTCCGTTCTCTTGCTGCCCGGCTTTGTGCACTCGGGCTGCAGGTGGTCCAAGTGTGCATATGGCTGGGAAGTGGGGTGAATGGGTAAAAAACCCAGGCTACCCTGGCAAAGACTGCCGGAATAAGGACCGATCTCTGTGCTCCACACAAGCAGGCCTATCTGGGTAGGGCTGCTCGTGTGAAGAACCTTTCAGTTTCTCTGCCTCTCCATCCCTAATAACCTCACTTCTCAAACCATTTCTACACAACTGAGAGAGCAAACTCATGTATATTTGTTTTTTTGCACATGCCTCATTCCCATACCTTACAATTACCAAGTATAGGTTTTCTGATGGAGGAATTGGAGATTTCGTTAAAGCACAAAACCGTGCTTATTGAGCTGTTTGGGGCCACTGTCAGATAACAATTACTAGAGAGGCAAAAGAAAATGAACTTAAGTAGAAAATGAAATAAAACCAACTCACAGATTTTGGTAGAGACTGAAGAGCCTGTTTTACTTGTGGTTCCATTTGCTTCATTGCTTGCAGTGCATAACGACCTTGAAGGAAATGAAGAATTCAGTAACTTAAATAATGATCTGTGAGTTCTGTAGGTGCAGCCAATCCTGTACGAGTATTGCATCCAAAGAAGAAAATGGATAAGCATCAGGGGCAAATGTGATGCACAGTAGTTCAATGTAAGACAGGCTGCAGGTCTGCAAGGAGCCTCAAGTGTCCCTGAGACAACAGCACGCTACACAGCCAAGCAGGCACAGAGAGCTCCAGACAGTCTTGGAGGAAACTGATTATCTTGACCCATTTCAAACTGGTCTCCGGGCTGGCTATGGGGTGGAGACTGCCTTGGTCGGCCTGATGGATGATGTCCAATTGGGAATGGACAGAGGAAGTGTGACTCTGTTGGTCCTTTTGGACCTCTGGGTGGCTTTCAATACTATTGACCATAGTATCCTTCTGGAGCGTCTGAGGGGGTTGGGAGTTGGAGGCACTGCTTTGCAGTGGTTCTGTTCCTACCTATCAGGCAGGTTCCCGATGGTGTCTCTTGGAGACTATTCTTCAAAATCTGAACTTCTGTATGGTGTGCCTCAGGGCTCCATATTGTCTCTGATGTTTTTTAACATCTACATGAAACCACTGGGAGAGATCATCAGGAGATTTGGCGCAGGGTGCTATCAGTATGCTGATGACACCCAAATCTATTTCTCCATGTCAGCATCATCAGGAGTGGGCATAAACTCCCTAAATGACTGCCTGGAGTCAGTGATGGCCTGGATGAGGAATAACAAACTGAGACTGAATCCAGATAAGATGGAGGTACTCATTGTGCAGGCTCAGAACTCAAGAGACTATTTTGATCTGCCGGTTCTGGATGAGGTCACACTTCCCCAGAAGTAACAGGTACGCAGTCTAGGGGTGTTTCTGGATCCAAGCCTCTCCCTGGTCTCCCAGGTTGAGGCAGTGGCCAGAAGTGCCTTCTATCAGCTTCGGTTGATATGCCAGCTACATACGTTTCTTGAGATGAATGACCTCAAAACAGTGGTACATCTGCTGGTAACCTCCAGACTGGATTACTGCAATGCGCTCTATGTGGGGCTGCCCTTGTACGTAGTCCGGAAACTACAGTCGGTCCAGAATGCGGCAGCCAGGTTGGTCTCTGGGTCATCTTGGAGAGACCATATAACTCCTGTATTGAAGGAGCTACACAGGCTGCCGATATGTTTCCGGGCAAAATACAAGGTGTTGGTTATAACCTATAAAGCCCTAAACAGCTTGGGCCCTGAGTATTTAAGAGAACATCTTCTTTGTCATGAACCCCACTGCTCACTGAGATCATCTGGAGAGGTCCATCTGCATTTGCCACCGGCTCGTCTGGTGGCCACTCAGAGACGGGCCTTCTCCATTGCTGCCCCAAGGCTTTAGAATGCGCTCCCTAATGAAATAAGAGCCTCCCGATCTCTGACAGCTTTTTAAAAGTCTTTAAAGATGCATCTGCTCGCCCAGGCTTTTAATTAATATTGTTTTAATGGTTTTAATGCTGTTTTAAAATATTGTTTATAAATTTTTAAATTCTTGTAATGTTTTAAACTTTTTGTTTTAACTAATGTCTTACTTTCTGTTTTTATTTTCTTGTAAACCGCCCAGAGACATAAGTTTTGGGCGGTATAAAAATATGTTTAAAAAAATAAAAATAAAAATTCACTTCTCTTCCTTGAAAAGCCCTTTCTGTTTGGAGGACTATGTTCCTGAGGGTTGTGCAGCCCTCAGGGACATATTCCTGCACATGGAAAGCCCTTTAGGAGGGAGGAGAGAAAAGTCAAAATTGCTCCCTTCTCCCCCTCCGCTCAGTTGTGTAATGTGCCTTTGACACATGGATGCTCTAGGCTCCTTGAGGACCCATAGGCCTTCTTACTCCGACCTATTGCTGAGCTAGTGTGGTACAGTGGTAAGAGTGCTGGCCTAGGACGAGGGAGACCAGAGTTCAAATCCCCATTCAGCCATGATACTAGCTGGGTGACTGGGCCAGTCACTTCTCTCTCAGCCTAACCTACTTCACAGGGTTGTTGTGAGAAGAAACTCAAGTATGTAGTACAGCGCTCTGGGCTTCTTGGAGAAAGAGCGGGATATAAATGCATAATAATAATAGTTGGTCACCAAGATTTACTAGTGCAGCAGGCTGATAATTAAAATATAATTACTTTTACATGCAAGTGCAATCCAGCGTACAACATAATACCGTATAGTGTTCAACATAATGCTGAGATCACTGTTCCCTCTGGTCTCATCACAATTTTTAAGATTAAGCAGAGGGCTCTTATTTGAAAATACCATCTTTGTACCATTTTCAAGGTGCAGAAACAGACAGATGCTCTTCATCTATAGAACTGTCTGTTAGATCCCTAAAGACCAAGCAGCTTTGAGAAACCATGTACAGTGGTCCCTCGACTTACAAACTACTCGACATAAGTATTTTTCGAGTTACAAACGGCAGTTTTAGATCCGGTTTTAGATGCGGTTTTTTTGACTTACAAATTTTTAGATGGGGTTTCCTCGACTTACAAATTTTTAGATGGGGTTTCCTCGACTTACAAATTTTACATGCGGTTTCCTTGACTTGCCTGCCTGTTTACTGCCTGTTTATTCTTGAAAAGAAATGTTCCTGTGCAGTTTGCAAGCCTTACTGGGGGTCTGGGTCTTTTTTCTAGGCTCCGGAACGCATTAATCCGTTCCCAATGCATTCCTATGGGAAACCGCTTTTCGACTTACGAATTTTTCGACTTACAAATGTGCATTCGGAACGGATTAATTTCGTAAGTAGAGGGACCACTGTATAAGCATAAAAGTTTGGGATGCCAGAATTCAGCAAGTATGGTATGACTTGGACCCTATCATCTCCAAGTCAGAACCCTCTGGGGCAACTGCAAGTGCTGGGGGCACTATGATTTATTCACTCTTGTCAGAAGTAAGCAGTGAATGGGAGTCCCTCCCCCATCCCTCTCTCTCTCTCTGAATCCAAGCAGGATTTCTGCCAATAGCAACTGAAAAAAACACCTGCTAAATTTCTGTCATTTAAGCCAATCCTTAGAGCAGTCATAGGGCCCTGTTACTAGGCAAAAGAGGGTGGCATGGATAAGGAATAGAGGATATAGCACAACTAACAAACTAACATTTTCACACTGTGAGCCCTTTGGGGACAGGGAACAATCTTAATTACTTTGTGAATTTTGATGAAAAGCAGTATATATGTAGTAACAGTATTATCAGTTCTCAACAAGCTACAGATTGTTATGTCTAGGAGCCACATGCATGCCATGCCAGAATCTCCATACACTCACCCACTAGACTCATGGCTTATACAAGGTGTGTGCAGACACAAGAAAACAAAGTAAGATTAGAAGAGTACCCAAGTTCAAACAATTTGAGGAACACTAGTTTAGGCTTCTCACAGTTTTAGGTTTTGAATATTCATTCCTAAGTAATATTGGTAGCTAACCAGAGTCCATGATATCAGAAAACATAGAAATTGAAATCAATATTTTGAGGAAAGAAAAAATTGCTACACATACTAAAATACCTAGGTTAGCCACAGTTTTTCTACTCATGGTCATCATCCAATGTAGCCCTTGGAGACTAACTTGCTACCCAACACTGTACTATAGTGACATCAATTTACAGTGCAACACTACTCAAGTAGTCAGAAATACAGCATACAATCCAGACACAAACCTGCGTATCCAGCAGCAGCTATTGTCAGACCAACTGCTATCATAGTACTAGCCTGAAAAATGGAGAAAGCAATAGCATAAACTGGAGAAGCAGCAATTTCAGTGCATTGAGTACAGATAATACTGGGCCTTAAATGGTTTACAACATAAAAAGAAAAGCACATTTTGAAACTGCCATAACATGGAAGGGATACATATTGCTTCCATGTTGCAGAGTGCCTTAATTGGTAGCTTTCAAACTTTTCTTTCATTTGAAAATATACACAGGAGTATCTGCTGACAGTTATTTTTGGGCTAGGGGTTAAATCATGCAACATAGATATGTGCAATTACTGATACATGAATACACTTATTGTTCTGTTTATAAGAACACAACATTTGAGTTCTACATTTAGCTCTCATTAAGTTCTCAAGGGTTATGTGTCATTCAGAAGTTTACATGTATCTGTTAGGTTAGTTTCTGATCTTATAAAGATAATCAGGCAAGGTCAGCCACTGGTGTGTATCCTCACTATCTGCCACTCAAAAAGACATCGCCTTGAATACAGAGATTCCATTTAACTGGCATATCTAGTACCTAACAACAGACCAATCCATCCATGCAGCCTAGGTTCCTACTCCAGACACAATATCTTCATATACAGACAGAATATTTCCTCCCTCTTTCTCACCTGATAGGGTGCATGCTCAGGATCATTTAGATTGTAGAACACTTTATAAAGATGAAATCCCCCACTAATCCCTTTTTAGGTTTCAGTATTTAAGCAAAGAGACCAAAATAAAGTCAACCCCAAGTGAAGTTGCTAATGTTGGGGCCGCCGAGGTTAATGACTGTAAATTGAAAGGCACGGGGGTAGTGGTTAATCCAATTCATGTTACCAGTGAAGAGAGCCAAGGAGTGTAACCTCAGAGTGTTGGACTAGGATGGGTGAGAATTTGACTCAAATCGCTATTAAACCATGACATCTGCTGGATAACTGAGATAGTAATCTACCTCACAGGGTTGTTGTGAGGAGAGTAGTGTGAAGGGACAAGCAGTGGCAGCACCAGGGGGAAAAAAGAAGGGGCAAAGAACATTTATGGGTGGGCAAAATATGTCCCACATATTAGATTTCTGAAACAGAAAGCGGGTAGTGAAGGCAGGCCATTTTTCTGGAGGGGAGCACCCTTGGGGCAGGGAAGAATTATGTAACCAGCCCTGAGTGAGCTCCTTGGAGGAAGGAAAAATATACAAGTAAGGTTACTATCTTTATGTTAGCTGCATTCCATACAGTGGGGTTGACTTCTGTGTAACTTCATGCATGCGCCTGACTTGTTCCTCACCCACTCAGCCATGAAGCTCACTGGGCGACAGCCAAAATCACGCACACATACCTCACAGGGCGATTGCGAGGGTAAAATGCTTAGGGAAGAACTAGGAACACTGGACAAGCAAGCAGCCAAAAAACAAGAACAAAACTCCACCCCCTCTAATCTATGTTGATCATCTGGGTGCAAACCCCAAGAGAAGAGAGCTGGTCTTGTGGTAGCAAGCATGACTTGTCCCCTTAGCTAAGCAGGGTCTGCCCTGGAGACCATAGGGACACATGAGGTTGCCATATACAGAGTCAGATCATTGGTCCATCTAGCTCAGTATTGTCTTCACAGACTGGCAGCAGCTTCTTCAAGGTTGCAGGCAGGAATCTCTCTCAGCCCTATCTTGGAGAAGCCAGGGAGGGAACTTGAAACCTTCTGCTCTTCCCAGAGGGGAATATCTTACAGTGCTCACACTCCTAGACTCCCTTTCATAGACAACCAGGGCAGACCCTGCTTAGCTATGGGGACATCTTCCATTGCTCACGCTTGCTACCACAAGACCAGCTCTGGGAAGCGCACCTAGGATCTAAGTTCCCTCCCTGGCATCTCAAAGATAGGGCTGAGAGAGATTCCTGCCTGCAACCTTGGAGAAGCCGCTGCCAATCTGTGAAGACAATACTGAGCTAGACAGACCAAGGGTCTGACTCAGCATATGGCCGCTTCCTATGCTCCTATAGGCAAGCCTCGCTATACGCAATGGAGATTGCACCCAGATGATCGACTGGGACCAAAGGGTGGGGTTTTGTTGTGTTTTTTTGGCTGCATGCTTGTCCTGTGTTCCTGGGGCGGGGGGGGGGGGGCGAGGAAGGGGGCAGTTGCCCCTCCCCACCCCCACTGAACCAGTTCCCACTGAATTCAATGGGGCCTATACTCCTATGGGAGGGGCGCCATACTTACGCATGCTTCAAGTAAGCTTGATGCCTACTTCCGTGTCATACTGCCCGGGCATCCTCCTCATCCTCCCCCCCGGGGTCTCCCTCAGACTGGGAGGACACATTATGGCACGCTTAGCTAAAACTGCTTTCTCGCCCGCCCCTGGCAGGGGACGGACAGCTGGTCTCAAGCAGAGGCTCGAAGGCTGCCCTCTGGGAGGGAGTCGGAGCGGAGACCCTGCTTCAGTGTCCACTCGTCCTCTGGCACTCACCATGGCTGCCGCTCGCTTGTTCCACCGAGGCAGGTGGGCTGGGGTGGGCCCTGATCCGCCCCCGCTCGCCGGATGACCCACCCCCGACCCCCAGCGCCGCTCCGCTACCTTGAGCGCCCTCCGCGAGCGAGTAGCAGCACCCCGCCGTAAAGCAAAGAAAGGCCTCGCCGGCCGCTGACGTAAAAGAACGAAACCTCTCTCTTTCTCTCCCCCCCGCCCGCCCGCCCGCCCGCCCGCCGCGTAGGCGGGAAAGGGAATTAAGAAAAAACGAGCGGGCGGGCGCGCGCGTGTGTGAGGGCTGGCCGTGTCACTGTTGGTTAGGCTGGGAGGATTGTTCTCCTTTGGCGCGCAGGGAAAGTTGTGAGGAGAAGGGCGGTGGGGCGGGGGCTTCTTTTAGCCTACTTACTACTTGTAGGTTGCTAGTAGGCTTATAAGATCACCAAGCTGTGTATATGTATGTGTGTGAGTCCGTCTCTGTGTCGTCCCACTCCCACACCCCCCCATCAACTTCGCAACACCTGGACCAATATGAACCAAATCAGGTACAGTTATAGGGACACCTCTATGGCGTAGTTTGTGATTGTGTCATCCACCCTGATCCAAGGTGGCAGACACGTAAACTTGGGAGGCACAAGTGGGCAAACTTGTGAAACGCCTAACCGATTTGAAACAAATTTGCTACAGCTCTAGGGACACATAGGGAATGGGATGCCCAGTTGGCATGGTGTGTGATGATGTCATGCACTCTAATTCAAGATGGTGGCCATGTGAACATCTGAGGTGCAGACAGGCTAATTTGTGGACTCAATTTAAACCAAATTACGTACAGTGGCAGTGAGAGACACACAAGGACATCTCAATGGCGTAGTTTGTGATGATGTCATCCACCCTGATCCAAGATGGCGGACAGGTAAACTTTTGAGGTGCAAGTGGGCTAACTTGTGAACCACCTAACCGATTTGGACCAAATCGGGTACAGTTGTAGGGACACATAGGGACACCTCAACGGCATAGTTTGTGATGATGCCATCCACTCTGCTCCAAGCTGGCGGACGTGTAAACCTTGGAGGCACAAGTGGGCTAACTTGTGAAACGCCTAACCGATTTGAACCAAGTTTGCTACAGCTGTAGGGACACATAGGGATGCCCATTTGGTGTGGTATGTGATGATGTCATCCACTCTAATTCAAGATAGTGGCCACGTGAACATCTGAGGTGCAGACAGGCTAATTTGCAGACTTTCTAACCGATTTAAACCAAATTATGTACAGTGGCAGTGAGAGACACACAAGGACACCTCAACGGCATCTTTTCAAGATGATTCAAGATGGCGGATGCATAAACTCTTGAGTCGCAAGATGGCTAACTTGTGAACTGCTTAACTGCTTTGAACCAAATTTGCTACAGCTGTATGGACATATAGGGATACCCCTATGGTGTAGATTATGATGATGTCCACCCTGATCCAAGATGATGTATGCATGAACGGATGCATTTGAGGTGCAAGGGATCTAACTTTTGGACCTTGATTTGAACCAAATTTAGTCCAGTTGTAGTAGAAACAGTGAAAGGAGTGTAGTCTGATTAGTTCTTACTAGAACAACTTAAAAAAAAAATTCATTCATTCGATTGCTATCCTTCCAAAAAATGGCTCAGGGCAGTTTACAATTCAGTTCAATTCAGCAGTTAACAAGAAGGTAGAAATCTAATTCATGTGTAGCCAGTTTCAAGATACCAGTGCCTGTAGTCATATATATATGTTGAAAAAACTGGTGTACCTCATTCTTGGCAGCTTATCAAAACTGTTTACCCCTAGGGTTGTTAGTCCTCAGGTTTTTGGCCAGCTCAGGCTCTCTGGAGGGCCATTTTTGGAGGGCCATCTCAGGCTCTCTGGCTAGGCTGCCAGTGCCAGAACTTGGGTTTTGGGTCAGGTTTTGGGGCGCCACCTCCAATTGCCTCTGAGGGCCTTCCTCAAAACTTGTGGCCACATGTTCCGTTCAAACTGGAGTGTGTGCTGCTACTACTACCACTATTCATTAGGGGTGTGCAGAGAACTGGAACTGGTGGTTTGGTTTGAATTTGAACTGGTCTTGAACTGGGGCTGCTGGTTCAAGTTCTGGTTTTATCAAACCGACCACTGGTCTGGTTTGAATTGGAACCGGATGCAAACCGGTTCGAATAGGTTCTGCCATAGGGAATAATGGGGATTCAAACCGGCCCATTATTCTCATGGAAAGCTCCTAGGGACAGCAAAATGGGTTGGGTGGTAGGCATGATGAGTGCTACTACCACCCAACCTGCAAAGCAATCGGGTGATTTTTTAAATGAATTCCCCCCCCCGGGTCAGTAGGTCAGCCGTAACATAGGGTAACATGCAAACATAAGGGAATCTCCCAAATCAAGTAGAATGAATAACATAATTTGATGGACAATATTTCCGTCACATGCTACAGCTGTCTAAGGGACATAAAATGTAATCCATTCATACTGTATAATCATGCTGCAGAAATTTGCTGTCTCACAAACTTCTTGCTGATCACAATTACCTTTAATAGATTTTTGTAATAATTGTAGCTGTATATATGCCCAATAAAGTTATGGTCTGTTCTCACTCTAACTCTCTCTCTCTTTCACACACACACGCACACACACACACACACACACACACACACACACACGAACACCTACCACGTCCCAACACGGCACAAAACAGTCCAAAAAAGAATCACTTTCCCTGACCCAGATTCTGCCAGCCACACAGTGCCAGGTGCGCTGCCCACACTTCCATCACTGCCACAAATGTCTCTCCAGACAAACAATTATGACTCTTAAGCAACAGCAGGACCTTTTTAAACACAAAAACATAAAGAATAGCCCTGCTGGATCAGGCCCAAGGCCTACCTAGTCCAGCATCCTATTTCACACAGTGGCGCGCCAGATGCCTCTGAGAAGCCCACAGCCAAGATGCCATGCCCTTCACCTGCTGTTTCTCCCCTGGATCTGGTATTTTAGAGGCATCTTGCCTCTGAGGCTGAAGGTTGAGGTGGCTGGAGATCAATTATCTGGAGCTAATTGATCAACTCCAGCCAGTTCAGTTCCTCCCTCCTTGCAGAAAGAAATCACGGTGCTGGGGTAACTGAGAAGTTACAAAGTAGAACAACCGTCCTCTTCATTTTCAGCCACATAGCTAAAGTAGAACAACCTATAATCTTCACCACATTTTGACTGAATGTACATCTAGAATGCAGATTCCAGGCAAAGCACAGAATCAGACCACTCTAAGTGTCTGGAGTAAGTTGGCCTCAGGTTGAGCGGTGCCCTGGCTGACAGCCTGCCAGGCTAACACGTCAGGGCACCAGTCTACACTAATAATGGACCATGGGTGTGTGTGTGCGCATGTGTGCTCGTCTGGCTGTGCTCAGAGAAAAGGTTAGCAAACAATGTACAAACCAATTGCACAATGCCCTGCTTGGCACTGCTGCAGGGCACAGGCAGTGCATCCCTGCCCTTGGCAAGGTGCCAAAACATCCTCTATTTGACCCACAGGGTGGAACAAATGGATGGAAGTGCTGGCTGTGTTGGTGCTGCCAGAGACACCACACGGCTGGACTGGGAAATAGTGGTGGTGGTGGTGGTGGTGGTGGTGGTGCTGCTGCTGCTGCGTTTGGACTGCTCACTAGAAGTAGACACTCCAGCACCCTCCTCCTGGTTCAGATCCAGCCTGCTCTCCTCTTCCTGTCTAAACTCTTGAACCAGAAGGGCCCTCTACCTGGGCAGCTCACCAGGGGCAATGGCATTGCCCTTCATAATTGGGTCACATAGGCAGGCCAAAACATGCTCTGCTGATTGATGCAACTTCATGCTGAGCCGATTCACCACTCCAGTCCTCAACCACCCTGCCAGGGCACGTGCTTCCCCAGTGGTTGGTGTGATCAGGAGCTCACCTATTATTGGGAGTAGGCTGCAATATGTGAACAAAGTTTAAAGGTAGGGCCTTTTATAACCTGTCATGGTGTACATTACAGGCCAGTCGAGGTGGGGGAAGACTGCTTCTATGCCTGTAGGATTCAGGGGTTGTAGGATTTAAATCCACAGTCAGATAATCATGAGGGCTGTGAGCAGCATCATTTTATGCCTCCATGTAACCTGACATTCCCTGGGGAAATCTGCCTGTGGGGCTGCTGCCTGCTGCCTCTGTGTAACATCTGTGGGGAGTGTGTGCAGGATTGGGACCAGCTTCTGGGTGACTCAGCTGTTCCTCGGATCATCTGCCCAGCTTTGGGCTTTATAGGAATGCTGCCTGTGGTGGTGGGCCTGCCCCCGGCAGGGTCATCACCAGCAGGGCAACACCAAAGGGGGTCACCCCTTTGGGGGAGTCACTTCGGGGGATAACGAGGGTGAGGGCCAAGCTGTTTGGCTCAAGATCCCTCGTGGGTGTGTAAAGGAGGGTGGGTATTATAACTGGGCTTCTTTTTGAAATTTTGGGTGCGTAGAGTTTTAATGTGTCTGGGTCTGTCTGGAGATGGGAGACAGGGTGTATCCACTGTTTATGGGGCAGCTATTCCAGTGGTGGTGGGGAATAGAAGAAGTAACATTGACAGTCAGTAAGCTGTTGCAGGGGAAGGGAAATCAGAAACTTAATTGCTGTCTCCCCTTCAGGCTGTCCTGCCAGCTCTTTGATCTTGGAAAGCAATGCTAACCACCCACATAGCCTAGTCTTGCTCCTTTGTAATCCCAGGTTGGTTCAGAATAAACCTGAAATCATCCATAGCGGCCATGATGACTATGGGCAAGTTCACATCCAGTGGAGTTGTTCAGGGTCATGAAGGGGCTAATATGTGCCCCTTCCCCCTTGAATCAGTACTTGGAACCAACTATTACTCGCGGTGACATTTTTAATGAGTTCTTTGTGGACAAAATCACTCATATTCGGGCCGACTTGGATTCAAACTCCACAATTGTTACAGAGTCTGATGCCGAGGTGTCCAGCAGCTCCTCTTATGTGATGACCCTGGATCAGTTTCACTTTGTGACTCCTGAGGATGTGGACAAGTTGCTTGGAATGGTGCAGCCTACCACCTGCCCTCTTGATCCTTCCCTGACATGGCTTATACTATCTTGCAGGGAGGCTGTTGTGGAAGAGATTATAAATGCTTCTCAGAGGAAGGACAGGATGCCTCCTTGTCTTAAAGAGGCAATCATTAGACTGCTTCTGAAGAAGCCTGCCTTGGATCCCTCAGAGTTAAATAATTACAGACCTGTCTCCAAACTTCCTGGTTGGGCAAGGTGATTGAGAAGGTGGTAGTCTCCCAGCTCCAGGTGGGCTTGGAGGAAACTGATTATCTAGACCCATTTCAAACTGGCTTTCAGGTGGGCTATGGGCTGGAGACTGCCTTGGTCGGCCTGATGGATGATGTCCACTTGAGAATGGACAGAGGAAGTGTGACTCTGTTGGTCCTTTTGGATCTCTCGGTGGCTTTTGATACTATTGATCATAGAATCCTTCTGGAATGTCTGAGGGGATTGGGGGTGGGAGGCACTGCTTTGCAGTGGTTCCACTCCAACCTTATGGGCAGATTCCAGATGCTGTCTCTTGTTCTTCAAAATTGAAACGGGAGACGATTTTGACCTGCTGGTTCTGGATGAGGTCATGCTGCCCCAGAAGGAACAGGTACGTAGTCCGGGGGTGCTTCTGGATCCAAACCTCTCCCTGGTGTCCTAAGTTGAAGTGGTGGCCAGAGGTGCTTTTTATCAGCTCCGGCTGATACACCAGCTGCATCCGTTTCTTGAAATGAATGACCTCAAAAACAGTGGTACATCTGCCATTAACCTCTAGGCTGGATTACTGCAATGCGCTCTATGTGGGGCTGCCTTTGTACGTAATCTGGAAACTGCAGTTGGTTCAGAACGCAGCAGCCAGCTTGGTCTCTGCGTCATCTAGGAGAGACCATATTACTCCTGTGTTGAAGGAATTGCACTGGCTACCAATACGTTTCCAGACAAAATACAAGGTGCAGGTCATTACCTATAAAGCCCTAAACAGCTTAGGCCCCGGGTATTTAAGAGAACATCTTCATAGCCATGAGCCCCACCACCTGCTAAGATAATCTGGAGAGGTTTCCCTGTGGCTGCTGCCAACTCATCTGGTGGCTACTCAGGAAAGGGCCTTCTCTGTTGCAGCCCTGGACTTTGGAATGCACTCCCTGTTGAAATAAGAGCCTCCCCATCTCTGGTAACTTTTTAAAAGGCACTGGAGACACACTTATTCACCCAGGCTTTTAATTAGATTTATAGTTTTAAATAATTTTAATACTGGTCTTCAAATGTTTTTAATCTTTTAAATGATTTTAATTGTAAATTGGTTTAATGTTTTAAATGATTTTAATTGTAAACCACCCAGAGATGCAAGTTTTGGGTGGTATAGAAATTTTTTAAAAATAATAAATAAATAAATAAATAAATAAATCTGACAAGCCGAAGTGGCAATCTGTAATTTATCCCTAGGATTTTTAAGAGCCCATATATTTAGCATTAAGGCTTATGGTGCGCATGGATTTCCCATTGCAGAATACATTCTGTGTAGAGAAAAAAATTCTCAGGTTCCTGTGATGTACATACTGCTGTGTGAAGGCCTCTTCTACTTCTGGGTTTTCACACAAAGCTTTCATGCGATGATCCATTGCAAGAAAATAGGTTTATGACGTGGGGAGGGGTAACAGTTCATCATCAAGTTTATCAGGTAAGTCTTCTACAGATGTAATGAATGAATATTTACAGAGTACTTGCTTGTGCAAAGGCTGCCAGCATAACAGCATACAGGTTTTTCAGGCACGAGAGACAATACAGTATGTACATTGTCCAACTTTTTTTTTTAAACAAAAAAACTTTCCCCACAGTTACTAGGACCTGCTAGAATGACAGAGAAGGGGTTTTGCCACCAGGTATCCATTTAAAAGCCATAAGGCAGAGTCTTGAACCCCTCAGTAATAATTTGTTAGTCAAACACAAACCTCTGTTTTCCTTAGAGGCTTTGTTTCAACCTTTTGCTTCTGATGATTCCATTCTGCTCCATCATGATCTCACAAGCAGGGCCCTGGTGAGGTCTGAGATGTAGGTAAAAGCCAAATCATTACGGCTATCAAAATTAACCTTCTGACTATTGTCAGTATTCAAAGTAATTCACTTGACTTTTATACAAGTGGTTCCCCCAGACAGCTTGTAGCCATAAGATTTAGGGCCTGTGCTCACGAACTCTGCAATGTACTGATCTGAGGGCACTTTTTTTTTGAACTCACCTAAAAAGTCTCCAGTCAGCAGGTTGTACTGCCCCTCATGGCTCACAAATATCACAGAATCTTCAAGTGAGAAATGGCTACCTTGTCTGCAGGGAAGAAGCCCAGAAAAGCTTTCCTCCCTGCAGATGATCCTCCAGGCTTTCCTGAGCAGGTGGATCGCCCGCCCAGATGAGTACCAGATGCTGATGGTGGGTCGGGGTGCCTGGTCATGTCGCCCTGTGTCATCCTGCATTGCTCTGCCCCCAGAAATACCAAGTGCACAATCCATTATGGGAAACCCCCCTCCCTGGGCTCCCCTCAATCTGGCAGCTTCAACTGCCAGATGATTAAAAAAAAAAACGCTCCCTCTCCTAACCCCATTTTAGAGGGCGGCTTCACAGGTGGGTTTGCCACCATGGTGCCACTGGGATTGTCCTGATCCCAGCAGTTCACACACATGTGCAAAACTGGGCTAGTTTTCCCTTAGCCCAGCTTTGCACATGTATGTGAATAGCCTCTCAGTGTCATGGTATAAACAGCAATCCTGCAATCTGTCTAGCAGGTGGTAGAGTTCTAAACGTGCATAGGCTGTAGTAAAAGAGGCTAGAAAGACGTTAGTTGTGCTTGAAGTTTTTAAGCAGTCTTGCTCAGGTCCCTCACAGTACTGGTATTAGGCAGATTTGTTCTCTGAGCAAATTTACCCCACAAAGAATTTAAAAACAGCTTGGCAATTTGGTGGTTTACAGGGTTGGCTGCAATCTGATCATGGTGCAAAAGAACACCGTATTTTGTTTCATAACCACAAATGTCTTTCTCTTTGTCCTCTGAACACACACAGTGCTGGGAGAAACCGGATGCTTCCCCCTTCTGGAGAAGATACATGTTAATATATTGTGAAAATAGTTTGTCAGATTTCTTTTCAAAGTGCCACACTTCATAGATTTTTGCAACCCTGTACCCCTTAGCTTCAGCGATGCTAAGCTCTACCGTACACCAGGTCCTTACCAAGGCAATCTCATCATTGTGGGCTCATGATTCCATTTGATGGCTTTTGCAGAGGTCCTGCACAAAGGAAACATGAGTTTGCCATCCATCTCGACAGGTAAATCGGAAAAGAAGAGTCCACAAAGTGGGTATACTTTAACTTTGACAATACCAAAATAGTTAGAGAGTAGTCTGAAGTTCTCATATGTTATTCTGGGATGTCCCACTGGGAATTGCTTGGTTTTTTGTATAAAAGGTTAAAGACTTGTTAAAAAAAAAAATCTTTCTACTCATCTCTGCCTTGTAATATAAATGACCCCAAGAGGTCCTACCTACAAAAAGAGCATCTCTAGGTTCCAGAGGTTCGGGAAACTGCTTTGCTCGTATGAAACTCTGCACTGTTTTTGAGCATTTCTTTCCACTCATGTTCCCATACAGATGTGACTTCAAAACCCAGCTTTTTTTTTTTTAAAGCATAGCTGCTTTTCCCTCTATGGCATTTTGAAGAAATTCATATGTTTTTGCCAGCATGGGGTGTTAGACCTGCGGAGACCACCACTTGGGACAGCTGTGCCCAAATCAACCATTAATTTAAAAGGCTGGTTTTTTTGTAATCAATGACAGCATAGCCATCCAAATGATATTCTAGGGCGTCTGATTCCACACCCTACAGGTCCTGGGGAATCTTGACTTTAAATCCCCTGCTCTTCAAAGCATGCTGAATGCGAATCTTTTCTTAATCTTCTATGTATGCTAACCTCTGGATAGCAGGTGTGGAAAATCTTTTAAATTGCCTGTGATAATTATCAGGAGCTGGTATTGCAATCTGGTATTCCTTATGAAACATGAAGTGAAACAGTTTTAAGCACATGGTAGCCCATATGAAACATTGTAAGGGGTCAACCCCCACAGATTCATGGATAGTGCACTTGCTCTTCTGCACAGGAACAATCTGTGTGGTGACTTCTAGAAGCTCATGTCTATATTTTGTGCAGGCCTGCTCTAAGATGTTTCCATTTTGCCTGCAGTAATGTGCCAATTCGTTCTGCATGTCAAAAGTGTTTGACTTGTTCTGTTCATACCATTCCAGGAACGCTGCCCTTTTTCAGCGGGCATCATGGATTCAAAACCACAGAATTTTACATTTGGCATCTCCTCCACATAATTCTGATTTTCTTTCATTTTAAAGAAATGAGGAAAATGCTCTTTGGACTATTGGAATCACATGGCTAGACAATTGTGCTAGTGCCATTGGTAAATGACAGAGGGAATCTATACATTTTAGATCTAAGCTTTTATTATTTATTTATTTTTATATGATTTATTTATTTATTTATTTGTTTGTTTGTTTGTTTGTTTGTTTATTTGTTTGTTTGTTTATTTATTGGACAGTTTTGACTGTGATACACAGCAACTTCCCCCCTTGTGTAGTAAAGTAAAGCTTTTCTTTTATCAGTTGTTTTAGAACCAATATTCAGTCATAGCTTCTGGAATTATGAGACAGGAAGGAACACTTCTTACAGTGTATGTCGCTAGTGAATGTGACTCTCCATAAAATTCCCAACCTTTCCTAGTGGAGGGCCATTGTTTCTTGCTATACTTTTGAAGCTTTGTGACTTTCACCTTGAAATGCTTTTGCAAAAATGTAATTAGGAGCATGGATCCCATCTTCTTTAGTACATTCAGTCATATTTTACAGATATTTCAGGTTTCTGAATTGTCCCCATGAAGCACTCATGTTTTTCAAGGTTCCCACAATAATCCCAACAGACTCTGCACTGTTTCCCCTGGCATTCCCGTTTCTCTCTAACTCTACGTAATGCCCACACTTCTTACAAAGTTCTCTCACTGAACAATCCACTTTTTGCTCCGCTGCAAGTTTATGTGTCTAAGCAGGCATGGGATCTACCTTGTAGCTTGCATGTAGAGCATCTGAGTATTTGGCTCACTTTCTGCTTTCACACTTTGCTCAAGTGGCAATGCCACATTAACAGATAATCATGGGAATGTGTATATGGAGTGTGGCAAGTTTGACAAACGTTTCCTGCCCCAAAGAAGCTTTTTACATTCTTGATCCCATAAATAATGTTCACAGTGAAGAAGCATAAAGCATGCTTGAGTGTACTTCTGCTTGGGGGGTTTAAACACCCTCCACCTTTTTCACCCCAATGAGCTGCAGCTTTATTGATCTGTAAATGCCATTCAATTGAGGCTACATCAAAGAGAGTAACCTTTTTCTGATCTCACCAGCCAAGATTATGCAAGTTCCTAACACTGTATATTATTTCTGAAGCAGGAAGGTTCTCAGACATGATAGCCACAAGTCCCCCTGCAAACAGAGATTGGTGTTAGGAATATTGACATCAACCAGGTGTTGCTCCCCTCACCCCATGATGGCACTATAAGGTATAGATTTTAGAGGCCTTGAGTTGCCACCTCCTGGAGGGGAAACGAGGACAAATAATCTTAAAGTAGCCTCCCCAAAGATTTCTGCATAACTTTGGAGCAAATTACTAATGGCTGTTAAAAATTCCTCAGCACTCAAAAGCAGTTCTGTGCCTTCTAACAGTACACAAAGGGTTAGATATACCACTCCTCGTAATCTGAGCTAGACAAAGTCATCTGCACTATTCTCTCATTCACAATATCCAACAATTCCTGAATGGCAGAATGCATCCTAGCAACCATTTCAAGATAAGTGGGTGCTTTATCCAGATTCACAAAATGAAATTCCTGATAAATCTCTTTTACAGAGCAATGACCAAAACAATGAAGAATGAACAGTATGTATTTGATACACAATACTTTGCCATATTTTCATACATGTAAATTCA
Source organism: Hemicordylus capensis (assembly GCF_027244095.1). Classification (NCBI taxonomy): domain Eukaryota; kingdom Metazoa; phylum Chordata; class Lepidosauria; order Squamata; family Cordylidae; genus Hemicordylus; species Hemicordylus capensis. Next base: position 344,434,907 of record NC_069659.1, read on the forward strand.
ACACAATTCCTGCCAAGTAAAAGTTTGTATACTAAAGAAAATTAGTACATTGTAAAAGTTCCTTTTCAAATTAATATTAACAATTTCTCAGTTACCATGTGTAGCTATAGTTTAAGGAATTAGAGTTATGTACAGGATCTCTACCTTCAACATACTGCCCGAAAGACTAGTATAAAATAAGCATCATATTTTAGATAGTCAATTTTAAGAGCTGAAGAAACTTTATCCGTAATCATAATGGATAGTCTAGCAGATGTAGATTTAATCGATATTATTATTATTATTTGATTTCTATACCACCCTTCCAAAAATGGCTCAAGGCAGTTTACACAGAGAAATAACAAATAAGATGGCTCCCTGTCCCCAAAATGCTCACATTCTAAAAAGAAACGTAAGATAGGCACCAGCAACAGTCACTGGAGGTACTGTCCTGGGGGTGGATAGGGCCAGTTACTCTCCCCCTGCTAAATAAAGAGAATCACCATGTTAAAAGGTGCCTCTTTGCCCAGTTAGCAGGGGATATATGCTTTTTCTTCCAGTTAAAATTGATTATAAGTTTAGCTGCTGTATTCAAAAGACTGAACAACTCTACAAAAAGCTGTCAACCTTTCCCCTGGAGGATTATCAAGTAAGTATACAAGCGGTTATAACTCTAGTACTATATTCATTATTTTCGTTATGTGCTTATGTATCCTTAACCAACATTTAAATACATATGGACAGGTCCTCCAACAATGAAAAAAGTGTGAATTTTCCCAAAACTTTTCCAATAGAGGGGGCAAAGGGTAGGATTGGTTCCCCCCCAAAAAAAATTACAGGTGTAATATGCCATCACAACATATTTTGAAGTGTTCCTCCTTGATATTTGATAAGGATGTTATAGAGTAGGATTTCCACATATTATGCCATCTATGTCCATTATTTATTTCGCAGGGTCTTATGGGGGATTCATGTAACAGCAAGTCATTCAAAATCGATAAGACCTTTATAATTTGGATTGTTATTCATAACAAGTTTTGGAGTGAGAAAACATAGGAATTTTGGACACTAGCATGTGAGAAATTTTGTTTTATTCAAGCCAGGGTAATTGTGGGTCTTTTGTCAGAAGTTCTTTAGCTAGCAGTTTTCTTTGCTTGTTCATAAACATATGTCGTCTCACTAGATCATTTCTTTTCCAACAGTGGAAGGTGGTTGGCGACATAGCTGGAGGAAAATATTGTCGTCAGTGCAAAGGTAAGATAGGCAAAGGTAAAACCATCCACATTTAACTCCATTTATCCCAGATTAAGATGGTGCTTGGTAAGTCAGATGTCTTTTAAGATAATCCTACAGCTTTGCCTGCTATTGAGTAGGGTGCTGATTGGGCTGCAGTGCAGGATGTAGCATAAATGAAATGTAATGTCATAGGTGAGGCCCTAGCATCAGACCCACAGGCCAGTCACACACCCCTCCCTTTCTATCTGGGATCAGCCAGAGAAATTTGAAATACCCATTGCCCATTCACATATCTTTCTGGGGACATCTAAACCATGGTCAAGTCATTAGATGTGAGTGAGTGGATGGGGATGACAGAATGCTTGCATCCCTACATCTGTATTGCTCCTCCTCTCTGGATTCACAGCTGCATTATGGAACTGGTTCAAGATTTTAACAGCTATACTTCATGGTGTGTGTCCTCTTTACTAGTATGGCGTGCTGAGAGAGGGAATGTGTGTGCTGTTGCTGAGCTAAGCAAGGAGGATTAGTGATATGGAGTTGGTAGGGGAACAGAAACAGCAAAATGGAGAGAGAAGGGGAAACAGAGATGGGGGATGTAGAGACATATAGTGATGTTGAGAGAAGAGTGTGCTGTGGAATGTGGAGAGAATAAGGAGGGGGTAGGTGATAAATGGGGCTGCACAGAGCCCTGTATGAGACAGAAGAAGAGGGGTGGCTAAGAGGGTGGTAGGGAAAGAGAGGGGCTATTAACAGAGAGGGGATTCCAGGAGATCTGTAGTGGTGCAGAGAGAGAACGTGTGCAATATGATTCACAAGGCAGGAGGCGGGAGAGTTATCAGAGAATGGGTTAAGAGAAAAATGCAGTTAAAGTGGTAACAATGTTTTCTGATGGTTAATGTAATCATTTGGCCTTTTAAATGAGTAAAAATATATAGAAGTTGCCCTTGTCATAGACAATGCTGCTCTGATTTAGGTAAGATTATTAATATTTCCCTCTATTCGTTTTTAGTTGCTCCTTAGAAAGAGGACATGGACTGTGCAGGCAGATGTATCACAGCATAAAGCTCTGGTTATTCAGTGAAGCACTAGAGCAGTGATGATAACTTTCTGTTCACTGCCACAACTTGCTGCAGTTGTTTGCATTGCTACAGACATGGTAATGCAAAGCATGGACGTGCAAGCAGCCAAACAAAAACAGATTAAATGTAAAATCCACAACTTGCTGCGGTGGAATAGATGTGCTCCAACAAGTTCCCAAGGCCCAATGTGATAAAGCAAGTGTACCATGGAGGACATGCCTTGATATTTTTGATATTTAATTGCTGTAAAAACAAACACCCAATGCTGTTGTCATGGCCCCAGGCCTAGAAGCCCCCTAGTCAGAGGAGAATGCAAACAATTCAGGGGATGAGTCAAGGTGGGAAACTATGACCTGAGGAGACACCCGTGCCTGCATCCTCAGACTCAGGGGTCAACTCCTCTGATGTCCAGCCTGCTGGAGTAGAGGCTCCCCAGTTTTGCCAGAGTCAGTGCCTGTGGAATAGATTGTTGCCCTTTAAAGCTCTGGCAATTCCTACAGGAAAGGGGGCATAGTTAGGAGTCAGAGCAGGGCTACTTCAAGGGTCATTTGGGAACCACTCTTTGCTGAAACAACATCCCCCATCCTCTGGTGGATGTTCTGCACACAGCTCTGTAACTGCTATACACGGAACTCTCCCACTCTTATACATTAGATCAGGGGTGGGGAACCTTGGCCCTCCAGCTGTTTTTGAACTACAACTCCCACCATCCCCAGCCACAATAATTGTGGCTGGGGATAATGGGAGTTGTAGTTCAACAACAGCTGGAGGGCCAAGGTTCCCCACCCCTGCATTAGAGAAACACTGATCCCTTTCAGCTGGTTTCTTACTCTCAACCACTTAAAGGGACAGTACCTTAAAATCACACAACCACATTTCTCCCCTTCTTAAATAAGCTTAATACACACATTTACATTACATAATCCTTGATTCATACTGGTAAGCGTCTTGCACGAACTGACCACCTTTCAGCTTCCCCTTCCTTTTGATCCTGCTCATTTTCCCTTTGGATCATTTGGACCTCTTCTACTCTTGATTGAAATCCAGCCACTGAATCAGAGCTATTGGGCACTATCTGTGAAATACCACCTTCCTCCTTACTCACAGAAGCCAAATGGGAAACATTCCACACTCTTCCATCCACACTCTTGGAGAGGAGAGCTGGTCTTGTGGTAGCAAGCATGACTTGTCCTCATAGCTAAGCAGGGTCTGCCCTGGTTGCATCTGAATGGGAGACTTGATGTGTGAGAACTGCAAGATATTCCCCTCAGGGGCGAAGCTGCTCTGGGAAGAGCAGAAGGTTTCAAGTTCCCTCCCTGGCTTCTCCAAGATAGGGCTGAGAGAGATTCCTGCCTTCAACCTTGGAGAAGCTGCTGCCAGTCTGTGAAGACAATACTGAGCTAGATAGACCAATGGTCTGACTCAGTATATGGCAGTTTCCTATGCTCCTATCTGACAACTGATAGGTACACTTTCCATTCCTTTCAGTGCCTTTGTGAGGAGCTGTAAGTCTACTCTTCCCTTTTCCTCCAATTCCTGGTTTCTTGACATGTACATATGAACCACATTTGAATTCTCACGCTTTAGTTCTCCCAAGACTGATCTATATGTACTCTGGACACGTTTCTTTTCCACCCTTCTCATATTCTGCTCCGAACAAATCTCTGATCTTGATTTTATTACCCCAGCCACATTCAATTTAGTCAACATCTCTCTCTCATGCAACAACTCTGCAGGTGACTTGTGTTAATTTTTTTAATTTTTATTTTATCTTTACATTTATATTCTGCTCTTCCTCCAAGGAGCCCAGAGAGGTGTACATGGTTAAGTTCCTTCTCACAACAACCCTGTTAAGTAGGTTAGGCTGAGAGAGAAGTGACTGGCCTAGAGTCACCCAGCAAGTATCATGGCTGAATGGGGATCAAACTCAGTCTCCCCAATCCTAGTCCAGCACTCTAACCACTGTACCACACTGGTATAATCAACCAGTACACCACATCATTTAATGCATTATGTGTAGCTCTATATACCTGCAAGAGTTCAGTAATAAAGGTCTTCCATACTTTCCCTTCTAGTCTTGCTGTTTGTAAACTATCTTTTAAGGTTTTGTTGAACCTTTCATTTTCCCCATTTGCTTGGAGGTAATATACAGGTGTTTTACATATGATATTACATTCTGCTAGAAATGTTTTGAATTCCAAAGAGATAAATTGAGTCCAATTATCAGAGACCCTCTCTTTAGGGTTTCCTTCCCCACTGAAAATGCTGGAGAGAAATCTTATGACTACAACAGAAGTAGCTTGTGATGAAAATGCTACTTCAGGCCATTTACTATAATAGTCAATTAAAGTAGTTGCATACTGACAACCTACAGAAGCCACATCCAAAGGGCCTACAATATCAATGGCTACCTTTTCCCAAGCAGCATCTGGAAGTGGCACTGGCTGTAATGTGCCAGTAATGTGGCACTGGCCCTTGTTTCTGCTGTTTTGTCACGTGACTGGCAAATAGTGCATGCTTTTATTGCTGCTTCCACTTTGGAATCCATTCCTGGCCACCAATATAAATCCTGCAGTCTTTGTTTAGTTCTCACCACTCCTTGAGTATCATGTGCCAACTGTAGAAACATTTGCTGTAATTTTTCTGGCACAGGCAGTTGGTATGCCCCCCCCCCCCGCAGCACATATTCATCCTGCACAGAATCCTATAATAAGGTAGTAATACTGGCTCAATCCTCCTCTTATACTTAGGCCACTTGCCAATCATGTATTCCTGCAACTTCTGCTGAACTGGACACATTCTGCATGCAGTCTGAAATTGTTCTTGTGTCACTGCCATAAGCACATTATTTTATTTATTTATCAAATTTGTACACCGCCCCAAACTTTCATCTCTGGGTGGTTAACAATAGCATAAAACCAGTTTAAAACATATACAAAAAACTTGGAGGTAACTGCCACTACTTCCTCATCACCCCATCAACCAATACCTCCAAAAATGGCAAAGGCAATTGAGATAAACAGTCAGCTGTCATATTATGTATTCCTGGTCTCAGGGCTATCCTTAGAGAGCCCTGGCAGGGTGCAGGGCCCAAGGCAAGTCAGACAGTGTGGGGCCCCCTTCCAGTTAATTCTAATGGGTGTTAAAAGAGCGGGGCTTGGGGTGGTCACCCTGCTTGCCATGCCTCAAGGACAGCCTTGCCTGGTCTATATTCCATCTCTTAAGTAAAAGAAAGCAATTTTGCAGACCACCTAGCAATATGACTACCTGCTCATCTCATTCCTTTTGTGATCAATAATGCTATTAACGGCTTATGATCAGTATGTAGCTTGAACATCTGACTCTGCAAATAAGTTATTCATTTTTCAACAGCCCACACACATGCAAGCACTTCCTTGTCAACAATTGAAGATTTCCTTTTCACATCAATAAATGTTCTTGATGTGAATGCAAGTTCTCTCTACATCCTCTATAACTTGCCAAATGCTGCAATAAGCCTCAGCAAAAGCAAGCTTTCAGTCCTTCTTGGTTATGTTGAACCAGTCTGTTATTCTTTCCTTCACACTTTCAACATGACTTCATCATATGGCTCCTATCTGTAGAAGCCACAGCTTCTACTTCACTCCTTTTATCCAAGCTCATGGTTTTAGCTTCTGCCACAGCTGTCTCCAATTGTTGCAATCACTATAGCTTTTTCCAAGGTCAAGTCTATCTCCAGCAGCTCATGTTCTCAAATACATAACACAGATGTTTTCTCAATCAGTTGGTCTCTAATCATTTCATTTGCCATTACTCCAAAATTACAAAAGCCTACCAAGTCTCTTAAAGCAGCAATGTATTGTAGTACAGATTCTCCACCTTTCTGTTCCCACTGCCAAAGTTTATAGCAGTTAGCTACCACATTCACTCTTGGCACAAAGAAGTTTAAGACTGAGAGTGCAGTCTCATATTTATCATCTGCAAGTGGCAGGGTATAAGATGTGTTGACCTTCTGTTCCTAAACAGTGGAGGAATAAAGCACATTTTCTTGCTTCAGGAATCTCTTCATTCCTTATTGCCAATAAATAATTCTCAAACATCCAAATCCAGACAGAAAATGCAACTGGTGGCTCACCTGGGCTCTGGAGAAAAGGCACTGGTGGATTCATTGCAAAACAAGCCATCCCACTTCATCACCAATTTATTCTATCCAGGACACACAAGCAATAATAAGAGCCATAAATGTTCTTTATTATAAGCAGTCTTCACAAGACAGTACAAACAACATCATAAGAGCAGTGAGTCAAGGAAGAGCAAGACTAACTCTCATTACTTTCAACTCTCTTTTATACATTCTGATCCCTTTCAGCTGGTTCCTTACTCTCAACCTCTTAAAGGGGCAGTACCTTAAAATCACATCACCACAATACTACTGCAGTCTTATATTTAATTTGTCCCTGTGAGAGAAATCTTATTTTATATTTACAGAACTCACTGCAATTGAGTGAGTTCTTATGAGGCAAGGCTACAACACCTGGGGCTATTTAGTTTAGAAAAAAGACGACTGTGGAGAGACATGATAGAGGTCTATAAAATCATGCATGGTGTGGAGAAAGTGGATAGAGAGAAATTCTTCTCCCTCTCACATAACACTAGAACCAGGGGTCATACCACGAAATTGATTGCCAGGAAATCTAGGACCAACAAACGGAAGTACTTTTTCACTCAACGGATAATCAACTTGTGGAATTCTCTGCCAAGAGATGTGGTGACAGCCAACAACTTGGATGGCTTTAAGAGGGGTTTGGATTGGATAACTATGTGGAGGAGTGGTCTATAATGAACTACTAGTTGGAGGGCTAAAGGCCAACTCCAGCCTCAAAGGCAGGATGCCTCTGAGTGCCATTTGCAAGGGAGTAACAGCAGGAGGGAGGGCATGCCCTCAACTCCTGCCTGTAGGCTTCCAGCGGCATCTGGTGGGCCACTGTGTAAAACAGAATGCTGGACTAGATGGGCCTTGGGCCTGATCCAGCAGGGCTGTTCTTATGTTCTTATGCTATTTCAGTAAGTTTTAACATGTATGAAACCATCTCTAACGCCCTCTTCTAGCAAAGCACTGCTTTACTTAAAGAACAAATCCAGTTCATCTGGTTGCAGATGGACAAGCTGAGTTGTTTGATTGCTGGAAATTATCACAACATGAGGATGAATTATAGCTCTGGTGCTTGTTTGTGAGTATTCTTAATAGTACACTGTCATGTATTAATAACATGATGCTCAATTTGGGATTATTGAAAATAATTTTCAATTGCTTCACTTTGCTTCTGTTACCAACTCCAGAATATGGACATGCAACCGGCTGCAAGCTACAGCATAATATAACTTTTAGAAGTGCTCCAGGTGCATAATCACAATATATTATGCCCCAAATTAAATGGATGTGCCACAGCAACTGAACTACAAACCCCAAGGAGCAATGCGAGGCACTGTTAGTGTGCATGAACCAACATGAATGACTGGGAGAGGACTTCTATTGAGAAATCACTCTTTTTCTAAGGAAGGAGCTTGTTAAGCATAGATCACAAATGAATTAGACGGAGAAGTCCACCCATGACTGCTGTGAACCAGTGCTTAGTTATAATGCAGTGTCAATGTAATCCTAAATAAATAGCTCCTCAAAATAGTTCCCACTGATTCTGTGTGTAGAATTGGAGCATGAGAGCTGGAAGTTGCCATGTTCTATTACTTGCATTCTGAGCCATGCACAAATTACTTCATAATGGAGCCACAGATGTACCTTCAGCTATTGCTTTTGTTATGTGCAAGACACTGTTATTAATACATGACAATGTATTATTAAGAATACTCACAAACAAGTACCAGAGCTATAATTCACCCTCATTTTGTGATAATCTCCAGCAATCAAACAACTCAGCTTGTCCATCTGGAACCAGCACGTGATATTAAGTTTACACAGATTGCTCCAGTGGTCAGTCATATTTGTTCAGAGCCCAGCAGGGGAAACACCATTAGAGTGTGCATTCACTAAAAATCCAGTGGTAATGTATCTGGAACAAAAAGAGAAAGGCAAGGGAAAAGTGGTCATGGGTGGTAGAGGGGAAATGGGAGGTCACAGACAAAGGGAACAGAACTCACATAAATACAAGGGTCCAGAAAAGATAAATATAGATCTGAGGGAACAAAGGATATATATGTGTGTGAGTCAGAGAGAAGAAAAAATGTTAACTGAATAGAAGGAAAATATATCTGGTTTCCATGACAAGTCAATTTGCTGTTTGGGGGCAGGGGGACAGCAGTCTATTTGCTATAGATGGTGCTATAACAGAGAGAGACAGAGAGAGAGAGAGAGAGAGAGAGATGTATAATTTTGGTCAATCATAAAAGGTCTCAGACCTAACAAAAACACTCTTAAGGCTAAATGGGAAGACCTTTCAAACTTGCTCATCACTTGCAGGTTACTGATTGTTCTTCCAATTTTCTACAGTTTTCTAAATCAGGGACAGGGTGACTTGTTTAGTACCAAGGGACATACTAAACATATATATCATGAATCACAAATATATCTTGAATTACAATCTGAAGAGTTTAGTTGTCTGATATGAACATATATTGAGGTCATGAGACAACCTTACTGGGGAGGACAGGTGGGCTTCAGGGAAGGCAGGAACTCATCTGCCTTTCCCAGCAGACGAATGGCTGCCATCCTCCCCTCTGCCTCATCACGTGCCCACATGAGCAACAGCGCGGCGAAAGGAAACAGCAGGAGTGGGAGGACTTCCCCCTCCTACATCCCAGGGGTGCCCCAGGGTATGAGCACAGCCTCTCCTCTTCTCCGCCCCCCGCTGGGGGGATGCCTCTTTACCTGGCAGTGATCACCCAGATGATCACTGGCTGAAGTTAATCAAACCACAATTTCGCTTAACCTCAGCTAAACACCGGGTTTCAAAGTGTGGCTGGGCATAGGGGCAGCACTGGGAGTGACTTTGTTCCCGGTGCTTCTCACACGAAGACTAGCCCGAGTTTGGTTGCCCTAGTCTGGGTTAGGCTGCACATGTGAATACCCTTCATTTTCTTGAAGTAGTTTAAACTACTGATGTAAATATTCCACATATGTTGATATTGGCTGACATCCTAACTGCATGTATGCTTAAACAACAATGTGCATGCAGTGCTAATCCCCACACTGGTCCCCACACTTCAAAAGTGTGGGCATTCTAGCACAAGAGCCTAACTATTTTGGAGCTCTCCCCTGTGGAAACACATCACTGAAGACCCTCAATGGTTTGGCTCTGTCTCTTATCTCATTGACTGGCAGGGGGCATGTCTAGCAGGAGCTGAACAGCAGGAGCAGGCACCAGGCAAAAAGGTCTGAGCCAGCAGGAGAGCTCTTCAGGCCTGAGAACTTGAGAGCTGGGCATATTGAGCCAGGCAAAGGAGCTGTCCTTGTGGAGTAGCTGGATCAACAACTATCAGGCAGGGAATGAGACTTTGTACAGTTGGCCCTGTTGCCCTACCCTTTCCTGTCAGCAGGGCTCTGATCTGGAGCATGTGTTTGTTCTTGCCTCTGCCTCCTGAATCGGGCTTGGAAAAGGAAGACCCTGACTACTAAATGGGCAGGTCAAATGACCATAAACTGGGTAGGAGATGAGCCCTTCCCCTTTTTGGTTGCTGGACATGCTCCTTTTTTGTGCTCGTATATGCTTCTAAAAAGCAAGTTTGGAGGCAGGGAGCTTGGTTGTCTGCCAGGCCTAAGCTGGAGAGGATGCGTGTGCCCTACCCAGATTCCGTCCTCAGCTTCTGACAAGGTAGGTGAAAAATCATCCTACCAGCTGGGTCTTGACAGGTAACCAAACTCTCCACCTCCAACCTTGCTTTTTGCAACCACTTGAGCACAAAATGGGAGCATACCCAGCTCCCAAAACTGGGTAGGACTCATCTTCTACCCAGTTTATGGTTATGTGAACTGCCTTTATGTCTCTCTGGTTTAGAGCTTTGAGAGAAGACCATCACCACCACTGCCCCTGAAGTCCTTGAGTGACAGTGAAGGGACTGGAGCTGAGGTGGGGGTCCAGTTGAAGAGCATAAGATCCTGTGATCTTGCAGTCTCCCTAGGTGGGGTTCTTTCTGGGCTGTTGGCCTTGGGCTGTCCTTTGGGTAGAATTTACCATTTCTTGGTCTTTGCAGAGACTGGCGATGAAGTCTTGGTCTTCCTTCTCTGAGGGCGTATTGTCTAATTTAGGGTCCAAGCCCCAGTGGACATCACTCCTGATAGACACACAAACAATCTCAGCAACCTGGAAATATTTTACTCTGATAATGGCACACAGCAGCTAGTTTATCATATTTGAACAATGATTTGCAAGCTGAACAGCAATGATAGTGGAAATTTTCAATAACAAAATTGACAGTCACTTATTTAACTCTGTTTCCAGGTTACAGTGATGACCAAGTGAATTTTGTGGCAATGAGTTCTGGTGAGAAAGCTGCACTATTTTAAAAATGTCTTATATATGATAACTGGTATTTGAGTCTTTGTAATTTCAAGAAATTGTTACTATCTATAATGCTTGCCTCTAGATATGGAAAAGCATTCAGAATTACATTGCACGCATGCTCCAAAGGCTGTACCTGCACTGAAATTTCAACAGAAATTCGATCAATTCCACACATTTGAAATTGCTGGATTTGGATAGTGGTAGATGGCTTTGAAACTGTTTTAAACTGATCTTTGATGCGTAGTGGTTAGAGTGCTGGACTAGGACCAGGGAGACCCAAGTTCAAATCCCCATTCAGCCATGATACTTGCTGGGTGACTCTGGGCCAGTCACTTATCTCTCAGCCTAACCTGCTTCACAGGGTTGTTGTGAGGAGAAACCTAAGTACAGTATGTAGTACACCACTCTGGGCTCCTTGGAGGAAGAGTGGGATATAAAATGTAAATAATAATAATAATAAAATCAGTTTTCACGGACACAATCCAGATTTAGAAATTTGAGTTTGGCTTCACCAAACATAGAACCTGAGTATTGTTCTTAAAGCCAGGATTTGAAACTAAGAATTCTGAATTTTCTTCTCTCTGCCTCTCTTTTGTTGATCTGCACTGTACCAATCTGAACTAGGGATGCCAATGAAGCTTCCTGGGCTCAGACTCAGATATGAACTTTGGGGGCTAGTAATGCTGATATCAAAGAAGTGGGGAGTATTAGGAGCCCCCTAATTCTTCTGCAGCTCAGAGAAGAATTCCCAGTTTACCACCTCTCCATTCATCCTTCATACCTGCCCCCTTTCTCTTTTAGCAGTGCTTACCTGGCCTATCTGGGGCAACAGCAGCAGGGATGGCAGCACTCCAGAAGCAACAAAGAAGGAGAAGAAGGGAGGTAGCAGAGTGCCAGGAGCTTGAGAAAGGAGAGAGGAAAATACCTCTCTCCTTCTATGGGTATTGGCTTAGGGGCTGTGTGTGTGTGTGTGTGTGTGTGACACCGGGAGGGTGAATTTGGATTGACTGGGAAATAAGCCAAGTTCTTTTTGTTTGTTTTTAGAAAATAGATTGGTTTATTTCTGAGCCAGTCGGACATGAGATGGGAGCTTGCCCATCTCTAATCTCAATTGAAATTTGGTTTCAGATGTGGTAATGTGATGACTTACATTCTTTTGAATTACAATTGGAAGCAAAGTGGAAGCCATGCCATTCTTCTGATAACAGCATGTTGGGCCTTTGCACATGATCAGAAGGGAGTGGTTTGAGGGTAGGGAGAATCCTTGCAGAACAGAAGAGCAGAGCCTCTGTTGAGCTCTGCAGCCCCCACGCCCAAATGAGCGCTGAAGCAGTGAGCTCAGATCAGGGAACCTTCCCTTAATGCACCATGCTGCCAGGAGAAGGGAAAACGTCATTACATCACTGCCCTCCTCTGATTGGCCACAAGGGGGAAGGAAGTGAGGTAAGCCCCATTCAAGCCATTCTGAGCAATTGATCATAGAGTGCGTTGTGTAGCTCGGCACATTCACAGATCACCGTCCCTCCAGCCACAGTGGTTTCTAACAAACATGGTAGTTGGCTGCTGGGACCTGAAAATACAGCAGAAAGTGGCCATATGATCAACAACTCCAGGTACCAGGGCCCCTGCTGTGCACTAACCTGGGTTAAGCCCAAGGGTTAGAAGGATTAACCAGATTTGGACTACCAGGGCTTGGGTTTTTTGCCCTGGTTCACATGAACATGCAAGACTGGGTTTGAGGAAGATAACCCAGGTTTAGATGCTTGTGTGAAGATGTTTTACAACATCCCCGTTAACAATCCTGGGGAAAGCATAGAGCCCTGTGGAAACATAAGTGCCATGGAGCAGACCTAACATTCCCAGCACCATCTTCTGTAACTTGCCCTCCAAACAGGGAACATTGAAGTATAGTGCACCCAACGCTGAACCTGGCCAGGCAGTCCAGAGGAATAATATAGTCAATGTTACTGAAAGGTTTTAAGAGATGCAGTAGAAGTAGCCAGATTGTACTCTGCAGGTCCTTCTTCCAGAGCAGGCTGTCAATCAGAGCATCAAGTAATTTCAGTGCCAAAACTGGCTTGACAGCTGAATTGAAAGGAGTCCAAAAAAGACAGCCCCATGCTTCAAAAATTGTGCTAGTTGTTTGTGAGTGATATTTCCTTTAACATATTTTGAATGACACCTTGAGTTGTGGGCGCCATTTCTCTTATGGCATGATTCTGGTGGCCATGCAGTTTAATTTTGGGGATGCCAAAATTATGCTCCTGAACAAAAGCCAAACATTTAAGGCATGCCACAGGTTGTATATCTTGTTGCACAGACACCCCATTACAAAAACACTTGTTTAGTCTGGATGTCAGCCAATGAGCCCATTCTTATGACCAGCCCTACCTGAGCTAGCCCTGTTCTACCCAGGTAGGACTGGTTGTCTGGGCCCCCAAGATGTCTCCCTATCCTGTTGCTCCTCCCCTGAGTAGCTCTGATTGGCTACCCCAGGTTTAAAGTGAGGTAGGAGGACAAGTGTGCGCCTCCTACCTCTCACTGGTTGTCTGGCAACCTGCTGGCCACCTGCTGGCAGCTGCCTTTGGTCTGCTGGTGGCCATCTTTATGATAGAGCCAGAGTGGTCAGGCAGCATGGAGGTTTCACTGTTGCTTGTGTGGTGCATTATGGGATACCTGGTAGTCCTGGCTTGCTTCCTACCCTTCCTGATCGCTTATGGACTCACTGCTGCACTTCTTGCATGGGCGGCGGAGCTCAACGGAGGCTCCAATCATGTAGAAGGAAGCAGGTAGGTAGGTAGGTAGGTCCCTGACTTCCTTCCAGCTCCCCCTAGTTTGGGCATGTTGAATGCCCTCAACCCCTGCCTTCGGCTTTCAGCAGCATCTGGTGGGCCACTGTGCAAAACAGGATGCTGGACTAGATGGGCCTTGGGCCTGATCTAGCAGGGCTGTTCTTATGTTCTTATTGCTGCTTGATTAAAGGAGAGGCCAGCCTCTTCTATATCATCAAGTGCATGTCTATGCTACTACATTATTGTGTGAAGCCAGAGTTTCCCAATGGAGGGGCGGGACAAGTGAGAGCATGCACACAAGGAGCCCTCCTCAGGTTTGCACAGCCCTACCTGGGTAGGGCTGCTCGTGTGGAGACCACATGTGAGCACTGTAAGATATTCCCCCCAGGGGATGGAGACACTCTGAGAAGAACAGAAAGCTTTAAGTTCCCTCTTTGGCATCTCCAAGATAGGGCTGAGATCCTGCAACCTTGGAGAAGCCGCTGCCAGTCTATGTAGACAATACCGAGCTAGATAGACCAATGTTCTGACGCAGCATATGGCAGCTTCCTATGTTCCTATGAGTGTCGGGATTGGGCCCAATCCCAGTATTGGTCTACCGGGCACCAAGTTTTGTACCTGGGCTTTTACTGAGGTAGAAAGGTGCAAGCATGTCCTTCTACCCCAGTTCCCGCTCAGCAACCACTGACTGATCTGGGTGGCTAGAACACATGGCAGCAGGGAAATCCTCCAGTGCACCACACTCCTGGTGCAGTGCATTGTGGGGTGCGAGAGGCCAGAGCCTGCTTTCCCCCTGCCCCTTTGCTGCTCATTGAAAGCTCAGGCAACAGCCGTGTGGGCATGTGGCATGAGCGATCACAGAGTGTCGCAAATCATGTGGGGGAAGGTAGCTTGTGTCCTGCCTCCCCAGCGGCCTCTACAGCCCTGCCTGGAACGGTTATGAAAACGGCCTTACTGTCTGCTAACAAGATATAAATATATAAACAGCCTGGAACCTATATTTCTGAGAGGCTCCAGTTTAGTCCGGTTGATAAGAGTCTCTTGACTGCAGCCTTTCTGCATCATACAAGTATCATGATGGCATTCAGGGGCATGTGAATGGTAGTTTCTGAATGGTAGATTTGAGGGATCCACAAATTTTAGGCTTAGCTCACTACCTAGCCATTATTTGTGCTCTCCACTAATCCCCTCTCTTCCCTCAGATCCTTTTCTGGCACAAAGGTAAATAATTTCAGAGATAAGCAGGTATGAAGAGGGTAAGAAACTGTGGGAGTCATCTCCTACTGCTCAGAAAGGATTCCTGCTGTTTCTTACCTTCTCAAAAAGAGCAGTGGAGACTGGACCTCTGGGGAGGAGATCTGTGTGGTTCTGAGTGTCCGCGCCAGAGAGCGGAGTGTCCTTGCCAGAAGGCTTAGCACTGGCGAGCTGGCGAGTGGATTTGTAGATACCTGCTTCTGAGCTTCAGGACTCTCCGAAGAAGCTATCTTAAGCCCAAGCCTGAGAACTGAAAAACGCATTTATATATATTGCACGACACAACCTTTCCTGGATTATACCACTTCAAGCATCAGACTTCAGGTTGCAGATCACATGCCTGAAACATTTCTTACCTCTAGAATGCTAGCAATTCAGGAAGAAAGGTTCTAGTCTAGCTTGCTTCCTCACGTGAAGTAGGTTTTTCAGATATAGGAACATCTGTACATTAGTTCCAAGTTGGTCCTGTAAATGCTTTCTGTTTCAGCAAGTATTTAGGATGAGAAGAAATGCATTCCAGTTTCCTGAGCCTTTTCCTTTCAATTTATAATACTATATTATAAATTGGTTTATAAATGTTTACTTACCCTGAGATTCTGAAATAGCGCAGGGTCAAAAACGAATTAAGGGAATTATCTGTGCAGTGCTGAGGCTTCTTGTTTTGCATGGGAAAAGATTGGTGGGGCCACTGCAGTGCCAGAATGCATAGAAGGGGAGCAGTTGTTGCTGTTATTCTTCATAAACTCAATAGGAATGGGGCGGAGGATTTAAACTATGAGGTTAATGTGCATGATAGTGTTTTAACATTTTTAATGTCAATGGGGTACATGGTTCTGTGTAGAACATAGAAGAGATATGGTTGTTGTCCAGGGGGTATGCAATTTACATTACCCTGGCATGACTATGATGGGAGAGGTGGAGACAGGTAGCAAGCATGTCATAGCATATTCAGTGTAGCCAAATGTATGAAATGTGTCACCACATGCTCAGGTTAGAATGGATTGGACAGTTAAAACAGACCCCGTGGCAGCTTTTTGAGAAAGTAAAAGACATTGAGAGCTCCAAACTTCATGTCTAGATTGGCCTAAGTGGTATGTGACTTTAAACACATTGAGGCGGGTCTCACAATCCATGAGACCTGCTTTTGGTGAAACTTTTTGGTGAAACTGCGGGGAGAGCGGGCTAATTGGCCCCTGCAAGCTCCAGCATGCCCTGTGCGAGCACGCAGGGCATGCTGGCGAGACCCCCGGAGCCAGGAGGCAGCTTTTTGCCTCCCCTACAGGGGTATCCTTGTGAGTAGCCGCAGCGTGGAACCGCGCTGCGGCTACTCACGACCAGATAGCCTGGTTTTGTGGAGCTCTCGCTCCGCAAACCCGGGCTAAGGACAGGGGCACTTAGTCGAGTTACCCGCCTAGGAACCACCGGGCTCGCAGCCGAACCTGGTGGGTCACACGATGGGGCAAAATTGGGCTAGCCTCCGCTAGCCCAGTTTTGCCCCATCACGTGAATAGCCTCATTGGCTGGCTGTGTGTGTTTTTGTGAATAGCAACCACTGCCACTCCAGCTGGGACTGTGGCAGGGGCAAAGGGTTAATGATCCTTTCCCCACACCACAGTGCTGATGTGGATCAAGTACCCTGTGGCTGCAGTTTACCGGAAACACAAATCAAACACAACAGCTCACAATGCATGGTCAAAAGATGTATTTAAAGTCCTGTCTAGTCTGGCCTTTAGTTTTTAAGGATACAAGATTAAATAGGAAGACAGAGGTCAGGAGTGGACAAATAGATTTGAGAATGATCAGCAAATAAGATTTTCCAGTGTCACAGATTCCACCATGCTGTTACCACGTGTCACAGCCTGGTCTTAACCAGCCTCATGATCCTAACCTTCACCACTACCATCAAGTAGACTTTGAGGCTATTCCCACAATCACTGGGAAACAGGCTAAGGGAGCTTAGCCCTCTTCCTAGTGCTCGTGGGAACTAGTGGTGTGCATGGTTCAGTTCGGGGCCATTGGGAAAGCTGCCGGACCGGTCTGGAATTCCAGAGGTCCGGCGGTTCGGAAGGGCGGGGGGGTGTCTCTTTAAGGGGGGGTGGTAGTACTTACCCCCCCCGCCGCTCTTCCCCCTCCGGCGCTGGTGCTTTTAAAAACCTTCTTGGGGCAGCAGAGTTCCTCCCTGCTGCCCCTGCCCCCGCCCCCGTCGTTGTCCATCTATGCCTTAAACGAAGAAGAGCTGGCGGAGCGCATGCGCTCTTCACGGTGCGTTCTCGTCTCCGCCGCGGGTGCGCAGGCGTTGCATATGTCATGCTGCGCGTGCGCACCCGCAACAGAGATGAGCGCGCGCTCTGCGAAGGACGCATGCGCTCAGCCAGCTCTTCTTCGTTTAAGGCATAGACGGACAACGATGGGGGCAGGGGCGGCAGGGAGGAACTCTGTCGCCCCAAGAAGATTTTTAAAAGCAACAGCGCTGGAGGGGGAAGAGCGGTGGGTGGGTAAGTACTACCACCCCCCCTTAAAGAGACACTCCCCCAGGTGCCGGACCACGCTTCTACCGAACCATGCACACCACTAGTGGGAACCACTAGGCTGAAGGCGAACCCAGTGCTCTCAATGCAGCTAGTCCATCTAAAACACCCTCCCCTTAAATGAGGTTAACTGAGTGGGCACTCTGTTAACCCCATTTCTCTGCAGCGTGTGGCAACACACAAATAGATCACCGGCTGGGAGGCTGCAAGCAGCCTCCTGGGTTGGGGGTTCTCTCCAGGATGCCCCAAGTGCTTGTGTGGAGCATCATGGGACTTCTGGGAGCTGCGCAGCCCCAATCTCTGCAGCCACCACCAGCTCTGTGACGGAGCCGACAGTTGTGTGGGCACCTGATCTGGCTGCCCAGGGCTCCACTGTGAATCATCTGCAGGGAGAGCAAACTAAACCCGCTCTCCCTGCAGACCTCATTGAGGCACTTCACAGCAATCATGTGAAGCACCTCTTAATTTTTTTCTGGCTGGATTTCTAAAACAGCCTTCCAAACCTCTGTTTAATGCAAAGTTAGGTAGGCAGAGGCGAATCTAGGGAAAATAGCGCCTAGGGCAAGCACTGAAATTGCGCCCCTGACCAAACTTTGACTTATATTATCCTATATAATAAAACCCTTGGGTACCTGCGTCCGTGTCCTGCGTCCGTGTCTCTTGCAGGTCTTCTTCCCATGCGTGGTGCGCACAAGGTATTGATTGGTCCATAGAGTGCTTCCAAACTTCTTGCTGATTGGCCGCGATCCCACGCGTGGCGGAAGGGGGGGTCTGCCGTACAGAGGAGGTGTGAGCGGCGTGGGCTGACAGGGCCAGGAGGGGGAGTCGCCGCTGGGGTTCCCTCCACCAGCTGCTCTGATGCCGGGGGCGTCCGAGCAGCCGGGGACCCAGGAGGAAGAGCTGCTGCAGCAGACGCCACAGCCAGAGAGGGAAGAGGTGCGGACTCTGTCTCCCAGTGGCCGCCGGCGTCCCCCGGCCCCTCCCACAGCCGCCGACGAGCAAGGGGAGGAGTCTGGCAGCAGACACGTTCTCCGGGGGGCCGGGAGTAGGGATGGGCCGCAGCTGCTGCAGCCACCGCAGCTGCAGCCACCGCCTCTCGCCAAAGGAAGGCTGAGTATCCCCGCCGTCACTGCAGCAACCCCGGAGCGTAGTGGCAGGATGCCCAGGCGAGGAGAGAGGAGGCAAGTGGGCAAGGGGGTGGGGAAGCGAGTGGGAGAGCCTGGGGCAGGAGGGAAACGGGCGGTGGGGCTTTGCAGTTTGCCGCCTGCGAGGAGGAACGGCGGTGGTGGGGAGGACCTGGCTGTGGCAGCGGTGAGGTCAGCCCAGAAGTTGCTCAGTGCGGGTGGGGGTGCGGGGCAAGGAGGAGAAGAACGGAAGGAGAGGGAAGGCAAGAGAGAGTGGGGCGGGGGGAGTTGGGGAGGAGGGAGGGGGAGGAGGGCAAGAGAGAGTGGGGCAGCAGGGAGGGGGCAATAGGGAGTGGGGCATGAGGGGGGGCAAGAGAGAGTAGACTGTTCTTGCAGCCGGCCCCAAGATGCGCACAACTCTTCTAGCGCCCGTTAATGGAACGGGCTTAATGACTAGTATTAAAATAATAATATTTTTTTTTAACCTGTAGCTCCTTCGGGGGGTTTCCTAAAGGCCGCTGGGGGGCGGTCTGCAAAGGTTCCCCTCCCCCCGCAAGCCTCTTAAATCACCACCATGTAATGAAGTTCTGTGATGTCCATCATAAGTGTATGTCTGCCCAGATCGTCGTCTTCTCCTGCTCCCATCCTTTACTTCAGAGTTCCCCAGTACTGCATCCCTACAACTCCCATAATCTCCAGCTACAATGCCCTTTAAATGCGGACTGACTACCTGTATTTGCTTTTTAAATTTTGTGTAGAAATGTTGTGTTCACACCTCCTTTTATTAAAATGATTGACTGCCACCTGTTCCTGCTCTCCTTGCCAAGACTAGTGCAAAACATTTCTCCTAACAAAATGAATCAGGATGAACATATACTACATTAAACATACTAAGTTGTTCTCAAAAGATCTTAAATTTAAAAAATCCCAGAAAGTTGTTCTGAAATGCAGGGTGCCTTCTAAATCGTTTGTCTGTGTTTTGATTTGGGTTTAGATTTGTAACCCACACATAGCAAAAGTGTGGGGCAGATAATAAAAGGCAAAACATAATGAAATTAATCTCCTTGTAATACCACTGACATTCTTTACCTTTTTCAGTTTCACACTCGCTCCCACAGGCCAGTTCAAAGAGGTAGGTCTTTCTTGTGTGTTTCCAAAAGGTGTCCAAGCTTAGATGTTTATCCTAGCAGTTGTCAGGGACAGGATTTCCTCTTGAATGCCACAGATCCCATTCATGAAAAGCAGCCATGTCTCTGCCCTCTCAACTTATTTCAATTGCCCCATATTCCACTGTCCAGCACTCTGCCACAAATTCTGACTTTCTTCCAGCAAATTTCTTATCTGCAACATAGGAATAACAAATGGGGATGCTGGCCTGCTTATAAAATTACTGAGCATGTGTGGCAGCCATTTTTTTAAAATACAAATTTTTTTTAAATGGCCACTGAAAACAAAATGACCATTGCACATGCTCAAATGGTCCCTGCAAGGCCTTAAACCATGCTAGACCTCACAGAGGCCATTTGAGCATGTGTGACAGTCTCCAAAATGGCCACCGCACAAATTTTTGGAGGCTGGAAGGGGCTGAAAATCAGCCCAGAACGAGCTGTGGCGGTGATTTAAGAGGCCGGTGGGGGGAGGGGGAACCTTTGCAGACCCTCCCTGCAGACTTTAGGAAGCCCCCCGAAGGGGCTACAGGTAGTTTTTAAATTTTTAAAAAAACAATTCCTGAACTGGGGAGGTGGTGGGAAGCAGCATGGTGCCGGCGCCCCCACAAATGGCACCCAGGGCATGTGCCCTGGCTGCCCCACCCCTAGATATGCCTATGGGTTGAAAGGCTACTAATCATGGGGTGGAGAAACAGACAGCAACTACAATTTTTAAACTTCAAAACAAGAAAACTTTACTTTAAAATAGTTCAGTTAAAAACAATAGTTCTTGTACAAAAAGAGCAACCAAATGAGCAGTAAGCACAAGGAAGAAATAAAATAGGAGCAAAACATGTCCAATCTATCTTGCACTAATAGTGAGCCCCAACTCAGAGTCCTTACCAAGAGTCCTCTTGCAGTCACCCTCCAGAGAGTCACCACTCTCCCAGTGATTTCTCAGCTCTCTTTCCAGAATCAGTTATGGTTCTCTCTCGGACTGTGACAGCAACTCCTTCTCTGGAACTCTCTTCATCTCTCCAACTTAAACTGCACTCAGCTCCTTCACTTAGACTCTTCAGTGCTCCAGCTTGTACTGCACAAAATTCTGCTGAAGGCAGCCTCCTTATATTCTCTTTTCCTCTCCAATTGTTCCCCCCACCCAAATAAAGCAATCAACACAATGCAGGTTCCTTCCATTATTCTAAAACTTACCTAATCGAATCAATCCCTCTCTTCTCTCCAAAATTAAACCAGTATAATTCTTCTCCCTCCAAAACCAAACTGTAGAACAGGAGCTGTGAACTTTTGACCCCTGCTCAGATTTTTAACATAGGGAGTAAGCAAAGCAATTGAAATACAGAAGTCTCGTATACAAAAAGAGAGGGTTCAGGCCTCATTCCTTCACATTCAGAGATAAACATATGGGAAAAGGAAACTGGGTCGTAGCTGGAGGAAGTAGGAAATATGTAACAGGAAGATTCCCCTGTTCTTGATATGAGAGGTAGTGTCCCCCTTACTGCCTACTATTGTGATGTGTGATGAAACCTTCTCCAGTAATTTTGTTAATTTCCCCATTATATGATGCTTAGATGATATTCTGAAAATCATGTCTTTATTTCTTTAGTTTGTCAAGGAACCAAGGTTGTCCTCACTAGGACTGAACTTGGACAGCTTTAGGCACACCCTGAAAATTCCATGAGAAAGTGTTGTGATTCCAAAGATAGAAGCAGACATTTCCAGGCTGAAAAGACCATTATGAGATGCTTGGCCTAGCTGAGGTCTCCCCTGTGTATTAGACTCCTTTAGTTAGTGCAGAGCTGCCAAGATGAAGAGGAAGCCAAGGGAACAGTTGAGTTTCCTAGTCTGTTAGATATATTGTTTGTTTTATGTATTTCTTGTGATATTTAGAATTATCAAAATTCTAATAAGATTTTGACGTCTGAAGAGGGCTATGAACATAATGCTGTACACAACTTCATTGACTAAGACGTGGCCAGATTCAGAAGTCCCAGCCTGGCCCCATCACTCACCTCCTCGCTGGCACTGGTCATGGATATGCTGGCCTGTGTCTGAAGAGATGAATGCCGTACTTATGAGTGTGGGCATTTCTGTGATTGGGAGGCTGGTGTACTCTTCAAACACCAGTGTATTGTGACTGGAGCCTGTGAAGGTATATGTGACAGGGCCCCATTTTAGTCACTGTACTAATGCACAGCATTTTGTTTATAGTTGTCACAAGCTCACTCGACGGAAGACACTGGCCAGAGATATATAATACAATAGCCAGTAGCTCAGGTTTCAGTTTTATTGCTAAATAGGCAGATTTAACAGTCTCACCAGGGATACAGAAGTGAGGAGTGAGAAGCCCAAATTCCAAGGTCACAATCTCTCTGACAGAGGCTCAAGCCGATTTGACGTGTTGTTTCCAGCAGTTGTTCAAGGCACAGGCTGCCTGATTTATAGTCAACAGATATGTGCACTTAATCAACACTTCACCCCTGCCAGCTGCCATAGATTCAGTCCGGCTCCTGCTGCCTCCTCATGAGCCGATGACTCCTCCGTAATTCCCTCACCTGTTGCTAACGTTTTCCCCATCTGTGTCCTCGAGGAGATAGTGGCCATTCAAACTCTGGCTCAGATCCTGACCTTTCTCTCCCAAGGTCACCTGGCCTGGCCCTGCTGGCCTCTCCTTCACCAAACACTAGCCCTGGCCTGTCTCAGTTATCTCCCCATTCACATCACCGGCCCGCTCAGGTGCCTCCCAACCTTCTCGTAACTTGCCTGCCCCTCACTCCTCTCCAGTGTCCTCGAGTGGGGCCATGACATTAATGTCTGAAGAGGGCTTCTGTGAACTGAGGATTCTGGGGCCAAAAATATGCCAGAAAACCTTTATGAGCCACACATTATTCATTTCTAAAATATGGATGTGCACGAAATGGATTTTGCATCCTGTTTCAACCTTGAAACGAAACACAAATTGCTGAAATGTTCTGTCAAAAGAACTGGTCCAACCAGTTGTCTCAGTGGAACAAACTCAAAATGTTTTGAATATTTTTGCCATAGTGAACAATGGAGAAACTCAAAACCCTCCATTGTTCCCCATGGGTAGCTCCTAGGGACACCAAAGTGGGTTGCGTGGTAGGGCATGATGGGTGCTACCTACTAACCAACACACACACACACACACACACACACACACACACACACAAGGGCAAGCGGATGGTTTTAAACAAATTGTTACGCTTTCCCCCAAACTCCCATAGGATCCTATGGGAGGTTGGGGGGAAAGTTAAAAACTGCCGACGTGATTTGTTAAAAATTGCCCACACCCATTTTGTTTGTGGGCTGGGTGGTAGATAGCACCCATCATGCCCTATCACACAACCCACTTTATTGTCCATAGGAGCCACCCATGGGGAACAATAGGGTGTTTTGAGTTTCCCAATTGTTCCCTATGGCTGGAAAAAGCTGCACTCGCAGAGTGCACACACAAGTTTTGCACTGCAATTTGCATTTCATTTTGCAACCCTGCCTTTAAAAAGGCACTGCAGAAGGACACAGTAAAAGGGTATCTGTCCCTCTCAACACAGAACACACATTTCAAACACAGTCCAAAAATGCCTAAGAAAGAATCACTGACCCAGAATCCACTACCAGCCACAGTGCCTGAACTGCAGTAACATCATTGGCACAAGTTGCTCTCTCACGCACAATGATGGCTCTTTACTTTACTTCCTACCATTAGCCACCTAATGATGCAGTGGGGAAATGACTTGATTAGCAAGCTATAGGTTGCCGGTTCAAATCCCTGCTGGTATGTTTCCCAGACTATGGGAAACCCCCTATATTGGGCAGCAGCGATATAGGAAGATGATGAAAGGCATCATCTCATACTGTGTGGCAGATGGCAATGGTAAACCCCTCCTGTATTCTGCCAAAGACAACCACAGGGCTCTGTGGTCACCAGGAGTCAACACCGATTCGACGGCACACTTTATCTTTACTTTTACTTCCTACCATTGCAACAGATACCACAGCAGCACCCTTACTTAACAGCAGGCATAACCATAAGCTCAACTAGAACGACTTCAGCAACATTTTGGCTGAGTACAACACTTTGCAATGCAGACTGCAGAGCAGACCAGATCAGAGCAATGGATGAAGCACAAGTTAGTCTAAAGGCCAGGCATGGAGCTTATAATAGCAGTCACCCAGAAATATTACAGACAGACAGACAGACAGACAGACACACACACACACACACACACCTGCCACTGTCCATTTCTCACTACAACACTATCTCACAAACCAAACAAACCACAACTCAACCAAGACAGGCACCCAAGTTCTGCCTTTGTCGAGATCCAGCAAAACCAGATAATTATAGCAGCAATAGCACAACATATTATACTAAATGCTGAGAAAAGAAAACCACAAAATCAAACCTTCCTCCTTTCTCTCCTGATGTATCCTCTTCAAGAGAGTCACACTATAAGAGCTCTCTCTGCCTCAGTCCCTTTGAATACATTTTGAAATTCCCGCCTTTTGAGCTCCCTCTCCATCCTCCCTCCCTCCAGCCAATGGTGGCACAGTTGCTCATGACAACGCTTGATTTGTATTATAACAAGCCAACAAAGAAGCAAGGAGATCACAAGCCAATTGGAAGCCAGTGCCAGAAAACCAATCAGCAAGGGCAAAACAGACC